>NC_138957.1:4407500-5007500 GCF_965226115.1 Aulonocara stuartgranti | reverse complement strand
ATGTTATAAAAATCCTAAATTCAGGCACTAAAAAAAAAAAAAACAATACTAATAATAATGTGTGCTTAGTTTAGGAAGTTTACAGTGCTTCTTAATTTGTGCCGCTAAACCAAGTTCGATGCTTGGTTTCTTTGATTTCTTTGGCTGGAAATTGGTCCCCTCTTATTAAATACAGGTGGTGGGATTTTCTTCAGTAATAAAGCGCTATAATGACATTTATTTAGTTCCCAAAAAATATATTCTTTAAAGACAAATTCATATCCTGTATTTACAATTTTTTTTTCCAAGGTTTCCATTCACAACAGAGGAACAGAGGGGGGACATAAGAGGACATAAAAGAGAAATACAAGTGATTCAGAGACTAAAAAAAACAAAAAACAAACAAACAAAAAACGCGAACATCTCTTTTTCATGTGGAAGCTAAACAGTAATACTACAACAGGCCTCCCAGTCCAAAAAATATCCTTCGTTAAACTGTTCTCCATTAAATAAAATTATTCCTCTTTTTCTTTCTCTTCTCATATTGTTGTTGTCAGAACTCGCTGTGCTGCTGTCCCGTGGTGAGGTCTGAGGAAAGAGAAGAAGAGGAAACTATTGCTCAGAGGTGAATAAAGTCTAGACATTATAATTATATTATCTGAAACAAATTTGGCAATTTTACTCTTAAAAAGAAATCCTTCGTTTAAACTAATGAAGCAACTTTTTTAACACTTCGAGTTTGTTTCCTTCAAACGGTGTTAAGCTGTATTTATGCAAATTAAAAACCCCACTATAGGTAAATTGTTTTATGTCTTTTCACGCTCTGCTTCATTCATGATGTTGCCATCAGGGCTTTCTTTGACATACATTAGCTTCATTCGGGGGGGGGGGGGGGGGGGGGGGGGGGGGGGGCGTGAATAAATAGCGGCAGATTATTTAAATGACTTGGTGGCGATAGCTCATTGTTGGAGGATGGGGGGGCAGGCTGGGAGGGGAGAGAGGGAGGGAGAGGCGCAGAATATATCAGACTCCTGCCTGACGAGGCGTTAAAGTGGGGACTCAATCGTATGATTTATGTGCCGAGTTCTGCCTCCCCAACCAGTCAGGTGTAACAGTGTTTACCTCTTGCTGTAAGGTTCATTTAATCGAGGCTGATGGTGTTATAATGCCAAAATTGATTTGAAATCACCTGTCAGTGATCATCTGAAAGGGGGACTTCAGGGAATCGGGCCTGTGGTCGCTCTCTTCATCTGCGGAAGGAAAGAAAAACAAACTAGTGAGTGACAAGGTGTTCGTGAAATTACCTTTGAAAATAAAGTGAAACTGCCCTGCAGGAAGGAGAGCTGCTGTTGTCGCCATTTGAGTGATTCAACGGAACAAGTCCTATGAATAATAATAATAATAATAATAATAATAATAATAATAATAATAATAATAATAATAATAATAATAAGAAGAAGAAGAAGAAGAAGAAGAAGAAGAAGAAGAAGTTGAAATCAGGCCCATACCATCTCTTTTTGGACTGAAGCTCCCTGATGACTCTAGATCGCTGTCGTCTTCCGTACCCGACGTTCCCGTGCCGACCGTTGCCGGTCGTGCGTCACGACGCGCAGCCGGCACTGCGCCGTGGACGGGCAGGTGTCCGGCCGGCGCCCCTGCCAGGAGCGACCTCATGTTCAAAAGAGAGTTGGCATTCAGAAAAGCTGCATTGGCCCAGTTGTGCAGCTTGCCAATCTGGCACGTATATATTCCGTGACCCGGGAGTAAGGCCGGGTGTCCGGTGGAGGCCAAAGCCGCGTGGTGCGCAAGGGCCGCGGGGGGAGATTTGTGAGAGCTGTCGGGCGCCGTGGCGGTCTCAGCCAGAGACCAGATTTTAGGTTTGCTCTGTGCTGGTCTCTGGCACTCCTGCCTGCCGGGCGAATGATCCGCGGGAAGCTTGACACTGGGCGATTTACCGAGAGAAACACCCGCCTCGGCTCCTCTCAGGGCCTCCGCAGAAAGCGTCCTGCTGCTCTCCGAGCTCTTCGACTCAGAGGCCTGCTCGGCGGCGGACAGGCCCGCCTCGGCCTCCCCCCTCGCGGAGCCACGCTCCCCTTCGCGCTGCTCCTCGGGTCTCTCGATATCGACGGTTTCCAAATCTATCTCCTCCTCTTCATCTTCGTCGTCGCTGCCGTTCTTGCCGTGCTCGTCCTCGTTGTCGCTGCTGAAGATGCGGCCGTCCCGGTCCTCAGCGCTGCGGCCCCAGGTGACCTTGTTCTCCTTCTTCAGGCGTCTGCGGGCGTTCGCGAACCACGTCGACACCTGTAAAAGAAAAGCGCGTTTTTAAGCATTATTATTCAGATGCTGTGGTTTGAAAGCTGTAGATGGGGAATTATAAAACATTTAAAAAGACATCTGATTTTATTTATTATTCCTGAGCTTTTTTCCCTCTGCAGGTGTATTAAAAACAGTCATATGGGCCAACTGAGTTCTCATAACAAATAGCAGTGCTACTGAAGGACATTAAAATGAAGAATAAAACCTTTAAAATAATGATTAGAGATTTATTTTAAGTGGGCCTGGAGGCTGATGCCCACCAAATTGTGCTTGTAAGGTGCCAGAAAGACCACTGAACTGAAACATTTTATACAAATTGAGCTCCGAAAACATATCACGCTGCCCACCTGTGTGAGTGTCATTCTCGTAATGATAGCAAGCATGATCTTCTCTCCTTTGGTGGGGTAAGGGTTCTTCTGGTGTTCCTGCAGCCAGGCCTTCAGGGTGCTGGTGGTCTCCCTTGTGGCCGTTTTGGCCCTTGACGGGTCTCCGTACGGGTACTGGCCGTAGGGGTAGAAGCCTTGGGCGGTGTGAACAGGTAGAGAAGCTGGGTGGGACCCCGGGCTGTCCTTCAGCTCATACTGTGAGCCCTGGAATGTTGTTGGGAGAAAAAAAAATGGGGGCAACTTGTTGAGCAACTCCAAAGATATTTGCGCCTCAAGTTCAGAAAAAATGGAAATTTGGAGCAAAAACGTTTTGCGTGACAAAACAAAACAAAAAACTTACAAGTTTGAAAAAAAAAAAATCAGTAATCAGACACAGATCACAACAAATATCCTTCATTTTTAGGTCGCTTGCAAATTTCTATGATCTAGGCCTACCATATTATTTTGTTTTGATTTTTATTTAATTCAATATTGATAAATGCCTTTATGCTAAAACGTGCAGCCTACCACAGTAGACAGGTCCACATTTGTAGAAAAAAAAGCAAAAAACAAACAAAAACAACAACATTATGTTCACGCTTTCAAAAACCATGACCTCAAATTAAATTTGAAACTGAAGTTTAGTGTCACGCTACCAGAGATCGTTCATTTGTGTTATGTGGCTATTCAGTTCTTTGCAATTCACCCAAGTATTTATAGCTCCAACACACAGACAATTAAATATTAATTATTAATAATTAATTTATCTCAATAAAATTCACAAAAATTCTCTTAAAAAACAAATAAAAAAAAGCGAACAACCCGCCATTTAAATGGTTCAAGTTGTATTTACGCATTACAGTGAAAAGCTCAGCCTCACTATTTTCTTATGAACACCTGAACGTGTATCATCTCTCACCATCTGGGATATGAGGGCGAGGTCTGTGGCTCCGCTGTACGGCAGAAAGGCACTGTAGTTATGAGCCGCCCATGGGCTTCCGTACATCCCCAGCATGGAGCCGACAGCCGCGGCGGTCGCTGATGAGCTCACGCCGCCCTCGGTGGTTCCTTCCCGGGCAGAGCCCGGCCGCTCGCCTCCGTACACCTCATGGGAGGCGCTGAGGAACTGGGGATACCCCAGCTGAGGCAAAGACATGTCCGGAGTATGCGTGCAGTAAATCTCTCCCAAAGTCACAAGAGCGAAAAAAGAAAGATGATGCAGGGAAAAAAAAGAAAAGAAAGAAGGAATCCCCAAAAAAGAACAGAAAAACGGGACAGTTAAAAAACAAAACAAATCAGGATGACCCCCACTTAAAAAAGAAGAAACTGTCAGCCTTCCCTTCCACCGAGTTGTGTCTCAGGAGCAGTTTGGCACTTTCGAGTGCGGAGTTGATGCGTATGTCTGGCCGCAGGAGCTTCTGGATGTGGAGCTGAGTGACTGATTGGCAGCCTACTTAAGCACCAAGCTCCTCCTATGCCCGGGGCAGGCGATTAGTGCATTGGTTAGCCCAGGTCGTCTGCGTGTGTGTGCGTGTGTATTGATGTATGTGATTTAATTTCGACAGTCTTCACTGTGTCTACCGAAAAGGTAACCTGTGTGTGTGCGCGCATGTGTGCGCAGTGTATGTGTGTCTTGCGCAATGAATTCATTAATTACTACTACTACAATAATAATAATAATAATAATAATAATAATAATAATAATAATCTCTCCGTATTTTGGTGTCATTTTTCGGTGCTTTGACTGCTGACTCGTGGGGTATGCCCGGACATTCCTGGTCCAGCAGATGGGCCGGGAAGCATTGATATGGTCGGACAGATCCACGAGGAATGTCCGTGATTATCGGCGGAAGTCAGTGGAGCTTATGTTTTCAGAGCTGTTGAGATAAAGGAGAGTGGAGGTAATGACAGAGATCGAAGATGATAGGAGATGGCAGCGATACGGAGCGCACGGGAGCTGTGGAGTGGAAAATGACAGATGTTTGCTGAGAAGAATAGACTACTGTAGGCCCTTGGTATCAGTTGCAGATGTCGCAGAAATGTTAAAGCACCACCACTTTTCATCTCATACCTCAAATTGCTATTTGAGGTATGAGATGAAAAGTGGTGGTGTTTTTTTTTTTTGAGGGGGGGGGGGGGGGGGGGGGGAACCATATTTATGTGGGAGAAAGTGTAAAAATGGACCCTCACATGTGGGAGGAGGCAGGCTGATGTGTCCTCATTGACAGGCTTAACCATCACAACACATAGCAACTGTGCTTCTTTGAACACACACACCTCCTTTCACACACTGTGTCACACACTCTATCACACACACGCACACTTGGGCAGTGCTAATGAGGTTGAGCACCCTGCACCCTGCTCTGTGGCCCTGTGGCCCTCCTGGGTCCCCTCAGAGGTTAGCGCTGTAATTACTCCATCCCTATAAATACAGATTCATCATTTCACACTCTGAGCTCCTGATGAGCTTGGCTGAGCCAAGAGAGAGAGAGAGGAGAGAGAGGAAGGGGAGGGAGAGGGGGAGGGAAGAGGGGTCTAATGATTTAATTACAGTGCTTAAAGCCCACTCTGGCTAAGTGATGGTCCTCTCTGTCTCTTTCTCTGCTCTCTTCCCTCCTCAGCGCTGGCACCTAGAGGGCTTTACTCATGAATCTCAAAGCTGTTTTTCCTAAACACATATTATGACGAGCCCCGCCGCCGCCACTGCTGCCGCTGCATATGTGTGTGTGAGAAACAGAGAGCGGGAGAGGGAGAGAGGATGCTTAATCTCCATGGCATTTTAAATGGCATTCATGGAGAGCGCCTCTATCCTCATTGCCAAGGTAAATGGAGCCAGGGGACTCTCCATTTCAGCTCGATAAAAGAGCAACGTTAAAGACCCTCACCATCTACCCCTCAGCCCCCCACCCCCTCTCTCTTCCCCTCTCTCTCTCTCTCAGTCTTTGCCTCTCTCTCCCTCCCTTCCTCACTTAAAATTAATGTTTTTCTCATGACAGGGGAGGGAAACGAGACATATCCACCATCTAATAGGATAATATAGCCCCATTCACCACCACCATCACCCCTCCCTCCCTTCTCTCCCTCTTTCTCTCTCTCTCTCTCTCTCTCTCTCTCTCTCTCTCTCCCTCTCTGCCTTTGTAGCTGCCTGATTTCCATAGTGTCTCTGTGGAGAGGCAGTTAATGAATTCCTCTGAGCTGGAGAAAGGGGGAGAATGGTTTGGCGGTTTAGAGAGAGAGAGCGCGAGAGAGAAAGAGGGAGGGATAGGGGGAGGAAGGCTTTGAGCTATGCCATTCAACTTCACAGCCTCGGCCTGCTTGTGCATTCACCCTGTGCGTTTGTGTGCGCCGTGCATGTGCGTGTGTGTGTGTCTTTTAACATGAACCTGCTAAGACTACCAAATATTTAGACTGGCCTCAGACCTCTTTTTATGGCGACGGTGGATTGAGGGATCTCAGGAGGCAGCTTGACTCTATTTGAATCCCATTCCCTGCTATTAGCTCGGCCCAGACAAAGGAATAACTTACCGCAGGAAACAGACGAATAAAGTCCCCACAATCCACTCGCACTGGCCATTTCCTCTTGGGTAATTTGCAGCGGGGAAAATGAAGAAGCCTCCAAACATCACAAAGCTGTTTTTTTTCTGTGTGTTTGCTAACAGTTCAACAAAGGAGAGGTGGCAACAGTGATGCAAAAATGTTTGAATTATTAACTTGTTTGGTATTCGTAGATACTGTTTGGCCTCAGATTTGCTGTTCACACAGTCCTACATTTGCAACAGTGACAGAAAATTAAAGGAAAATAATCTACAAAAGTCATCGGTCTACAGTGCGGGGGAGCAGCAAAAACAAATGGACACACACTGAGTGTAATATCAGTGATTGCACTGCAGTATTTTACACTCTGAGGATCTTTGGCAGTGGCACAAAGTTGACTTTTCATGCACTTTTGCAACTTCAATTTTTACTTTATTTTTTTTAAATGCTTTTTAAACATATTTCTATAATATAATGACGAACAATCATGAGGATTTCACACTTTTCAAACACCATTATTTGCCAATTAGTCAATTTGGCAGCGAACCTGATGCCATGACTGTATGCTGTCATTACTGATGTTTGATGGTTAGTAACTTTGGCTGAAGATCTACCAAAACAGGAGAAAGTCCAAATTTCTCTTTATGTGTGTCTTAAATTAGTACTTTAAACCTGTACATATCGGTATTATGATACAAAATCCACATGTCACCATTTTATTTGGAGCAAAATGTCCTACAGTGGAATAAACTAGTAGTAAAATTATATTTACAGTATGTTTCAGCTAAAAACTCCACAGTGTTATTCTCTGCCTTTTATAAAATCTGTATGTAAAAGTAAGTCGTCACTTCCTGGTGTCAAACCTGGATCTGCATTCAGCCCCCTGCTTGCCTGGACCTGGCAAGCAGGGGGCGACTCCTCGGCTTACAAACAGCGGTTCAGTTGAACAGAGGTCTATGGTGAAATGCCAGTTGAGCTCCCTTGCTCTATGACCTCATTAAATACATTTCTGATGGATTTATGGTCTCATTTGCTAGTTTTAAGTCTTTCCAAATAAAACTCCACAAGAGTAAACACAGATGAAATCAGAAATCCTGACTTTCCAGTTAGAATTTTAAACTGGAATATCCCCTCAAATCAGATTTCCAACTCAGAAAGTTCGAGAGGCCCCAATAACCTCTGATTTCTCAATCCATGTTGCAGACAGTGTGCACAAAAAGCAGCAAAACTATAGAATTTGTCATCTGTAGTATCACTGTTGTGTATTTGTAACATGCTAAAAAAGCCACACACAAGCACTGGCCAGCATGTCTGCAGGAACACGTGGTAGTGATGTTTTTGTATTGCTAGCGTTGCAGGAATAATGACAATACTTTGTTGAGTACCCAAACAAATCATGTTTTTCTTTGATTTTCCAACTACCAGTACTAGAACACAGCCAGCTCTGGACTGGCGTCAGTCCTGTCGCTGACACCTGACTTCCAGTGGAGGTGGAGCACAACGTTATCGTGTGACTGACAAGTTGCTAGTCAGCTTGAAGATTTAGCTTGATGCTTCAAGACTTGAATTAACTAACCTGTATGTCATAATCCAGAGGCTAATTCCATCTTTTATAAGATAAATACACAAATTATAGATGTGTGACCAGAAATGGATGATTTATAAATATATAAGATCACAGTTTGAAGCTCACAGTATGGGGCGTGTTTATAGGCTGGTAAGATTTTCATATAGTAACTACTTACATAATACAATCAAAGCTCATACATATTACACTGTATTTAATCTCAAACCCACATAGTTAATGGCAAAGATATGTTAATACCAAGAATATTCCAGTACACGCAAGTTCTCCATGATCTACACAGAAAGTCAATAAAGATCTTATTGGTTTGTATGCTAAAGTTAGCCGCTGGTGAGCTTACATTGAAAACTTGCCTGGTTTGGTACAAAAGCTTTAGATTAGCAAGTTTTATAAGAAAATTTTCACAACAAATAAATTCCACTATGAATTACTAAGTGACAATTTTTTTTACTTGTACATAATATTGTACAGTGTTAGATAGAAAGCACTTAAGCACAGAGAAAAGAGTTTGTATGAATGCTATATAAGAACCAGTCCATACGTCTGTTCACAGCTACAGAACACTGGTTTTTACTAACACTGGAACAACCAGCCTGTTCACAGCTAAACCTTTACAGTGTAGTTGACAATGTAAACACTGAAAAACCACCATCTGCACAGGCACAAGTATCAAAGTCTAAACACAACACAACTGGAATAATAACCCCAACAGAATTAATGATTTAAGGTTAAGCATTAACCATCCACTTGGCAACAGTGGGAAGGAAAAACTCCCTTTTAACAGGAAGAAACCCCTGGCAGAATCAGGCCCAGGGAGGCGTGTTTACAAAAATACAATTAAAAAATCAGTGGAACTTCACTCTTATCATTTTTACTTTTGGTAAATGGCCTGTATTTATATAGCGCTTTACTAGTCCCTAAGGACCCCAAAGCACTTTACATATCAAGTCATCCACACATTCACACACTGGCTACATTGTAGCCACAGCCACCCTGGGGCGCACTGACAGAGGCGAGGCTGCCGGACACTGGCGCCACCGGGCTCTCTGACCACCACCAGTAGGCAACGGGTGAAGTGTCTTGCCCAAGGACACAACGACCGAGACTGTCCAAGCCGGGGCTCGAACCGGCAACCTTCCGATTACAAGGCGAACTCCCAACTCTTGAGCCACGATCGCCCCTTTTGCTATGTTTTGTTGCAAAATGAAAAAAAAAGGAAAAAAAGCACTACATGAAAGATAACCCATTCACCATTCGTGCAAAATGTAAATAAGAAACCTCTTTCTAGTGTTATCTTCTTTCAGTTCAATTCAATTCAATTTTATTTATATAGCGCTAAATCACAACAACAGTCGCCTCAAGGCACTAGGCAAGGCTTTCAAGTAGATTTATTCCTTGAAGAAATGAGGAAGGATACACTCTCCAATCACATTTAAGCAAAAAATGACACAACGAGGGATGCTTTGGAAATAAATAAAAATCATGTTTTTCTTTTTTTCATCTGATTGCATTTCTTCATTCGGCTTGTTAGTTTGGCTAATTAGTTAATCTTTTGCTGACTTCATAATCAGTTTTCAGGATGTCGGAGACTGCAGAGAATGAAGAGGGAAGGACAAGCTGCAGGTAGATAAAGAAAAACCTGTCCTCACCTACTTGACAGCAAAGATAAGCAGTGATAGATTCAGCTCTGACCTGATGTTAAAACAGATGGATCACTCTGATGCATAACAGATAAGCCTGCCAGCCTCGGGTAATACATCCAGCAGTCAAATGATCCCTCACACTGAGCTCGTACTTATTTTTTACTCTGTAACACTTTCCCCCCCTCATAGCAGTGATATTTGACATACAGCACAGGAGATGTCATTTCTTAATGGCTTATATCACCTATTATATCAGTGGCAGTTTGACCTGACAGCAGCTCGCCTGGTGATTGAACATTTCGACCCACAGGGGAAAGCCACGACAAAAAGCCTATCATTAGCAATTAACGGGCGAGCCGGCGTTTGTTTGTTAACAGCTCCTTTAGAAGTCCAATGGGGCTCATTTACAGTGGATGGCACTGATAACAAACCCTGACCTAGAGAGAGCCGGGGTCACTTTGAATCCGTCAAAACTGTTGTCTGCTTGGGAAACTCAAACCTTGTTGTCTTTTTATTCACTGAGAGCTGCCGTTAAAAACTGTTCCATCATTCCCTATAGAGAGTGCGATAAAAACAAGCCATGTTCAACAAGATTGCTGACTGAAAAAAAAGGTGAATTCCCTCCTCCTCCTCTTTACAGAAAGACTTAGCAGGGGGCTTTTCTCATGGCCGGGGATCTGATTGTTTTCTAAACGGATTATTAACTCTTTTGTTACAGTAGGGGTCACTTTAATGCTTCTTAGGGCCCATTAGCATTGCTTTAAAGCACGCGCGTGCACACACACACACACACACACACACACACACACACACACACACACACAGATTGCTGTGTTCTAGGATTTGGCGTTTCTTGGCTTTGTTGTTCACGGTGGGAGAGGAATGATACCGTTATAATGCTGTTAAAGACAATACCTCAACTTAAAAGGGGGAGTTTGAGGGAAGGGATGTGTATGTGTGTGGGTTATGATGAAAAGGTGCCCTTAGGAAGACAAGTGAGCTTAATGCAATAGTGCTGACTTCAATGGATACCTCAAAGAGAAGTGGCATTACACAGTCTTCTCTGCTGAAAATCCCCTACAAGTCCTTGAGTGAAAGAAGGATCAGCCCAGTCTTCATTTAAGAACTGACAGAGATCACTGAGCTGGAGGAGTTAGGATCAACTCAAAGCACCCACAGCAGATATTGTTTATCCAGTTTTTTTTTTTATTCTTTGCAATATTTGCTTTATGCTCATCCAATAAGGATCTATTAAAGGCAAAAATAAGCTACCCTTGGGAAAATCAAAGCTATTCAGTTGAGGTCAAAGCATCACAGGGCCACAGAGGTGTTTGCTCTTTGGCTCATATTGACCGTATGAATGCGAGATTGTGAGTTGAGAGGGAGGAGGGCTAGAGACCCTCGGATCCTGGCTGGGTGCCTCCCCGAGCTTTGAGCTGCCGTTCTGGTGGAAGGATAAAGAGGGTATCTCTTACAGGCCTGACCTCCAGCCACCCCCTTCATCAGAGTTAGAGGTCAAAGATCAGATCAATTGGGTCCCTATGGCCCACACAGCAACACGGCTTAATCACCTATTAACTTCCAGCAAAGAGGGGAAGATGTTGGTCTGGCGTTATATTTAATCCATCTGATTTCAAATGTTTAGGCTTACATGATGTTGTATTATGTTGTGGTTCAAATGCATCACATGTCAGATATAGTGTCAAAGACAGTTTGCAGATATAGCAACATATTAGATGTATATTCAAAGATTCCTTAAGGATTCAAAAAAGATGTACCATGTGCCATGTTTTATTTTGTTTTGTAAATCATTTACTTTTTACATTTGTAATTCAAAAGACTGAGAGCTAAATGTCAACTTTACATCATAGCTTGGGCTCATTCATGCTCACGGTTCTTGCCCTCATTATCGGCACATGCACACCAAAAGTGCTGTCACGTCCGCTTGTGCAAGCTATGCTTTGGTGTCATTTCAGCTGGTTGTGTAACTCTCTTTTTCCAACCTTGTGTGGGTGTCACTGCTGCCAGGGTGAAGACTTACATGTCGGATTTTACCGCTAACATCGGTACCCACACCCTAAGTACTGGTATAAACGGTGACGGGACTGCGGTAACGTCATTGTTTTAGTGAGGGACATGACTAACGAAGTGACCATAATAAGCCCATTGGATGGTAAATTGATTGGTCCACTCATTGCAGGTTTGGCGCTTTGACCTCCTGGCTCCGCCAAATGCCAGTATGTCCTTGGGCAAGACACTGAATGCAAAATAGCTCCTGACAGAAAGCCAAAACCTTGCGTGGCAGCTCTGTCATTAGTTCGTTACTGAGTAAACACTGTAAATTGTTTGTAAATGCTATGCAAAAAAACCCAAAAGGATAATATAGAAACCAGCACAGCCACAGCCTATTTACCAATACTTTTCTAATGAGCTCATTATTCTTAAAGGTAACTTTAACTTTAACTTTAAATCCTCTTCCTCCGTGCCCCATCTTCTAAATTAAAAAGAAAAATGTTTTAAAAAGGCCAACAAAAGCCATTCTAACCATTCTGGCTTTGAAATGGAGCAAAAAGTTGTACGCTGGCTACATTTATCTTTTATATGGGTGAAAAATAACTTAAAAATGGCTCACCCCACCAGTTTACTTGTTTTATACAATCTAGTCGTTGTTTTAAGCTAGCAAATACCAAACCACTTTGTCCACTAAACTCACACAGGCCAAACTGGTATTTACTGGTCATGAAATTTTTGGTTAACAGGACTGTTAATGCCCTGTTGTTATTTTTGGGCCATGGAAATGACTATAATTATTTCAGGTGAGATCAAGTTTTAATCCTAGCTAGCCACATAAATGATAGATTTTGTCAGAAAGCAGTTTTATTTTCGGTTTCAGCACGAACATGCTCTTCATTAGCTTCGAGTCTTATTAGAAAGGAAAATCCACCCTCAGTATCCACACCATTCATATCCTTGTCACAAATATCTGCACACTCCCTGAATAAACCAAAGGTACAGTAAAGCAAACAGATACATGATCTTGAACTAACTGCAGAGATGTGCCGCTGGGTGTGCTTCCTGCTTTTAAGCTCTATCAACTTCCTCCTAAACTCTACACCCTGCGAAACACCTCCACCCTGCAGTGAGGTTAGTCTAACCCTACTAGCTCAAAAAAAAAAAATGCTATGCAGTGAATCGCTTGCAGCACACGAGATCTTTTTTCACATATTTAATAATAAGTTGCTTATTTGTAGAGGCAGCCCTCAGAATGGTTCAACATATAAGTCATATTATTACACCATCATATCCATATAAAGGCATTTTTCCATAATCTCGATCAAGATTGATTGGTTCTAACGCAGACAAGAATGAAGGTTCAATCTGCAACATTTCATGTGAATAAATGTTTGTTTGCAAATAATATAATTCAGCTTATACCCACTTTATGAATCTTTGCACTTGCTAATCTAAACACCTGGCGTCTGGTAGGCTTTCCTGGGCGAAATCCTCTGGCACGCAGGGAAGTGATGGGCTTTATCTGTTTGTCCAGAATCAACAGAAGAAGAACTGGGTAGTTTGCATCGGTACATCTAAAGCGATGGCAAGAGCAGCACACCTGCACAATCACCTTGCTGAATTTTCAAAAGAAGGATGGCGACACGTCTGAAATGCATGATTGACAAATGCACACTGAATGGAGTGGTGATGATTTGAACCTGAAATATGAATGAAGTTATATATGAGAGTGAGGAAAAGAGAAACATCAAAGTGAGGCACGGGACTATACGGTGACTGTGGGGATGTACACAGTGGAGCCCAACACAAGGCCAGGCTGTCACATATCTGCGCAAAGACTCAATAACAGAGAGTCTGTATTGCTGCTGTCTGTCAAGCCTTTGAGAAGCAACAGTGGAGGTGGGGAGCATGCATTCCTCACAGCGGCTCCTTGCAGCTCGGCCAATTAGCAGCTGAGTGGTTTGTTTAAGTCCAAGTGATGATGAGATGTTGTGCTGGGAGGCAGCCCAGTTCATTAAGCACACCGTTGTCTCTGGTTTACTCAGCTTGCCGGCTTTAACAGCCTCTCAGTGCTTGTTTACCAGTCGCAAATATGACAGACTGTATGTCTATTTGACCGTCTGTTTGTGCGAGTGTGCATGTGCGGAGGTGACGGAGGAGGTGGTGTGTTTGCGTGGGGGGGTGCGTGTGGGGGTGCATCTGTGGCGCTTTACAGGAGGTGGACACTTGTGCGATATATGCAATTCAATGTAAAAACTCTGCGAAAACACCTCAAGCATCATCCAAAAAGTTTAACCAACAGTTTTGTGACAGTGTCAACGAAAATTAACATTTCAACTTAACTTAGGTGTGGAAATACACTCCTTCCACTCATTTGGATTGTTGTAGAATCTTTTCTTTTTTCTTAATGACAGTTTTATATAGTTAGGTTCTTAAATATCTGGACAGTGACACAGTTTTGGAAATTGTGCCTCTGTACACCACAACAGTGCATTTAAAATCAAGCGGTCAGTATGTGAAAAAAGTACAGACTTTCATCTTTAATGCAAGGCTTTACAAAAGTATTCACTTTCAGTTATAGTGCCCAATAACAAGAACAGTTGCCTCAGTTCACTTTATCTTGGAAATTAAAGACCCTACAACAATCGAGAGAATACCCCAACAATCAGATGACTGCTTATGAGTAAGCACGTGGCAACAGTGGGAAAGAAAAAAAACCCTTTTAACAGGAAGAAACCTCCAACAGAACCAGGCAACAAGGAGAGGTTGCAATTCCAGTTGGGAATGAAGGGAAGGAAACAGACCAAAAGACACACTACGGAAGAGAGCCAGAGATTAAGAGCTAATGATTAAATGCAAAGTTCTGTATAAACACAAAAGAGGTGCATCATGGCTGATGCAATACACCCAGTGTTGGGGAGTAACGGAATACATGTACCGCCGTTACGTATTTAAAATACAACATATGAGTAACTGTATTCCGTTACAGTTACCGATTAAAAAGGTGGTATTCAGAATACAGTTACTTTGTTGAAATAAATGGATTACACTGCGGTACTTTCCTGTTTCATATTGTCGCGGGTCAGGACTGTTTGGGTTTTGTTTGACAGCTACGTTCTTTTGTTCCAGGCGGCAGTGTTATGGTTGCCATGGTTACAGGGCGACGCTCTCTCTCTCTCTGCGACTGTGTGTTTCCTGGGTGAGAGAGCGCCTTTTCGTTGTTGTTGTTGTTGTTGTGCTAAGCTAACAGGCAGAATGCTACAAGCATAGCTCTAAAGAATGTAGCATCATGGGCAGTGTAGTCCGTGTTGCAGGGAGAATGGACTGCCATACACGTTATGGGTCTGTGAGCGCGAGGAGGGAGAAAAAGGGGAGTGGAAAGGTACGAGTTGTCATCGAGGAAAAACGGGAGCTGTAAGCATGTAAATATAATAATAACCACTTCAGCCAAGAAGAGTGCCTGACGAGCCCAGTTGTAAGCAAGCTATTAAGACTCGACTGTACACCGTGTTCGTGTTTTCCTCCGAAAACAATAAGTTCCGTTGGAGCAGCCTTTCAACGCCTCTCTCTGTCAAGAAAAGTTGACCCACACAACAAAGTAAAGCTATTTTTCAGCTACGAGCCGACAGGGACCCCGCCATATTAGTCAGAGGTCCCTTTACTACAGTTCGGAGTCGCGGACCTTCAGTAATAGTAATAAATCACACAGCAATAGTACATTCACGTAGTTGTAAAAAGCATGATAATATATTAAGTAATCCAAAGTATTCAGAATACGTTACTGTCATTGAGTAACGTAACGGAATACGTTACAGAATACATTTTGGGGCATGTATTCTGTATTCTGTAATGGAATACATTTTAAAAGTAACCTTCCCAACACTGAATACACCTATTAAAATACTCAACCCCAACCAACTGATGTTTTTATCGCCCATTTTTAGAAACTCAAAAGCGATTGGACAAACTAACACAAATTTAAATTTAAGGATTGTTTAAATATTACATAAAATCTCCTTTGCAGGCAGTGACTTCCTTAAGTTTTAAATATCTGCAAATACTGTCATCCCATGTGATGCTCTGCCAGGGCTTTATTTTGCTTATTTGTAGGTCTCTGTGTCGTCAGTTTTTGCATGTAATAACTGAAAAGCATGGCCTATTGGGATGAGATCAGGTGACTGAATTTGCAGTTGACTTGAGAAACTCTTGGCCTGCTTTTGCATTGTGTTTGGCTCACTATACGTTTGCACTATGAAGTGCTGTCTGGTCAGTTTGGCTGTTTTTTTTGGTGAATCTGAGCAGAGAGTTTAGTCCTTCACACTTCTATCAGCAGTCACATCAACCAGAAACAGGAGTGGCCATACATGCCCAGGCCATAACATTGCCTAAACCTTGCTTGACAGATAATGTGGCATGTTTTGGATCAGAAGCCCTTACTTTCTTTCTCCATAATTTCCTCTTTCCATCATTCTGGTCTGTTACTGATTTCATTTGTCCAATTAATTTTTTCAGAACAGACTGCATTAGATTTTTTCTGGTCTAATCTGGCCCTTTTGCTCTTGACTGTAAAACCAATGGTTTGCATCTCGCTGTAAACCTGTATTTCCATTCATTAAAGCGTGTCCTAAATTTAGACATTGACAGTGATACGCACACTTCCTCGCTAGTGTTCTTAATTAGGCTACATGTTGTGAAGGGGTTCTTCTTAATCAAGGAAATACATCTTAAGCAATAAGCCTCACCTGACCACAAAACTGCTTATTATTCAATTGTTCAAGCATCTTTAAGCCGCTAGGCTAACCTATAACTGGCACCAGTTCAGATTTAAAAGAGCTGTATGAAGGCGATATTACTTGTACACAGTTAACTTCACTTTAGGGTGTGGTTAAATAACACACCTTCTGCACGTTAACAACGAAACTCTTTGAGATGGAACAAAAGACCCTGTCTTGCACATTAAAGTGAGATATGTTACATGCCCATCCACCTCCCAGCCCTCCACGCCCGTAAGGGCAACACACACTAGCAACATTCAAAGCTCCAGACCTATTGTTTTCTGTGTACATAAGGCAGCAGAGAGGCACCATCTCTGGGGTTCTAATTTCATGTCGATGCATGTTAACGTATCACATTATGCCACTGTTGTACAAAAAGCATTAGTGTGTAACACCTCGCCCTTGAGCTAGCATTGGGTACATCTTTTTTATGCGTGTACCAAAAAGGTATTTGTTTACAGTGGAGCCACCCACTGGTACAGCGCTATTTGCTGCTGCCATAGTGTGCTGTATATTTACTTAATTACATTATTCACCAAGCAGTCTACTGTCTGTACTTGAGAAAATGATATCACACAAAATGATCATTCACTGGATAAGAGGGGCCTCAACTGTCACAGGCTAGCAACTGTGGCAAACAGCAACTGGGATACAAGTTTTGAAGACTTTAACACGGTTATGAAACTAATAATCACCCTTTAAATATTGACATTAGCCTTAAGAAAATTATTCATGTGTCTGAATACTTGGTAGGAATTACCTTTGCAATGTTATCCACGCAAGTAAGCAAAAGGCTCTCCTATTTGCCAACAGAGCAGCACAAAGCCACCCATTCATTCGTGAATGACCATATTAAAAACTCCAGGCTAGTTTTGTTTTAATCGACCTTAATTACTATCGCATTAGTCTAGCACTGGCTAGCTAGCTTAATTAGCATGGTTAGTAATTCATTCTGATAATAAATCAGATGGTAATCTTGATTAGTGAAAAACAACACATGCAAATGAAAACATGAAGAGTGGACCAAATAAAACAGAATATTTTTCTCAAAACATGGATGCTCATAATAACGCATAACTCTGAGCCTTAGTACAAGCTATGCTACACTCAGACCATAGCCTTGTTGGCTTTGAAATGGTTGTTTCAAAGACAGGTACCAGGTCTGTGACCACTTAGTCAGCTGCAGTCTTCAAAGTAACTTTGGTTTGTCAAGACGACAATAAAACAGAGTCAGTCTGCTATGAGTCTGCTGTAAATTTGTGAATGATGGGGTAAAGATGGCAATTACAAGAAATTTATTTGTAATAAATCAGCAAAAATTCTATACACAGAATTTACATTGACTACTTACCTTCAGAGTCTAGCCAGAACCTCATAAATTAGAAAAATTTCTCTTCAAAGTGAAGCAGTTGCTGCAGGATGGTGAGTTAACGGCACAATTACGTAGGTGCTCAGCAACTTTGGTTTTACATATGCATATAACCAGAATACAACCAGTCTGCAACCAGCTGAGATGAGTTCTCTCAAAAAGATACATCGCAAACAAGTTGTGCTCATTGATGCAGAATGACTCAGACTGATTGCAACATGCACTGTACTATACTGTCTGAACTATACAGCAGTTATTTGCAAATCCTCACCAATCCATCTGAGAGTGATTGCAGTCAGTCCAAGTTAGACCTTGATTTTTTGGAGACAGGTTGCTTCGACCAGGCAAACTGTTAAATTTCCTTGCAAAAGTTGTTGAAAGCGATTGAGGGAATTGCACACTCAACCTCTGTGCAACCAGTTGGTTGCCCTAATTGCTATCAGTCTCTGACAGCAAAAAATGAAATAAAAAAAAATTAACAAAACCACTAGGCCACACCCATATTTCCAAGTCACGAGCGGGGTTGTATCCTATTTTTACCATAGTCTGACAATACACCTATTATAATACTCCTCCCCATAGTGTTATCAGTAAGGAGTAAACTAGATTTGAGAGAAAGAATTCATTTGCTTTTCTTTTGTGCTGGGCTCTATACATAATTATATTACTAACATTGGAGACTCTGGGCAATGACCTTCTTGTGGTTGAGTGTTAGTTAGAGGAACAACAGATCAGTCACCTTTATTCCCTGGTACTGAGGAAAAACCCCAGCTTTTCACTGTTTACACAACTTTTCCACAAGAGTCTCTATTATTGCAGTAAAACATAGAAATAGGGTGTCACATACTGATAAAGCACCTAGAGTTAGATATGCAAATAAAGAAGTACAGTGATGCTGAATGCGCTTACTTGGTAAATATAAAGGTTTTATCATTCTGTGCCCAACATTCAACCTGCATGTGTAGCCTTTTAGCTCAGCTTGCAACCACACTGTCCAGTAATCAATGTGACTGATGCCTCTTTGCACCACTTGGACAAATATTAGCCCAATAGTAGCAGTTAAAGTGCAATTATACCTCCCCTCCTCCCTTTGTTTTCTCATTCAACACAGTCCATCAACCAAGTCAAACAAGCAACAATATAAGACCAGAGGATGTTGACCTAATGAGACCCAAGCGCACTCTACTCTTACTGATAAAACAGAGTGAGAATCACCCACTTTTCTCGCCGCAACACTCTTTTTCTGTGCAGACAAAGGCTGATTATGGATGATGGAAGAGAAGAAGAAGAAAGACTTGCAACTTCTCCTTTTCCATTTTCCCCCCTTCCCCCTGAAATTTTTTGAAGGGCGGTTTATTCAAGATGTCACAGCTGCCTGCGTTTTAGTTGGAGCGTTCAGGAGGGTCACGGCTTTCTGCCTGCCTGTGTGTGTTTGCGTGTGTGTGTATGTGTGTGAGTGTGTGTGTGTGTTGGAGCAGTTCTTAAAGCAGTAATGCAGTGTCCGATGACAGATCACTTCATTCACGCAAGACGAGGGCAATTACTTCAACCATGACAGATTGCCTCAGCAGAACTGAGTTTAGGATAAAACCTCTCCCCCTCTCCCTTTATATCTCCCTCACCCCTCGTCTCCCCCTGTTCAATAAGGAATCTTGTGGTTTTCCCAGCTAATGACTTCCTCCTCACTGTTACACCATTGTGCGTGTGTGTATGTGTGTGTGTGAGCAGGGGGTGACAGTACCATCTGTCTGGCTGCTGTAGCCCTTGCCCCTGCCCAGCTGGTGGGCACTGAGTAATGGGAGAGGACTTCCTCATCTCACCCCCCTGAGACACACACTCTACATTAGTATGCAACACCTACTGTCAGAGTGAGCCAGAGAATAAGAGAGAAGAGACAGAGGTTTTTTTTGTGTTTTAGAATTGAAACCCGAGCTACTCAGAGTGTCAAGTGATGAGAACTGAATGCTCCGAGTCTTGAAAAATTGGCACATACAGCAACAATTTCACCGCACGTGTTGGCTTGTGAGTGGCAGTTTGAGGAATGTAAATGAGCGCATACTCAAGCGCTGGATTGGCTGGAAGGTAGAGAAAAGGTGAGAGAAGTTAAAGAAAGAGGAGAGGTGTAATATAGGTCAAGGATAAGGGAAACAAGTCTTATGCTGCTTCATGTGTGATATGATTACGAACATGCCAAAATACCAGAGACTGTGATTCTTACCTTGAATCTAATGTACTGGAATCTACTTAGGTATGCTGTGACAGCCAGAAATGTCTAATTATTAAAGTATTCATTAGGGCAAACTAGGACAAAATAGTACATTTGTTGGTTCAACAAATGTATAACAGGTTTACGTTACACAAGTACAAAGTAACAGAGTCTGATCTGAGTTAGCTAATACTGCAACTATATTCATGTATTTAATTAACAGATGCAGACAAACGTTACATTTTGATGAGTGTAAAACAGTTTGGCTGGAATCCACATTTAAAATAAGTTGTTACTCAGCTGTTTAACTGCACGATAAGGTAAGTGTCTAATCAGCCAATCACATGGCAGCAAGTTGACATGGCCAAGATGATGTGCTGACGCTCAAACTGAGCATCAGGACGGGAAAGAGATGATTTAAGTGACTTTCAAGGTGACATGGTTGTTGGTGCCAGATGGACTGGTCTGAGTCAGAAACTGCTGATCTACTGGGATTCTCCCAGACAAACACTTTACAGAGAATGGTCCAAAAAAGAGAAACTGTCCCGTAAGCAGCTGTTCTCTGGGTCAAATAACCTTGTTGATGCTATAGAACAGAAGACAATGGCCAGACTGCTTTAAGCTGATAGGAAGGCAACAGCAATTCAAATAACTACTCATTACAACCAAGGCATGCAGAAGAGTTTCTCTGAATGCACATAAATGGATAACTCTGAAATAGCAGAAGACCACACCAGGTGCCAGTCCAGTTAGCCAAGAACAGGAAAGCTGTCTCAAAGCTCAAATCATCTCAAATTTCATTCTTGATCATTGTCATTATGAGTTTTCTGTCCTTAAATGGCCTCCCCAGTCAGATCACAATCCAATAGAGCACCTTTGGGACGTGGTGGATTGATGGAAAAGGAGATTCTCATCATGGATGTGCAGCTAACAAATGTGAAGCAATGGTCGATGCTGTCATGTCAGCATAGTCCAAAATACAAAGAATGCCTTCAGCACCATGTTGACTCTATGCCATGAATAATCCATGTGGTTCTGACGGCAAAAGGAGGTAAAACCCAGTACCAATGATGTGTAACTAATCAAATGACCAGTGAGTTTATAATGCACTTGTTTCATTAGTGACCCATGTATTGGTGCACACTGGCAAGATGTTGACTGAACTGTAAGTAATCAATTTCAATCCGCATAGATATTGTCAAGAAGCATTGTTACGACAAAGAAATCACAAATTTCGTTACTTTTTGTGCTATGTTTATTTAAAGCAAAACATAAAATTTACCTTTGGTGGAAAAGTTTGAACACATTTATTTTCTATATGGGTGAAAAAGTAAAAAAGACAAAGTCAGCAATGACTGACTTTAAGAAATTGGAAGCTGACATTATTTAACAAAAAGAAAATTCAATTAAAGGTTTGTATATCTCAGGAAATTGCTGGAGTGGTTTGCAGTGCCTTCTGCGACTCTTTGGGGAAATAAAGCTCAAATCTGAGTGACAATGGCACTGATGATGTCTCAGCTTGAGCTTGGAGAGTTTTTAATCACACAATACCACATGAACAAGCTTTGGGCCAGAGATATTTTGAGAGAGCAAGATGGAGGGAGAAATGGCACTCAAAGAATTCTGAATTCAAACCTATGGGAGAATTCCTCAACAGGAAAAGTGGTGATAAAACTCCTGGGGGGAGGGTAATGCCTTATTTATTAGATTTGACAGGTGACAGGCACTTCTCTATGTCCTGCTGACCAGTAATATTAATGCTAATCTTACATAATTTTACATGACGGTTCCAAATAATTCATGTGCACCTCACTAGAAATGCAAAGACGGAGCATGCGTTGCTTTTAGTCGTATATATCTTTTTCCTTTGAAAAAAAAAGCTCACCACAACCTCAAGCGGGAATAGAGCCAATAGAAACACCGGGATACGACCACATGTTAATTAACATGTAATGCACCAGCACAAGCACAAATGCTGGCATTGGCCACTTAACGTAGGTTACATCATAGGCTCTGCAAATATTGCTTGCAGAACTCAAAATCAGGCCTAAGGATCTTGGAGGACTGCACAGGAGTCCCCTCATCAATGTTTGAACGGAAACATGTATGCAGACGGACACATTTGCAGGACCATAAATTACGCTTCAGACTTGGACTGGATTTGATCCATTTTCTTATCCAGTTCAGGTTGGCGGTGAGGCTGGAGCCTATCCATGCTGCCGCACGTAAAAGGCAGAGTGCACCCTGGACAGGTTTGCCAGTCTGTTGCAGGGCTTGATAATGAAAAAGACACACAAAAATAAATATAAGAGCAGCTGGAATTAAACATGTTAGTTTGGCATTTGACAGGAAGTTTAGACTCCTCCAACATGGCTGATTAATGTTGTTTCTTTATCTCCACACTGGCTTCATACACCGGCTTGGATCTGCTGTGTGTTGGCCAACAGAGTGTAATGCTGTCCCCCTCTTTCTAAATCTATCTCTCTCTGTTTCTATTTCCCTTCCTTGCACGCCATCCAGCCCTTTCTCTCGCTCTTCTCCTCCCCCATCCCTTTCTGTCTCAGTCTTTCTCTCTCTCTCTCTCTCTTTCTCTAACCCTCTCTCTGTCTCTGTTTCTTTCTCCTTTCAAGCGTGGAATCATTTAATTATCGCCTATAGCTCTTTTGGCAGGCTGTTGAATGCCCACCTCTCAAAGCCTGGAGGAAACAATTTACCCTGGGATATCACACACACACACATGCATGCGCGTGCACACACATGCAGACTTCAAGGAGAGGATTTATTACAGCAGGTCCATCCGCAGTTCACAGAAATCTATCACCAATCCCAGATTGAGGAAACATTTCAGGGAGGGAAAAAATAACACATTAGCCAGACCAAAAAAAATGTTTGGGGCACTGCGAGGATCCGGAGATACTTTTGCATATGTCCAGAAAGTATTTTATTTATTTATTTATTTATTTTTTACAGATGAGGGTTTCGGGCAACAGTTCACGTGTGGGGGACTGCGAGGTAATGATTAAATGTCGTAAAGCATTTAGAGCGTTTAACTCCCTATTATCAGAACAGTAGGAGGTGATTCATTTAGGACGCTTGCCTTGTTGTCCGGGTGTGTGTGCTTCTGTGTGTTTCAAATGGGAGCCTGGTTGGATGAAGGAGCCACATCGCCCATAGAGGAGAAGGTGAACAAAACGCAGAATGGAAAAAGAAAGGGCGGAAGACAGAAGAAGAGGGGAAAACAACTGGGAACTATTGAGAGGAAATTAATGGCCCATCTCAGACTGTCAGCATTGTTATTGTTTAAGGGGCTCTGGAGGGAGGGGAACGCTTTAAAATGATGTCTGCCGAGAAAAAGAGCACTAAAAAATCAAGACAAGGCTGAGAGAGGGATGAAAGGGAGAAGAGGGGCGAAAAGGCTGTAAATTTTCGACAGAGCTCTCAGTTCATTACAGGGTGATCAGAGATGAGGCAGGGCCAGACAAAGGGCTTCAGTGTTGTTAGCCAGCTCTGTCGGTGTTACACCAGGGTCAGCTCTTTAACTCGCGGGCAATGAATAACCGGGCTTTCAACAGGGACAATGGCATGCCAGCTTTCCCCAGCTCTGGGTAGGACCTGCCTATTGTTGAGGAGTTGAACTGGGGAAGTCACCAATCTGTAGGAACGCTGACAAGCCAAATGACGCGAACGACAAGTCGAGGAAAGGAGCTGCAAAGGTTTAAGTTGTGTGTGTGCCTGTGTGCAAACCTGAAGGTCAAGAGTACTCCATCATCACCGTGTCATTAAAGATTAAAGTGTGTAGCGCACGGGGACCTCAAGAATTCCAAGGCCTCAGTGCACTAGTGCTTACTGTGGTTTCTCTTACAGGTACCCACTCAAAACTTGGACTGAAACAATCCCAAGAAAACCCCATGAATGAGTCAGCACCTGTTTAGGCCAATCAGTAACCACATTGTCCATTTACTGAACGTAAATGACCTGTAGTAATACAGCTACAAATCCTGAGTAGCCAGTCAGCTGTCAACCAAGCAGCATAAAGTTAATTTTGCATGTGGTTAACTGGTGATTCTAAACTGCATGTAGTTACAGTGAATAGTTGCCTATCCCTATGTGTTAGCCCTGCAACAGATTGCCTGCCTGCCTTGTGCCCTTGTGACAGCTGGGATAAGTTCTGGCCCCCCATGAGCCTGAATTAGATAAGTGGAAGAAATGGATAAATTGACGGACTGACTTTCTAAAATCATTTGTGAAAGTGGGAAACTCAAGTATTTGACTTATGGATCCTTATATCCTGGTTTGTCATTTAAATACAATCCAAATGACTGAGGGGAGTTGTTGAGTATATCCTAAACTTTTCTGTCAGTTAGCGCTCCTGTTTTTTTCCGCTGTTGGCTTCTGTTAGCTGTTGTTAGCTGTTGTTAGCCTCTGTTAGCGGCTGTTAGCCAGCATTAGCTGCTGTTGGCTGGCATTAGCTGCTGTTAGCCGGCATCTTTGACGGGGATCAAACATTGTTCGTTTTTGATAATGAATGAACTCTCATTTGATTTTAAGAAAATGATTTGTTAGAGGAAGAGTGTGATTATTAGGACACTGTGATGGACCGAGCAGTGAAGGAAACTTAGGCACAGGTTAAAGTCCAAAAAATGATTTTTTATTTAACCCAAAAAACATAATTGGTTAACTCATGCAAAAAGAATCAAAATCTTGGGCCCATAAAAGAGGTCAAACTAACAAAACTCTACTCAAAGTTGACAACACAACTGATAACTCAAACAACCTGACCCAACTTAATGAGACAAAGGGGAAACTTAAATAGTGGCTGATCAGCCCACAAAAACAGGAAAAGGGGTAAAACACACAAAACCTAACTAAACCAAACATAATGAACTCCAATTCCCCCCCATGGTCCTGAATTATGGCGTGAACCAATTTGTAGCCTTCCTTTAAAGCTCGCTCCGCCCCTTTTCCACCTCTTGGCTCCTTAATCAAGGGACTGGAACAGCTGCAACTAAGGTAACTCAGAAAACAAAAGATTAATCATACATAACAGTGTAAACTAAAATGTGCGCACTTATTTTAGAATGCAGCGTTATGTGGATATGTGAATTAACTAAACCAAAACCAGTTATTTATTGTCCTGTAAATAAATCCCTATATTCAAAGAAAGAAATGTGAATGCAATGTTACTTATAAGCCTCCACACTAACATGGTGGGTATTACCACTGTGTGGCTGTAAGTGCAGCCATCACAGACACTCAAGCCTAACATTAACTGGTATAACGTTCACTTGTAACCAGCTGTTCTTGTTGGTTAGCCAGCTCGTTGTCAGCTGTCTGGAGATGGAAGGGTTGCATGTCTAATCTGCTGACATTAACTAGCTGCAACAATATCAGGAATAAAGAAACCTGTTTATGCACGTCTTTGAGCCCTGACTTCCCTTCAGGAGTTGTGCTTTGGGGTGAGAAGGAAGAAGTTGATGTTTTATCTAAAACCGGTCATGTTATCTATTTCCTTCACATTTTTGCGACCACTTCCCAGATAATAAAACATGTATATTCCTTTATATGTTGAGACTAAACATGCAGAGACAAATTAAAATTTGCCTCCATGTCAGGCAAGTTCTCTTCTCCTGCCATCAACAATGCCCATCTAAGCCACTGTTTTCAAGATGGCGGGGAAACAGTGGCTTTCACAAACCAAGGTCTCCTTCTATGTATTTTAATAGACTAATTGTACGTTTTTGAGAATGTATCAGTTTGTTGGAAGATGTAATTAAACACCAATTAAATACCCTCAAAAAACTACTGACTGCACCTTTAAGTACAATGCAAATCATTAAAGGACCCAGTCTTAATGAGGTTTTATCCAATATAACATCAGTGATATTCAGGAACTAAATATACAGAACACTTTTAAGGTTAACAGAGTAACCTGTTTTAAATCTAGATGCTGTTTTAGGCTGATTCAGTGATGTCAACTGTGGAATGGGAAAAACATTATTTCAACTAAATAAATAAATAACAAATCACATTGTTCAATCATACAAACACACACATACACATTAATCTTTTTAAAAGTAGCCTAATGCGAAGCCTACAGCTTGAGTAAAACTGGATTCAGCACAAATTTTTCAATAACACATCGGCGAAGTTGTCCAGTCTTCCTTTATCCAATAACCCAAAATTAAATCAGTGCTCCCAAACTACAACCTGAAGACGCAATTAATACCTTGTCAAGGTGAGATTGTTGCGATTCCTTTCTTTGTGGTATGAAGGAAAAGCACTCTGTCACCTACATCTACTCTAGTTTAGGATACAGCATCTCAGCTCCTTACCAGTTTTAGGAGCCAGCAGCAAATAACCACAAACGTCTCTCCATTACCTCCCTGGTTTAGAATTGATTTTAAGATTTTACAAATCCCTTTTGGTTCATCTGTGGATCTGGTCCCATGCTACACAGCAAATAAACGGACACCATGTGAGACACTTTGCACCTTAGATCCTCAGCTGGGGCCTTTCTGGCTTTTCTGAAATCAAGAGTTAAATCTAAAGGCCATCCTTTCCCCATCACGACCCCTTGGGTATTGCAGAATCACTTGAAAACACTTTTAAGACATGTTTTATAGATGTTTTCATGGGATGCTGTTTTTTTGCCCTTTTATTATTTTATTTGTTACTGTATTTTTGGTTCAGCTCATTTTTCCTTACACTTGCTTTATTGGTCTTATTCTTCTGTTACTGTGCATTAATTATTTTGACATTTTGCATTTTTACTGGGATGTTTTCATCTGTCTCGATTGGCTTATTTTTATATTTTCCTTGTTTTGTTTCTGGCACTAATCTCTGGCTTCATGTTTTAATATAACATTTTGTTTTTTGCTCATTTGTGAACTAAAGCTATTAAAGTTAGTATTGCTGCATTTTTATTATTATCATTGTCATTTTAAAGTTTTGCTGCTTGCCGGTTACATTTCCAAAAACACGTCTTTCCCTCTCAGTTTCAGCTCTAAGTCTAAATTTTTTTCCTCCTCTAAAATGGAGCTTTTCCAAAGCTGAAAATGCGTGCATGTGGTTTCAGTGTGTACGGGGTAAACAGAGCTTTTCCAAAATGATGATGTAAGCCAAGTCACTCAGGATCGGGGCTGTGTGCCACATTGTCAGTTAAGTAAAGAATACAACCTTTTATTGTTATTGATCAGTTTAAATGTTAATTTAGTCAAATACATGGCAGAGAAGTTGCCATTAAACAGCAATTTTAGGTGATTCTGTCAAATATCGTTAGATTCTTTAAAAAAAGAAAAAAAAAAGAAAAGGAAAGCACTGAGGAACATGCAGTGTTTACTGAAAATATATCAACATGAACAACAGTGCTGTGAATTTAGCTCAAATAAAACAGAGGGAACCATTAATGGGAGGAGAGAGTAGTAACAAGGATAAGAAGACACATTTTTTCTTCAACTGTAGCTTTATCTGTGATTGTATACTTTAATTAAACTGTAACTGATATTTCACTTTAATATTATTAACTAAGATTTGGTGTTTACTTAGATTTACCAGTCCATCCACTTTTCAACTCTTATCAGTGGCCATAAGGTCTCAGTAATAACCGAAAGAGTAAGGTTGTGAATATAAGTGGCCGAAATGAGTTTCCCTCTGTAGGGTGGCTGGGCTCAGTCTTGGAGATACAGTGAGCAGCTTGGGCATCTGGAGGGATCTTATAGTAGAGCCGCTGCTCCTTTGTGTTGAAAGAAGCCAGCTGAAGTGGCTCAGGCATCTGGTATGGATGGTTCCTGGTCGCCTCCTCTTGGAGGTTCTCTGGCACACCCAACTGGGTGATGACCTGTGTGTAGACCCAGAACCCACGTGGGAGATTACACATCTTGTCTGGCCTGGAAATGCCTCAGGATTCTTCAGGAGGAACAGGAAAGTGTTGCTGGAGGACATCTTGAATACTCTACTTACCCTGCTGCGACTGCAACCTGACTTTGGATGGTGTGTGGAGGTGATCCCAGTGCTATTCCAAATCTACCTTAATTCATGCCTGGATTTTGAGTCTACTGCAAAAAAAATTTCAGCACAAAAATTAAAGCTTAATAAAAAGAAATTAAAAGGTTTTTCACTCTCATATTCAACAGGGCACTCTCAAAAAATCCTATATTTTTGCAGAGTTTCAGACATATGTTTGATCTTCTACATCAGAATCCCTCACGAAGGTGAGATCTGAAACATCATTTAACTTACTGAACTGCAGTCATGCACGGAGAACTACAAATCACAGCATTCTGCTAGAAAGCTTGATATGCAGGGCATCTCTGAAGAAGTGTTTTGCTTGTGGCTTGTGGGCTTTGCAGCTGATGACACAGCTGCTGTAATTGGCTGATAGTCCTAAGTGAAAAGATCCTAACTTGACTGCAGCTCACTGCATGAATCAGAAATTAAAAGACAGTCCATGATGCTGTGAAACATAAGAAAGGTGAGCTGTTTTCAGATATTTATTGAAAGTCTGCTGTTCATATAGGTTTGCAGAGATGTGAGAACACACAGATGATGAACCCTTCACAAGAAAGCAGACAAAGCAGCCAAAAGTCCATCATCAACGCAGACTGTTTTCTTAGTTTGACAAGCAGAAATATACTGTAGCTGCCTATTTATTTATTCATGTATTCGGTTGACAGCATTTTTGTGATGTTGCATTTCGAGATTATTGCATATTAAATATTTAAGTTGAGTGGCATGCCTCGCTGATGGTGTTATTCAAACTAGGGATTTATTTCTGGAATTAAAAAGAGGACTTGACCGTTTGCATTTTGAACAAAACATGGAAATCTTGACCATTTTTTATTATTTCATAATGTTTTTAAATGTTCTTGTTGGTTAAAAATCGAAATAATTTAGTTTAAATTTGCAATAAATCTATAAACATCCTATTAACACACTAACAGACTTCATGAATATAAGCCAACTTTGGTTCCTGAATTCTTTTCAGAAACATCTCCCTTTATGTATTTATTTTTGAAATTGATCACAGCCTGCAGGTCAGAAAACTTGCCTGTGCCTGAAAACACACAAAGCCTTTAAAGACTGCAAACCAAGATCATCTTCTCAGGCGTGTCCAGAAAACCTTTAGCATCTACGTTCTCTTCAAAGTGATCGAGTTTTATCGAAAGGATAATAACTAGAGATGAGCGCCAGATCTCTGATCTCTGGCTACAAGGTTACCACTAGGGATTTTTCTGGCAACTAATTTCTTAGTTGACTAAACGAGAAAGAAGTTACATTAACAGACAAGTCTAAAACTAAGAAACACTCAGATATCAAGTTACATTTGAGGACCATGTTGAAAACATCTAAATAAAAGAATTTGAAAGCATTAATCAGATTCTTCAGTAATGAATCAAATGCCAAATGCTGCTTAACTGTGTAGCAGCTTACATTGTGCATTATGATCATTGTGCGCTATACTTTATACTTTGTAATAAACTGCGGCTGAAAAGTGTAGCACATTGTGCTGCACATGATGAATGATGCACTACAGTTAATGACACCCAGCTCTATAAAAGTTATATAAAATATTAAATGATGACAATACAATAAATCATCCATCCTTCTGGTTTCTTTCGCCCACCGAAGGCCTAAGCAGGAACCCCAGACATTCCTCTCCCCTGCCAGCTCATCCCGGGGAACACTGCAGTGTTGCAGGGCCAGCCGAGATCTAACATCTGCAGCATGACTTGGTCTTCCACGGGCCTCCTCCCTATAGGACATACCCAGAACACCTCAGGAGGTGACCACATCAGCTGCCTCCTTTCAATGTGTAGGAGTAGCGTCTCTACTCTGAGCCCCTCATCACCCTACGCTGAGGGAAAGTCCATCTAACCTTCGGAAGATGCCCATTTGCGCCCTTTATATCTCATATCTCATTCTGCCGCCTTCAGAATAATTAACAGTAATAGGCCTGATAAACAGATCAGGCCTAGATTACCAGAATTATGACGTCTTTCTACAACAATGTCGGGGCTGCAGCGCCATCTGGTGGAAGGACACAACAATTTCCCCATATTGTGTATCAAATACAATTACTTTAAACCACCTTGTAGGTCTGGTGCCGACTAGTGACATTATCCACAATTAGTCAATCACACAACCCTAGCTACAACTGAGCAGTTTCTGGTTGAAGAGTTAGATTCATGTGAGGTATGGAGTGAGGGTTGCAGCTTGCTTGTCCAATATTTCTGGTATTTCCTGGGCTGTGCACCATATACCATATAACTGCCAGGCTGAGAGTGTTGAGAGATCTAAAAACAGCAGCTAGAAGTGAACGAGAAGCCGATCTTCAACAAGAAATTGGCCCAATTTAAATTAAGTAAGCTTTTTACGAGCCGATTTTTCAGAACTTTTTGATTTGCACCTCGTGTATCTTTAAAGTCAGCCGTTCCTTCCAGTCTCAAGCTGGTTATGTTATCTATTGGTAAATAAAGAAAACATATCCCAGCTGCTTGTTTGTGTTTGAAATCTATTCAAACATGTCCTTCTGTCAATATTGTGCTCTGTTGGTGATGGACACCTGCCTGCTGATTATTAACTGTCATTCAGGCGGCGATATTTACAGCCCAGCATCGGCATCCCACACATAGACTCCAGTACATTAAAGAACTCTTTCGTAGTGCAGCCCTCTGACTGATTGACTGCACACTCCAGCCTTGCCTCTTAACACTTGATTCAGTCCATCATCTTAAACCCAGAGTGTTCAAAATGTATTCTTTTTTTTTTTTTTTTTTGGCCAACAGCTGCGAGATCATTTAATTTGTTTCCTATGCAAATCGAGTCATGTGTGGGATACCACCTCAAATCTGAAACATTTGACGGACGGGTGGATGCACAATTACTTCACCCTCACTGGCAGAGGAATAAAAAAACTCTTAAGCTTGCAGTTAGTGCACACACACACACACACACACACACACTCAGAGCAGCTGTCTGAGGCAGGCAGGGTCAAACGGTGGTTAATTAGTCCCGTCACCTGCTCAGGTCATCACACCTTCAGCTCGGCTCGACTGAATAATAATCCTGCAATATTAACACTGTCACATTGGCTGGGTTGCTGGAGTGAACCTGTTGTTGATATAATACATTACATCCTGCTGTCTCGCCTTCCTGACACAACACACACACACTTTCCCTATCTCTCCTGTGCTTCCCCAGCTGACTGAAGGGCCACCAGAAACTGTCACTTAGCACTAATGACTGCAACAATGGTGTGTGTGACAGGTCTCCTCTCCGTCTCTATCCTTGCAGCGGCATCACATGCGATTCCGTAATGTCTCGCTTCCTATCTGTTGCTGCTCTCTGTAAATTATATCAAATGTGTACCACTGTCGTGGTGGTCTGTCAAACTGCGAACCGGTTTTGAAATCTACTCTCTGAAATGTGTCTCATTAGCCCGATCTGTCTACATATTCCGGCAATGGGAGTTAATGATGTATTGAGACTATTCTCGGGGTGGGAAACAGTAGGTTTCGGCATCAAAGCGTGCGCCAGGAGGCTGTTTAGTGTTTGTTTCTCCGGGAGAGTCACTCTGCATGGAAAACAGACAGGTGCTTCACGGACATGGGGGGAAGTGGGAATGATTTCCCATCTGTCTGCTCCATAGAGATTTAAGAGGGCCATCTTATATGAGGTGGAGCGCATCTCCTTGCAGTGTGAATGGGGCAGAAAACCTGCCTTCCGCTCCTCAAAGTCCAACTTGGAATTCTGGTTTCAAATAATCTGTGACTGCCGGTATTTCCAGGTCCTTCTGATATCCTTATTACTGACGTCCATTTATGCTTACAAATAAAGGGGGGGAAAGCTTCTTATGTTAATATGCATTTTTGATGCAGATAAATACAATAAATTTAGTCTAAGATACTTAATGTGCTTCCTCGCAAGCAAGTGTATGCACACACATGTGGGGGATAGAGTGCTGGATGAACGCCAGCCAAGCCTCATTAGCTCCGAGCTGCCTCTCTGGAAAGACAGGCACAGCGAGAAAGGAGAGGGGGGAGGCACAGGGGGGGTTAGATAAGAAGAGCAGCGTTGAAAGAGAGTGAGAGGAGGCAGAAGGAGAGGAAAATCAGGTTTACTGAGCCCAGCACGGTGACCTGTTGGATTAAGACTATTAGAAACCCATCTGGGGCTGCTTGACCACTTCACTGTCAGATCCTCCTCCAGCAGCCGCTCACCTGACCCCTACTGACACAATGCACCCCTGGGACACTCACAATAACACACACACACACACACACTGAAATGCTCGTGTCACTCCTGAAATGCCGCATGTTATTATATCTGACAGACGGAGAGATGACCCCTAAGTCAAATATAGCTCAAATTTAGGGATTGTTTCGTACCGGGGTACAAATTTCATTTGGGCACGTGGACTATAAAACTGCGTTAGCTACACAGCAAAATCGCCAGTGTTAAATTGACACTGTGAGTGTTAAATTTAACACTAGAAAAGTGTCTATATGTGTCCACTCTTTTGAGTGTTAAATTAACACTTTTCAAAGTGTTATATTTTTAACAACGAGCTAGTGTTATTTTAACACTGCACAGAGTTAAAAATTAACACTGAGTAACACTGACCAGTGTCAAAAATATTCTACACTGGTGTTAAGTGTTAAAAATTAACACCGAATAGTGTTGGTGGTACTTTACACTAGCCCTGGTGTTAAAAAATTCAACTCTGAATAGTGTTAATTTTCTAACACTAACACTAGTGTCAGTCAAATCATTAATACCACCAGATTACAATAAACTCCCATTAATCTCTGATATCTCTACTGCTACAATTAACCCCCAACATCCACCCATTACAAAGAAATACAAGACATTAACGTTCCAAAATACTTTGTATTCAGATACACCACAAGTAAACAAGTCATACAAAATTACAGTATGGGACAATGTACATTTTGTCATCAGTGCCATTTGAAAATTGCCTATCATAAGGTCTATAGTACACCAGATCATCTACAGAGATCAGTGCAAAGACATCTAATCCATCCTCAATAACAAATGCATTTAAGTGATCATTGAAATATACTGTTGAGACCTTACAAGTTAGAAGATAAGTATTGAAATCGCTAACAATTATACTGACAATCTTACTGAACAAAGGCATCTCATTTTCAACACCAGAACAAACATACATCCCAACTTGATATTCTGTACCATAACTTTTGACCCAGGAAGTTGTAGAAACAATAGAAGAAACATCAAACATTTTATTCAGTGCTTCACTGCCTTTTAAGCTGCTGGCCAAGACTTCATTAATGGGGCCGAACTGTAATCTTTTAAAATAAAAATTTTCAAAATGAAAGGCTAATTGATTCTGATGTTTTTTTACTAGTGTTTTTGTGATATTTTTAAAGTTCTTTACAGATCTTTTGAAGAACTTGTGCTTTGCTTCAAATCTCATGCACCACATATGTATGAGTGGCCCAATTTTTCTAATGCAGCGTGGGTAATGGATCATTAGGTGGTGCTTTGGAATCAAATTCCGTTCTGGAAAGAGAGATTTGAAAGCCTTGTGATGATCGGCAATCAGATGTTTCAAATAGCAAGTCATGCCATGAGTTATAATGGGTGAAAAAACAATGTTCACAATTTGAACTAACAAAAGTAGCAAGTTCCAATGTCCATCATTTCTGCAAACGATATCTCCAAAAATCAATGGGCTATTCCGCAAAAGACACCATGACTGCACAGCATTAAGCCCAAGATCTTTGCTGTTGTCATCCAGTTTTAGCCCACCTGGCCTGTTCCTTCTCTGTGCATATCCGTAGTTAAAGCTTATAATTCTCTGTGACAATGAATTCAAGGATATCAAAGAGGTCTTAATCAAGTACTGAAACACAAGCTTTAACTCATACTGCACCACTCCCTCTAGTAGATCATGCATTATGTCTACAGCATAGTTGTCTGAAATATGGAACAGCCGAAGTGAATTGAGTAAACAATTTCTTTTTACACCAAATGTTGAGGCCAAAGCAGGATTTTGTTGAATGGCACCACAGTGTTTGTAATGAAGTTCTTTGGAACGCAGTGTTAAGCCTACATGATCTTCACTAAAAACTGACTGCAACTCTGTCTTATCAGTTAAACAAAATCTACAACAATAGTTTGCACTAAATGATTCAACAAAACCAAAAATGCTATGTAAAGCCAAGTTGTCACCTGTAATCTGAAAAAGTGAACCTCTCACAGGTGTGGCTGAAAAGGGCACTTGCATTCCTTCAGTCTCTAAAATCTTTAGATCATCAACAAGTGGCTTTAGGATAGGATCAAACCCATATTTTTTTAAGTCTTCTGAATGAAAAAGGGCTACAAGATGAATGTTCATCAACACAGAATTTAACTCTGGTGGCAAATTTCTCAAAACAAAATAAATACAACCAAGTTTGTGCACTCCCCTTTTTTGAGCCTAAAGGATTAGCAGTTTCAAAATCGTCATAGTAGAGCTGGATCTGGAGAGCATGTTCTTGTTGTGAGAATAAACTGTGATTTTTGAAGTAGGAGCCGTCATTTAAATCTCTGTACAATCCCTCCATGTTTAGTTTTTTTTTCTGGAAACTGCTACAAAGTTCACTGTTTCGAAACATAGATGAAAGGGATCCCATGATAGGAACGTACATGAATTTATCATTGACAGGAACTTGCCTGTATGTCCCTGTTGTTCTATCTTTGCGTACATCAAAACGCACACCAAGAACATGCTCTATGGGTTCAACTATTTTCCATTTTTGCTCAAAATATCTTATCCTTTTAGATTCTGTGTTAAGACATGAAAATGGATTTTCAAGCTGATCAAAGCAATCCTCAACTTTTTCTAAGGTTTCTCTTGATGTATCAGTTGACAAACAGTCGACAACAGATTGTTTTGCATGTGCATGGATGTCATTAACCAGTTCCTCCAATGAACCAACTAAACACTGTACAGTACTTTCAGGAACTCCTGATGATTGTACTTGAGCAATAACAGAGCTGCACATGTTCAGTATTTGCCTTTTTTCAACTGGAACCGGTGTAGTTATTGTCATGGGATGAGCCACATTTACAGGCTGTGAAACAGAGGTTCCATCGTTAGGTACAGGCTCAAAATTGTTGATGACCTCAGAGTGAACGCAGTCTCCATGTGCTCGGAATAAGTGCCGCTTGTAACCAGAGTACGTGTGAAAGATAAATGAACATCCAGGCTCTCCACAGGTCAAACGTAAAAACTTTCCTGGGTACAAACCATGCTGGAACTTCAAATGTCTAAATAACACTGAGCAACTTGTGTGGTGTATCTTGCAAATGTAACAGATGAACATTTCCAGTCAAAGTGCTGAATAGTGGATATCTTTAAACCGTACAGTGAAGACTTCCTCTTGTTTCATTGACCCGAGGACTGTCCTTCACGCTGCCAACATCAATGCCATACACTTGATGGTCTGGATGAATGTGTAGAAGTTGTCCAATGCCTTATCAAAGGACACGGCAAATTAAAAAATGTGCCTTGAAAAGTTTTGCCTTGTCAAAACCTGCATCTCCCATCTGTGTCACACAGGGAATGACCTTTTGATCTAGGACAATGTAGAAACTTTGGGTAGAAACTTTGGATGATGTTCTTTCTTTCTCCAACCCACAGGACGAATGGCTGAGTGGGGCCAGCCTTAAGAAAAGCCTCTGTGCTACCTCCCACCTGAGGGAGAGAAAGAAACCAAGTGATTCACATTAAGCAAAATTGATAATCTGATGTTGAGGCATTGCTGTTTGAAATTATGACAATATTAAAATGTTTCACTCCGCGCGCACAATTATTTTTGTTTCAATGTGTACATTTAGTTTTAATAGAAACAATGACATGTCAGTCCTGCAACACCAAGCTTGTCTGGGATAGATACATCTGCTGCAGGTTGGATCACCTTGCCATCTTAAAATATCAGCCGTTGATAATTTGCATCTGTTCTCATCAAAAGAGAAATATACAATTCTAAAAAGCATACCTTGATGAATTTCATTAGGTGGTGAGCAGCATCTGATGTGCTAATCTTTGAAGACGTCCTTCCCTTAGATGTTGGAGTGAAGTGAAGCAGCAAAAGATGGCAGCCGCCTCGCAGTCCCAAACTACAGAATAGAAATTAAGATCATCACAATTACTGTCATTTAAAGGACCACAGCAGTCATTTTTCCACGTTATGTAATACCATGATGACATTTTAGACACCTGATAATTTTTCTAATAAGGCAGTTTTCCAGCGCCTTGGTATAAAAATTCATTTCTAGAGACTTAAAATCTTCTGGCCACCAAGTGAAGTAGATATCGAGTCATAACAATAGTAAGATTATGTAACTTTTTTTGTGTTCAAACTACATTAAATGTCATTTCAGGTTTAACATGTTTGTAAGCTTGTTTTCATACCATACAGAAATGAGTGATATATTGTGTTGTGGGAATTAAGCAAATGCTGTAAAGGCATGCAAAATCTACCATTTCCAACTTACACTTACCAGCCTCGTTAGAGTAACGCTGTGCAGAAATGAGCAGCTCATCCAATTCTGTACTCTGGGACAGATTTTTGCAATCTTTGATGATCCTTGGCTTGAAGAATGTTGGCCACTTTGCAAGGAACTTACCAGACACTTCCTCCCCAAAAAACAGCATTGTGAAGTCTTGGTCAATCTTAAACACAAAGTGTAACAACAGAAACAACACATTAACAAGAAAACAAACAAAGGAACCACAAAGCAGTCATTAAATTATTTTATGCCTTACCAAGCCAGGTGTATCCAGAAATCTTGGGAAAAGGTCCAGGACAGTAGAAGCTATGGCAGGTTCTTGAACCACTTTTTGCCTATGTTGAAATGTCACCTTCATGTTGTCTTTGACATGTTTCATGTCAGTTGAGTGCCTCTTCCTTGCATTTATCACCTGACAACGGCCTCACATTTGAACACAAGTTGCGAAGAGTCTTGGGGCTGTCTTGAAAAGCTGACTTTGATTAGTTCATCTCTTCTCGGGAACCAGCATATCACCACCTGCCAAGAGTAAAATAAGGTCCAGCATATAACACCATTTCTTTGCAAAATATCTAGCATGTCTAGTCCCTTTAGACTGAGTTAAAATTAATTTTGTTAAGAAAAACATCCTTGATCCATTTTTTAAGTAGTACAAGCTGTGTAACATGACTGCAATACAGTATTCTCTCAACTATCACAGGGGTTAGTAGGAACCATATTTCCATTTTATTATTTTTTATATATTTTAAGCGATAAAAACCCTCCCCACAAATATTCCTGACAATGTAGCGTTTGGTTTGTTCGTTTTTAAATTTCAAATATTGTATAACAAGACAAAACTGCAAATATGAACGCATCCCCCCCTCTCCCTCTTAACTAACCGATGCCTTTAATTGAACTACCAAATTAACACAATGGTCCTCTCTTTCTGGTCAGACACTTTGCAGCACTTCTGCTGTAATTTTATTCATATTTAACAAAATAAAAATGCAGAAATAAGTGTACACATTAGTTTTTGACTCTCACTGAACTAACAAAGCCAATCCCTCCACATGTTTGTACTCTCTTGTTACCTCGGCCAGGTCCGCGGCTCTGAACCGTGGTAATGACACCTCTGGCCAATACGCTGGGTTGTCGGGCTTGTAGCTTTACTGTCAGCGAACACAGTGTACAGTCGAATCTTAACAGCTTTCTTACAACCAGGCACTCATTTTGGCGGCAGTGGTTATTATTATATTTACATGCTCTCTTCTTCCATTTCTCATCGGTAACAGCTCTTACTTTCTCCCTCTCTCGCGCTCAAACACACAACGGGAGGGGCAGTTCCACACGTTCTCCCCGCAGCACGGACTACACTACCCATGAGGGCCGGTAACACTCTGCCCTCATTGCCTTTATATTAAATCATTTTTGGCTAATGACAAAAAAAAGTCACTTTAAGGGCCAAATTGCATTATACTTCTTCACCTCACCTGACGTGGGCCGCAAGTGGCCTTTGGGCCACGAGTGGCCTCTGGGCCGCGAGTTTGAGACCACTGACCCTAAGGCTTTGGCAGTTTAATTCGAAAATAAATAAAAGGCATTTAATAAAAACTGAAATATATTAACATGTAATATTCATTACAGTCTGCCAATAGCCAGATTATGCTAAATGAATATTAGGAAAGAAACTGGTACTTTGCAGAGTTCTAGCTAGCAGTAGCCCAGCTTAACAAAAACAGTTAAAATTCAAATATGACACTTAAAGATGATGTATTTTGATATAAATACTATTTCTTTTACTAGTTATCATGTTACTTGTTCTAACATCAATCTAAAACTTAATATTTAACCGAATAAAACTTACCGCATCAGCAAGAAAAAATGGCGACCGAAGATTCTGGATTGCGAAGCTCCACAGGAAATGAAGGTGTGGTCTAATTTAACACCCACAGTGTTAAAATGCAGTAACGACTAAAATCTACACTTACACTTTTCAGGAATCAACTCCCGATGTGTTATTTTAACTCGATTAAGTGTTGAACTAACTCGGAACTCTGTTGAAATCTACTAACACTGAAAAATCAACACTGGCATTTTTGCTGTGTAGTCGCCATGGATGTTCTGGGTGACCCAGTTACTACTTCACCAAACAAGGGAAGAAAAAAATGAGCTGACTGCTTTCTGAAGGTAAGAAAACTGTCCAGTTAAAATTGAGCACTGGGGTCTAATGAATGAGGTTAAACATTTCCGATTTTAAAAGAACGCGTTTCATTTCACAGACTTGAGTTGGGAATGCTATTGCACACACAATGACAGGTTACTGTGGCTAATGTTAGCACTGCTGGCTAATGTTAGCATTGCTAGCACCATCACCCTCCCTTTCTTGCAGGTTAACTTGTCAGCACCTGTGCAGGCAGAATAAAGGTACATGTTGCTGTGATTGAGTAGTGATGTGGCAGTTTACTGCATACACACAGTTGAAAGTGCTGTTATCCATTGTTTTGATTTTTTCCACCTTAAAAATGAAGTTCTGGTAGTTCCTTGCCCAGACTGTGTTGTAATTATTAGATAAAGTTTTCATTAATTCACAGAAAATTTGGGGTTTTAAAAACAACAACAACAACAACAACAAGAAAACACAGAAATTTCTTTAGCAAATAGATACTTTTCTGTCGTTTAATTGTTTATCTATTACTTAATGGGAGGTGGGGGTCTTTATCAATGAGAAAAGCTGTAAAACTTGTTAAAATAGAGTTAAAAGTTCCAAATCTATGCGCACCTTCACATTTTATAAAGCCGTCTAGTGGCCTTATGTTTCTCACCCCTGGCTTAAGGCTACTGAAGATCAAGTTAGTTAAACTGTCAGCTTGTGTGCAAGCAGTATTGAGTTTAACAGCTGGAGAATAAGGTGTCACCTCAGGGAGAAAAGCGCATCGGTCTCATCAATTAGTTCCATGGATTAACGAGTTCAGGCCCAGACGAGTAAACCTGCTACAAAGCCCGCCTTTTTCTGACAGGTTAAACTGTGAAATTCGCTTTTTTGTGAACAATACCAAACCTGACATTCACAGATGACCTTTTCAACTTAGTCAGACTTAATTTTCCGAACTATGTGAAACTTAATTACTAGACGTGTGTCATCATCCAGTTGTGCAGAATACTTGTCTAAACCACTGCAAGTTGGTTTTCAAATGTATCCGGTTTTCTGGGCCTCCTCCTTTCTTCCTGCTTGTATAAAGTTGTTCCACTTACTTAGACAGGTGCTTGTAATAAGGAATCAGACACTGTGCTTGATTTATCTGCGTAGGATAAAGTTCTGCAATACAGAAATGTAGTTGAACTATCTCAGCTTAAATGACTGCTAAAAGGAGACCAAAATCAAAACATATACGCGATTAGCTATTACTTATAATCAGAGTTTGGTTAATGGCTTTAGCTTTACTAGGGACACCAACAGCCCTCAGCCTAAGGGCATCATTTGTTAGGAGATGCTTGCTAATACTCAGATGGTGTCAAGCAAGCTAATGACAAGCAAATATCTCTTCTTAGTCAAAGAAGCACTGGATCTAATGTGGTTTGTTGACATAAAGGAATTGGGTGGGAAATGAGTGCTTTTAATACACTATTGTCCTTTTAGCAACAAAACTAAGTATTTTGCTATTGTATGACTTTATTTTATATGTGTATTTTATTGTATTATGTGTTTATATAACTCAAAATCACAACAACCGTCACTTTGATGTGCTTAATATGTAAGACCATACAGTTAGAGAAAGAAAACAATCAACACCGGCCAAGCACGTGGCGACAGTGGGAAGGAAAAACTCCCTTTTAGCAGGAAAAACTCTTCCAGCAGAACCAGTCTCAGGGATGGTCAGCCATCTGCCATGACCGTTTGGGTTGAAGGATGGGAGACAAGACGAAAGATACAGTGGAACAAAGCCAGATACTGATGATTAAAGTGGATTATAAACACAAAGTCAAAGTTCACCACATTTTATACCTAATAAATCTTATTTGTTAATTAAAGCTGTATAAAAAATTATAATGCCTATTGAATGTGCCTTTAAAACACTGTAAACACGTCCTTACAGGAAAGTGTTAAAAAGACTGAAATGTTCCCCACAGGTTTCTGTTCGTCTTTGTTTTGTAAGTGCAATAATTTCAATATGGACCCACAGTTCCTCACCATCCTCTGTGTTTATCTCTCTCTTTCCTCTCACTCTCATCTCATTAGCCTATTTTGCTTTGCTGAAGGGTACCAGTCCCTTCTGGGAAACTTTTGTGGGTGGTTTCTTTGGTTTGAGTTCATCTTAGGCGGCTGAAAAATAATACTGCTGGCTTCACTTTCGGAGCGGGCAAGAGCCTCGCTACATGAGATTATGAGCTGTGAGGCTCAACGCAGACAGACGAGCTCCCAGCTGAATCACTCCACATCAAACCCTTCAATCACCCACCATTTACTGGGCTAAGCACAGTTGAGAGGGCTCCCCGTTGCTCCGTACACACACTTGTGTACACACAAACCTGCTGCACAAATGCTCACACAAAAGAGAATAATTGGTTTTGAAAAATGCTCTTGTACGCATGGACATGCACAGGCCAGCAAATGCATGCACACACACACACACACACACACACACACACAATTAGATGACACATGCGAACACATACTAATGAGCAGCCATTTAAATATGCAGCGTGTCTTTGAAATGAGTTAAATGCAAAAGAGAAATATTTATTAGGTTGATATCACTGTTTCTGTGCAAAAGTGCGGTCTGTGCAGCGGAGAGTGCAATGTGCGGATGAGCGCATGTCCCGACGGTGGCACCACAGGGACAAAGTGATTAGTGATATCCATCCGGCAAATCATGCACAAGCACATCATTACCATGCTTCCCTCTACCCTTTTCCTCTCCCTCCTCTCCTCTCATCTCGGTCTCTCTCTGGGGTGCGTTCACTCCCAGCGCTCCTTAAGTGTTTTAACGTGTTAATAATCATTAGGCACTGTTCAGTCCAGTGGGAGAGGTGGTGATAGGATGGATCGGGGAGGAGGAGGGGTGGGGGTGTAATGATTGCCTGACCTCTGACCTGCACCCCTCGACCCCCACCCCCTCCCGTTCCCCACCTCTCCCCGTTCTGTGTTGTGCTGCTGGCCTCTCTCATCTCGGGGGTCCATCAGGGACCTATTAAGGGCTGTCTCACACTCCGCCACCTCACTTAACTCTGCCTTGTCAATATGCTACAGCATGTGTGTGAGGGACAGAGAGACAGAGAGTTTGTGTTTATATTCACCTCCCTGTCTAGGAAGCCAGTTTCTTTCCTCCCCGTTTCCCCCCTCCCTCTCCCCTTTTTCTGTCGATCACTTATTTTCTGCCACGTTTTTTTTCCCTTTCTATTTTTTTAACCCCTCTCACTTTCTCTCTCACTTTTTCTATTTCTCTGTGACTCTCCCTCTCTCTTTCTCTCCTCCCTCCCTCCGTCCCCCTTGCTGTGTCTGTCTTTGGAGATGCTAATTCCCGGTCCGGGGAGACTAGATGAAACAGAGCTGAGTTTCTCTCATTAGCTGACACAGATGCCGAGGCGTGTGGACCTGAATAACAACACCCTGGCAGGCTGCTGCCTCCCCTTCCCTTCCACATGCTCTGTTGACGATCTCACATTCCAGCCATATTCCCCACAAAGCTCAGAGTGTGAGTGTGCGCGTGCGTGTATCAGTCTGTTTGCTTATCTGTATTGCAAGTTTTCTTGAAATATTGCGTGTGCTGCAATGCCATTTTTTAAAAGATCTGGGGGATTTCTTCAGGGAGTCTGGCTAATTTTTAAAACACCTTGAGTGAGCTATGTAACTTCAACAAGATTTTTTTTTCAAGTTTTGAGACATCAGTAACATTACAACAAACAATCAAGACCATCGTAAGTGAAAAAGTTGGCAGCCTTCATGCAATACTTCACAGCGGTTGCATAGCCAGGACTGGAGTTCAGGACAGGCCGATTATTTCAGAGTGTAACGAAAAGAAAAGTTGTTTTTTTCTGACTGTGATTGCTACAACACCTATGGATAGTAAGAAAAACTGCGCATACACACACAAGCAGAATAGTTTGCACTGCTTGTGCAGGTAAAATTAATCTCATTCGCACGTCAGCTCTCACATTCACAGTTTTCCGCTCTTTTCCAGACCTTCAGAATCCTTTCAGCTTTGTCACCTTTCACGACAGCCTGTTGTATTCTTGTCTTGGTGAGAACTCTAAATGCTTCTAAAATCTTATCAATCCTGGGACCAGCTGCAGTCCTCAGCTTCAGTTCACCAGCGCAGTAGCATTTGCAGGTGGCAGTGACCCTTCGTCCTCATCAGCCAAAGCACCTGAACCAAGAACAACAACCACAACACTAAAGTGCTTTGACTGACTCGCGGTGTGTGACAGATCAGGTCAGGTCATATTTCTGTGAAACTGGGTTAATTGTTTTTCAGAGCAAAGCCAAGTTGAAACAAGAGTAAGGGACCAAACACTATATTTTTAGCTTTACAAATGGCCTCAGTGGCTGGAGGATCTCCCCTCTTCTTTATGCAGGAACAACGATCTTTCTCTCCTGCACCTTTGAGTAATGCAAGTATATGGTATTGTCCCATACACTGCAGTCATATTTATTTAATTTAGTCTTACTTAATATTTTCTCCTGGTATTTCATACCCAGGTACATTGACTCCATCCCCTGTAGTTTAAGAAACACTGTGGTTTAGATGGAAGAGACGTTGCAGCACCAGAAACAATGCAACATTACCTTAAAAGCGACATGTTCTTTTATTTTCTTCTTGCTTCACTATTCATCCACGCTCGGTGTAACCATGTGGAGACAAAATGAAGACGCTGAAACAGGAAGGTAAAATGCCACATTGTACGTACGAGAAACTGTGACATACAACTCCACTTTTCCTGTCTATGCCACAAGAAGAGTAATAGTAGGTGTGTGGCCGACCATGGCTGCTGGTATTACAAACCTTTTGGACATGAAACACACGACACACCAAACAAAAAGCTTTCATAACACCATCATCTATGCTAAAGACTGGGTCTTTAGGATGCTTCACAAAGTTTGGTGCACTGTTGCATGACTACAGCGAGCAGGCTGCAAAACAGTGACATGAAATTCCAAATTTATCGTCTCTGAACCTGTTGTGTAACGTTATACACAATGAAAGCATTGTGTTTTTGCAGAAAATTCCTGCTCAACGGACACACTGTGAAAAAAATTTAAGTCGACATCAAACAATGAGTCCTGATGTTTCTAAACAAGAAAAGGAAGAAACTGAGATTCTGGGTTCATCCAATTCTCAGGAGAAGGCAGCAGCAGGGCGAAGTTCACGGTTTGATCCAGGACTTGAAGCTGTATGACGGCTGCTTTTGTGCATATTTCAGGATGTCAGTGGGGCAGTTTGAACTCTTGTTGGCAGAGTTTGGACCACATCTTAGGAGGCAGAGAAATCATTTCAGAGAGCGGACTGACCCAAAGCAGCGTCTAGCTGTGTTAAACAGCAACATATCACTGTATATCCAGTACCGGTGTGTGTTTTAGCTACGAGCACACACACTTGGAGTGATCAGACTGAAAAAATCGGAAAGATCAAGCTTGGTTTGGAAAGAAAAATGGCGCAGAGTTGTCCTGCAAAATTACACAGTTGGTTTCCATTAAGAGCACTTAATGCATATTTTTAACACACAAAATATTTGCACAGATTTTACGTGTCCGGTGTGTAAAGGTCTTTAGTATCTGTTACTAATAAAAACTCCCCTAACCTTAAGATGAGAAAATTTGGCGTTTGGCACTTACCCTCAGGGAGTCTTTTGAAGTCTTTGGTCCAAACACACATGTTTTAGGTAAATTTAAGTTCAGTTTATATAGTCTAATAATTATATAGATATAATTTAATTTTCATTACTGTTACTTTATCAGCACATAGTGTATGGAAGCTTTTTAATGTAATGTTGAGTTTTTAAGTAAAGATGTGCGCTACAGTACCATGTGGTTGAAGTTGCCTCATGACAGCTTGTCTAAACTGTTAAATCACTTTAAATGAAATTTTAACAAGGCATTTTGAACAAACTCCACATAAATATGAATATATTTTAGTAATTAATTTTTAAGTAATCTCGGAATGAGCTTCAGCAGTGGGAGTCTACAAAACCTGAAAGCTGCTTAACAAAGTCAGAGCCAGTCATTAGTTGGGAGATTGCTCTGAACAAAAAAAAAACAAAAACAAGCCTTTCAGAAAATACTTGAAAACACAGCAAAAACATTCGACATGTACTCCACGTAGAAGCCGAACAAAAAAACACGAGCTCTGCGACAGGCAGTAATCCGGCGTTAAACCAGATCCACATGTTAGTCAGATGATACTTTCGGGCATTTCTGCGCTTCCTCGAGAGCCAGACATGACCTCACCGGCCAACGTATGTCATCATCACCGTCGTGTCCTACCTGATCTCCACTTCTGATAGTCACCTCCCCACATAGATCTGCCCTCTCATGCACATGCGGCCGTACATAATTCAACATTCATTTATTGAGGCCCGGCTCCTACCTTCTTGCATAATGAATCAAAGAATATTCTGGGTTTAGCTGCAAATTTGACTATTTTTCTACCCACTCACACACTGCTGCTCCTACACACACACACACACACACACAGGACTCTTTAACTGAGAGATTGGTCTGAAGTGACAGTAATGTAATATTAATAGCCGGGGGGATGACAGTCTGTCCCCATTGTGTTGATACCCGCAGGCTTGACAGAGCTTTGGTCACACATCCCACTGCTGTACATCTGCTAACACTAGTACAATAAGTCCTCTCTGTCTCTTTCAATCTTCTCTCACTGCCTCTGTTGTTTTGCTTGCAGACTTGAAGATTCAGGGTCTTCTCTGCCCAAGATGTAAGAGCTCAGAAGGAACTTAGCCTGCAAATAGCAAAACACATGTGTTATGATAATTAAAATAAAGTATCTGTTGTTCCAATAACAGTTCAGTAATGCCAGATACAGTCATCTTGTTTAATAAAAAGCCTGAAATTGTTTTTGTTTTAAGTCTCTGTGATCATAGCACTAACACAACAATATTTTCTATCAAAAAACTATTAAAACACTCAGCTAACACACACTGGTGATGACTCAGTGGGGAGGGGGTTATGTTTCTGCCACAGACTGTATTAAAAAGATGGCCTGTGAGTATGTGAAGTAAGGCAAATTTAAAGGGGTTTATCCCTGCATTCTTTCAAACAGCCAGCAGGGGGAAATGCCTCGGGTTTTAAATGTAAAACACCTCCAGGTGTGCTGTCATGGGCCTCTCGGGGGTCGGCAGCAGGGTCTGATTGCTGGTAAATAAAGATGGCTTAGGGCGTGGCTGTTTTGTGATTAACAAGTTGCTTCCATATGAGCATCCAGTGCTTCAGATTTCCTCTTGATTTTATTCAAAATTGTCCTTGTCAAAAAGAGACCCTAAAGCATATGCTGTTCAGTTTTCTTTTCTTTAGTCAAAACATCACATTTCATGTCGAAGTGAATAACAGGTTCACGTTGTTTACCAAGCTAGCTAGTACTAGCTTTATGGGCTCCAGGCTCTCGTGCAAATATGTAAAAGTCTGGTTTAAAAAAGGATGCATGCAAGATAGCAACAGCTGAAATCCCAAACTCGAGCCTTTGAGACCTCACATTAACAGTTAATGTCTCTGTACGTGCATGTTAATTAGATGGAATATTTAAAATTGGCATTTGAGGTCGCTTTTGCAATTGTTTACCTCAAGGTTAATTTTAGAAACTCACACAGAATAAACCCGAATGCTTTAGGTCAGAGTTTACTTATCATATAAAAATACATGTGGTTACAAATTTTCTTGCATCTGAGGGTCTGAATGAGAAGAAAAACACTTTATAGAAATAAAATCATTTTAATTTAAACGAAGCTTCATTCAATATTTTTGTCGTGCCATCAACATCATCTCCCCGCAGCTATGATGTGATAATACACACTTTCATGTAACTGTCACGTGAAAATGACAACAGTCATCAATCAGCTGTATTAAGCCTGTGGAAACATAATATGGGGATGTAAATTTGAGCCACCGTTTAACACTGTTAGTGTCCTCAGCTGCCCGAACACCTGCAGCTTAAATCTGCGTATGATACGAAGTTCATGTTGCATGTTTAAAAAGCTCTCATCATTGCTCTCTCTCATTGTTGCTCAGATACTTTGAACGGAGCATTTTCTGCCAAATCAAACTGGAAAAAACATTTGCTATAAATGTCACTTTCTTGATGTAAGTGTCCGGGGCCATTTCTGGACACTTTGGCGCCCTAGGCGAGACATCCACTGGCGCCTGAGGGGTCTGAATTTTTCACTAGAATGATTTATTTGTAATAAAGTCGTCCGAATTCAAATGTAACTTTATACAACTTCTGTCATACCATCAACATCGCCCGTCAGCGTCTTTACGCAAACAGCAGTTATGTTCCTGGTTGTAGGAAATTACCTGATTATTCATATCACTGTGCTGGTTACAGGTGATTGTGATTCTTTCACACCGCAGTGTCTTGTTTATCTAACGAGGGGCTGAGCCACGTATGAATGACAGGACCTGTTCTATAAAACAAGACCCAATTTAATTCATATTTGACATCATTATGGAGACTATTGAGCGCCATTTAGGCCGACACTAATAAAAGTTCAGACTATTTTACATCTGCAGTACTAAGCATTCAGAAAATACGTGAGTTGTTTTCTATATTATCATCAGGATTTTATCAAATCAGTGCACATGTATATCTTTAGCTCTTATGCAGAAAATCCTGCACAGAACAAACCTTTTGAACAAAATGTTCCCTCTATGCTGCTCAAACTTGAGTTCTGTGAAAAACCTTCATTCATCACAAAAACATATCAAATTATCAACATTCTTGAAAGCATTTGCTAATGTATAAGCTCATATAGACTTTGCAAGCTCAATCTATGGTGTCATTCTGTCACTAATGCCTGCCTCGCTTCCTAATATTTCCACCTTTATCTTTTGGCAAACCCTTCAATGTGGTTTATTTTGTAGGCAAATTAGCATTTTGGGGATGTAGAAATTTAATTGACTTTATTATACTTTGATTAGTCTGTGAAATATTTCATTAAAAGGAAAAAGTGTACAGGGATGTGGTTTGACTTGAACACGGTAATGAAGTGAAAGCTGTTCTCAGATTTCCTGGCCTTCAGTTATTCAGCGCACAGCCCTGACGTGCGCAGCCATAGCGTTCTGGCCTGAAGGATAAAGGCCCCTTTCCTTCAGAGAGTGGCGAAAAAAAGGAGGGAAGACAGCGCCGCTTTGACTTAGCAGTTTTGTGCCCAGGACCAAAGAGAGACAGAAGAGACGGGGAGAAAGATCGGGTCTGTCTGCCTTCAATCACACGAGTCCAAGTCAAAATCCCCATCTGACACACAGATGCAGACGAGCGGAGATGGAGAGAAGGGGGGAGGAGAGGGAAGAGTGGGGGGGAGAGAGGACGAGGAGGAGCAGCAGGGGAAGTCATTATCACTTCCTAACCTCACTCGCAGTCTAATGTATTCAAGGGGAAAGATTTAGATTTGTTCCCTTTGGCAGCCGACCGTAAACAAATCGATTCGAATGGGAGAGATATAAAGAGCTGTTTATAGTGCCACCGCATCTGCGAACGTGTGTGCGCTCGTGTATTGTCACTGTGCTTTAGTGTGACACAGTATGGAAATGCCATTATGCACGCTCACTGTTCGGCTTTAGCTTCTGCTGCAGCTTTCAACTGTACATCTCATGAAGAATAACCGCGAACCAGCCAGTGTGTGCGTGTGCACAAACTCGTGCACGGTCCCACGTGGCTTTTTCCCCCCCTCTCCTTCTTCTTCTGTGCTTTATATTTTTTGGGTTTTGTTTTTCTACACCGTCATTGGTGGTCTGCTGTCGGCCGCGGCCTCTTGTTTGAGCTGCAGTTAGCCGGCGTCTGGTTTAATCGAAAGTTCGAAGAGTCCCAGCGCTGCTCCTGGATCCGGACTGAGGGGGATTATTGTAATGACTCGAGAGAATGGGTGTGTGCGCAAGTGTGTGTGGGCAAGGGTGTTGTCCCTTGTTGAGAGACGGTTCAACAGCCTCGAACTCATTCAGGTAGAAGGGCTTTACCAGCCAAACATCCGCACAGGGCGCCACTTGTCCCGATTTGATTTTGAACATATTTGAGGATCCGTCAGAAAACTGATGAAAGGAAAATATAGAGCTAATCCTTGTTAAAATTAAAGTTTGTGTGGTGCATGCGCACACACACACACACACACACATGTATATATAAATACATACTCGGGCATGTGTAACCTAAGTCTGTTGTGATTCCTGTCCTGGTGAGGCCTGGAGGAGTCTAGGAGAGGTTAAAGAAACACTGTGCAGTGTGAAAACACACTCATGAGGTGTGCTGCTTGAAATAGGACACACACACACACACCAGGCTTTGATTAGTTGGGTCAGCCTGTGCTTGCCAGTGAAACAGTATTCACTCAGGTTAGGGAACCTTGCTTTAATAAAAGGTCATCTCAGCGAGGCGGCCATTTTGAGGATTACTCCTGCGGCTGGCCTCGGTTACCTCTGAGACGCTGCGGTTCAAAGGTCAGGGTTGTGACTGTTACAAAAGAAATGCAAAATGTCGGGCACGCTTGCTCGCTAATGAACAGAAAGTCTTGTGGATTTAAGTGATTAACTTAAAGGCATGAAGAGAGGCCGCTGAGGGGGATCCAGAAAATTGAGGGAACATTGAAATTATTTAGAGTTGTGTCTATTTCAGGTAATCCCACGAGGAAATGAATCATTTCTCAATCGCTGACTTAATCACCACCAGCAAAATACAGCACATGGGGGAAGCTGACACCTGGAATCCAGATAAATAGTTTTTTTGATAAAAGGATAAGTTTCTTGAGCTTTCTTAACAAATTGCATTGAACAAAGGCCACAGTAGACTGACCCTGGACAGAGACAGTGCTAACCTGCTTCTATAAATCGATATGAATTCATCCACAGCTAAAAAAAAAAAGTCCCAAATATATTCATAATTTTTAGCCACATTTTAACACAGAACTTTTATGATTTCCCCTTTTTTCTGTCGTGTAAAGTGAACAGCTCAGAAAAAACATGGTCGATAACAAGGGCAGCTTACGTACAAGTAAGTGAGCCAAAAGACTTCAGACTGCTCAAAATGCACTCTTTCTGTGCTTTTTTAAAAACTCTTGGTTCTCTTTTATGTCAGTGAGAGAAGATATTCCTAATATGGTCATCTTAGGCACATTGGCTGCCCTTCTTGGTTAGTTTAAGAAGGGCAGCCAATCAGAATTTGAGTCATGCAAAGCTGCTCTAGTCCAAGAACAGAAACATGTTAATACTTATGAACTAATTTGTATCTAGTTACAAATGCATGGTACGGAAGTTGAAAGTGTTAGTAGTTAGCAGTGTTTGTCTTTTATTTTTGTCCCCTTTGACAACAATATAGAACAAAGAAAGTTTTACCCTTTAATGTGTGTTTGTTTCAGGTTATATAAAAAAAACTACATATGAGATTACTGTTTTATTTATTTATCTTTTTACTGTTGGAATATCTGGTCACTATAAGGTGGTAACGCAGCACAAAAAAGCCTTGGTTTCTGTGAACGACACTGTGCACACAAAGGTGTTATGTGATGTGATGATGGCACAGCTAATAATGGCTGCTCAGCTGCAGCCAATCCAGCGGGTGCATGTGACCTGTTTCGAAGAAGTGTCTCCTCGTCCTCTCACTCATCTCTCTTACACACACACACACACACACACACACACACACACACACCAGGATGGCTGACGCAAATGTTACCCCTCAATTATTCAGCCACTTTAAATGGCAACCCGCACGGGCAGAGCTGAAGCAGGAAAGAGCAAGAGCACCACTATAATACATAAATACAAGTATATGTTACACAAAGTGTACTGCGGTATTGTAAGAAACTTGATTTTATTTGAAAAAGCCAAAGATCAAAGAGCCAGCGTGCGACTGTAAACAACACGCGGCAGCACATATTTGTGCAGTGACGACAGCGCCGATGTGTCGTGTCATTAGGTTGTCACTTTGTGATTTAAGGAAGCATATTGAACAGATTTAGGAAGACACGGACATCAGCAGATTTCCTGAGTGCGCAGCACTCACGCTCACATGTTCCTGATTCAGAAGGCAACACGAGAGCGCTTCATATTCCTACCGTATGCATTCTTTGTTCCACACCGTATGTTTGCTTGGGATGATAAACAATCAATCCCGGCGACGCTGAGCCATCAACAGATGAATAGTGATGAGGTCGGGGTAAATATTAGTCATGTGCTGATCGCTAGGATGATAAATGCAGAGAATACAGACACACACACACATTTTCACCCGTCGCTCCGTAGCTGGGATCACTTAGTGGCTCTGCTTTGGGCCAGCGACACTTGGAAAGTGTGGCAGTGGTGTCAGCAGTGTTTTGTGAAAACTGAATTAATCAGCTCTGGATATTCCCTCTTGTGATTTCATGGCTAATTTCACCTTTATTTAAAACACACACACTGTAACATGTTGAGGATGTATGAATAAACTGCAACAACAAACGTTCCTTCAACCTGTAATAATAAAAGTAGAGACAAACAAGGCCGTGAATTCCCTCCACACCAAGCTGGATCCAGAAAAATATCTTGGTTTCGATTAGTTTGTGATATTAACTTCAGAATAGCAAATTAGCTTATTTTAATATGATATGTATTTGTGAAGATCCCTCCATCCATCCGTTGTCTTCCATGGGTGAGGGGCAGGTGCACCAGTCTATTGTAGGCTTATTTGTGAAGAGTTAGTGCAAAATATCCAGTCTTTGCAAAAATGTTTAAATCTGGGTTCCAAATCTGGAAGTTAAACACTTCTGAGTCATTCAAATCCATCCATAACTTTTTGAGTAATCCTGCTACCAAATTGACAAACCAATCAGACAAGCTGAACCAATCACTGACCTCTTTAGTGAAGGTGCTCAGATGCATATGTTCCTCTAACTGCAGCACAGAATAATAATAATAGAATAATCTGAATACGGTGTGCCGTGTGTATTTTGATAAAGCTTATAATTAGGGCTGGATTAGGTGCACCTCTGCCCTCCCTTAGGTCCACTGCAATAGGCCTAGGCTCCTGGAGGTTTCCCATGATGCACTGAGTCCTTCTTCTTCACTCACCTCCTTACACTCGCTCAGTGTTTATGCACCACTTTGCATTTAATCATTAGTTAATATCCATCTCTGGCTCTCTTCCACACTGTTTCTTTTGTCCTTTCTCACTCCCCTCACCCCTGATTCTGCTGGAGGTTTCTTCCTGTTAAAAAGCAGTTTTTCCTTCCCACTGTCACCAAGTGCTTGCTCAGAAGGGGTCTGATTGTTTGGGTTTTCTCTGTATTATTCTATGGTCTTTATCTTACAATATAAAACCCCTTAAGGAAACTGTTTTAGCTATTTGGCGTTATATAATGTGAAATTGAGGTTTTGATAAACGCTCACAATTAATTATATATGTTCTTATTAATAATAAAACAAACAAAAGAGAAAAATGAAAGACTTTCTAATAATAACTTAGATGTGTGATAGTCAAAAACAGCGAGGCAAAGCTGAAAGTGCCACAAACAACTATACCAGCAGTGTTTGAAGTTAGGTATGTAAAGAAGCGCCTATATTTTACATTATCTACATTATTAGCATTGTGATTTATATGCACATAAACTCAAATACATATGAATTTGCCGGGGTCTGCATTCAGGTGTAGATTAATGCACACAACTAGGGTCTATATTTGTCACATGCTCCAGAGGAATGAGCTGTACAGCATCTGGTTTATTTATTAGTTACTGGGTAATATAGTGCATGCCTTATTAGAAAGTAGGAGGAAAAGATGCAGTACAGTGACAGCGGATCATAATGTGTGTAGTGCAGCAGCGATGAGAGGGTTTTAAAAAGGGTGCCTGCTGTAGTAAAGGTGAAAGGTTGCAGTCAGGGTGGGTGCTGCAGCACCTGGTTAACTCCCTCCATCTTTGTATTTAATGCAGCGATGATGAGATAATCCGCCCACTTCTACACTGTAAAGATGTCTCTATCCTCTGGCCCTTATCACACACACAAAACACACACACGCCGCGACATCTAAGGCTCGGTCCGTGCGTTTGAGGTACCAATCTCATAGGAACAGCTGTAGCCTACAGCCTATATGGAGATAGAGGGGACCCAGTCACCCTGACCCTGTCACCCCGCACACACTGCACAAGCTCTCGCAGAACAAGAGGCGAATGCTGGGGGAGGCGGCGGTTCACTGGAGCTACTTCAAACAGCTCGCTATAGAGACCTAGAGAGCATTATCTGATTGAGGTGTCTGCACACAGAGGTGCTGAAACAGCTTAGTCCACTGCTGAGTAGGAGGTGAGAACAAAATAGATGGCTGTTGATGCAATATTAAGCTTCTGAAAATATCCATCCTAAAACGAATCAACGCTCGCACACACGGATGATGGGTAAAGTATTACAGAAAAGGATTTGGAGACGATTGCACGTGTTTTTCTCAAGATTGATTTGGTAAATTTTTTTCTTAAGAAAAAAAGACAACATTTCCCACAACCCCCCAGTTTTATCCCGCTTGGTGGCAGTTGTCTCTCTTTGGCTTACTTTGATTTTCCATTTTTTCCATCAAATCAGGTGAAAAATGAAAATATTAAAACAACTTGTAAATTAACAAATCTTATAGAAGTAGCTGAGAGTATTTTTTTAACTATTAATATTATTTCTAATGATTTTTAGTCAAAGAAACAAAAACCTTTTAGCCGCATTTGCTCAAAAGTAAGGGTTTCAAAAAAGCTTTTCTTTGACACGTTGTTGGGGAGATCACAGGCAACTGTAACATTTTTGACTTTTCATAACTCACTCTCAATTTTTAAAAAAAATCTATCTTTTTAATAGAAGAACTCTGTGTGAATTAATTACTCGTAAATTGGACACATTTTCACTAATAAGCAAAAGACCAAATTCAGTCATTTTAAATTTAACACAAGAAGCCATCGTGTTGCACGTGTCTTTACCAAGGGCTTGTGCTGTTGTACCACTAAAAATACCTCTGTATCTTTAAAAAAAGAAAAGAAAATTCATTCTGATCTCCTTGTGAAATCTGTGCAAGTGAATCTCTTCAGCCACTTGAAATCAGCCACACTGACGGTGAAAGGAGCCGTGCTTTGCTGACATATTTAATATTAATACATCCTGTGAAAAATGATGTTTTTCACTACTTCAAAATGTCATGTAGTGGAACATGTGACTCTGGAGCAGTTGGAACATCATGTTTTAGCTGCCATCATAAAATCTTGTATGCTAGTAAGCAACAGCTTTGCACAAGTTGCACATCATTGATTTTGACTCAGAAAAGTTAGGTTAATGCAATTTAAAGTTGCCTCTTTTTTTCAATTTTAAGCAGAGATTTTTGTACAGACACACACTGACTAAGAAAAAAAACCCCAACAAGATTTTTTTTAAAAAATACTATAGAGGATATTTAGAGGAGTTTTAAGTAACTTTTCTCTAAATGAACACAGCCTACACATTTTAAAACAAAATGTTTTTGACTGTAGTCGAAACTATTTATTTTGCACCAAAATATTTATAACATAATCTTTTTTTTTCTTTTTTTCTTTCTTTTTTGGAAAATTTAACAACCATATAATATTTTCAATTATTATCACGTTTACAATATAACAAGTGCGGGTCAAATTCTGATGTAATGTGCTGCTGCAGATTTATGTATGTATTTTGACTGGTGAAATTTCACCCACTTACCTAATTTCAGCACAGTGAAAACTTCCATTTAACCCAATCCTACTAAAAAGACAAACTTAATTAAATCCACTGCTGGAGCAGGTGAATATATTCAATCAGTACCCAATAATGCAATTAAAAGTTTCCCTGGGAGCCCGCTGATCGCCTCAGATTTGAGTTGATTGTGTATCCTGGTGCGGTGATGTGGTGCGGAGAAGCTGATGTTAGCAGCAGGTGCTGGGTATCATGTACCTGAGCTGGGCTCCAGCTAGTGCGTATCACAGCAGAGCGGTGGCTGTTGATTATAAGGCTCTGCAGTAGGGATGCTCATTAATCACCTCGCTACTGATAATCTCATTTAGTGCCGCCAAATTACCTCAGGCTATTGCATGTGTGCTCGCCTGGTGTGTGTGCGACTGTGTCAACATTCACCCCTAATTATGCCCCATTACTCGCACTCAACCCCAAGTATTCGTTCCACCCTCGTTCTCACCACAAGCACATCCACTCTGCAACACACACACGGTGTCATTGATCTGCAGATAATAGTCAGCGGCGACAGTTGAGGGTGGATCTGTGAGCTTTAATGACTCTGTAATTACTAGCATAAACAGCAGTAGAAAGCGTTCTCTGGGTTACACTCAGATGTTGGTATCTGCTGCCACCTTCCAGTCAGAGTGAAAAGTGACAAAATGAAGATGTAATTTAATCTTACACACGGCAGATGGCAATACTAAATCCCGAATGCAGCATCGGCGGAAGAGGCACTCAGGTCAGGGCCGTCAAACCAGTTTCAGCCCAGATACGACTCATTTTGATCTCAGATATGCCAGGGCAGTAGAAAGAGACAGGCGCTGACCTTTACACTACAAATCATTCTGTACACAAATGAGCTTAATGTGTTTTTATACCCACACCAAATTCACAGTCCTCAGCTAACCTAAATTGCTGGTCTTTGGACTGTGGGGGAGGTAACGGAAGCCTCTGTGGTGCATCCAAACAGATAAATGGATTTAAACCCAGGACCTTCTTGCTGTGATGCACTAGAGCTGATCATTGCACAGCGTTGCCTACCCACAAAATCCATTCCATAATCCCATAATCCATTTTTGTTTAATTTAAAGAAAGCTCACATTTAATGAACCTTTAATTCACCAGACATCACCATGATGCTGTGATCTGCATCAGACCAGCTGTGTCACGTTCTATGTTCTCGCTCTTACCTGTGTGGGTTTCCTCCAAGTACTCTGACTTCCTTCCACACTCCTAAAACAACCGCGTCAGGTTAACTGGTCATTCTAACCAGCCGGTCGGTGTGAATGGTTGTGTGTCTCTCAATGTTCGCCCTGATGACCTGTCCAGGGTTTTCCCCACCTCTCATCCTATGACAGAAGCAGGACAAATTGGATGGATGGAATTTGTCTCCGTTTTTACGCATCTGGCCCAGCAGCAAACTGGCTGCCAGAAGCATCAGAACATTTCCCAACAGCCTGTGGATCCTTTGGCCTGCTGGTAGTGGTCAGCTTCACCACCAATAAAATAATAAAAATGAATTAGATGACATGCATCTCAGAAATAACTCTTCAGGCAGGACCCTTTTGGAGCTGTCTGCTCAGTATGATGTGTTGGTGCAGCATAGACGTAAAACAGTCAGCTTAACTTAAAAAGAAGTGCCAGTCAGAAACAGCAGCACACTTAGCCTGTTTGTACTGTTGTAGCATATGTTCAGCTTAAGTGAAATGTTTGTATAATTTCTTTTTTATACTTTTGCTTGAATATAAAGACAATCCTGTGAACAGTTTCGTATCTTAAACTCATGCTTACACTTGTAATCTCACATTTCAGAGCCACATTTCTGTATCGTGTAATCTGGATAGATTTGTTCCCAGACTATCCAAACCCTTTATATCACATTAAGGGTATGGGATAGACTGTTACTGATAACACATTTTCACTTTTTTATTTTAAAGATGAAGCATTAATTTACCACAGTAACATCAATGACTTTCCCTTTTGCAAGTTTTTGTATAGTCATACTTAGAGACTCTCTGTCCACCTCCATTCACTCGTTTACCAAAACACATAATAAACAAAGTTAACGAAGCATTTGACTGATGTGTTATTATTCTTCCAAATTATTCTGTAGATACTGCAATAAATGTGGCCAGAGAGAGCTATCACTTATTTTTGGTTAAACACTGATTAGCTAGCATACTGCTGTAGTAGTGGCCAGATTTTTGTTTTTATATGGTGTAAATGAGAAAGCTTATCTGCCTGGTTCTGTTATTTACTATTTGTCCATCATAGGTTATTAATTAGCCACACGAGTTAGCTAATTCCTGATGCAGCAAGTGTAAAGCTGTTGCAGTGACCACGTGAGTGTGCAAGTATAGTAGTGGTTTATAAAAAAGAATGTGTATATATATCTATCTATATCTATCTATATAGATAGATATAGATAGATATATATGCAGAGAGAGAGAGAGAGTTTGTATCTCATCTCTTTTTATGTATTTTTTGTATCACAGTAGCATGCATCCCTTTTTAATCCACCAAACCTATCTCGAATCTCACCTTCATTATAATTCTCATTCTGTGTGATCCAGGTCTGCCGAATATCATTACTGACTTCAAAGCGGGATACAGAGGCGGACTTTAATCAGGAGGTCCCAGCGCTGGCGTGCCTCTGTCACCTCTGGGTAGTGTGGTGCAGCTGATTCCAGCCAAATGAATATGGAGATGAAGTGCAGTGCATGTGGGAAAGATGGAGGAGCAACAGCGCCGAAAGGGTCGTGTGTTTAGAGCCAGTCACTTACCGAGAAACACCTTAATGAAAATGTTAAAGCTGCCATTTCCTCCAGCTGCTGATGACCACCAGGGGGCAATCGTGTTACACCCAGCCCTTTTCCCACTGCGCTGATATTTTCAAGGTTGAATGAGGACTTAGAAGAAATTCTTGCTTTCTTTTCAAGAGGAATTTTTAATAAATGACAAAATGATAATTAAGGACATTTGAGGCTGATGTGCAAACAAGCTAAGAGGGTTGCTAGAGAAACAAATCCAAGCATGAATATTTTCAACAATGCAGGGCATCTCATTAGCCGTACAGCAGAATAAAAATCAAGGTGCCCTGACATTTAACAAAACTCATAATACTGTTATGAAAATACATATTTGTATGCAAAGTATTTTCTTTTTTTTTTAATGAAGGCAGAAGGAGCTGTAGAAGTTCCACACTGGCTGCACAGAGGAGAAAGAAGTAAAAGGAAAGAGGGAATAAAGAGAGATGATAATTAACAGGATAGAGAAGGAGCACAAAGGGACAAGATTATGTGATGAGGTGACAAGGTGTCCTTGAATGTTGAACTGTGTCTGCACCCTTCATCCATCTCCATGGCGACTCGGATGCAGACCTGATAAAAATGCACCGGGGCATCAGCCTGCCTCCCGTCTCTCCCCTCTCTTACTTGTGTGTCACATCGTTCCCTGCTCTTATCTGTTGTCATGCTGTACTCTAAAAACCAAGCACACACTCATCCTGCTTCCTCCCGCATTAGCCAGATAAACCCAACACACACACACACACACACACACACACACACACACACACACACACACACGCACACACACACACACACACACACACACCACTCTTTCTATTGTCTCCATTTTCTGCCGAAGAAGCTGAGGCTCTTCTCATCCACAGCTTCCTCTCAGCCTTCTCTTGAGGAATTATGACCCTGGAGACTTAATGAGTGATCTAATTTCTGCTGTGCAAACAACGCATGTACTCTGTGGCCCACAGGCAGCTTTGAAGGCTACCTATGTGTGTGTGCGTGCATAATGGAGTGACAAATTGGCTATTTTGTTCTAATAATAACATATCGCAATGATTTTCCACACTCGTCTGATTGATTACCATGCCAACATCAGTCTGGCATCCACACAGCTTCCCTCATCTGTCCGAAAAATCACATGTGACAAGAGGGTGCTTTGTGTGTTTAACCCTTGTTTTAACCAGAAACTAACTACAAACACAGAAAGGGTAAGTCAATATCGCTCTCAGTCTAAGCAGGGCTCCAAGTGAGATGTCTATAGCGTCATTGCAAAAGCTAAGTATGTTTTTTATAAATTTGCAAGAATTAAAAAAAATGTTTTGTCATTGTGGGGTATTGTGTGTAGAATTCACGGATTTTATTGGCTGTGTGCAGTTTGAGCACAAAGCCCTGACCCTGCTCTGGACGCTCCTTCCTCTTTGCATTCGTCTCTATATGAAAAAGCTACTTTCATCAGTAGCTTTGATTAGAGTCTTGCCTATTAAAGAATTAAACAGCTACCACCCACAGACTGTATTAAAGAGAGGGATGCTGTCTCTGAGTCTGAACAGTGAAACCAATGTAGAAGTTCCTTACACCTGCAAGTGTTTTTTCTTATGACCAGCAGGGGCGACTCCTCTGGCTCCAAAATGAGCTGACTGTTTAGAGGCTTATGATAAATTCCTCCATTTTAGTATTTCCCTATTAATTATAAATGGACTTGCACTCAATACTCGCGTTGTGTTGATACACCACGCTGCATTTAATCATTAGCTTTTACTTCCTGTGAAAAGGGAGTTTTTCCTTCTCATTGTCACTAACTGTTTGCTCATAAGGGGTCAATTTATTGTTAAGGTTAGTCTTTGTTAATGTAAGTCTTTACCTCACAATATAAAGCACCCTAAGGCAGCTGTTTTTGTGATTTGACTCCATAATCAATAATAATGAATTGAAAATTGAACTATCTTGAATTCTGATTGGTGGACAACCTGCTCTACATCCTGAGCCACAGCCTTCCCCATTTATGATCCTAACGGCTAGTTTCCAGTCTTAAACACACAGCATGATGTTTAATTATAAAGTTAGACAATAAAACAGGGTTTGCTTGAATCACTGTCTCACAATGTGATTGGTAAGTTAGGGTCTCACTCAGATACATCCCTTTCTGCAGAAAGCAGTGGGTGAGGTCATGCCAGCTATGTCAGCAGCAGCACAAAATATCCATGCCAGGTATAATAAAGCCAAAATATACTTTTTGAAAGGGGAAGTTCCAACATAGAACTATGTTGTTTTGCATCACACCACACATACACGAACACACACACACACACACACACACACACACACACACACGCACACACACACATATATATATATATATATCACCCGAGACAGACTCACACAGAGATGAAAAATCTCTAGCTGTCTCTCTTTGGTTGAAACTTTCAGGCATGTTGCACTTTTCACCACATTCCTAATCAGTGATGTCACAGCAGGAGCTTTCCATCAGCTGTCAAAGGCAAAGCACCTGCTGTGACATCACTGATTGGAGTGAGAACTGAAGTGCTGGAAAGTTTCAACCTGCAAAAACAGTCGAGGAGAAGCAGTTGTGATGATTTAGCCATTAAAGCTGCCCCTCCATCAAAAACTTTACCATGCACGTATGTTTACAAGGCTCAGTCGGGATTGAATGCAAAGCAGCACAATTCTGAATTTTTAGCATCCTTAAATTCATCTGTTCGGTTTTACAGCCCACAGCTTTACTCTTTTGGACCAGTCTCAGTGCTTTCATGGACATGTTGTCATGCTAGCATGCTCCTTACCCAACGCTAAAGAGCAGAACACAAAGGATGGAGTGGCAATAGTATCATGAATGAATAAAGTAAGAAAGATCATAATACTGTACTCAGAGTCACCTTCAAGTGTTGTCAAATGCTTTAACCAGTAAGTCAAATACAGCTCAGGGGTGGCTGACAGTTCTCCTGTTCAGAGCAGTGATCATCAGATGGTCGTTACCTGGTTTAAGCGCAGCAGAATCATCATGTGTGCTGTTAATTGGAGCCCACAGTCAGCAAATACTTTACATTATACTGTGGTATATTCAGGAAGGCAGCTACCCTGCCGAACAGTGAAAGCGTTTTAATTGATGTTATTGGAGGGGTATTTTTAGCCAGCTTGCACTGCTCACAGCAATACATGAATATTACAATGGTTTTATCCCAATTATCTCCCCTGGCCATCGATCCTAGCTGTGAAAATCGCCATCACTTCATGGCTAATGCAGCTAATCTGTTAAGATACGAGAGTGGCAGAAGGAAATGGGAGGACAAAAAGCGAGTGTAGGTCTGGATTTATTTTTTTTCCTGTTCCACCTGTTAGCACTAATGTTTTATTGCAGGTGTGTGAGAACGTGTTGGATAAGTGCACACTTAATGGGGTGAGCGAGACCCCGGTTCATCCGACGGGTTTGTGGCGCATTTGCTGTGTGACTCTAATGCCGTTGTCCTCGCTGGGAATAAATGGCCTTGCATCCTTGCTCTAGTCCACGGAGAGCAGAGTAGCATTCATTATGTGCTCGCTGCAGGGTACGTCATCAAGGTTGGGAGGAGAGGATCGAGGCTCAGGTTTGAAACGAGAGTAGTAGAGGTGGCGGTGAAAGCACTCTCCACCCCCCACCCCTTCTCTCCTCCCATCTCTCTTCCCTCCCCTGCCTTTAACTGTGGTGTCTATCTTCACGTTTCCACCAGCCCCTTTCATCTTGTCTTCCTCCCCCGTCTCCTCCCTCCTCCTGCTCTTCTTCTTCTCCTCCTCATCTCTTTCCCCCTCCCACCCCAATCCTCGTCTTTGGTTTCTCTTCCCAGACAGACCAGAGACATAGAGAGATCCCCCCAGACACACTAGATCAATGGCGTTGATAGGAAGAGCATCTGAGAGCCAGGAGAGGAAATTATACGGCTGCGCTCACTGCCAGCAGATTTCTTATTTCCAAAAAAGCCTCTCATTCCACCCTCTCATCTTGATTTCCAGAGCTCTGATAAGTTCCACTGATTCAAACTTAAAAGGAGAGCCTGGCTGGCAGCATGATGCCACCGCGCTTTCCCTCATTGTCTCCTGTGCTTTGTGTGAACAATACCTACTTAATCAAGCTTTTACTCTTGCCCTAAGCTAATGAGAGCGAAGCATGAGCGTGAGCTGCAAGGCAGCCACAACACTGCTGGGAATAACTGGGGAGAGCATTTGTTTTGTGCGGTAGCATACTGTCTCTGTCATGCCCTTGTGTGACCTCTGGACATATTCAGGATGTGTGAGTCTGTGCTGGAGAGCGAGGGGGGCGGGTAATGCTGGATGAGTGACAGAGGGGAGCATCTGTTAGGGAAGCGCACTGGTAGGCAACTCATACATTATTCAGTAAATGGAGGAATAATACAGGCAGGAGGCGTGTGCATACAAATGTGTGTGTGTGTCCATGGGCGACTCATGCTTGTGTTTTTTATGGCTTCTGGTCAAGTGGAAATATGACCAAACGATCAATAAATGAGGCGACATATTTGTCATGTAGGCAAAAGCGCCTGCTCTGTGTGTACTAAAAGGTCAGAATCAGCTTTACTGGTTAAAGTCTGTGTTAGCGCTATGTGATACTGCAGGTTTTGGTGTTGACCCGATACCAAGTAAATACAGGGCCAGTTTGCTGTTACCAACTACCAGTAATGGTACTTTTACTTATAAAGACAGCTTTTATAAAGTAGAGCAGTGCTCCATCATTTGAATCATCATCAATTTGCAAATTCTGAACACATTTTATTGAACGCTGAACCACTAAATGTGAGTTTAACTTTTCACAGTAATGAGTTAACACAACATAACTCACCTTTCATTTTTTCACGTACTCGTGTATTTTGAAACTGTTTGTTTTTTTCTTTTTTCAAGATGTCTGTCTTTAAAGACATTTTCCATACATCGGGTCTATTCTTTTCCAGTACTGATACAATAACTGATTTTACCTGAATGTAGCAGATATTTTGATGAGAGAGATTACAAGTAACAGCCCTGCCCTTGATGATCCAACCCTACTAACATGGCGCTCAAGCACCACTCACTGCACTGGGAATTGAACCCAGGTCACGAGACCGGGAATTCCACATGATACCGCTACACTAGCAGTGCCGACAAGTCTGAATATAGTCTATAGATAATCAGTCTGCTAAAACAAAATTTAAAAAAAAAAACTAGCTATGCTAATTACCAAAATTCAAATGTTAACCCATGCTTAAGATCTGGCATGAGCCAAGACTGTGCTGGGGGTCTGGGACTGGGTTGCATTAATAGCATGAAATATAGGACCTGGGGTCGCTTGCAGAAGCAGCAGCAGCTGATTGCTGGCAGAAGCAGCTTAAACAGTGTGGCTTTTGTGAGATTTGCCAGCAGGATGCACAGGGGGTTATCCAAAAAGCTGGCTGAGTTTGACACCCTGGCTTGTGATAGCTAATGCTAGGCTTTACGATGAGTTTTTAAAGTGAGGTTTTGTACGAGGTTAACGTATTTCTCTTTGAGTCCAAATTTGTTCTGACTTTATTCGCGAAAAAGTGACACTCCCAATATCAATGATGTATCAATATCAATATCATGATCTGCTCTGCCCTCTGATCCCGCCATTCACTCAAAAAAAATCACAAGAAAGGAAAAATCACACACAAAGGAGACAGTGTTGGACTTCAGCATGTGATCACCAGCTCACCAGACTCAGGTTCTCTTCTACACAGTCGTCATTTATGAAGTGCTTAAAGAAAAAGTGCATAAAATTCAGAACTTTTCCGAGGCAAATGTGTCGCGTAATGCATGCACACAGTGAAAGCTTTGTGATTTTCCAAAAAAGGGTGTCCTCAAAAAACGCATTGCAAAAAAGAGAGAAAAACAGAGAGCCGATTAACCTGGAGCAGAGTCTAGCTGTGTGTCTGTGGTAAAACTGTTTTATTTTACTATTTCTATATCATTGTGTTTTCAGTACCACTGTGTGTTTGTAGCTATGAGCACAGTTGTTGCTAACTGCAGTGATCTAATTGGTTAGATATGTTTATTTGCATGTAAAAAATGTGAAAATTGGGTAAACTCATCCTTGTGTGGTCGGAGTGAAAGGCTGCATGAAGAATATCCATCATCCATCCATTTTCTTCTGCTTATCCAGGGCCGGGTTGCGGGGACAGCAGCCCAAGCAGAGAAGCCCAGACCTCCCTCTCCCCAGCCGCCTCCTCCAGCTTGTCCGGGGGAACATCAAGGCATTCCCAAGAGATATAATCTCTCCAACGTGTCCTGGGTCTGCCCCGGGGCCTCCTCCCTGTGGGACATGCCCGGAAAACCTCACCCAGGAGGTGCACAGGAGGCATCCTTGTCAGATGCCCGAACCCCCTCAACTGGCTCCTGTTGATGTGGAGGAGCAGTGGCTCTGCTCTGAGCCCCTCCCGGACGGCTGAAGCCCACTTCCGCCGCTTGCATTCACAATCTCGTTCTTTCGATCACTACCAACAGTTCATGACCATAGGTGAGGGTAGGCGCGTAGATCGACCGGTAAATTGAGAGCTTTGCTTTTACACTCAGCGCTCTCTTCACCACACAGACCGGTACAAATCTGTCTGTCGATCTCCTGCTCCCATCTCCCATCACTCGTGAACAAGACCCTGAGATACTTAAACTCCTCCACTTGGGGCAGGAACTTGTCCCTGACCCAGAGTGGGCACTCCACCCTTTTCCGGCATGAAGAATAGGTGAGTGCAAAAAACCTTTTTTCCAAATTATAGAACGCTAACATTCTGGCATTAACAAAAGGTATTCAAATTAATGCAAATGAATTACATGAAAATCTTATCAAAGTGTATGCTTAAGTATGCAAAAAGCTGAGTGTAACCTTCAATGTTTATAGCCTGAAAGAGAATTTGTGCTAATTTGTTTAGATTTAAACAAAACAAAACAGTTATTTGAATTCAAAGTTTAATTCTTCCTATATTAGCAACAAACTTGTAAGTCTATTACCTCCTTCAGTGCACTTTGATGCTAACAGGCAACATCTCTGCTTGTCTTCAACCATCTGTCCTTTCCCTTTCTTTCATGGCCCCCTACCTCAGCATTCTTCAGACACCGCGTCAGGGGGGTCGTGGTGACATTGTCACACCGACCTCTGACCTTGTCCAGTCACTGAGCACGTTTCCCCTTCTTCTTTCTAGCAGAGCAGCTCTCTAGCTTTTCTTCATGTGACTCCATCCCCCCACTTTTCATACCAGTGACCTTCCAGTCAGTGGCTCAGGAGTGCCACTTCCTGCCACAGTCCAATTAAATCTTTCCCACAGTGCATTTCTTTTTTCTTTCACTGGGAGATAATGCACACCCTTGATGTCTGCAAGTTAAGTTGATATTTTTAACTTTCTTATTTGCCTTATCAATTTTTTTCCATTTTTTCTTTTTTCCACTGATCAGTACTCTCGTTGTGTCCAATCCAAATCAATTCAATTCAGTGTTATTTATACTGCTCCAAATCCAAACAACAGTCTCCTCAAGGTGCTTTACATTGTAAGGTAGACCCTGCAATAATACATACAGAGAAAAATTCAACAATCATATGACCCCCTAACAAGTATGATTCAATGCAGAGAGGTCTGTTAACACATAGTGAATGAGAAAGGTGGCTTATGATGAAATACTCAATGCATCATGGGAATCACGCCGGAAGCCTATGCCTATTGCAGCATAACTAAGGGAGGATTCAGGGTCACCTGATCTAACCCAACTATATGCCTAAAATTTTCTCTTTTATTCTACTCTATTTCCTCACTTTGCTGCTTTTCACCGCAGGGGTTATAGATATTCTTTGAATGTTAGGTATATTTCTTTGTTGTTTAAATTCAGAATGGATTTCACTCCCTCTCTCTCTTCTTTGCTCTCTGGAGTTAAAATCAGAAAAAAACGGAAAGAATAAAACAATGGCACGAGGACATGCTTTTGTGGTTGTAGGATTTCTCTAGAGGAGAAATCAGGTCTCTTTCTCAGACAGTAAGCTGCCCTGTTATAGCTCAGTTTCCTCTGACTATGTGGTGCCTGTAAATTAGTGATGTGCGATACCACTGATTTACTTTCCGATCCGATACCAAGTAAAATTCAGGGTGGTATCGACGATACTGATCCGATACGATACTTTGTACAAAAACTTAATGTTTTATTGTATTTCAAATAAAAGCTTCATAATGATTCGAGGGCATCGGACTTGTTCTTATTGCTTAATAATGCAGAATTATCATATAGAAAGTAAAAAAAAAACATTTAGTTGTGTGCTATTTGAACACGTTGCCTGCCTGCAGCACTAACGGACTCCGCGAGAGACGTCTGTCTCGCCCTAGCAGCACCTGTCCCTCTCCTCCCCTTCAGTTCGCCTCATCATACGCTCGTCATATTCTGTGATATGATTTACTCTGAGGTGTTTGACAAGGTTAGTAGTGTTACCACAACACCTCACTGTCTTGCCACATGTATCGTTTGTGGAGGCAAAATACGTCCACACACGTCTCCGTTTACACTCAACCATTGTTGTGAGTGCGCACGCCAGGGGCTGACAACATTTATACAGCCGTGTTCCGCATATTATTATGAAAGGCATAAGAGGAAGTAGTTCCTTCCAGTTTAGACAATCCGAATTGTATAGTTTCTTTCCACTGTGTTCCTGTTAATGATAAACCAGAAATTTACCCCAAATTACTAAAATATCGATATTTTAATATGAGAATCGATTCTAGAACATGAATTACTGGTATCGGAGGAATCGATATTTCAGTATCGAGCCGCACACCGCTACTGGAAATAGAAGCCCTGACTTCTCTATTAGCTTCAGATAACACACCACATGTGTATATACACAAATAAATACAAATGGATGCACAGATGAAAAAAAATGGCGTAAAAATTTTGATTGTCCTGAATGAAGCTTCCTGCTGTACAGGTAAAAACAACAAGCAGTAGTCTTTACATATATATCCAGTCACCTACTATTGATTTCCATTAACAGAAACCAGGAAGAAGAACATTTAATTCCAAGTAAGTTTCCTTTAACGGCTTCAACACTGCTGTCAGAAAAGAAAGTGATGAATACGTCTCTTTCATTATTCATTACTCCTCTCATTTTTGCAGGGTGAGTGAGTGCGGAAGATTTCAGTCACTTTGATAATGCTCTTATTTCTGTGAACATGTGGATAACTTTTTAAATTTTTCACATTAAGAGATATATGCACGGTCATCAATAAGAACATGATTTACAGATTTATAGCAAATCTTTAAGCCACTGACCTTTACATTCTCGTTCAGGAGGAAGATTAAAAAAGTAAGGAGGTGATTGGTCAGTGTCTCACTGTAGAGACAGCCCATCGATTTCAGTTTGGTTGATGGAATTAAAATTAGATCCTCCTGCTTCAGTACAGTTTCTAAGCTACTGATTATTAACTCATTATCTTTCATTAGGTTAGCAGGTCAACTCGGTGCCTCCTAATGTGTTTGAAATAATTGTGTTTTCTGTGGGGTTGCCACTAGTAATCAAATGATATGTTACTACTGGCTTACATAATCAATTCTTGCCAGTCCATTACAGCAGTCATCTGTGAGCTGTGAGTGGCAGGCAGCGGAAGCCGGTGTCAGTTTAAGATGAGTGAAAACATTACAGGGATTTCCAGGGGGGGAAAAAAGCTTCCATATTCCCTGATGTCATCTTGGTCAGGCTAAGCCAGCGTACTCGGGGGGGGGGGGGGGGCTAAGCTGTTAATTGAATTTGATGACACATCTGCTGCCTTATGCGATGACATAAGACGCCACAGCCTCGTGTTTTCATACTTTATCTCTGCCTCGTCTGGTTTAACCTGATCTCTGTTCTCTCTATCGCTCCATCAGAGCATGCAAACATATGGATCGAAGGATTGCAGACCAGACACACACACATCAATTTTACTCGCATACTCTTAGATAGATGTGATGTAATGCGTCAGCTGACAGCTGTATGGAAGGTTCTTCGGTCTTGACTAAAGGTGTCAGTGAACAGCTGGTTGCATTTTGAGATTTAATAAGACACGTGCTGTTTTAGAAATCAGCCGATAGCTAGCCACTATGAATGGTCATATAGATAAAATGAAGTCATTCCTTTACTTTGGTCATCAAGTATTAGCCTACTGTAACCTGTCTGCATGTTATCTGATGCTGAATTTTAGCTGTATATTAATAATAATATTAATAATAATAATAATGGATTGCATTTATATAGCACTTTTCATTCACTCTCACATGGTGGAGGCAGCTACAGTTGTAGCCACAGCTGCCCTGGGGCAGACTGACAGAAGCGAGGCTGCCATATCGCGCCATCGGCCCCTCTGGCCATCACCAGTAGGCGGCAGGTGAAGTGTCTTGCCCAAGGACACAACGGCCGAGACTGTCCAAGCCGGGGCTCAAACCGGCAACCTTCTGGTTCCAAGACGAATTAGATAAGATAATTAGAGCTTTGTGGACAGAACTTAAAGTCTTCAGCCACTCCTTCATTTCTTAATATTTTGCTGGGAAAATGGGAAACGGCTGCAGCTATTTATTGAAACATGCGCGAACATACATGGAAATATAGGATATGAGGCAAAAACAGAGTTTGTACACTTCTAACAAGCTTGAAAGTCAATATTTGGTATGGCCACCTTTTTCCTCAACACAGCCTGGACTTTCTTAGGTGTGCTTTCCTTTTTTAATTCTTTAAGTGGTCTTCAGGAATAGTTCTCCAGGCTACTTGAAGGACATTCAAAGCTCTTCTCTTGGCTCTCTTTATTGCTTCAATGATGTTGATGTCTGGGGTTCTGAGGAGGCCAATCCATGACTGATAGAGTTACACTGTGTGTTGTTCAATCCAGGTATGCTTTTACTGCACTGATTGTGTATGTGGGATCATTGTCAGGTTGAAAAGTGAAGCACTCAAACAGTTTCCTGATGGTATTGCATGGTGGATCAAAATATGGTGGTGTCCCTGAATTGTTTATAATTCCATCAGGAATAATTTATAGCAGGCTTTTATTTCACTGTAGCCACCAATACCAAAAGTTTTAACTATAACATTTTTGTTTTCCGGTAAACGTAAGCAAATATTTGTTCATGTAGTCTAGTTTTAGCAGTTTCAGAAGATGGATGGATGGGCTCTGTAAAAACATAAAGGCTCAACACACAGACAAATGAGTAAACGTTTTGAAGCTTTTCCAACATTTCAGATTTTTGGTTCATATTTGAAAGTTCATATTTCCTGGGTTATTATCAGGACAAACACTGGCAGCATGTGTACAGTGCGGGATGGCAGCTTGCTGGCCTGTTTGTAAGGAACAATGTGAGAGAGGTCACAGACACAGACACCAGAGAAAAGATGAGGATGGAAGGAGAAGATGAATGAAGCTGAGTGTGGAGATTGAGAACAAGAAGGAAAGCAAGGATTGTGGAGAGATGTGAGCGCTTTGCCCTGGATCAGAGAGTATTGATCTGCTGTCAGGTCCCAAAAGATGGATCACGAACCCTCCTCCTGCCTTCTCATCCTCCATCTTTCCCCTCATGTCTAGTCCTTCTCCCTCCTCCTTCTTTCTTCTTCACTCAGCCATTCATTTCAGTGCTCTTTACCCAGGCCTGGCTGTCAGTAGAGCAAGAAGAAAGATAAAGATTTACATTCCCTACTGTCTTTTATCCCCTCCTGCTATTCTCAAGAGCCAAAACATCTCTTTATCTCTGTCCATTTAGATCCTACCAAACATATCCATCTCCCTTTTCTACAGGTACTCTCACCTTATCCCTGTCTTTTTGTGATGTAGTTCAGCAATAACTGCTGAACTGTCACACAAACGCATGCAGAGAAATTCACTAACCATCTGACAAACAAATAAAAGGACATCCAACAACCTCTGGTTCTTTTATACACGGATATCAGGTTCAATAAAGAGAGGAATAGAATAAAGAAAAATATCTCTTGCCAGGGAAGCCATTGTCATCCATCAAAAAGGTATATCAAAATCTGCTTTCTGCATTCGCTCCCTCCTTTGTATTTCCCTACCTTCTATTTATCATACGCTGATAGTTTACAGTAATGGATTAATGACTCAGTTATTCTATATGATACAGAAGCAGAGGATGGCCCTGGTAGAGGATTTGGTGCTTACTTCTGTTATCAAGAGGCTGCAGGATTGTTTCAGAGGATAACAACTGGCAAAACCCACTGACTCCCTTCAGGTTTGCAAGTCTGGACTGGAGTATGAGGGGGAGCTGTACTGAAGGGTGATGAGGGTGAGACGTAGGCAGGCAAAGTGAGACCAAAAACGAAAGAGATAGCATGTAGATTGGGTAAAAGATGAAAGAGGTATTAAAGTGTGCTGTTATAGAGACATTATATAAGGAGGAGACCTGCACTCAAAGAATCTAGAACAGGAATCTGCAGGGAAACTGTGAAATCCTAAAGATGCAGATTGCCCCGCCCATTCCTCCAGAAGAGCCAATCAGCAGTCAAAACTAGAAACTTACTAGCCAGTCATGTTGTATATGTAGTTTTTATGACTCCGTGACCATAGAAGTTTTTGCCACCAGCAGACAGGAGCTACAAAAAACACTTAGATTTTATCCAAGGTGACAGGTGTCATGTGTCAGGAGTGAGACTCACAAAAATGAGTACACCCCTCACATTTTTGTAAATATTTTATAGTATCTTTTCATGGGACAGATTGAAGATATGACACATTTATACAATGTAAAATAGTCAGTGTACAGGCTGTATAACAGTGTAAATTTGCTGTCACCTCAAAATAACTCAACACACAACCATTTATGTCTAAATGTTCATACTGTGCCCAAAGTGTGAATATTTTGTGTGGCAACCATTATTTTCCAACACTGCCTTAACTCTGTTGGGTATGGAGTTCACTAGAGCTTCACAGGTTGCCACTGGAATCCTCTTCCACGCCTCGATGATGACATCATGGAGCTAGTGGATGTTAGAGACCTTGTGCTCCTCCACCTTCCATTTGAGGATGCCCCACAGATGCTCAATAGGGTTTAAGTCTGGAGACATGCTTGGCCAGTCAAGTACCTTTACCCTCGGTTTATGTAGCAAGGCACTGGTTTTTGTGGAGGTGCGTTTGGAGTTGTTATCATGTTGGAATACTGTCCTGTGGCCCAGTTTCTGAAGGGAGGGGATCATGCTCTGCTTCAGTATGTCACAGTACGTGTTGGCATTCATGGTTCCCTCAATCAACTGTAGTTCCCCAGTGCCAGCAGCACTCATGCAGCCCAAACAATCACATCCCCCCCACCATGCTTGACTGTAGGCAAGACACTTGTCCTTATCCTCCTCACCTAGTTGCCACCACACATCCATGACACCATCTGAACCAAATACATTTATCTTGGTCTCATCAGACCACAGGTAATCCATGTCCTTAGTCTGCTTGTCTTTAGAAAACTGTTTGCGGGCTTTCGTGTGCATTATCTTTAGAAGAGGATTCCTTCTGGGACGACAGCCTTTTGATGCAGTGTGTGGCGTATGTCTGAGCACTGACAGGCTGACCCTTCATGCCTTCAACCTCTGCAGCAATGCTGGCAGCACTCATACATCAAAGACAACCTCTGGATATGCTGCTGAGCATGTGCAGTCAACTTCTTTCATGGTGAGATTTGTTCTAGGTTTGCTGTATGGTCTTGGCCACTGTGCTGCAACTCAGTTTCAGGGTGTTGGCAGTCTTCCTGTAGGCTTGGCCATCTTTAGGTAGAGTAACAATTCTTTTTTGCAGATCCTCAGAGATTTCTTTCCTATAATGTGGCAGTTAGACTTCCAGTGACCAGTATGAGAGAGCGTGAGAGCAACAACACCAAATTCAACACCTCCTCTTGATTTGCACCTGAGACCTTGTAACACTAACGAGTCACATGACACCAGGAAGGGACTGGTGACCACTTTACATTGTATGAAAGTGTCATATCTTCAATGTTGTCCCATGAAAAGATATAACAAAATATTTACAAAAAATATGAGGAGTGCATTCACTTTTATGAGATAATGTATATCATAGCTATTGCAGTTGCTACGATTGAATTAATTGCAAATTAGATCTAAAAAGGGGGCGTTTAGCATGTGGTCAATTTATATGAACACCCTCATATATGCTCACAAGTGCACTATACCCTGCTACTATGAGATATTTTTATCTGCACATGTCCATTCCCAGTATTGTAAAATCCTTCTGGAGTGATTGTGTTCACTGTACCTGTAACCTTCAAGACATCTGCAAAGTCAGAGTGGGAATGTAGGAAAGAAAACAAGAAGGCTAGTGAGTGTGGTGTTGAGACTGGAAAATAACACACACAGATGAGCACATGCATAAAAACCACCCAGCAAAGGTCCAGGCCCTGAGAAATGTCCTGCAGCGGGGTTTCGAGTACAGCAGAGACTGGATCTGCTCCACATGACACACGAAGATGAATGGAGACGACTAAAAGAGGAACGGGAAGAAGTGCGACTCTGCAGTTCTGCCTACACAACAGACAAAGCTGCATGGCTGCATGTATAATAGGACAAACAAGAGGAAAGAGAGGACCGAAGACAAGGAGGAGGAAGGAGAGCAAAGAGGAAAAGGTGGGGTGTTGTGATTGGTGCTCTCGTTTCGTCGTCACTGTGTCCTCTGAATGTTAGGACAGGAGGCTTGCATCAGTGTGTTTGTATTCATGTCATTAGCGGCTCCACAGTGTATCATCAGTTCGCGCTTGTTGTTTTGTGTTAAAATTAGTATCTATCACAATCAGATATGCTGGCTCACAGTGGCTGCATAAGACAAAAAAGAACATTTGCACAGACTCAGGGCACAAGTTGTTATGATACACATTTATATCCTCAGTGCAATTTATTTAAATTAGTGTGTCAAGTGTGGGCTTGACTTAGCTCAGTCATCCAGCTCATTCTTTAACCTACATAGTGCATCGTGTGTATTTTCCTTAGCTGAGCAAAGCTGAGTCAGTGAGTCATTCAAGAGAGGCTGGTCCCCGCACTGCACGCTATGAGATGCCTGAGATGTGCTCAGGAGGAACATTGCAGCTAAGGCTCACCATATATCCAATGCAAAAGCATGAAGAGGCTATAAGGGGGGAGAATCAGTAATCCTGTGCTTGGGAACGATAGAAACTTTACCGGGTCTAAATTTCCTGTGTTCTTGAAAGAGAGCAAAATGGAGCTATGAAGGGGATCCATCTGTTTTTTTAAGATCTCCAGAATCGAAACTGATTGTTGTTGCTCGGTGTCTGTGGGATGTTGTTGTAGCTATTCTTAATTCCTCTTGTTCTCTTGTTTTTGCTGCCCCAAAGTGGCCTAAGAATTAACAGAAACTATATGAGAAGGATTCTTTCTTACATTTGGGGCCAGTTATTTAATGGCAGCATCTTCAAAAGCACTAAATATAAATCTGGCTAATTGATTGATTGTGTGTCCAAATAAAACCAAGAAGATTAGCGACACATATGTATACCCGTGGTGCTTGTGCCTGTGTTTGTGTTTATGCGTACATGTAACAGTATGTGGAGGGACGAACGGTCACAGAGAAGCTTAAGCTCGATATGATGAGAGTCAGCAATTGAAAGATAATCCGATAACAGTTTATAGTGAGCGTAAGCATGTGTGGACACTTTGTTTTAGGGAAGAATGACGCACACACAGTCATGTTTACAGTGACTGCTTGGTGTTACATCGTTCATATGGTCATATGAGTCACGTGTTATGCAATAGTTTAGTTGGAGCCTTCAGACATCACAAAATCATAGGGAAATTTGTATAATTTTAGCATTTGCAAGATTTCATAATGCAGAGTGTTTGTGTGCCTCTTGCTATCTTTTGTGCTTGCTGATGCAGTTTATGTGGAAAATGACTTTTTTATCAGTTGAAGAAGTCCAAGGTCCCCACAGTGATCCATCTACCGAAAGCAATTTCACAAAAGAAAGCCAAATCCTCTGCTATCTGCTTTGTTGCATTTGTCTCTGTAACACGTAATCGTCCTCATCCATCTTCCCAACGTTAAGACAGGAAATTAATTATGAAGCCAACTTCCTGTTTAATGAATCAACAGACACACAAATACACATGCATTATAACCAGAAAGAAAGGGAAAAAATCATGACCGCAGTCCATGTGCTTGGCACTTTAATGCACAACACAATGGATACACTGCACCCAGATTAACGGCACATTTAGTGCTTTGTTGTAACACTGTGAAAAAAGTCCTCAGACCTGGAGAGCCAAACAGGTCGTATCACCCACTGACACGACCCGTGTAAGCTTTCCAATTACTTTTCAACAATTAACTGCTGAAAAAGAATTAATAGTTGGTTAAAGTTTTGCTGGTTTTAGACTAAAAAATAACTTATTGAAGACTGTAGAACGGCAAGGGAAAGGTCATCTTTTGGGTTCAAATAAAGACTTTGCTAAGGTTGGAAGATTTCTTGTCAAGGTTGCAAACCTGCTAGAAATGCTGATCTTTGTAATGTGAAACAAAGACTAATCCATCCACCCTGGCCTCGTACAATGACTTACTGACGCTTTAGTTTACATTCTTGAGCGTGACCTTGGTCCTGACAGATTTCTACCATCATAGGGCTTTGTCATTTTAACTTAAAGTAACATTTTTGTGGTCTTTTCTTCTTTTACAAAATATCTTTTCTGTAACATTTAACCAGGATTTAGAATAAGCTCCTATTACAAATTTCCTTAGGGAGGGCAAACAAGGATTACTCAAAGCACATGAGACTAGGGCTTTTCCCAGTCATTGGAGTCTTACTATGATGATAATGCCAAGTTAAAAACACCTCAAAGTCTGGTCAACAACAACAAACAAAACAATGAAATAACTGACATTTCACATCTTTATCCTTGTAATTGCTGATTTTGATCAGAGTATTACTCTAGCTTTTACTTTTAGAGTTGTGTTTTTCGTTCACGTCAGTCTTTTCTTATAATTATCTTAGAATTTTATGGTTCTCCATTTATGTAGCTTTGTGGCAATGCGGAGGCTACAAAGACACACTTGCATGCAGCCGTCAGTAAGGGCAAGAGTTTGTAACCTCACAACAACAAATCTCCATGTAGAAGGCTGGTTGACTGAAATATCGGCTTGATCAGCAAAGGGAACAACAGAAGAGATAGAAGTGTGGAAATAAAAACATCAGAGATCATCAAATGGAATGGAAATTTTGTCTCATCTAAATCTGTCTCATCTGCAGCAAAGCTAAGCCAAAAGATTACCAGCATGTGTCCTTGCTACAACATAGACATGGTTCTTCAAAGCTCTGTGTAGCACCTATAGCCTAGAAACATTGTACCATGTGAGGTGCTGTAAATGGTAACCTTTACTTCTCCAACCAACTCTTCAACAATGACAGGAAAAGAGAAAACCTCACAACAACCTTTATTCATTTAGTGCAGAGGAAAAGGTACACAGCACTGGAACATGTGTTACAGTGAAATCTTTGTGACTGGTTACCGTTGAGCACTGAGTTTTTTAAATTAACTAACAATGAGGTGGAGTTGTTGCTGCGAGTAACACAAAAGTACAAAGTTGCAAAAGCGAGTGAGAGTTAAAGAATTTGAAGAAAAGCTATCTGAAGAATGTACAGACTGGGCTGTCAAAATTGAGAGCAAACAAAAGAGCTGCTGTGTAATGCCCTCCCCTATCTTTGTTTAATTGGTCACATGACTGCATCATGTGACTACAATGCGTCATTGTTTTCGAAAGTCTCCATTTTCGCAGTCCACACTGCGACGCGAAAGCACCGTCTTCAAATGTATTTGTTTTTGAGAGCGTTTTCAAAACGCTGCGTTTTCCTTCGGGGAAAACGCCGTCTCAGTGTGGACATGAGGCCAAAACGGAGAGAAAACGATACGTTTTCAAACGAAGACGCATTCATGTGGTCGTAGCCTAAAGAGAAGATACAGGTTTATCTACCAAAACGGGAAGTGAGGACAGTAACTAAACAGGAAAACACAGACATAAGAATGAACTTAACACAGGGGAAATCACACAGGAGGATGAGACTGGAATCACTGAAGGAGCAAAATAAACACCAGTGCAAACTGGAGCTAAGAACCAAAGGTTGACCATACAGGAAAATCAAGGAATAAACAAAAGAAATAACCAACCTGAGAATATTTATTAAAAAATGTCAAACTCCAAAAAACTTAAACACACAGTGAAAAAGCCAGCGGTCGTGACGGTTTACGGTACCTGTCCTCATTTACTTCACAGCAGCCACAGGTGTGAGTCCACACCAGGGTCATTTTCTGCTCACTTGACCTACATCACACACAGGTTACCCACAAGGCTTAGCTGGTTACAACTCAGTTACTGTATGCATGAGTGTGGATAATGTTGTCACGTTTATAACTAAACGTTCGACTTGAACTCTGATTCGAGATCTTCAATTGATGTTTGAAGGTTCGACCCAACATAAGACACAGCAAAACAGGCGACAATTAAACACAAAAGGGGAGAGGGAGGAAGAGAAACAGAGAGGCTTACGTAACCATACCTCAAACTATGAATAATGTAAAGTCTCTATTACTATTACTGTTTTCTATGAATAATTCACTGTTCTAGTGTGTGTGTGTGTGTGTGTGTGTGTGTGTGTGTGTGTGTGTTGGTGCATATTTGGTTATGTTTTTAAATGTGTGTGAGAGAGACAGAGAAAGACAGAGAGGAAGATCAAACAAACTTAGACAAACACAGGCGAGGTAGGTTCTAAAGATTTGCTTTGAACTGGCAAAGTAAAGAGAAAAAGAAGCAGACCGAGGTGAATCAGAGAGCCAGTCTTCACTTTACACGTTTCATTTTCTCACCCTCTGATCTTTCTCTTCTCTTGTTCAAACTCATCCACATCATGAATGATGATGACTTCATTTTAAGGCCGCTCTCCATGCACCTCTAGGATTTTTCAGTTTTACTGACTTTTGGGATTGGACCTGCTTGTGTGTGTGGACCAGTTTCCACCAATAAACAAGCTACTGCTCAGTTACTCTAAAAACTGATCAACTAGCTTGACTCCCCAAGATCTATTCCTGTCAATTACAGAGCCAGAGACAGTAAACATGGGGAAAAAAACTGCCCTGCAAGAGGCTTTGATTCAGGATATCCATCATTACAGATAGATTGTCTCACATGCCTCTGAGACAGTCCCGCAGGGTGCAAGATGCTAACAACCAGGGCATACATAGAACGCCATAACCAAGTGGCTGCCGTAGTATACAGGAACATCTGTGAGAGTATGGTCTTGAAGTCCTTGGGTCAAAATGGGATATGCCCCTCAAGGTAGTTGAGAATGACCAAGCTAAGATCCTGTGAGATTTCCATTTACAGACGGACAAACTGGACATGGTAGTGGTGTACAAGCAGGGAAAGACAGCCATAGTGATAGCTGTAGCTGTGCCAAGTGATAGGAATATCGGAAAGACAGAACATGAGAAAAATCCCCAACACTTAACAGTATTCTTAAACAGAGATTTGTCATCATCTCTGCAACATCCCATGGAGTTCTGGGGCACTGCCTCTGGATTTGCAGACTGGGGTGATGGTTCCCCTGTTTAAGAATGGGCACTGGTGAATTTGCTCCAACGATAGGGGGATCAAAACTGAAGGGGGGTCTATGCCAGAGTAATGGGGAGGAGAGTCAGTCAGTCACTCGGACTCAGGAGGGACAATGGTCAGGGAACACTGGACCGGCTCTTTATCCTCTCTAGAAAATTCAAAGTGAGTGTGAGTTTGCCCAACCAGTCTACATTTGATTTGATTTGTTGACCTTGGGGTATCCTGTTGGGGGGTGCTTCAGGAGTGTGTGGTGTCAGGCTGATTGTTACAGCCCATGCAGTTGCTGTACAACGGCAGCCAGCGCTTGGCTAATATCACTGGCAGTAAGTCGGGCTCATTTCCAGTGGATGTTTGCAGCTTGTTATGGATTCTGTTCATAGTTTGGTGAGAATATGGTTCTTAGAAAAGGGTGGAGGCCCACTGTGGGAAAAGGACGAGTTATTGCCCCAAGTGGAGGAGTTTAAGTATCTCAGGATTTTGATCACGAATGAGGGAAGAGAGGAAACCATGATTGACCAACAGACTAAGGACACAGTGGATGGATATCATTTCAACCCAAACAGAAACACAAAGATCAACCACACATATGGATATAGATATGAAGGCGTACACATGCTGCTCCACCCACACACTGGATGAGCGATGGCACTCCATCTGGTCCTCATACTGCTATGTGTCATAGTAATGACAGGGGAATGACACGGACACAGAGGGATGAAATAAAAATGAAGAAAAAAGGACCGAAGATGACACAGATCAAGGTGTGACGGCAGGAATATCTTTGTGTGAGCAATTTTCTCATCCTGCCCAGAGCTATTTTTTAAATCTTTCCCAGCTTGCTCCACACAGCAGGTGCACAAACATGCTCACAGTTTTTCCATTTCTTTCTCCCTCCTTTGTTTTTTTATGCGTGTGCATGCCCTTGTTCTATCATTTCTTTACTGCTGACCTCCCTTCTTTTAAAAAATCATGCTCTCAGATTATTTGTCCATGCTGCCCAAGGCAACAGAACAGACACTTCTGAAGCTTTTTTCCTGTCTGTCGCGCTCCACTGTGCTGAAAAATAGAAAGAAACAGACATCAGAATCACTCTGTCCTGTTATTGTTTGACTGCTTTTGAAGGTCTAGCAATATGAGGTGTTTTCATAGAGGTTGTAAAGATGAGTGAGTGCTTTAGCTCGTCTACCTGTTCTGTCAAAATGGAGACAAAGAGGTAAAAAAACAAACAAACAAAACAAAACATGTGTGTAATGGCAGCAGTCCCCGTGTGTAACCTTTATTTGCCCCTACAATAGAAGTGTGGATTACAGATGGGGACATTTTTCACGGTGCATGAGCACACAACCCAAACGCAAACTGGGTTTGCTCTCTGTAGGAGAGCTGCTGGTCAAATGCATCCAGCTGAGGAAGTCACCCTGCCACCATATGTCACCCACACACCCAATCCCCAATCCTCATTAGTCACCCAGCCTCTCTCTTCCTCAGCCACGAGGTCCTCTAAACCAAACCGTCCTCACCCCTCACTCGCCAGCCCATCCATCTCATCTCTTGCTCTCTGCTGCGCAAAACTATTCCCATTCATTACAGGGTGACATCATCGCCACGCAACCTGACACTGCACTGCAGCACGGCTACTCCCTGAATAAGTAACCCGAGAGGCCGACCGTCTACAACACCGACACCCAAAACTGAAGTCGACCTATGACTCAAGTTCCAGTTCACTCATTGTTGTTGGACAGAAGACCAGAAAAACGCTGTCTGGCTCAAGGCTCTGACTTTATTGATTTCATTTATTACAATCAAAAAGGTTCGAAGGTTTCGAAGATTATAAGTAATGCAAATGAATGATCAGGAATCAGCCCATGATAAATTATTATATATGTCCCAGTAATTCAATTTTTTTTTATTTGAGGTAATGTGGTTATTTTTTTATGTTCATGTTCATGCACATCTATCAACAATTGTACAGAAAGGACAATATAAAATAACTACATGCATCCTGCTATTGCATTCTTTGGTAAAAACTTAATTTAATTTTTTTTTTCTCTGGCACAATAACACTGGATGCATAGATAAAAACAATGTTGAAAAGCTGCTACAAAGTAGCACAAACCCATATCCTGACTCGACTCTGCTGATACCGGCTCTCTTATGTGCTCCACTGCCCAAACACGAATAACAAGACAAAACAGCAACTTCACTTTGGGGCTTTATGGCTTACCAAAAGTGTTTGTGTAACAGAATCAGATATTACAGTCTTTACGCCTTATAGTCAGCTCCACTGTGGGTAATTAACCTGCAGACCACTTTGCTGTATGACAAAGCCTGGAGAAAGAGAGACGCTACGAGCCGTGACCCAGGATGTGGAAGGTAATTCAGTCTGAAATCAACCTGTCGTCTAACAAAGTTTACTGTCTACAGTCTTTCCCAAGATTAATGGTATTCACTCTGTATGACACATTGCACAGTGATGTTAGTCTTTTCAGTTGTCAGTCAAGGAAACCTGACATAATAGCATCAGTGGTGACACTAAGTGAACTTTCTCGATGCTCTGCGTGAAAGGGAACTGGCTAAACTGGACTGTAGCAAATCATCTCTGCCATTTCATTTATATTCTTCGACCACAGTGTGTTTTAGTTTATTGTACATGTACCGTGGGTACACATTTTACGCTGGTATTTCTGTGGGCCTGAAGCATCTCTGTAGGTGTGTGTGTGTTTAGGTTGCCACTGTTCCAAGGTGTTTGGCGAGTTTGTTACAAAGTAGTCCAAAAACAACATTTTAAAGAAGTGCAGAGTACAAAGTGGCTGAGATGTGAATTTAACCACCAAATCCAAGCTCGTGGTTCTTGGTCAGAAAAGGGTTGATTGCTTATTTTTGGTGAGAGACAAGTTGCTGCTTTAAGTGGAGGAGTTCAAGTATCTTGGTGTATTCCTTATGAGTGAGGGAGAAACTCAGCCAGTGGCCTTCTACTACCCGTATCTACAGTGAGAAACACTAGTTTACTAAACAACAGTCCACCGATCACTAGTGTCAGCGAAAGCCAGACTTCAACTCCTCATAAGAATAGCTGGACATAACCTTACTGTCATGGTCCTGGGTCATTTGATCCAGCGTTTTGAGTTTTCTTGTGTTTTTGTCATTTTGTATTATGATTTATGTTTAAGTCCACTTTGTTAGTCTTAGGTTTATTCTATAAAGTAGTACCTATTTTGTTCTGTTTAGCTTAGGTTTGTTAGATTCCCCCTTGTGTCTTTGCCCTCTGTGTCTCCCTCTGTGTGCCTGCGTTTATGTGTTTGTGTGAGTTCCTGTAACTTGTTTCCCCTCCTTGTGTTTTATCCCATCATGTTTAGCCTATCTATGTTTCTCCAGCCCCTCATATCTGCTCTCTCTCCCTCAGGTTCCTTCGCTCCCTCTCGTCTGCCTCTCCTTCACTCCTGCATCATGATCCTCCGTTTCCTGTTTTATTGTGAAGGTCTCGCTTTTCCATGTTCATTCTGTTCAGTTTTGCTTCCCATGTCTCGTTATGATTATTCGCGTCAGCTGTGTTCCTCGTGTGTTCTCACTTCCTTCTGTGTATTTATGTCAGCATCTCCCTCGGTCCTGTGTCGCGTTCTCCCTCATCCATGGTTGTGTTTCCCTGTGTGCCTCATTGCCTGTTAGCTATAATTTCCCAGTGTAGTTTTGTATCGTTTTGCCATTCAGCAAATAAAGCTGTTTGAGTCTGTGTTTGGGTCCTTTCCTGCCTGCACACAGCCAAAATCATGACATTTACCATGATAGGATGTAAACTGATGGTAGATAACATTAGATAATCAACTATTAAAAACTGCTAAGACTGCTCCACCAGTTTCCTCCTCTCGGCTCATAACCTGAAATCAGCTGAAGAACTTTTGCAATGCAAGTAACATCATATTTGTAGGTGTAACTTGTCAGTACAGTGGTGTGTTACATTTTTGCATTACAGAAAAATGGGATGTAATTACGGTAACATGCGATTGCCCAACACTGATCTTTGCAGCCCTCTCTAATTGCAAATGCAGTTACTTGTGATTTAACTATAGCAACTATTGACTGGTTTATAGTTTAGTCAGAGTGGTAACCATCCAGGGTGTATCTTGCCTCTCACCCTAAGATGGATGGATTGATGGATGAACTAGTGACATGTGAAAACACTCAGTAAACTATCTGCAAGCGCTGTAACTTTGTGGGTGTGGAGCATGACTCTCTGACAGAGGCTTCAGAAAGGAGGGTGCTGTCTAAGTCCAGGTCGATATTGGTCCTTCACACATCTCATGTTGGACAGCTGCAGGAGAACGCTCAGCAAAAGACTCTTTCAACCACGCTGCATCATAGAACATCACAGGAAATCATTCCTACCTGTGGCCATCAAACTTTACAACTCCTGCTTTTAAAACCTGATAGACTATTTTAACTTGCGATATCTTGTCGATATTGTGCATACCACTGTTTTAACTTCATATTAACATTTAATTCAATGTGGGACTTGTGAGCATTTCTAGGAAATGAGCGATTTTCCCTGGGATTAATAAAGCATTCTGATTCTCAGGTGTCTTAGTTAGGTTTGCCTAATTTTCTATGTGCCCACTCAAAACAAAAAGGAACAATAGGTACATCAAGGCAACACAACAGACAAATGAAGGAACTGATGGTTGATGGAGCAAGCAGACTCACATTCTCCTTGAACTCCCCACCCCACCTCCCAGCTGCCACAGACGGTGCGTTTGGAAAAGGTTCAGCAGTTTAATTCAGCGAGGGGTGGTGGAGTGTGGCGCTGATGGGGCTGAAGTGAGTATTTAGAAGAAAGGGGCAGAGTGGGACTGGAGTGCCGCGCTTGCTTTCTTTTCTCTTTTGTCCCATTTAAAACCATAATTCATTTCAGCATCACTGTGGAAACTGAGAGGCTATAATCAGAGAGTGGCGTCCTAAATGGGGCCTGAACAAAAAGATAATAATTAAAGTAAAGGCTAGAAACACACTGTTGACTTTGGTGAAAGATGTGGAATTTTAAAAAAAGAAGAACAAAAGTAATGATTGTCATTGTTCAACGTGAAAAACTGGATAAATTAAGTTGTGAGTTTAAGTGCAATTTAGGATCCTTGATCATTTTGGAGTTATTATCCTGGAGACAATAAATAGGCAATCAGTCACTCTTAATGAGGACGTGATTGGGACCACTTTGGTGAATGAAAGGCTAAAGCAGCTTTGCAAAGACTTAAATCGCTTTTCATTGACTGGGATAATTTCAGCAGAGCCGGTGTCGCTTTGTGTCCAGATTTTACTGCGCACTGAGTGCTGTCAAAAAAATACATCACAAAAAAAAGCCTAAGGTTTACACACACATAGTTAGGCAGTCAAACATACACCTCTCAACACAGGGAATGTTAGCAGCACATCATGCAGAGTGAGGAGAAGAGTGTTTTAAGATAAAGAACGAAGGAAAGGTTTTATAGCAGGATTAGAATATTAGAGATTTGTATACCTTTATTTGGTACAGTGTCTCAAACATAGGAATTCTAAGAAAGTCTAAACTAAAACTCAACCCCAGGCCTGCATCAAACTTGGAACCCCACCATCCAAGTTTACAACTGAGAATTTTAAAGAAAATTGTTAATTACTAACAATTTGGCACCATTAGGAATGTGCGACACATAATACAAGACAGAATGGTGATGACCCCGTCCTGTATGTGGTGCGCCTCATATGGTCAGCTACATAAGTTTTCTGTTATTTGTAAATGTTGATCTACCTATAAATCATAAGCTTTATTACTTGGAGCAGCATTTAAAACTACACATTTAGACAGTCTCTAAAGAAGAGGCTCAGAGTAATGTGGACGAAAGCTTTATTTACAACACACGAAACAAACACTAGAAATGGTAACTTGAGAATATGAACTAGAGCTATGGACATGAACATGAGCTAGGTGCAATGAGTCTAAACATGGGCTAGGAGCATGAGCATGACCTATGGTATTCCTGGACTTGGGGTGGCCGTGAGCATGGGCCTGAATTGGCAAAGCTTGGTGGGGAAACAGTGGTTCGAGAGCTGGTGGAGTTTGCATGTGGAGTCACACAGGAGAGGGGAAGCACTGCTGTGAGGTCTGGGTGAGGTCTGAACATCTGAACGAATAGATCCAGAGTTCCAAACGTTGAGGCAGGCAGGTGAGCGTGGAGAGCATACCGAGGATGGTTATCGGCTGCAGTGGAACAGAAAAGACCAGCGTCCAGGTGAGCTTGTTTATTGCAAGGCGATGGTGTGGTTCCAAGAAACAAATAGGTTAGCAGACGGTCTGGCGAAGGCTAGTTGTGAGCGCTGGTCTTAAATACAGCTGGTCTAATGAGCTCCAGGTAGGAACCCTGGGAGGAGTGACGATGACTCCACCCAGAGAAAGAGTGCCAGGCACTGTGGAAAAACACTGTGACTCACCCAGACCATGACACTCACATTAATATCGATAATAAGAGTTTTTACTTGTAACCATAGAAATGAAGATATTTGTGTACATGTTATTTTTCCTTACAGTGTTTACTGGACATGTAACTCTGACAAAATAAAATATGTTGTTTCACGGTGCAGAAAGAACCCTACAGCACTTTTTTTTTCTCTTTGGTTATCATCGCGTATATCATCAAGTATTTCCAACAGATCAAGACCAGACGTTTGGTTTCTATTGTACATCTGTCTTTTAACGTAGTGTTACTCATCCTGACTAGTCCAGGAAATGTTAAGCTGCACAGTGACAGGGGGCAGCTCTGATTGGCACATGCAGTCACATGGTAAGGCACTGGTTGTTACTGAGAGCTTAATTTGCTTTTGCTTTGGTGGAGCCTGCATTCCAACTATTGCAGATGGCAAAATCGTGACTGAGATTTAAATTTGATTAACTGTGCAGCACTTTAAGCCACTTTCACATTGGCTACACTTGTCAGACCTGAAGGCTAAATCTTGTGAATACAGTCAGTGGTGTACAAAATAATATAGAGGAAGAAAAAATGCTTCAGTTCTTAAATTCTGACTTTTTTTATTATGATTATTGGTATTTTTAATGTTAAGGATTAGTTCATGACTGCTCTGGATAATCAATAATTACATGCTTTCAGCCACCCAGTTTATTAGACATATTACACAACAATATGTAATTACTAGTAGTGCCGTTATAGACTTCATAATACCAAAACCGCATCAATAATACGCATAGTTTGACAATGCCACCAAAATCTTCAGTGATTTTAAAGCACGGATGTCCACCTGGTGTATTCCAACTTTAAAACAATGTTTTAATCACACTATGACCTTTTGCAGAGGTCGGGTACAAATACATATAAATCTACATGAGGGGTGAAAATGGAGGTTAAAATAGCCTTTAACACATGAATTTTAAAAAGGTCTAGATGCTGTCTATCGAGATTTGGTGCATGCGCTTACACGTATAGTGCAAATACATCAGTTTTTATGAAATAGAAAAGTGAAATCTTCTGGCATGAATGAGATGTTATATGCACAGCAAACAAGTAAAGCATATCTTAATTTTGCATTTAACAAAACCCCCATCTATCTATTTTCTTGTGGTTATCCTTTTCAAAATGAAGGGTAACAAAATATTATAATCTATACCAGAGAACGTGAACGACTGCATCAAAATGTAAAACCAAAATGTAAGGGCCACTGTCTGTTTCCAAAGAGCCATGACTTCAACCTCTCAGATGAGCAGACAGATTGATAAGATATGGACAGACGCCCCCTCACCTTCGTGAGCAGATCGGTACCGCAGCAGGACAGACGGACTCGTGTCCAATGCACCCTGGGGAGGTGTGTGTGTTCAACTATGTGCATTCGTGACAGACGGCCAGTCTGCAGCCCCCTGCAGAAGAGGAAGAAAGAGGCAGAGGGGAAAGCAGGAGTGGGTGAGGGGCTAAAACAGTACACCTACAGAGGAGGAGAGAGATAGATGAAGGGAGGATGATACTGAGGGATGATGATGGAGGGTCCTAGCGATGAAGCAGGGGCTGAGGTGGGAAAGAAGCAGAGGACAACAAAATGTTAAAGTGCTGGGCGAGAGAAAGATGAAGGAAGATGAAAGAGATGCTGGACTAGAAGGATAAGGCAATAAAGAAAAAAGCAGCAAGGGGGGAGGTGATGTGAGAAGGTGGTGTAAAAGCATGGATGTGTGATGGAGGGGGGTTAGTTTTCGAGAAGACACAAAGAATAAGATGAACATATTTTCTCTGCTTTTATGCTAGTTAGAACATCAGCACTACTAAAACACCCACCTTTTAGGGCTCATGAGAAGCACTGATTATTTCAATTATACACTTCACACTCAGCAACAGGAGCACAATTTTGTGTTTTGGAGGTTTTTTTTAAGAAGGTGCTTTAAAGCAACACACTGTTTGTTTGCACTGAAAGGTTTTTCTGTCTTGCGCCACGGTCGGGCTAAATGTCCACACGCTCACCCAACTCTGACCTGAAAAAGCTGAGAGGAGACAAAGACTGGTATCACACACCCGTTAGCTCCAGATAGCCTTTGCAGCCAAATGCCATTTTTGTTGCTTCCTGTGTGTGTTTTGTTCTGCTGCTCTGACCTTCAGAGCCCGAGTACATGTTATTAGTTTATGTCAGTGTTGAGTCAGAGATTTATTCTCTCACATCAAATATTTCCTATCAAATACACACACACGTAATAAATTAATCCTAACCTTCTAATGTAAGATTTTTGCCTTTTGAAAAATGTTCTCCCCTGTCTTGGTCAGTAGACAAAAGAAAAACAATCTGAGGGACAAACATCAAAAACACTTCTGACATTTTAGTTTTTCTTCAAAACAGTACAGGGGTTAGCGTTACTTTGCACAATCAGATGTTAAGTGAATATTTATGGACTATTTTGTGGAAAAACAACATGGGTGGGGCTAAACTGACACATCAAATTGCATAAAAATCAGATGAAGGAGAAAATATCTTTCATAACGTTATTCCCATCACTTAGCCTAGTTATGTGTGGAACTGACTTTGCACGATCACATCAGAGTGTATGTATGACTAATGTATTTTTGATTGGTAGTGATTAACAAGCAAAGCGAGCACAGCATTGATTGTATTGTTCTTGACGCCAACCACCTCCTACCGCACTGGCAGGAGTCCTTCCACTGTAGCTTGTAATGAGGAAGCATTGGAGCAATTAAAAACACAGCAATGCAGAGTTGTCCATGCTTCACTCTGCTCTGACCGGTTATGGACAGTGTGAAAGGCTTTGATTGCATCCAGGAGAAGGTACTGAAGGCGCATACAGTGTATGTGTCATTGTGAAGACACTATCCAATATTATTATTTTGATACATTTATATGAAGAATTTAGTAAATTAATCAAAAATACTGATTTCACTGATTTATCTTAGCAGTTTGAATATAAATCTTAAAGCTTGGACTTTATTTTATGGTAAAGGCTTAAAGATGTTGATAGAAATTAATCATTGATTGTGGGCGTTGTATGTAACCAAAGATCCAGGTCCAGGATCCAGTCATCTGACAACCATCTGACCATCTGGTTGCTGGGGAAAAATGTGTAGTACATAGTAGTGGTGCAACGGATCAAAAGTCTCACGGTTCGGATTGGATCACGTTTTTTTGTCACGGATCGGATCAATTTTCGGATCAGTAGAAGAAAAAAAACAAGACAAGAATGTAACTCACCATTTACTTATTTAAGTATTTATTGCCTATTAAAAAACATTCAACTCAAGACTCATTCCACGCAATTACATAAAAACAAATTAAGGTGCAATATAGGGCAGTACAGGGCTTTGTATCTACCACTCCGCTGTGATATTATGAGCTGTCATGGTCACGTAGCTTTCCGTTGCCCTGGAGGTCCACCCATTTGTAGTTAGGGCAACAGAAGATGCCTGGGACAGCTCAGCCATAACTTTAAACTTTTCCTGCTCATACATGCTTGGAGCGATCTTGTCACTAAAGTGGACGCGCGACGGGATGTCATAGCGTGGCTCAAGCACCTTCATCATAGTTTAAACTAGTGCTGTCAGCGTAAATCTCGTTAAAATTACATTAATGCCATAACTGCATTAACGCGTAAAATCTCCGTTAACTAGTTACCACGGATCGCCCCGTGCGTGGGGCTGCACGGCGTCAATGCGTCAACTAATGCATTGACTAGTTTAAACCCCTTGTTTTGCACAATGGAATACGGCCTAGCGCTGAACGTAGCTATCGCTTGACAGACTGACCACGCGAACCATACACATACTTTTTTCTTCTTTTTTGAATCTTCGGATCACGTGCGTGCCGAACCGTGGAGTGGGATCGGTTCGGATTATGGATCAACCGTGATCCGTTGCACCACAAGTACATCAGCTAATGAGTGGCTGCTGGTGGTTGCTAATGTGAAATCAGTCGCAAAGAGCCAACACAGTCTTGCACCCAAACCTACTTGCGACTGCTTTTCCATTGTGGTAACTAACAGGTTGCTACAATCATCAGTGGTGGAAGATGCCAACTGGTCTAGTCTATAAACTGTGAAACTGTGAAGTGTCTCAAATTTGACGACCTTCAAAGCAAAATCTCCATCTTATGAAATGTGTTGGTTGTAGCAGTAAGGCACAACCTTTACTTGGAAGGTGAGCGTTTTCTATTTCTAGTTTGTATTTCACTTTTTTGAGTTTCACTACGGCTTAAAGAGTAAATGGTGAGTGTTTTGAGGCAAATTGGTGTTTATCATACTGCCACACACAAATTACCATGCCAGTCTCATACCCACCAAAGCAATCATTCATAGGTTTTTGGTGTGGCACGCTCTTTGGACTGCTTTTACCTCACCACAGCCAGCAAGCTCCAGCAAACAGTCACTAACAGGTCAAAGAGTACACTTTTTTTCCATAGCAACTTGGGGTTCCCAGGGCATTGCTGATTCGTATCTAAAGTGGGAGTTTACACACTGTACATCAACCGGGATCCAGAGATAATGAAGAAATCTCCACAAGTTCCATAAAAGTGATTGCGTTTGTGTTTTTATTTATTTAGTTATTTAACTAAGTTGTATTGCTGAAAAACAAGATTTGACGGCCATGAATCAAATTCTCATCCCTTGGCACCCCATGCCAAACCATTATTGAGGCAATCTGAATTTGTTGATGGCTGGCAACCAGGAAAAGTTCAGAAACAACAGCTGACAAGCTTGGCATTGGCCCAGGTATCAGTGAAGTTTGCCTCTTTTCTCCATCAGTGCTGCCAAATGGTTTTCTTTTAGCTTTTAGTTTCCAACAAAGCTGGAAGCTATTCTTTATTTTTATAAAGTTTTTTAAAAGCATTAGAGCATTGGATTCTAAAATGCTAAAATACAAAACGTAATCTAGAATGCTCAATTGATATGTTACATTTAGTAAAACAGCAGAAAATGTGGAATTTTACAGTTACATTAAAAAATGCCTGTTTGGAACTAGCCAACGTCCCCTTGCAGTGCAGGTGAAGAGCAAATAAACAGGTGATTCAGGTCAAAAACAAGTAGCTGCAATGAGTCAACAATGTGCTATCAAGTGTGCAATGAACTATCAACATCATCACCTTAAATATAAATTCATGTTTGCTAGCCTTGATTAGGGATGGGTATCGTTTAGGTTTTATCCGATACACCGGTACTTTTGAAACGGTGCTGGTGCTTAAACAGTGCTCGAACCGGTGCTTAAAGAATGGAGAAAACAAACTTTGTCCAAAAACCTCTCATGTTCAGCAGTTTTTTTGTAAAAAGATAACAATGTTAGCCTTTTCTGCAGCTATAGGGGATTTCTGGTATCACTCTTGGCTGGAAGCAGTGCTTAAACAATGGAAAAAACACAAACTTTGTCCTAAACCTCTCATGTTTAACTGTTTTCCACTTTTTCTTTGGTCATTTTAGCCTTTTTGGCCAGGGTGAAGGGAGTATCTGCCATCAAACAAGAAGACAGCCGCATGTAACTACGACGGTGTTTGCTAGTTCACCTTACATGCATGTAATAACGTGGTTAGCGTACTCAACGTAAATTACACACGGACAACATTAAGCTACTCACTCAGAGAAGAACGGCTGCTGCTGCCATCATCATCCGTCATTATTTCTGCTACACTGGCAGGGCTAGGGGCCAGGACTCTGGCGTATGTTGCCAACTCCGGGTCCGATAACAGGCACCACACCCGCAGTAGATGTGCACGGTGTGAGGTCTCGCAGCAAGCTATCAAATACGGCGCATTTCTCGGCTTTTAACAAAATGCTATACGTCGCCAGGTGTTTCATCAGATTCGAGGTGTTACCTCCTTCACACAGTATCAGCTTAAAGCACTTGTTGCAGGCTGCTGAGTTTGCATCTTTTGCTGTGAAGTACAGCCAGACTTTTGACCGCTTCGCCTTGGGCATTTTTAATCTGTAGCTCTGCTCTAAAAGAACGTACGTACCTGGGCCCGCCTACTATGCTTGCAAAGGTAAAATGATTGGCTAGAATCCAAAGTGTATGACATTTCAGGAAAAAAAAATCACCGAAATAAAGCACCGAAATGTGCGCTGCTTTTCGGTCTGGTTACTACCGTTTATGTCAGAACCGGTGCCATTACCGGTACCCATCCCTAGCCTTGATGTAACCTAATATTGACCATAGACACCATGTGTGCTTTGTGCTGGTCCAACGTGAACTTCATTACAGTACTGCAGACTAACCACTTTAGCCTGCAGTACACTGGACCAAACTACCTGGTAGGCAGTTAGCCTAAATTAGCATAATTTAATTTGTTTAGCAAGACATTTCACAAAAAAACATAACTTGAGCAACACATCATGTATAAATACAAGTTCTGATTAACAATCAATGAGAGTGAAATTTAAAATTACAGTTAAGTAAATGTCACTTGCTGAGCAGTCCTTACTTTTGAAAATAAGGCTCCTGCTCCTGCTGCTCCTTCTCCTGCTTTTTGTACATCTTCCTCCATCTCTTAGTCTCAGACATTAATATTTTTCGTCACCTTGAGAAATCCGCCATATGCACATTTAGCTCTCAGACAAATTTTAACAAACTCAGCTGAAACAGTATACTGTTACTCTGTTTATGCTTGTTTCTCTTTGGTAGATAGCTAGATGCTAAAGTACCAGTACTGTGACTTTTTTTCTGCACTATGAATCCATGCAGACACAAGGAGCAAAAAGAGGGTGGGATATCATTATTTTCTTGTTACTGTGAAAATATCACTGGAAGCAACATGGAAAAAAACTAATTTCATCTTAAAAGATTGAATTACTCATTGATTACTATTTAACTGAGGGTGCCAGATTGTTCCAACTTGCTTTAGCCCCTGAATGTACCCCTAGCTAAAGTTACCAAGCTAGCTAAAAATATAAATATTTAAATAAGATAACACTGGACAAGGTTGTTTTTTTTTAGTTGTGTTGGATTAAGCAAATAACTGCAGCAGCCAATCAGCTGAGACAAACTGAAATCATCATCATCATCATTATAAACAAGACAACAAAAACTCTCAAACTGCATCAATCTCAACTGAACACTGCTGGAAGCAGAAACTGAATTTTAATTTTATCTAAAGTCCAAAACACAAATCTGAAAGTATAACTTCAACACAGCACTTAAATGGTAAATGGCCTGTATTTGAATAGCGCTTTACTTGGTCCCTAAGGACCCCAAAGCGCTTTACACTACATTTAGTTATGCACCCATTCACACACGATGGCAGCTACATTGGAGCTACAGCTGCCCTGGGGCGCACTGACAGAGGCGAGGCTGCTGGACATTGGTGCCACTGGGCCCTCTGACCACCACCAGTAGGCAATAGGTGAAGTGTCTTGCCCAAGGACACAACGACCCAGTCTGTCAGAGCTGGGGCTTGAACCGGCAACCTTCCGATTACAAGACGAACGCCCAACTCTTGAGCCACGATTGCCCCTTAAAACATGTGCTGCTTATTGTCACTTGACATCACCAAATATTACAGAAAATTAGGGTATCACAACAGTAAATTGGTCCCCACCTTCTAAAAACAAATAAAAAAATCTCAAACGTAAAGATGCTATACTAAATCTACTAGTGCCACTATGCAACAGTGCGACAGCAAAATGCTGCTCTCAGCTCCTCTGGAATAAAACACACTTTTAACCATTTCATTACAGCCAAGGACAACAAAATTGATTTTCTCCCCTTCAAAAAATGTTTGAAGCAGACCTGGATGTAATCTAGAACAGAATAATAGACATCAGCCAAGTGCAGTTTTCACCAAAGGCTGCACAATTACACAGCAGCGCGCGCTCACACGTGAAATGGTAGGGTGGTGTTACACTGTGCATCGAGAACCTTTCACACTTTCTTCCCCATTCTTGGTTCAGTTAATGGTCTTATCTAACAGGAATCAAGACTGGGAGGGGGGAAGGTGACTCAAACTAATGTGTGTGTGCATGTGTGTGTGTCTGTGTGTGTGCTACTGTTACAAGGTTGAGTCTGCTTAGATTGCTCAGATCAATAATGCAATGAGAGAGAGGGGGAGAGACCGCATCGTGTCTAATTTGGATGACTCACGAGGATGCGCTGGAACAAAAGACAAAAGAGGAGAAAGAGAAGGAAACAAGGAAAAGAACGAGGAAGCAAAGGACGGAGCGGACGTGATGAGGAGTGATGAAGAATCCATCTCTGAAACACAACAGAGAAAAAAACTGAGACAGTTTAGTCGAATATTGATGAATATTTATTATCCCTGCTGTCTCTCACACCAACACTTTTGCTTCTAATAGTATTTTTTAACACTTGTGACTGTGAATATTTTTAAATGAGACACACTTTGATACATCTCATGATGACAGGTGCCATATGGTATTGTTAAAGTGGGACACGTAAAACACAAACGAGTCCTGCACAACCGTGCACTCCAACCAGATTATAACTCTGTGGTGAAATGAATCCTTTGAAACTTAGCTTTAGGCAACAAAATCAATCTCTTTACTGTTTGCAAACTCTTTACCTTCCACCTGGTCCGTGTCTGTACCTGGTCTCCCTGAACGACAAAGTAATTGCTTATGTTTTTAAAGATGTCTACTTCTAAATCCAGACAAATTCAAAATAGAAATTTGGAGGGTCTTTTAATACAAAGACCACCACTATAACAATTAATGTAATGTCTTTCCTTTTGGTATTAAAGGATCCATAATCTCTAGAATTACAATAAGTATTCACTCGTCTGTCTTTATAGGCATATGAACTTGAGTGATAATCCCATTCTGAATCCACAGTATTTAATATAATGTCGGCCCAGCTTTGCAGCTAGAAAAGCTTCAACTCTTCTTGGAGGACTTTTCACAAAGGTTTGGATTGTGTTTGTGGTCATTTTTGACCATTCTTACAGAAGCACATCTGTGAGGTCAGACAGTGAAGTTGGATGAGAAGACCTGGCTGACAGTCTCCACACTAATTCATCCCAAAGGTGTTCTATCTGGTCGAGGTCAGGACTGTCACAGGCTGGGTCTCTGACCCAGCATGCTGAGTCTTATTTTGTAATTTTGAAGTTCTCATGTTAGTTTGGTGACTATAAGTTTGTGTTATTCTTATGTAGGGTTTAGTGGAGGTTTAGGTTAACGATTATTTATCATCTGTCTCCTTGGTTTCTGTGTTTCCTTCCTTGTCTAGTCTGTCATGTGTTTTAGGTCTGTTAAGCTTGTGTTGTCGTGTCTAAGTCTCCATGTTTCCTGTTTTATTTTGAAAAGGGTCTTGTGTTCTGTGTTCATGTGGTTAGTTTTACACTCCACTGTGTCATTATGTTTCATTCGAGTCAGCTGTGTCATCATGTGTCTCCACTTCCCCTGATCACCTCGTGTGTGTATTTAAGTCGTCAGTCTTCCTGTGTTCAGCGTTGCGTCGTCTGTGTATCTATCCCCTGTCATGGAACTCATAGTTCAGTTCATAGTGTCACAGTCTAGTTTGTTTTCTCGCCTTTTGTTAGAGTTAATTCAGTCTCCTTGTCTGTGTTCACCCCTGGGTCCTGGGCATCCACAAACTGTTCCCACAAAGTTGGAAGCATAAAGCTGTCCAAAATAATTTTGGTATGCTAAAGCAGTAAGAGTTCCTTTTACTGGATTTATTTTTTATTTTATAAAGTTTATGCTTTAGATTTAGTGAATGAAGTTCCAATATTTTATTATTTATGCTTTAAGTTAAATCCATGCTTTAAATACATCATAACTACAAATCCTTCTGAAACCCTTCATCGTAACTCACGCCAGCCATGTCACCACAGCCTGCAATGACAGCCATTAGCCCGTTCAGTTTCCTTCTGTGTATTTTAGGCTCCTTTTCTGCCACCCTTCATCAAATCAAATGGAAGAGACTTGAAAAGAGAATCTCCAGTGCTAACTAATGTTTTAGTTAGCAGAGAAATACATGCACAGTTACAGTCTGGTAGTCATGTCAACCACTTACATAGGCTATGCAGATTCAATCCAGAAGTAAAAATTAAGCTTACTGTTAAGTTTTTATCTTTAATTTGAAAATTCACCTTTTTGGACCACATGAAAGTAGATGAGGTGTGGTAAAATAAATTCGGAGTGGCACGGTGGTGTAATGGTTAGCACCAGTGCCTCACAGCAAGAAGATTTGAGGCTTGAATCTACAAGCTGACCAGGACCTTTCTGTGTTTTCTCCAGTTCCTCTGTTTTTTCTCACAGTCCAAAGACATAGATATTACTGCAGGTTTGGTGGTAACTCTAAACTGGCTGAAGGTGTGAATGAGATTGCGAACGGTTGTTTGTCTCTGTGTTGGCCCTGTGATAACTTGGCGATTTGTCCAGGATACACTCTGCCTCCAACCCTATGACAGCTGGGATAGGCTCGAGCCCATGAATGAGCAGAAGATGGATGCATAAAATATACTGAGAAGTAGCCTAAAGATTATAGACTTGCCTAAAAAGATCATGACCTATTTATTTCTTTTACATGCTAGTAATTAGCCATTTTTAATAAGTAGACATATCATCACGAGTTTGAAACCAAATTTTGTGCCATCAGCCTTTTATTATTCATGTTCTTTTTGTGTTATAGAAGCTCCCTACCCCCTCTCGCTCCTTCAGCTACTGTATCTGGGTCAGGGTAACAGTCAGACATGGAAAGAGCTGTGTGACTCACAAATGGTTGTTCTGTTTTAACACTTGTGCACTGTATGTCCAGTGTGTGCAGCAGTCCTCTCCGGGCCTGGCAGACTGGCCAGAGCTGCTCCTGTGACACATTTCTCTTGTCTCGACTGGCTGTTTGGTATGTCTGCAGAAACTGAGTGGACCTTGAACTTCAAGCTGTCTGGATTAACCGTATGGACTAAGGTAGTGTGTATTGATAAAAAAAAAATATTAGGCAAATTGTCCAGCAGCCAGTGTTCATTCTAAAGTCTGTGGCTCTCAGTTTCTTCAAAGGCTAGGTTAAAGGTCACTTTTAATTGCAGGTTCGCAAACACTAAAGTGGCAACGTGCTCCAAAATACACACAGTAACTAACCTGGTGACTGGTACTTCTGCAAAATTGAAATAAGCCTTAAAAATAATACCCCACTGCTGCAGCTGTCATCTCTGCAGATGGGGTGAAGAATCCATCATACAGGAAGAAATGTCAGAACCCAGAGGTGAGTGGCAACCTTTCGCACATCAGATCCCTCCCCGTGCAGTTCACGCCCGTCTGTCTGGCACCCTGCTGGCTCCTGTGCTGTTCCCAAATACAGTTAGAGGGGTTTAAACAGCCAAGCGTGAGATTAGGTTCACAGGGATTATTACTGCGTACCCTTGTTTCCCATAGTCCCTGTGTTCTCACTGGCCCTAAAGGTCAGGGGTCACTGGTAACTCACAGCAGTATCGTGACACCTCATTACTCTTCACCAGGCTGCATGATCGCCACGGCGCGTTGTCATGGCAACGGCAAGACAGAAAGCTTATCTTGATGCTGAGAAAATTACACCTAAGCACCAAACCCCAGGGTGTAGCCTGCGTTTTGTGTGTGGGTGTGTGGGTGTGTGTCTATGTGTGTGGGTGTGTACTGAGGGCATATGGTGTCCGCTGCATGGGGAGGTTGTGGGCTGAGATGAGAAGAGAGTTCCTCTCATGCTGTGTAATGTCCATATACCCCTGTAGTGATGGAGGTTTCCCAAATAATGGGGTTGAGGCAGAAGGGCAGAAGGCGATGACTGTGAATAAAAATAAAAAATAAAAAAAACCCTGATATCCATGGATATGAGAGTAAACAGAAGGCAGAGAGATTTGGAAAGGTGGTGTATGTTATCGTCTCATAATCCACTGTTAGGATGGTAAGTCATCTATAATGTCTTGAGGTATTTTCTCCATCAGTGGTGCTTTAGGAGAGGATTTTATCTAATATGCAGCCATGTTATCAGTATGTAATTACAACATCTAAGCTAATTGAAATGGGATAGACTGGTCTTATGTAAAACAGATAATGGTATCCACTTAGGCAGCTTGCTTCGCAGGGAGCCACTTATGAAAACTGACAAGAAGGATTACTAAAAAAGTATCAGGGTACATCACACATGAATTTATTCACTGCAACTGTTGCAATGAAAACAATATTAAAAAGAAAAACAAAAGGTCAAAACCTTATGTTTCGTCAGATTTTTCCTAATTTCAGATTATCTTGTTATTCGTGAAATATGATAAATAAAGTATTATAAATCTTAAGCCACCCCTTATTTATTCATATTTTACTTCCAAGGAGTCAGACTTTGATGCATTTTTCCTAAAGTGGTATTGAGCAATATTTCTCTGGGGTTTCTGAAGGCTGCTTTTACATCTATTTTCAGTCCAGTCCTTGTGTCATTCCCACAGATACCCAATATAACACAGTTTGACAGACATAAAGGAGTGTTATTGCCCCAACAAGGTGATTTCCAAAGAGAAGAACTGTCAAAAACACTGCACTCAGATCATAATACTGATTGCAAAAGCTGCAAAAGCATAGTCCTGGATTGGCCTCCCAAGAGCATCAACAACGCCAGAGCATCAAAGAGAGTTCAAACTCTGTTGAAGATTAAAGTTGCTCATAACAAATTGACTTTCAAGGTTGCTAGAACTGTACAAACTCTGTTTTCGCCTAATATATTTTCCATTTATATCTCCATGTTTCATATAATGGCTCCACCTATTTTCCCAGCAAAATAAAAAATACATGAGAGCTGGCTCAAAACTGCACTGTAGCACTTTATACATTATTAAAAATGAAATTTTGGTTGTTCTATGACAGCTTTGGAAAAACAGATACACTTTCATCATGTTCCTCCATGTCAGCAGACGATGTAATGAGCAGCATCTGATTTACGCTTGTGTTACTGTTTGATGATGAGCAGGTGTGCTGGAAGTATTGCATTATTTTTGGTGTGGAAAAACAGAAACCTGCAATGTGCAAGCAGCTGATTCTTTTCTTTTGTGCCTTTTCTCATTTCCCTAGTGTTCAAACTCTTTTAGAAAACGAGTGGATGCGATTTAGAAAATGGTCAATCACAGATAAGGTCAGGGGAAGCACAGACGTTTAATTTTCAAGCCACAATGCTCTCCGGCTCTCCTTCACCAGGATGTCTGACGGTTCTCTTATTGTGCGAGCAGGAAACTCTTTGCTGGAGTAGACAGTTTAACAAATCAATGTTCATTTACAAGTCTGTAAACAACCAACACACAGATACAGTGCCACTGCGTGCGACATATCTAAATGTCAGTCAGACAGAAAGGATTGCTATTCCTGTAAGGCGTATCGACTGCAGTCTATTTCCCAGTTGTTGAGATAAGGCCCGCCCAGCCCGAATAGTTTGGCCTGTGGACAGAATCAGCTGATAGCACAAATGATCTGTCCATCAAATTCTAATACGCCAGTCAAGCCTCTATTAAAACAAAACCAATAAGCCAGGCAGACTAAACCCCAGCTGGCTCAAGGACAGGGACTGACTCAGCCTTGTATAGTGTCTTTCCACCTTCCCTCCCTCCCTGCTCCTTTTTTCTTTGTTTTTCAGCATTTTTTATTATCATTCAGACTGGGGTTTCCCGTCTCACGAGGAACATAAAGAGGAAGCATAAAAATGATAATCAACAGAAACAAAGCAAAGCATCAAACAGCCAGATGGGGACGCAAACAGCGACTGAGGCCTGAGTTAATTTAACACAATTTAAGATGTGCACAGCACAAAACTTGTCCTGGCATCTTCAGAATTGTTTTAGAATTTGGGTGAATAGAATTTGAAGACTCAGGTTGGGTGTGATGCTGTGTTCTGGAGGATTCTGTTGTGTTCTCGTGCAGTTTGTTTCTTGTCTGGCACACCAAGTTTTCTAAAGAAAATCTCCATGGTGACTGAAATCTCTGGGTGATACTAAAATACCGTGCACTAAAGGAAGCACAAAGTCAAATACAGTCAAAATACAATTTTGTAAAAGAGGTCCAACTGCAAAAAAGGTAAAAATTTAAACTTTCACATATTTTGAAATAAAATAACTGAAAATATTTTCAAAAATGTCCATATTAATTGAAATAAGTGAAAATACTGGACTTACTGAGGAGGACAATCTAGATAGTCTTATCTGTGAGTGGGAAAAAAACATTAAGTAACTTTGTAAATGAAAACGGATGGATGTGTGGGCATCCTCTTGTATTTACTTTTTTTTTAAAGTCTTTTCAAGGTCTGATCTTCACACTAAGTTTAAACATCCACAAAAAAAGTAAGATTTCTAAGGCATCGTTTTTATTTTATTCACTAACACTGTGAATGCTAAGGCAAGCTTACAGAACTGTGATGCCTATATGCACACCCACACAACTGACACGACACGTCAGATAAATAAGGCATTTCACACATCATTACCACATTCAAGATCCTTTTTGTTGTAGTCACTATCCAGCTCACATATTATTCCATTCAGTTTAGTTCAATTCAGTTGTATTTATAGAGCGCCAAGTCCCCCCAAGGTTGCCTCATGGTACTTTATATTGTAAGGTAAAGACCTGACGATAATACAGAGAAAACCCCATCAATCAGACAACCTGCTTTGAACAAGTCTTGGCGACAGTGGGAAGGAAAAACTCCCTTTAAACAGCAAGAAACCTCTGACAGGACCAGGCAGCCATCTACCACAACCGGTTAGAGGTGGGGGAATAACTGTCAGCTGGTGGTCTCACTTTATAAGAGACAGCCTGACTAGACCTCTATTCCATGTGGGAAGATCAATGTCCATCTCTCTGTGGTTCAGTGTTTGTTACTGGGCAAAAACCAGTTTGGACCAAGGAGATGGTGCCAGTATTTCAACCATGTTTGCTGGATAGATGCATATTAGACAGTTACTTTGATTTAGTTAATTTGGTTAAACTGCTTGAACACACTGGTTGAATTGATATAAGTTGCATTAATGACATTTTGTCTTGGAGTTAGTCGTCTACTGCTACAGTTCTTCCTGGCTAGACAAGAAGAGACTGGCTGCTTCTTCTTCTGCAGTGAATCTTTATAGAGCCTAAAATGTGACCTGTGTAAGTGACTGTAGTGTGCATTCAGCTTTTGCTGGTGCATTGTGTTGATTACCTTGTGGTTGTTTCCTGGTGTTTTATCTGTGTTGCCAGTCGTGACAGAAACAGAGCAAAATGTTCACAGAGGCGAACATTTTTTTCCATTTTTGACAATTTTGCCTCAATCTCCCCCTGTGATTTTGCTGACACCTTATATTTGAGGCTATGTTTATTATTCTCTTACTGAATTATTCAAAAACTTTGATCAAAAGTAACAAGAAAAGAAAGCATAGGAGATAGCCACTGCAGCTAACCGGCCAATCACAGTAGCTGTAAGCTGTGTCAACGCGACGTCTACATTCTAAGGAAGGTGCATGTCAAGGTGCAAGTATGGGCGTAAGATTTCAGAGGGTTTTCAATTACAATGGTAGGTTTAACACAGAAGTATAAATGTATAACAAATGGACCACATACTAGGAAAGCATGGGGAGAATGGGGTTGTTTTTAATTGACCTTATTTATTGTTCCTGTTTATAATGGTTTGCTCTACTGGTATATAGGTCGAGTTCTTTCTCATTTGGTGAAGTCACTTTTTTAAGTTCTTAGAATAGAAAAACAAACAAATCGCGAACACAAGGAAACACAAAAACTTTAACAGAATGTAGGAATATACTGAAAACTAAAGGAAATCACAACTCAAAACTCTGAGTCAACAACCGAGGGGGCCATGATAGTAATCATCGAGATGCAGTAAGAATGCCTCCATAGATTGCCAAACTTTTTGCGCCACATATTTTTCATGCATTATGTCGCTTTAAGTTGTATTTTCAACTGGGCAGAGCTGAAAGATGATTCTGGCAAACAGAATTTTAAAAATGTTTTCTGAGAATTACCTGCTGTCCGCTTTACCCAAGAAACAAGTAGTTCTTTTGTTGTGTTTGGGTTTCCTTCACTATGTGATCATTTCATTGCTCTTTGGCAAAATCTGCAGAGCTTGTTACTTTCCAGTGACTTACAATTTTCCCTGTTGGGTGAAGTGAAGGAAGCAAAACATGGTAAGGCGCTACCCTGCACTTGACCCACAACCCCAGCCTGCCCTGCTTTCTTCACAGCCATTACATAAAGACTTTGAAAAGAACCTGTCCTGAAGTGCTGATTAGTGAAAATTGGAGACAATAAAAATGTAGTTAAATATGTGAAACGAGGGAGATGGGATAACTCCTAGAAAAAGGTGATAGTTTTTCAGATCACAAAGGAACCAAGTGTAACTCTTAAACCACAATGGGTAATACTCAAGAGCCTACTGTCAGAACAGGGTGTACATGAAAGGACTACCAGGAGCAACACTTTCCTATAAGAACTGAGCAACAAGCAATAAGGCTGCAGGAACAATGATTTGAGGGTCAATGAACTCAAAATAGCACATTTGGGTTTATATAAAAAGCATGATCATTGGAGAAAGAGAACACTGCATTATCACATCTTATACCCTTTATCTGTGGAACATGATGGCAGCAGTCATAGTCTTGGCTCTTTTTGTACATCTGGGCAAGAATAGCCTGTCATTTTTGACTTAGGAAGCTCTAGGAACAGGTTGAACACAAGTTCTCCTACTAAAGAAAGACTAAAGAGAATTCTAAATTCTAAAACCTTTTGTCAAACTATATTTTTTCGCACAGTTAGGCGAAAATGTTGTTTGCAATGTGTTATTGTTAGAAAACAAGACCAATAACTCTCCATTGCACATTAATATGATGACATAGCCAACACAGAATCAGCTGAGCTAAGCGTAGATTAGGATGGAGGTAGGGAAACTTCGCTATGTCCCAAGGTAACAAAATCCTCAGACTAGCACCTCTGTGACTCACTAATTAACACATTGTATTTCAGTTTATTCTGCACAAAAACTGGAGAGGGGAAAACAGCATACGACAAATATTTTCACTCCCCTTATTTTATCTGCGCATGCATACCAGGACCCAATCTTTAAATGTTCTTTTAAGAAATCTTGTTAGATCAGAAAATCAATGCCACTTTCACTGTCTGATGAATATGAAGCTGGAACCTGGAGCATATAGTTTAGTAACTGAGTATTTATAGGAATATACTCCCTGTAGAAACAAATTGACGTCTTTACACCAGTTTGTGTAGAGAAGAAACCAACAAAAGGTACCACGTGTTAATTATAGAGCTTTAAGCCTGCAGTGCAGAAACTTTGTGCATCGTTCTGGGAGTAACAACAATTACACAAACACTGTCGATGCATGCATCTGCCTCCATCCAATAAAAAAACAAACTAATCCAATGCCAATTTGTCACTTGATTGCTTTTTTTTAGGTTGTAATTCTTCCTCTGAAACCAAATTTCTTTGGTTTTAAATCTGGAACACCCAGAAAGTTTCTTGGACACTGTTGTCGCTGGTGTGCTAGTCTCCTATGCTCCTAGCTTCTGCAGTCTACTTCATGTCCATCCCCAGGGCTGCTCCTCTCTTCAGCTCTGGCACACCAACTGGTTACCAGTTGATGTATAATATATCATTACCAGCACACCAAGAGCCTGGCATAATTCAAAATTCTGATAACTTTTCCTGTATTGGCAAGGGCTTTAATGGAAAAAGTATTCTAGTTCAAAAACCACTGCAGGGTTTTACCTGATTCTGGGTTAGGGTGACTAAGCTTGTAGGAATGATTGGTCTGCATACATGTTACCTTATTTAACAGCAGTCTGGTTGTTTTAGGTGATTTTCCATTTAGGGGAACTCCAAAAATTTTCTATGCAGAAAAAAAAGTGTTCTTTAAAGAGCCCAGCTGTTAACCACTGCTAAATCTGATGAGCTAAATCAAGGCAAATCACGAGCTATTCATTTGTGTTCATGGAAGCAAGTTTTGGTACATACAGTGAAGCAAATGAAACACAATCAAAATATATATATATTTTTTTTTTTTTCCATAATCACAAGATTTCTGACCGCCTTGTTACTGTGTGGCAGTACAAAGAATTTCAGCATCTATGTACACAAGAAAAGGATAATTAATGCCAATAAACATGGATGAAAAGATCAAATTCCATCACTGTTTCAAACAGCCATGAAAGTTTCCTGTTTCCTTTTTCAGCTTAACCATCTAAACCTCATTTAACTGCCCCCTGAACCAATTTTGACTGCTTCTCATCCACATGGAAACAGAAGGTTAACATTAACGTTGCTTGTTTGTCCTCCTCTGCTGTGCGCAGGGCTCATTAGCTTCTCCTAAAGCAGACTGCCCATAGTTGCCATGGAAGCTAGCGGGGACAGAGACAGAATGATGAGTGCGGGAGCCACAGGTAAAACAAGCTGAGATGGAATCACAATATTTCAGTGTTAGTGCATACCTCAGTATGACTCTGTACTGCAGCCCTCACTTTGCTGCAGGAAAGGATGGATGTTGACTCTTAGTCACGCTCACAGATGGTGAAGACTGCTTTAAATGGGGAGGAGGAGGCAGGCGGAGAAGTCAGGCCTTGAGAGGTGAATAAATCTTTTATCGTCTCCACTCCCATCACGTCATTTTGACTCAGCCAAAAAAGAAAACGAAATAACACACTGGGATCGCACAGGAATATACGGCCAACGCACTTTATTGCTAAATGAAACTTTTTCACTTCCATTCCAGCTTTGCCAAATCACTACATGCTTATCCCTGAGGTCATCAGGAATGTCAATAGCCTCAGCAGATAGGAATCTTTCATTAACCTTTCATTTCATCGCAGCCTTAAAGAATATTCAACAGAATGCAGAAGTCTGGCGTTCGAGACGTCCTTCAGCTGCAAGGCGGGATGGAAACAAATAATGGTATCGTGTTCCTTTAGCTGACTTTGAGTTCGAGACAGCATTAATGCTTTATTTAAAGGCAGCGCAGTCTGTTCTGTTGGACCTGCAGGCCCTCGGTGTGGGCAAACAGAGTCGATGAATCACGCTGTTGCAGAGAGTACAACAAAGTGGTGCATCTACTACTGATGTGCTGTAGCGCCCGTGTTTATTACCAGGGCCAGAGCGAGACAAGAGATTTCACCGGCCACAAAATCAACACAACATCATAAAATGCCAATATGAGGTATATTTTATTCACTAGCACTGTGAATGCTACAGGACACGAGCTTCTATTCTGTTACAAAGAAGAGAGGAAGAGTGGGAGTGCATTGGTATTCCCCAAAATATCTGTACGGATGAGATTTACAGTAACACGGAAAACATGCTGGCAGATGTGATTTGCTGCTTCAGACTCGGCTGATTTCCACTGAGTTTTGACCCAGACTCTGAAATAATCTTGGCGCAGTTTCTCCACGCGGGTCATGAAATATTCACTTCATATCAAATGAATAATATATCCAGTATTACTTTTTTACTCAAATGCTGCTCCGCTACTTTGAATCCCTCTCAGTCTATTGTCACAACAGGACGAGAAATGAAGCGCATCTAATAACGTACACTGCTGACACAAGAGTCACATAAGCAATAACTCTGTGCAGGGGTGGACGGCTCTTTTTCTTTATAAATAGTGCCGTCTCTTATAAATGATGCTGATTTATTCTGACGGGGCTGCATGTATTCCTACCTTGTTCTGTGTGAAAGATACATCACCTCTTTTGCTGTATTTGAATGTTTAAATCATTTGAATTGTGTGTCTCAATTGGATACCCTTCATGAAGGACGTACAATTGTTTGCCTCAAAACACCTTATTGACTCCCTTTGCTTTCCCTTCCCTCTAACACAACCTGCCAGTCATCTGTCAGTCACCCCAGCGAGCAGCATTTTATTTTCACCTCATGGCTTCACTCGTTCAACAGTGGGATCCATGCAGGTGCAATTGATTTAGAGAGAGCAGTGGTAGGAGACTCACGGAAGGGAATTTGACCTTGGCTTTACCTGACAGAAAGAATTACCACAAACGTGGTGATGAGCCATCTCACAGTAGCAGTTTTGTTATCTCCAGGTGTAGCAGGTGCATAGTAAGGCTTGTGTGGTCAAAGGAAATTACCATTATAAGTGGATTGGTGTGCACAGCCATGTGAAAGAACACAGTTTTCACAGGATTGCACAGAGTGCTGCAAAAACAAGAAGTAAATGTTTAAAAAAAATCAGTCATTTGAACATTTTCCATGTAACCTATAGAAATGATGTTGACAGCGCTGGGATTGGCTACCGTTTAGCTTTACAACTAAGCTTAGATAGACCAACACTGCATGGCTGTAAGATAGATACAGCCATGCAGTGTTGGTCAAGTGACTTGAAAAAAAGTAATTAGTTACTAATTACTGATTACTTCTCCAAGAAAGTAATCCTGTTACTGTACTGATTACTTATTTTTGAAAGTAATTACTTACCTTAGTCCTTTGTTACTTAGTTACTTTTTAAAAAAACGATACACAGGTTAGCAATAGACCCTTCAGCCCAATTCTGTTTTTTCTGCATCATCCATAATATAACATTGAGTCAAATGAAAAAGTCTCTTTTTAAAACTTGTTTTATTAGTTTTAACCTTTTAACTTTATGCATCAAGCAAAAATTTAATTGTATGCAACAGTCTTTGACTTGAAGAAATTGGTTTAACATTTAAACCTATTTTCTGCACATTACAGCATATAAAATACAATAATGTTTTGTGTTTATACTCACTCTTTCAAATAGATGCAAGTAGAACACAGCAGAAAATAAATAAAATCAAAGATTTAGCGGAACTAAGTCCTGTCGCTCTTAAATCTATTTTCACCTGTTTAGCAGGAGTGGGGCCGGTGGAGGTTTGCCCGGTGCCGCAGCGGTCATGTCAGTGGGGGGATCCCAGGGTTTCTCTGTGAATTTCACATTCCCATGGTAGCGTGCTAGGTAATTGTTCAGATTTGAAGTTTAATTTTTCGCTGTAGAAAGAAGTTTTCTTCCCATGCAGAGTGTACAGGTATGGTGTCACGGCTGTCGGGGCGAGCCGTGTGGTGTTGGAGGGAAAAGGACCCAAAATGCAGGCAGTTGACTGATAATGCAAGTGACGTTTATTTACAAGTAATAGGGTGATGGAACAGGCAGTGAGGAATGACAAATGACTAAAGAAACCTAAACTGGGAAAACTAAATAACAAACCTGAGAACATACGAAACGGGATGTGGGGCAGAGAGACGCAGAGAGAGGAACAAAACACGCACCACTGAAGCACAAACATCTTGGACTGACTATCAAAGAGTAGAGCAAGCTATTGTGTTGTCCATAAAAACTGCATTTTTTAAAAAAGGCACCAATTCAATTTCAATTCAGTCAGTCCAGTGCATTTCTATAGGACCAAATCACAGCAACAGCTGCCTTAAGTTGCTTAACAGAGTAGGGTGAAGACCCGGCAATGATACAGAGAAAAATAGCACAAGAACAGTCAAGGTTCAGTTTGATGATTCCTATTAGCAGAGGTGAGGCATCACAGCCCAGTGTTATTAACATATTTCACCCCCTGAAGTTATTAAGTGAAAACTGGCAGTGTTTAAAAAAACCAAAATAAAACAATAGCAGGGTATAAGACTGTTTTTTGAAGCTGGAAGGCTGAACATTTGGGTCTGTTGGGACTAAATGACCATTAGAGGAACTGCACAAAACACAACACAAAATTCCCCTTCTTTGCTATGACTGTTCGTCGTTTTCATTGTTAGTTTTTGGTATTACCCTCAATTCCCTGGATATTCCTGGATATTTTTGTGTGTGTGTGTGTGTGTGGGGGGGGGGGGCTATTGGCTCTTTTGGTTTACTTGTGTTTTTATTTTAAAGTTTAGTCCCTTGTGTGGTTTTCTATGCTTTTACTTCCCACCTTTGTTCTACGATAATCATTTATTCTGTTTCTGCCCTTTTTAGTGTCTAATTGAGTTTTGACAGAGTTATTGTTATTACTCTCCCTGGTGTGTATTTATAGTCTCTAATCTTCGTCACATTTCTGAGTTCTCGACTCTGTTTGCTTGTGGCTCACTACTTTCAGTTACTCTGGTTGTCTTTTGAATTTGGTTTAGCTTGCTGCGTTTCCTGCCGCCTCACTGCAGCTCTTTCGATTAAAACGTGTGAAAATAAAAAGAAATAGCCACCAGCTTTCAGTCCTGTGGTGTCGGCTCAAGAGCTTTTACCTGTATTGTCACAGTTTAAAATTTTACAAGGTGACCAGATGAACATATTCTGTTAACAGCTGGGAGGGAGGAGCGCCTATTTCGAGCACCCTCCTTAAGATGTAGGTGGTCTCTGCTTCCCATTGCTGCAGAGGAATATTTCATAGTAGTGGATGAACAGGTTTACTTGCTTACACTTCTCTCCCTCTGTGAGACATCGCACTGATATTGGTGACCAGCACATCAGCAATGTGTTTTTGATGCTCCTGTTGTGCAGCGAAACTTTGTTATTCTTATTGCACCGTGTCTGCAGTCAAATATAAAGAGCTGTATTTATCCAAGCAGATAGATCCAGCAGGTCCAAAGGAAGCAAAGCAATTGATCTAAAGGTTGCTTAGAGAATGAAAGCATTCAAAGTTTGTGTTTGCATTATGTTTGTCAAAATTTATTTTTGGAATAATTAACCTCATTCATTCTTTCTGCATTCAAAGCAAATTATTAACAAAAAAAGGAATAAAAAAGAGAAGAATGTGAACCCTGGGTGAAAGAAAGAAAAAAAATCCTCCTGCTCACGTTTTAATTTTCCGTTCTTTCCCAGAGAGTTAATTTCCTTTGTTTTTATGAGCAGTTCTGAGCGTACAATAGTCCTGACATCTTGACAGTGCTGAGGTATGCAGAAAGAAAAGGTTAAGATGTTGGGGTTTGGGGGGGTGGGATCTGGTAACCCTGCCGAATATGAAATGCTATCAAATTACCATGCTTCACATGCCTTGAATTAGCATACATCAGATCAAACAGCCTGGGACTCCTCAGCGATTATGCATCCAGACACATGTTCAGTTTCAACCCTATTTTACTCCCAATTATCATATCATTATCATAGCATTGCTCCTTGGCTGCTGTGTAGTCGGTTTAGTCTACACTGCACTCAGAGGAGTGTTAGACATGGTTTTAACCTGTTTTTCACCTTTTTTTCTTCTTCTTTGGGTCACTTTGACCCCGGAGCATTTACAACTGCTCTTCTCACACAACTGAGAGGACACAAGGGCACAAGAGGACACTGTGTGCAAAAACCTGCACAACAATCAAAGCCTGGGCTACACCTGAAAACAAAAAGCGCTCCAAAATGAAAAGCATTTTGCGGTTAACAGCTTTAACAAACTGAAACCAGGGACTGAGTGGCCATAAAACTGCGTCTCAGAATGAACTTGCTTCTTTTTGGCAAATTAAACAGAAAGGAGGTTGCGAATTATTTCCGATTAAGTTGCAGGGAGGAAAATGCTCGCACCGTCCTTGACTGTCGAAAGCCTCTCAATCTGTCAGAATAAGGCCACGGCATCTGTACCCACTTTGATGCACAGCATTAATAGAAGTGAACAAAGAGAGTCTGAAAGCACACCCTTGGAGGAGAAGAAAAGAATGGTTTAATAAAAAGACCGACAGGGGGAGGAAATGGCGGGCTGGTGAGAGCCGTGTTCCTTAGAGACGCTGATTAACATTTGATTGGTTGTCATACGGTTAACTCCTTCTGTGCTGTCGGGGTCCTGGGAGGAATTAAAATCTGTAATTGTTTAGAAAATAAGACAAGAAAAGGAAATATACCGATGGGAGTTATAACAAAGGGAATAGAAAGTGGGAAAAGGAGGAGTGAGAACAAATACCAGTCAAGTATTAACTCTTAGCAGGCTCTCTAGAGTCCTGCCAAGCTCTCAACCAGCCCTCATTGTCCCTGATTATACTACATGATGCAAGAGCTGCGCAGACCTGAGTAGATAGAGAAAGGGAGGCAGACTGAGCCAGTGAAGAGAACATTGAAAGAGACAGGACAGGAACGGCAGGGACAGGGAACAAGGTGACATGGGACAACACAGCAGAGGACAAGACAGTTATATAACCCATCCAGGAGCCAAGGGGATCCTTTACTGTTGTAGGCACAGACATGCAGATGGGCACTGATACAGATAAAACAGCAAGAGAAGCGTTTTTCCTTAATGTAATGGTTTAGTTTGGCTTTCTCAACCTAGAGACATTCATCCGTCCAGTTTATGGTATCTGTACAGCAGTATTAACTGAATTTCTGGTCTGTTAACAGAATAAGTTCAGGTCCCACACAGTGATGCTGTTCAGAACCTGGAATTTTGACTCATCCAGAGCAAAATATCCGAGAAACACACTTCTTCTGGTGGCAAAAAGTAGATACAGCTAATTAATATATCTAGTATGAGTGTGAATGGCTGGCCAGCTCTAGGAGAGTAACTGAAATGTGCAAAACACAAGTTCGTCTAGTGTGGACAAGGACAGAAACAAGGGCCTGTTCATTGATATATTGAGCAAACTCCATAATGGCATCAATGAACATCAAGAACTCTGGAGCATGTTCCCTATCACACACAGTGTAATCTGGAAACCCACTGGTCAGCACTGTTGGGAAGGTTACTTTTAAAATGTATTCCACTACAGATTACAGATTACATGCCCCAAAATGTATTTTGTAACGTATTCCGTTACGTTACTCAATGAGAGTAACGTATTCTGAATACTTTGGATTACTTAATATATTATCATGCTTTTTACAACTACATGAATGTGATTTATTTCTATTACTGAAGGTCCGCGGCTCCAAACCGTAGTAACCATGGCAACCGTAACGCTGCCGCCTGGAACAACAGAACACAGCTGTCAAACAAAACCCAAACAGTCCTGACCCGCCACAATATGAAACAGGAAAGTACCGCCGTGTAATCCATTTATTTCAACAAAGTAACTGTATTCTAAATACCACCTTTTTAAACGGTAACTGTAACGGAATACAGTTACTCATATTTTGTATTTTAAATACGTAACGGCGGTACATGTATTCCGTTACTCCCCAACACTGGTGGTCAGTCTGCTACTTAGTCTCTCTATATAAAGAAAAAAAGTTTAGGGCTTTAGATGTAACCAGCAGTTATCTCAGTTATGTTCAGTCTGACAATGATTGTGAGTTTAAAAAGTCAATAGTTTGCTCATCACATAGACTGCTTATATATACTTGCAACCACAGCCGGCTCAGCTGTGATTGAGCTGTAGAAAATAGACTAAAAATTTTCAAATAAGCAATGGAGATTCAGGTATCCAAAGTTTTCCCACATTTCTAGAGGTTCGTCTTATTCCATGTGTTTTACAGACTGGAAATAGGGGAAGCAAGGCCGCGTACTAAATCAAAGTTTTGCACAGAACTCTGACTCTCTTCCATATATATCTTTTGTCCTGGTTCCCTCCCCTGACCCCCTGTCGGTTACGACGGCTCTCTGACCGTCCCTGAGTCTGGTTCTCCTCGTAGGTGGTTGTCTCCTTTTTGGTGTTTTCTCTCTATTATCTATTATCTCTATCTTTAGCTTACAATATAAAGCACCTTAAGGTGACAGCTGTTGTGATTTGGCGCCATATAAATTGAATTGATGTTTTGCTGCACAGCAAAACGTGTGCCTGAGGAAGACGGGGATCAGCTTTAGCTGCCACTTTGATGATGGACTCTTAAATCTGCAGAGGATAAAAGCCAAAAACAAAGTGGAGGAGGTCACAGTATAAACAACCACAGACCATTATGAAATGTTTCTCCTTATTTTACAGCAACTTCTGCCTATAGGCATTTTTATAAAAATGAGAAAATTAGATAAACCTGGGCCTGTGATAGACTGGCGACCTGTATCCGACCTCTCACCCTGTGACAGCTGGGATGGACCAGCTTGCTCCTGCTCCCTGCCTGAGCCTACCATCTTTGTAAAAGAACAAAAGGTTACATCTGTGGTCATGTTGGCTTAATTTGCTACATCAGGATTGTCAAGTCCACTGCAGTGTGTGCGCGTGTGTGTGTGTGTGGTTTCAATAAGGAAAATGACCTGCAAAAAGCAGGAGATACAGCTAATTCCTGCCTACTGTAGCTGTGACTACTACAAATGGAACTACTGTGTGTTTACGCACAGTTTTTATCAGCAGGAGAACATCACAACCAAGAACAGAGTTATCCATTTATTCTCCAGGACCTGCAAGCAGAACAGATTAACAAGCTATAAACAGATTAGAAGACTAAACAACACTACTTCTTTGAATAACATACATGTGCCTGTTTTTGAGCCAATTTAGGATTTAACCTTAAAATATCAACAGATGACATGACATGGTAAGAGGGATTTTTTTGTTGGGTTTTTTTGCTGTGTCATCCTCAGCTGTTGCCAAATAAGGGGAGAATCACCAGCGACTCACCAGGCCGAATAAAATCCATTACATAAGAGGCGCCCAGGGCAGGACTGTTCCAGAGCACAGACAGGTCACTTTAACCTTTCCCTGACTGGACACGAGCAGCTAGATTATGGAATTATTCATGGGGTTGGACTGTATGTTCTCTGTTTTGTAAAGGAAAACCTAATTAACCCCATCCTAGAGTTTCACTGCCTCCATTTAGGGGAATAAAGTCACAGAACATTGCTTGACGTGGAAAAAATAAGATCTTGCCTCCTAAAAACCCTCCATTAACGAATCCATCATGGGAAAAAGAAGATTAGCCTCATTCAAAGATCTGGAAATGTGTGTGTGTGTGTGTGTGTGTGTGTGTGTGTGTGTGTGTGTGTGTGTGTGTGTGTGTGTGTGTGTGTGTGTGTGTGTAAGCCACTTATTAGGATCTATTCTTGTCTGTGCCGACTATAGCGCCCAGGTGATTACACAAGCTTAAGGAGGTGAACTGCTGAGTGACCATAACATTGAGTGTGTGTAAGTGCATACGTGTCAGACTAACCTCACACTGTGACACTCAAACAGAGCAGAAGGTGAGATGACGTTCCTGTTATGAACTCCTTCTTCGTCATCTGTACATGCTCCGCGCAGTCTGACTGCACTGCCTTCAATCCGTGGCCCCCTCTCTCTCTCATACATGCATCATCACACATATGTGCTGCATGCATATGTTCATGCGGCGGAAGGGAAGAGTGTGTGTGTGTGTGTGTGTGTGTGTGTGTGTGTGTTTGTTTAAAGGTCCATTCTGCTTATATAGTGTGAATATGGATTAATTAACACATACAGCAGGCATGTGCACACAAGCTCGTCAGTCAGTATGCAAATTAGCCCACCAACACATTGGCAAAGGTGGTATGGCACCCATATTCACACACACACACAGTAATCATGGAGAATTCATAGTTAAATAAAAGCATGTGTGTCATGTATTGAATGCACAGACCATATATGTATGTGTGTGTGTATATATATATATATATATATATATATATATATATATATATATATATATATATTAGGGGTGCAACGATACACAAAATTCACGGTTCGGTTCGGTACTTTGGTGTCACGGTTCGATATTTTTTCGATACAAAAAAAATGTTCATGCCTTTTTAATTTGTCATTTATTAAAATTATAAATATATATTTTAACTCAAAAGTACAGTTTTTAAATTTAACCCTAACCCTTGTGCGTGTTTTTTATTTTGACAGCGAATGCGCACCTGCGGACCACTTATGTGCAGCCCTGGTTATTTAGCTCGTCATATTGCAGCCACAGAAATTCTTTTGTCCATGAAACCATAAAGCTGCACTTTCTTTTTGCCTTATAGTCTGATTTGCCATAACTTCTCCGTTTTGTGGTAAGCTTTTCTTTGGCTGTCACTTCTTCACCCTGACCTGTCTTATTTGGCTCAGCAGAACTAAAATATATATCCTGCTGCTTTTACACGCACACTCACATAAGCTCAGCGATTCTCTGCGCGATCAACCTCTCACATGTTTAAGCTTGCTGCGGGAGATTTCACTTGTCATGTTTGCATAGTAAGCTAACAATTAATAAGACGATGTCAGAGGAATTGGTGCACAAATTATCATCACTCACAGATCAGTGCTGTCGCTCTCTATACACAGTTCGCGCGATTGCAAAGTGAAAGCAAAAAAACAAGCGCAAATTCAAACGCGATTTCAATATGTCACATATTGACAGTGGCTCACCGATGCCAATGACATAATTACCCAGCTACATTTCTGAAAGAATGCAAAAGCATTGACATATATTTTTCCTTCCTACAATAGCCCGACGGGCAGGGCAGAGATAGATTTTGGAAGCCCGACTGAAAAAAATCGCTAGCCCCGGGACGTCGGGGCCTGTATCTGATTGAGGAATCACTCATCTTTGGAAAAGGGAGTTTATTACAGAGAAATGTCTCTTTCCAAAATAAAAGCTATACTGTCCGCTTCTTCTGGGCTATATTCTCAGCAGCATATTAAACATATAAGGAGAATCATGTGCTAACGGCTGTCTAAATGACTCGGCTAAAGTTAGTAGCATGCTTGCTTGTTTTTTTTTCTGCTTCCACTTGTCTTTGCACTAGGATGATGTCGGCGTAAATGTGCAGTCATATTCGGTGTGTTCCCACTAGTGCTTTCAGGTTAATCTCGTTGAAATGACCTTAACGCCACAACACGGCAAATCTCCGTTAACGAGCTACGCCGATCGCCCCGTGCATGGGGCTAGACGGCCAACACGTTAACGAGCTAACTGCGCTGCGCTAACACACTAGTTCCCACCCATGTAATTGAGCATTGCATGGCACATCCAACATACTGTTTTACTTTAGTCTATGACGCGCTTACCTTCAGGGTCATACGTCACATGAAAACCAAAATAATTCCAAACGCCAGATCTGAATGAGGGTGGGGGAGGTCCATGCTGCAAGGGGAGCTTAACTTCTGTCTCGCTGGCTTGCCCTGCGCTCTTCCTTCTGATGATGCTGTCTGTGTTGAGCGCTCAGTGAATCTGCGTTCGACTACTCCGCCTAGACTGCACTGTCAAGCCTAGGCGGAGTAGTCAAACGCAGATTCACTGAGCGCTCAACACTGACAGCATCGTCAGAAGGAAAGTTGATAAAATAAATTACAAATTTTGTATTGTTCGATACATATGCGTACCGAACCAAAAGCACAATATCGATACGAATATCGTTGCACCCCTAATATATATATATATATATATATATATATATATATATATATATATATATATATATATATATATATATATATATATATATATATATATATATATATATATAAAAACACCCAGCACGCCCCTGCGGGCGGTTTATCCTTCAAGCTCGGGTCCTCTACCAGAGGCCTGGGAGCTTGAGGGTCCTGCGCAGTATCTTAGCTGTTCCCAGGACTGCGCTCTTCTGGACAGAGATCTCCGATGTTATTCCCGGGATCTGCTGGAGCCACTCGCCTAGCTTGGGAGTCACCGCACCTAGTGCTCCGATTACCACGGGGACCACCGTTACCTTCACCCTCCACATCCTCTCGAGCTCTTCTCTGAGCCCTTGGTATTTCTCCAGCTTCTCGTGTTCCTTCTTCCTGATATTGCTGTCATTCGGAACCGCTACATCGATCACTACGGCCGTCTTCTTCTGTTTGTCTACCACCACTATGTCCGGTTGGTTAGCCACCACCATTTTGTCCGTCTGTATCTGGAAGTCCCACAGGATCTTAGCTCGGTCATTCTCCACCACCCTTGGGGGCATCTCCCATTTTGACCTCGGGACTTCTAGGTTATACTCGGCACAGATGTTCCTGTACACTATGCCGGCTACTTGGTTATGGCGTTCCATGTATGCCTTGCCTGCTAGCATCTTGCACCCTGCTGTTATGTGCTGGATTGTCTCTGGGGCATCTTTACACAGCCTGCACCTGGGGTCTTGCCTGGTGTGATAGACCCCAGCCTCTATGGATCTTGTACTCAGAGCTTGTACTTGTGCTGCCACGATTAGTGCCTCTGTGCTGTCTTTCAGTCCAGCTTTGTCCAGCCACTGGTAGGATTTCTGGATATCAGCCACCTCCTCTATCTGCCGGTGGTACATACCGTGCAGGGGCCTGTCCTTCCATGATGGTTCCTCGTCTCCCTCCTCTTTCTTGGGTTTCTGCTGCCTGAGGTATTCACTGAGCACTCGGTCAGTTGGGGCCATCTTCCCAATGTATTCTTGGATGTTTGTTGTCTCATCCTGGTCTGTGGTGCTGACACTCACCAGTCCCCGGCCCCCTTCCTTCCGCTTAGCGTACAGCCTCAGGGTGCTGGACTTGGGGTGAAACCCTCCATGCATGGTCAGGAGCTTTCTTGTCTTTATGTCAGTGGCTTCTATCTCCTCCTTTGGCCAGCCTATTACCCCAGCAGGGTACCTGATCACGGGCAGGGCGTATGTGTTGATGGCCCGGATCTTGTTCTTACCATTCAGCTGACTCCTCAGGACTTGCCTGACCCTCTGCAGGTACTTGGTGGTTGCAGCCTTTCTAGCGGCCTCTTCATGGTTCCCATTTGCCTGCGGGATCCCCAGGTACTTGTAACTGTCCTCTATGTCTGCAATGTTGCCTTCTGGTAGTTCAATCCCCTCAGTTCTGACTACCTTCCCTCTCTTTGTTACCATCCGACTACACTTCTCCAGTCCGAACGACATTCCAATGTCATTGCTGTATAGCCTGGTAGTGTGGATCAGTGAATCGATGTCTCGTTCACTCTTGGCATACAGCTTGATGTCATCCATGTACAGGAGGTGGCTGACAACTGCTCCGTTCCATAGTCGGTATCCGTAGCCAGTCTTGTTAATGATCTCACTGAGGGGGTTCAGGCCTATGCAGAACAGCAGTGGGGACAGAGCATCTCCTTGGTAGATCCCGCACTTGATGGTAACTTGTGCTATGGGCTTGGAGTTGGCCTCTAGTGTTGTACGCCACATCCCCATTGAGTTCCTGATGAAGGCTCTTAGGGTCCCATTGATCTTGTACAATTCTAGGCATTCCAGTATCCAGCTGTGGGGCATAGAGTCATAGGCCTTCTTGTAATTAATCCAGGCAGTGCACAGGTTGGTCAGTCTGGTCTTGCAGTCTCGGCTGACTGTTCTGTCTACCAGTAGCTGGTGTTTTGCACCTCTGGTATTCTTGCCAATCCCTTTCTGTGCCCCACTCATGTATTGACCCATGTGCCTGTTCATCTTAGCCGATATGATGCCTGACAGGAGCTTCCATGTAGTACTGAGGCAGGTTATTGGTTGGTAGTTGAAGGCCACTAGCCTCCATGGAGAAGGAGGCTAGAGGGCAAGATATATATCCATCCATCCATCCATCCATTCGCTTCCGCTTCTCCTTTTCAGGGTCGCGGGGGGCGCTGGAGCCTATCCCAGCTGCCATAGGGCGAGAGGCGGGGTACACCCTGGACAGGTCGCCAGTCTGTCGCAGGGCCAACACACAGGGACAGACAACCATTCGCACTCACATTCATTCACACATTCACACCTAGTGGCAATTTGGATTATCCAATTAACCTATCCCCACAAGCTGCATGTCTTTGGACGGTGGGAGGAAGCCGGAGTACCCGGAGGGAACCCACGCAAACACGGGGAGAACATGCAAATATATATCCACTGATGACTTGCTCTTGGCCAACACCCTCAACGACTTCTACTGCCGTTTTGACGAGCCACCAGGCAGCCTTCACACCTCCAACGGCCCCAACAATAGAGGCACTTTGGACACTAATTCCTCCACCTCTCCCCCCTCCATAGAGCCATCACCACCTTCAAACTGTTCACCTACAACACCCCCCTCCTCACCCCACACAAAAGAGGATTTCACACCACCTCCTCCCACCACAACTCTTCATATTCATGAAGCAGATGCGAGGAAGCAGTTTAAGAACCTGAATGCTCGGAAAGCTCCCGGCCCAGACGGCGTGTCTCCTGCCACCCTCAGACACTGTGCAAACGAGCTGGCCCCAGTGTTTTCTGGCATTTTCAACTCCTCACTGCAGGCATGTCATGTGCCTGCCTGCTTCAAGTCCTCCACCATAATCCCTGTCCCCAAGAAACCTAGGATCACTGGACTAAATGACTACAGACCCGTGGCTCTGACATCTGTGGTCATGAAGTCATTTGAGCGCCTAGTTCTCTCCCATCTCAGGACCCTCACGGCCCCCCTCCTGGACCCCCTGCAGTTTGCATATAGAGCCAACAGGTCTGTAGATGACGCCATCAACATGGCCCTACACTTCATCCTGCAGCATCTGGACTCCCCAGGAACCTACGCCAGGATCCTGTTTGTGGACTTCAGCTCTGCCTCCGAGGCAAGCTTTCCCAGATGAATGTGCCTGATCCCATCTGCCGGTGGATCACTGACTTCCTGACGGACAGGAAGCAGCATGTAGCATGAAGAATGTCTCGGACTCCCGGACCATCAGCACCGGCTCCCCTCAGGGCTGTGTTCTTTCTCCTCTGCTCTTCTCCCTGTACACCAACTGCTGCACCTCCACCCACCAGTCTGTCAAGCTAATCAAGTTTGCAGATGACACCACCGTTATTGGGCTATGACACCACCGTTATATATATATATATATATATATATATATGTATATATATATATATATATATATATATATATATATCAGAATCAGAATACTTTATTGATCCCTGGGGGAAATTATTTTTTGTTACAGTGCTCCATTTTAAACCAACATTAAGACAAGACAGACAATACGCTAACTAAGAATAGTACAATATATACATATATATACATACATACATACATAAGTCACTTATAAATAAATATTTGGAAAAGAAACGTGTAGTTGTAGCAGCAAACAGTGTGTTAAGTGGATGCGTTGTACAGGGAGATGGCCACAGGCAGGAATGATTTCCTGTGTCGTTCAGTGGTGCTTTTCGGTAATCTCAGTCTCTCACTGAACGAGCTCCTGTGACTGACCAACATGTCATGGAGTGGGTGGGAGGTGTTATCCAACATTGTCTTTATCTTGGACAGCATCCGCCTCTCCGACACCACCTTGAGGGAGTCCAGCTCCATCCCCACAACATTGCTGGCCTTACGGATCAGTTTATTAAGTCTGTTGGCATCTGCGACCCTCAGCCTGCTCCCCCAGCATGCAACAGCATAGAGGATCGCACTGGCCACCACAGACTCATAGAAAATCCTCAGCATTTTCTGGCAGATGTTGAAGGACCTCAGTCGCCTCAAAAAATAGAGACGACTCTGGCCCTTCCTGTAAAGTGCTGTGGTGTTTTTAGCCCAGTCCAGTTTATTGTCAATGTGTACTCCAAGGTATTTATAGTCCTCCACAATGTCAACACTGACCCCCTGGATTGAAACAGGGGTCAAGTGTTTCCTGGTCTTCCTGAAGTCCACGATCAGTTCCTTGGTCTTTGCCACTTTGAGCTGCAGATGATTCTGCTCACACCACGTGACAAAGGAGTCGACCACAGCCCGGTACTCTGTCTCATCATCCCTGCTGATGCATCCAACCACCGCAGAGTCATCAGAAAACTTCTGAAGATGGCAGGTCTCTGTGCAGTGGCTGAAGTCTGTGTGTACATACATATATATACATATATATATATATATATATATATATATATATATATATATATATATATATATATATATATATATATATATACATATATATATATATATATATATATATATATACATATATATATATATATATATACACATATATATAAAATAAATGAAGCCACTGCGTTGGCTACACTTTAGTTGCCGCCATGTTACCTTTTTGGAGCCATAAGTGTTCGGATTTAGTGATCAGTCAGTTGTAGCAAGCTTGGTTTGTGAGCTGCAAATGTACATCCTGTGTCAGCACCAAGCAGTCAACTTTAGGCTTTAACATAATCCAAAATGGGAGCTATAGCAAAATTTATTCTGGACAGATCTGCATGAAGGGGGGTATTAAATGTAGACACGATATTTTATTATCGTGTATTTTCCTAGACTGTAAACATGCAATCATAAAAATATCTTGGGACTATAATCAAGACAGTTTGTAAAAAGGGTCGCCAGCACCTTTACTGCCTCAGGAAACTTGCTCATTGCCACATTGACCAAAAAATTTTAACTTTGTTTTATCGTTCTTTTATTGAGTCTGTTTTATCCTTTTATTTGGTGGCATGGTTCAGTCAGACCTCTGTCACAGACAAAAACCCACTGAATCAGATAGTGAGACGGTCAAGTCGTGTGATAGGTGAGCCACAGTCTTGTTTAGCCTCCCTGTACTCTAAACAGGTACAGAGGATGGCTTTATCAGTCCTTAAAAATCGTTCCCATCCTCTACCGGGTGAATTTCAGCTTCTTTCCTCAGGACGGAGGTTTCTATTTCAAAGATGCAGGACAAAGCCTTATAAAAACAGCTTTGTCCCTGTTGCTGTCACTGAATTAAATAAGAACTATTTTTGTTTTTGATTCGAAACATTAAATTACTATATATGTGCTACAGTGAGGTATATATTTTTATTAGGTATGTCTGTTTTTGAAGGGATGCCAAATGCTATCATTCTTCTGTAAAGCAAATTTACCTTGCCTGTGGGTATAAATAAAGTTACCTTGAACCTTGATGTTTTTTAGGCTCAATACAAATTTTTTTTAAGTTGGCTAAAAATCAGGTAAGCAAAAAAAAAAAAAACCAATATATCAAACAGATAATATGGACACTATCATCAAAATGCCCAAGCGGAGGATATACCTCCTGCGTTAGCTTAGGGAGTTCAACCTGCCTCAGGTGGTGTTGCTCCATTTCTACTCTGCAATAATCCATTCTGTTCTCTGCTTATTCGTCAATGTATGGTTTGGATAGGCCGCCAAACAGGACAAGAACAGACTACAACGGACCATGAGAAACGCAGAAAAAATATCACTGGTGTCGACTTGCCCTTTGATTCAGGATTCGTACAAATCCAGTAACTAATTATCTATGTCTTATTTAGTCCATAATTTATATCTTTGCATATTTGCATCATAAATGTTCTATTCATGTTGTTTTTGTTTGTGTCATATTATCACTCTGTTGGAGTAGACAGCTCCTGCTGGAGCCCAGTTCTTTTGCATGGTCTCCCCAAAGTCTGCACGGGTTCTTTCCAAAGACATGTTAGTGGAGCACAGTTAGTGCAGCTGTTACGGCAGCTAGACTTAGCAAAAGTACAGACATCCTGTACTTAAGTAGCAGTACAGATACTAGTGTTAAAATACACCAGTAAAAGTTGAAGTACTGATTCAACTTCTTTACTCAAGTGAAAAAAAGCACTGGCACTGAAATGTACTCAAAGTCAGAAAGTAAAAGTAGCTCTATGGATGTGTCTACCAGCTATTTTTATGTGAAGCTAACTGAACCTTGTACTATATTAATGTAATAATAAAATAGTATGACTAGATAGGAATACAAACTTTATTTTAGTCTGAATGTTAATTCTAATAAAACTATTTAGCTTGAATCTGTTAAGCAGAACATCAGCAGTGAAAAAGAAGGAACATTTTAAAGAACACTTTTCTGCTGCCTACATCATAGACGATGACTTTGCCTCTACACAGGAAAATAAGCAGGGGAAAGGGAACCCTAAAATCAGCCGTAATGGCTCAGTGTGGAGAAAAGAATCACAAATCACAAGATTTTCTTAGTCACATTATTGTCTCTCCAAAAACACTTTGGTTGTACTTTGTGAGATTTTGAGTTTTTCCTGCCTCTGCTGTGTTTTACTTAACATCCGACATGTTTTGTGTGCTTCTGCAGCATTTATTTATATGCTAGTGTTTTCCTAAGGTGCAGCACGTTTGATAGCTCGGAGCCTCCAAAGGTGAATTATAGGTTAATTGGTAATAAACGTGAATGTTAAGGTGAATGCTTTCTGTCTCTCTGTGTTAGCCCTACAGTAGATTGATAACCTGCCCTGGGGTCCCAGCGTCTCTCCTCGAGACACCTTGAATCCTCCTCTGAAACTCTGAATTGGACAAATGGAAGAAAATGGATGGATGGATGTTGTGAAGCAGCTAGTATGTTAGAGAGCTCTATGGTTTAATAAACCTTGTCACTAAACAACATAGGTTTACCCCCTGTGGCCCTCAGTAAAACTGAGTTTGACAGTTCAATATTGCATAAACCTACTAAGGATCCTATATCTGACTACGCTGTCACACACTGTTGATTACTTTTCAGTTTCAGATTAAAGATACGGGCCTTTAATAAAATCTGCCGTTATCTTATTGCACGCATTACCTGGATTTGAGGCATTGTTGCGCTCATGCTGCTGAAATGTTGATGTTACATGAAGGCAAATTACATCAGCTGTAGCCTGAAGGTAAGAGAAATCTGTTCGGCCCGTTTAAGAGCTACAAGTTCGGTGCCTCAGTGTAAAACACCAGCCTTCATCTTTCTCCGGAGCAGCATGGAGCCTGCTAATGTGAAAAGGGATGGCAGTGAATTTGAAGCAGGCTGCTGGAAAGCAGTGCACATCCTCATTATCTCTCTCTGGAGAGTTGTGTATCAATGCTCTCAAATCTCATTTTCACAACAATAACACTGACATGCTGCTCCTTATAATTAGCACAACTCCCCCACCAAGGCCAGCACTGGGAATGCTAGTGAGACTAATGCTAAGATGAGGTAAACAGGGTTTCACTTGATCAATAAAGATTAGCCTAGTTTTCAACAAACCAGAATGAAGCCATGGCCCAGACACGCCTTAGCCCAGTTAGCGTGGACTTCTGCTATTCCAGGGAGCTCAATGACGTATTTCCAACACGGGATGACTTTTTCTCGCAATTCATGACATCACCGTCTAATCCATTTTCATCCTGCTCTATTCCTGTCAAGGGAACAACGTGCCGTAAAGGATGACCTCTGTGTAAAGACTTGCCAGCAGTCCTTTTTTTAGACGCAGACCTCAACGTCCAGCCACATCATTGTGTTTGCTGGGATTTTCTGTGAATCACCGACTCAGGTCAAAGCTATTTCCAGTTGCTGCTTTCATCACCTGAGAATCGGATATTTTGTTGGAGGATTTTTTTGTTTTTTTACATTATGATGAGAAACAGAGGCCAACAGATCGAAGATGGAGCTGCAGCAGCCAGCGGTGTCAGATTAAAGGATCACTTTTAATAAAAGGAATCGGGCGCTGAATAAATTTTATTTTGCGAGCGATGAATATTTATAATAAGATATTTGTGCAAAGCTCTTTTGTGCCTGTGTGTGTGTGTGTTATGGGAGAAAGGATTACAGTAGTCTCGACTCTAAAGAAGGCAGAGAGGCTGATATGAAAAGGTGTAGGAAAAAAACAATAAAACAAAAGGAGCATCCGTAGAAAATCACCTGTGTTTAACACGAGGTCTTCATACTCTATTCGATCAGGAGCAGTAAAACCTACAAACCTAGGGAGATTTATTGCCTTAAATAAGCTCATGGACATGGATAAGAACGGCTGAAGACACACTTACCGTGGCTCTGCTCCGGCTTTTTCATTGTGTGAAAGCATGAGGAGGGAGAAAGTGGGTTACGGGGAAAGAAAGATGAAGGCAGAGGGTCTGAAAAATTAAATGCAAAGCTGTTAGGTCTTTGGGAGGAGATTAGTCCATATTCCCCACACGCTCGCACATGAGCTCAGTTTAAGTCAAAGACATTGCATGAAAATTATTAAAAGGATGAATATATTATTGCACAAACACTTCACATCTTTTTGCCCCTGTTGCCTCAGGGTCCTATCTTTTGTTTTTAGCATACCAGCTTTGGTTTTTGTAATTTACTTTTATATGCTGGTTGCGTGGAGCATTTTCTAGTTTTCCCCTCATCCCAGCCCCTAAAGGGGCACACCAAAGATCTGGTTTCTCTTTTCATGAAGCTGAAAGACCCACAAGGGGGAAGTTAGAAGAATATACCAGCCACGCGGTAGCTCTTTGAGGCTGTGATTTTTGAGCTAAAAGACAAAGTCGCATTAACATGGTCACGATGACAATGCCAGCATGATTACTTTAAGCAGGTAATGTTTGTGAGCGTCACCTTTCCAGTGTAGCAGCTTTTTGACCGTGTTGCCAGCTGACAATTCTCCAGTGTCAGCAGAGATAGCCAGGTTTGATTAAGCAATTAAGAAAATGATTATGGTGTTGGATTAAAAGCCAACACATAAGGGCAAAATAACTTCCTGTCAATTTATCACAAAGATATAGGGTTTTCTCTGTTTTCTATCTTTTCTCACTCTTTCTCTCTCTCTCCTGAGAACCTGCAGCTCATCACCCTCATCTTAAAGATCGGTTGTTGCAGCGTTTCAATAATAATATATGATATATATAATATATGATAATATCATTATGTGACAGGACACTCTAGGCCGTAGGTCGATGATCGATTTTGTAATCGTATCAGCAGACCTGCGACCATATGTTCTGGACACTAGGGGAAAGAGAGGGGCTGAGCTGTCAACTGATCACCACCTGGTGGTGAGTTGGATCAGGTGGCGGGGGAGGACGCTGGACAGACCTGGTGCACCTAAACGCATAGTGAGGGTGTGCTGGGAACGTCTAGCAGAGGCCCCAGTCCGCGAGATCTTCAACGCACACCTCCGGCAGAGCTTCAACAGCATTCCGAGGGAGACCGGGGACATTGAGTCCGAATGGACCATGTTCAGCGTCTCCATTGCCGAAGCTGCTGCATTGAGCTGGGGGTTCGGGAGAACCCAGCCAGCCTCAGGTTTCGTCTGCTGGGGGTTCGGGAGAACCCAGCCAGCCTCATGTTACGTCTGCTGGAGGGCCCGAGGAGCCCGTCCAGCCTCAAGCCACGTCTGCTGGAGGGCCCGAGGGGCCCGTCCAGCCTCAAGCCACGTCTGCTGGGGGGCCCGTGGAGCCCGTCCAGCCTCAAGCCACGTCTGCTGGAGGGCCCAAGGGGCCCGTCCAGCCTCAAGCCACGTCTGCTGGGGGGGCCCGAGGAGCCCGTCCAGCCTCAAGCCACGTCTGCTGGGGGGCCCGAGGAGCCCGTCCAGCCTCAAGCCACGTCTGCTGGAGGGCCCGAGGAGCCCACCCAGCACCACGCTCATTAGCTGAGGGTCCTGGAGGACCCAGCCAGCATATCCTCACATCTGCTGGCGGTCCGGGGAAGTTTGTTCAGCTACCATCTGCTGAATCATCCCCTGTGACTCCTACACCGTTGCCTGCATCCACATCACCGCCTGCAGCATTCACGCCACCGCCTACAGCATTCACATCATCACCATTCGCATCACCGCCTGCAGCGTCGCTGCCGTCAGGTTCCGCAGCCGTCCCGCTGCCGTCAGGTTCCGCAGCCGTCCCGCTGCCGTCAGGTTCCGCAGCCGTCCCGCTGCCGTCAGGTTCCGCAGCCGTCCCGCTGCCGTCATTCACGCCTGGTCCGGCCTCCGTGTCTTCATCCACGCCTGGTCCGGCCTCCATGTCTTCATCCACGCCTGGTCCGGCCTCCGTGTCTTCAGCCTCGTCTGGTCCGGCCTCCGCTTCAGCCTCGTCTGGTCCAGCCTCCGCTTCAGCTTCAGCTCCGCCCACGCCGTCGCCTGGTCCAGCATCGTCTTCGTCTGGTCCAGCCTCCGCTTCAGCTTCAGCCTCGTCTGGTCCAGCCTCCGCTTCAGCTTCAGCCTCGTCTGGTCCAACCTCAGCTTCAGCTTCGTCTGGTCCAGCCTCCGCTTCAGCTTCGTCTGGTCCTGCCTCGCCTGGTCCTGCGGTTGCCACACCGCCGTCAGAGCCAGCTCGACCTGTTCCGCCTAGCCTCTGCCGGCCATTTTCCAGGCCTATAAGGTGGCATCATGGCCTTCGGGGACGCGGCTGCCCTCCGGACCTGCTCAGTGGCCGCCACTGCCTTCCAAGTGGTCGGCCTCCGGAACTGTTCGCCCGTCGCCGCCGTTGCCGTGTGCACGGTCGGCCTCCGGAACTGTTCGCCCGTCGCCGCCGTTGCCGTGTGCACGGTCGGCCCCCTGAACTCGTCGTGGACTCTAGAGCTCCTTGTTTTTTGTTTGGTCTCTGTCCCTCCGTCCTGGACCCCCTCCGCCCGCCCTGGCCTGGTGCTTTGTGCTTTTTTTGTTTGGGGCTGTCGGGAGCCAGCCCTTTGTGGGGGGGTACTGTCACGGTTCTGGGTCCGTTGGACCCAGTATTTTGAGTTTATTATGTTTTGGTTCACTTTTGCATCATGGATTATTCTTTGTTTCTCTGGTACTTTGTGTTTCAGTTATCTTGGTGCTTTGGATTGTTTCTCATTCTCTTGTTGTGATGTTTATTATTATTATTATTATTATTATCATTATTAGAGTTTCATGTTTCTATTATCCATGTTTTAGGAATGGTGGTTTCATGTATAGTTCAGTTCCATGTTTCATTTTCTGTCTCTGTGTTGAGTCCATGTCTCTGAGTTGTGATTCATGTTTCCTGTTTTATTGTGAAATACTTTGTCTTATGTTAGTGTGTGCAGCTTTGTTCCCCATGTCTCGTTAGCCCTGATCTCTCCCAGCTGTGTCTCCCTTCTGTGGCCCATTTCCTCATTACTACCCTGTGTATTTAAGCCCTGTGTTTTCCCATGCCCAGTGTCGCGTCGTACCCTCAGATTATGCCTGTGTGTTTTTGGTTTCGGTGTTCAGTCCTCACTTCATGTTTTGTTTTCTGGCCAGCAATAAAGCTGAGGTTTTTGAGTTGCATTCCGTTTTCCGAGTCCTGCATTTGGATCCTCCTCTCTGCCTGCCCGCACACAGAGCCCTGACAGTTGTAGGGCTGTCCTGGTTGACACGCCTCTGCAATGTTGCGTGGAGATCAGGGGCAGTACCTGTGGACTGGCAGACCGGGGTGGTGGTCCCCATCTTTAAGAAAGGGGACCGGAGGGTGTGTTCCAACTACAGGGGGATCACACTCCTCAGCCTCCCTGGGAAAGTCTATGCCAGGGTGCTGGAAAGGAGAGTTCGTCCGTTAGTCGAACCTCGGATACAGGAGGAACAATGCGGTTTTCGTCCTGGTCGCGGAACACTGGACCAGCTCTTTATCCTCTCCAGGATACTTGAGGGTGCATGGGAGTTTGCCCAACCAGTCTACATGTGTTTTGTGGACTTGGAGAAGGCATTCGACCGTGTCCCTCGGGGTGTCCTGTGGGAGGTGTTGCGGGAATAAGGGGTGTCTGGCCCATTGCTACGGGCCATTCGATCCCTATACAACCGTTGCAAGAGCTTGGTTCGCATTGCCGGCAATAAGTCGGACTCGTTCCCGGTGGGTGATGGGCTTCGCCAGGGCTGCCCTTTGTCTCCGGTTCTGTTCATAATTTTTATGGACAGGATTTCTAGGCGCAGCCAAGTGGCGGAGGGCTTTCGCTTTGGTGGCCTCAGAATCTCATCTCTGATTTTTGCAGATGATGTGGTTCTGTTGGCTTCATCGGGTGAAGGCCTCCAGCTCGCACTGGAACGGTTCGCAGCCGAGTGTGAAGCAGCGGGAAGGAGGATCAGCACCTCCAAATCTGAGGCCATGGTTCTCAGCCGGAAAAGGGTGGAGTGCCCACTCCGGGTCGGGGATGAGTTCCTGCCCCAAGTGGAGGAGTTCAAGTATCTCGGGGTCTTGTTCGCGAGTGATGGGAGAAGGGAGCCGGAGATCGACAGACGGATTGGGGCTGCAGCTGCAGTAATGCGGACGTTGCACCGGTCCGTCGTGGTGAAGAGGGAGCTGAGTGTAAAAGCGAAGCTCTCAATTTACCGGTCGATCTACGTCCCTACCCTCACCTATGGCCACGAGCTGTGGGTAGTGACCGAAAGAACGAGATCGCGGATACAAGCGGCAGAAATGAGCTTCCTCCGAAGGGTGGCTGGCCTCTCCCTTAGAGATAGGGTGAGAAGTTCGGCCATCCGGGAGGGGCTCAGAGTAGAGCAGCTGCTGCTCCACATCGAAAGGAGCCAGCTGAGGTGGTTCGGGCATCTGACAAGGATGCCCCCTGGGCGCCTCCTGGGTGAGGTTTTCCAGGCATGTCCCACCGGGAGGAGGCCCCGGGGCAGACCCAGGACACGCTGGAGAGATTATATCTCTCGGCTGGCCTGGGAACGCCTTGGTATTCCCCCGGACAAGCTGGAGGAGGTGGCTGGGGAGAGGGAGGTCTGGGCCTCTTTGCTTAGGCTGCTGTCCCCGCGACCCGACCCCGGACAAAGCGGATGACGATGGATGGATGGATGGATCATTATGTGAAAAACAGAGAGGGTGAGAGACGCGACAGTCAGGTGGAGAGTGCGTCTGTCCTCTCAGTAAGTGAGTGAGACAGTAGACAGCCGTGAGGAGGGCTGTGCGATTGCATCGCAAAAACACATAAATATGGCTGAGACCTGTAAATGAAGCAGCATCTGCAGTTTAAAGACTTTTTTGTCTCGGTCTTGTCTCAACTTTGTCTTGGTCTTGACACAGTCTGTCTTAGTCTTGGTTTAGGCGGTCTTGACTACAAGTCTACCAACTGCAAGTAGCTCAGGTGACCAGCTGGTTATCCAGAGACTGAGCGTGCAACACCTTCAACCTCTGGGCGACCACTTTCAGTCACAAAGCATTTGCACACGTGGAAGGCAACCTGGCTCTAAACAATCAGAATTACCGACACCTTTGCAGTCAGTCCGAGGCAGCCTGAGCTGATGACACAGTAGGGCTCGACTCGGCTGGTTGCCAATGGTTGCATTCTGGCAATATCCCTATATAAAAGCAAGGTTGCCAAGCGTCTCTGTCATTTTGCAGATAAATTGGCATCCTGTATCAACTATGTCAATATTTGTGGAAGAAATTCTTAATTTCATTTTAAAGTCTATGATGTTCTGGCCGGACTCTGAATGGAAGAAGTTAAGTTGAATTTCTATTTGTGAGTTTCTGTGACCGTAGAGAGTGACAGGGTTGCAGTTTTTGCTCTGTTATGACTGTTAACTGCTGCAATTGTTTTCCTTAGTGTGGCAGTAGCTTTAGTTTTAGAAACATCTCGCCACTCTAAATGTAATGCTTTACAAATTTTGTGTTACACAGCTGTTTTCTAGAGCAGGGGTGTCAAACATAAGCACCAGCAACCAGAATCGGCCCGTCAAAGACTCCAATCTGGCCCAGTGGACGGCTCTGGAAAATTTGAAGGAGTACGCCAGGAGCTACACCAAAGTAAATTTAATGACAGAAAGTTCCTGTTTTTTCAATTTTCACTATATGAATTTAGTTTTGTTTGTTTTTTTTGTTTTTTTACAGTGGGTGCGCAGAAAAAAAGCACATTTTCTTTCAGTTAAAAAACTAAGTTAAAAAACTTTATATGTTGTATTTATAGGGAAGTCTGTAATTAAACCATAACATTTTTTGTAATTTTACACATATATAATGTAGTTTCACCGGTCAGGCCCACTTAAGATCAAAACAGTATGTCGCCAACACTGTAAAATGAGTTTGACATACCAGTTCTAGAGGCTAACTATCAATCAGCTTACCTTTATGCTTCAAAAGCAGGTGAATTCTCTTTTCTCCCTTGGAGTAAAATTTAATGAGCATGTTTTTGATGGGGTTTTTTTCTCTAAAATCTGCTTCACTCACAGGGACCTACCTTACACCACCTCATTGCTCACCTTTCTCTGCTCGTGCCCCCTCTGGAGACAAAGAGCTGACGTCTGTAAATATGGCCAACTCACGACCGCGCACTTGAATGTAACCCCCTCCTCTCCGTCCCCACGCCCACCTATCTCGCTGTACTGTGAGACTCAAGAGACCGAAGCCCGAGCAACTAGGCAATTATAAATTTCCTCACCGTGTAATTTTGTCACACAGGTAGACCTGGCAGTCAGAGCTGCAGCGACGTGCACACACACAGTCACACACAAGCATAATCTCTCATTTTAATGCACTGAGGTGACTGGTGTGCAGCAGCCATGTGAGGCAGCATCGAGGCCTACTTTCATCCTTGTCTAAAAAGATTGTTTCGGGCATGAATCATGACCGTGAACAGGTGTTGCTCCTTCTCTCTGCTGCTTTGCTAATTCACAGTCATCACTTTCTCCAGGCAGCATGGAAACGCTCTCAAAGCCGCTGCCATACATTCAGGAAGCAGGAATAATTTATACCCATTTAACCATTTCCAATCTGCAGCCCTGCGTGTGTGTGTAACTTATTTATGAAACCGAGTGAATGCGCTCTCTGCAGAGTGTTTGGATTTGGGCGTAAAATGTGAAAATAGTGCAACTAACATGAAATAATCTTAAATATTCGATGACCCTTTCTTAAACGCCTTTTCTCAGGTCCAACTGAGTTTGGCTGTATTTCACCTCGGAGCTCACAGAGGTTCCTTCGCATCACAGATCTTAATTCCAGATTAACTCGTCCACGCGCTCAACACTACCATAACATACGAATTATGACTCTAAATGCGTCAGCTCCAAAAACACTGGTCTCCCAGCTGTGAGGCTGAGAGAAAGGCTACATCCAGCCCTGTGATGTGATGTTATGTAACTCCCCGCCAGTGTCGCCAATGATGGTCTGACAGTCAGGACAAGCCAATAAGCTGCTTGCCCTACGAACACAAGTTAACTGGTCTAAATTCGACAGGCTTAGCTGATACGCTGACTGAAAGCAGTGTCTCGGGGCTGATTGGAGACTGTGTGTTTTACTCTGGGTGTAGGTTCACTCGGGCTTCAGCCACAGTGTAAGAGTGTACCGAGGGGGGTTGGATAACAGCAGGTGTGGAGGGCGATGTGCATCCGCCGTGAAGGTAACGCGCAGCAGGATTTAGGTGTTTGTTGGCACCTGAGTCTGTTGGGCATCTCCGGTGATACTATTATGTGACATGGTGACAGCAGCAGTGTTACCTCCCTAAGCTGCTGCATTTCTGAATGTCTTGGTTTGATTCCAGACTAAGCTCTTCTTGGTGTTGTCCTCCCAAAAAACATTCTATTTCTGCATCGATCTGCACTCTACACAGCTACTAAAAACAACTCAGTGCTCAAATAGGAATTAATGCTTTGATTGTATTTGCAAGGAACATGATATTTAAAGAACAAATGTACTGCAGAGTGTGTCAGAAATCAGCTGGAGGGAGAACTAAGAGGTCGCACTAAAGAATAACTAAGTCCAGAAAATTTGAGAAAAAGACTGGTAATACCAGGCTGGACCCCTTTTCCTTTAGAAATGCCTTAGTTCTTTGTGGCATGAATTCAACAAGGTGCTGGACTCATGCTTTCATGGTATTTACGCCAAATTCTAACCCTACACTCAGAATGTTGAAGCAGAAATTGTGACTCGACAGACCAGGCGACATTTTTCCAATCTTCTATTGTTCAATTTTGGTGAGCCCACATGAACTGCAACCTCAATTTCCTGAGAGAAATGGCACCCAGTGTGGTTTTCTGCTGCTGTAGCCCATTTGCTTCAAGGTTCAATATGATGTGCCTCTTCTACATACCATGATTGAAATGAGCTGTTATTTGTCTTTGATATTTGAGATCAAAGACAACACACAAACCCAGTACCATGACAATAATTTCCCAAATTCTAGAAACCAATGTTATCTGTCAGATTTTTTATTTGAATAATTAAATTTTACATATTGCAGTCGACAAATCAACTTCAAATTAGTAACACTGAAAAAAGTATTAAAGCAATCAGTCTGGATCACTTGAAGACTTTGTGTGTTTTTGGCTAAACACACATGTTACGTAATATGGTTACATTTAAGTGAAAAGCCAACACCGGTTAAGGTGAATTGTGGTTATTAAGCAGTTCAAAATACAGAATCCGGTGAAGAGGAAGCAAACTGAATCGAACTGTCAGGAAACACACGGGTAATACAACATGTCGCAACAAGAACAAAGGGAAAACTGGAGCTATATTTACACAAACACAGGCGGGGGAGGGGACATCAGGGGAAGTGGAAACAGCCGAGGAACAAGACACAGGTGAACAGAATCAGGAAATCAGACATCAGTGGAAACAAGAACCAGACTGAAGACACAGGAGGCAGCTACTGCCTAAATAAGACATAACTAACAGAGGCCAGACACACAGATACACCCAGTATCTTTTTAAAAAGTGACTTCTTAGGCAATAAAAATGTTTTTTGAAAGAAATGTGACTCTTAAACATTTAACTCTTACCTACTTGAGTCTAGCAGTGGGATTGAGGTGAGGTTCATAATGAAAACAGAGCTGTATTGGAGTGCTAGATCGATTAGTTTTATGAAGTGTTTTGGTGTGGTTAATCATACAAGAGGGTGAAGCATCTGAAAAGTGAATCCGGATGTCGATGTCCAGTGAGACAAACAAACAAAACAAAATCTACTGTTTTAAATAACGGGAAACGATTATTTGGTTCACTTGATCTCAGTGACCTTATGATTTTGGTCACTACATTCAAGGCTTTAGTGGAAAAAAAACCACATTTGTTTTGTAAATTACTATTTAAACAAAGATGATAAAGTAGGTAATATTTTAAGCTTGGGATCATGAAACTAACGTGTTAGTGTCCCTCAGTTTCTCAGTCAGTTCCACCTCTTGCATGTCTCATTTCAAAACAGCTGAAGGCTTCACAGCAGGACTCCGCTAACCAGTCTGTGATATCACGATGGCTATGTTCATCCTTTATATATATTCTAGTACAACGCAGATGAAGCTAGAAGTGTGTCATTCAATCACTGTGTGAAGAGAAAAAAAGTCAAACGAAGAGGCAGAGAGTAAGAGTGGGAGATAGAGAGGAAGGATGGGGGACGATTATGATTCCTATCTCCATTCACTGCTATGGATTAAGTCAAGTGGAGGTAGTAGGTGGGTCCAGGCAGTGTGGGTTTGACTCATCTGCGAGGTGGCGTGTAATGTGTGGGCACCAAACACTCTGACTTTATCAAATAGCTCACGTAATTGTAGAAACCAGAGAAAGGGCCTTCAACCAGCTTTGAAAACAATGTGTGAGTGTGTTGTTACGAAACGAGGAGTGTGTATATGTGTGTGTATTGTGTGTGAGCAGAATCAATGGGTAGTGATAGCTGCCACTGCTGTTTTATGATACCAGTGTCACATACTGTAATAGACCCCCAACTAGGCTTTGAATTAGACCAACGTGAGGATCCTACCCCGTCCCAAGAGGCACACAAGAGCTCCGCGGAGTTCACACGCTGCTTCACACTTACATTCTTTAGCCCACGATGGGATCAGACTACCGACAAGTGGCTGTGCTTGCAAATATGAACATATATACACACGGACGCACTGAGGAGGTATGCAGAAAAAAAATGCATAAATGCAAAACAATCTTGCCGGGTAAGAACACACACCCCTCACAGACACTGATTAATGAGCTTTTGTTGTTGCTGTGTTGCTGTTTAACACAACATCTGCTGCCGCGAGGACTTCGGCACAAGACGAAAACAATATAGACTATTTGGCTCATTACACAGTGACCGGTCATATTAAAGCACACACGCTCATACACTTCTGCCCTTATTATGCTAGTGGCAACCTCAGTTTGTCCTCAAACCACCTCCCTTTCTACACACACACTGACACCTGAGCCCTGTCATAACGCACACCCACCCCCTCCCCCGAATGATTGTACTGTAGTGTAGAATGACAACATCACTTTTTGGTTTTGACCTAGACTTTGGTTTCAGCTGAACTTATCTCGGCTCATTACAATCTTATAAAGAGCTAAAGGTTAAATTCAGTGAATACTAATCCTGGTGTCAGTGCACTTTCTTCTGGATTTTTGTTTATTTATTTGTTTTTTGGAAACAGCTCTGTTCTCTTCCTGTCTTTAAATTCTTTTCTCTTCACCTCTCTGGATGAGTTGACTGGCTCATAGTCAGCTGTGCGTGGGTGAAAGTTTGTCTGATGTGCATGTGCCCAGGTCACATGCATTTGTGGAGTACGTTAGCGTACAGAAGAAGGGGTCACCCTGCTTGGCATTCATTTATGTGATGACCTCAGCAGGGGTCACATCAGAAGACCGGAGTCGAAGCCAAATGCTAAAACAAAGGCGGGGCGTGGCTGCGAGTTTTATGGCGCCTGGCATATGTGTGTGTGTGTGTCCATAGGGATGAAAGACACACCCTGAGGACAGCAGAGGTTATGTGTAGCAGCTGACTACAGGAGAAATTATTCAAGAAACAAATTAACATTTCACTCGACCACTTGGGACGCTTCCTGTTAATCTCGCACAGCCGTCTTAAAAATATTTTCCTCACAGTATATTGCTTCTGTGTTACATACTGTTATAATACAGCTGCGTTTCATCCGGATTTTCTAAAATGCTTCATCTTCACTGCTCACAAAAAGCAGTGATTGCTGTTTCCTGCCCTGCTGGCCGCACATTTACTGATATATCTTTGATTTCGGGGAGTGCTAAAAGCAGCCACGCACTTATAGCAAAGACACTACCAACTCCACCAATGACATATTTGTAGCTTATGTTTGTATTATTTATGATTTTCTAAGCAATATAATGTATTATCGATTGTTTATGGCTGATGGTGTCCATCAGCAGCTGTACTATGAGACAGCTGTCACATAAATGGGAATGAAAATGGTCTCCCTATAAACCAGGAGTGTATTATACAGCATGGGCTACGTTCACTCTGGTCTGAAGTGGGCTGGACCAGCAAAACTGTCCCTTTCTGGGAGTGTAAAGGTGTTTAACTGCATATTTAATCCCATTTAAAATCATAAAGACGAAACGTAATTTCTACAGTACATGTCAGTTTAACTACATGATATAGAAATGCTGCTGTAGTAAATAAAACAAATCTTTCAGCCCATATAAATACAAAGTTCTGGTGACTCACTGTGATTCACATAAAATGTCCTTTTCTACAGTAGATAATGGAAAAAATAGGAACTTTTCTTTGTTTTAATTGTTATTGTTTATCTTTTACATAATTACTTTGCTGCATATATATGAATGGTCCTTATCAGCAGGAAAAGCTGTAAGACAGCTTCCAGAGAAGGGGTGTGAAAGGTCCCCAGACTGTATAAAGTTATGGCGGTACAACTTGGAGTGGTTGTATGCTGGGAGGGACAAAAAGCAGATCCATGGCTGAGGACTGCAGGGTCTGAGACTGGGTGTATGGGTGAAAGAAGTCAGACAGATGGGAGGGATTTGTAAGTGAGAAGAAGGATGTTGTAAGTAAATTAGTATTATGTAATACTGGAGGGTCTAAACCTAACCAGAGAGACAGCGAAGTGAATGTAACACAAGCTAGGGTTCCGAGATCCACAGTTTTAGGATCCCCAGATCAAGCCCAAAGGCTGGGTAGCGAAATAGAGGACGGGCGTGTCCTCCATGTATCGTCAGGGCTTGTGAACTCAGGAGCAAGTCAAAACCTAAATGCACGCACAGCACAAGAAAACAACAGCAGCGCTAGTGATCCATAACAGAAGGAAAAACGATGTGTTGAAGATGTAAGCAGGCCGTGGGATGTCATTATTTTCTTATTACTGAGCAAGCATCTCTGCGCCATCAGCTGGAAACAGATGAAAAATTATCTTATTGGACAGCATGTATTAAACCTGCCTATCAGACTGAATTGCTCATTAACTGAAGGTGCTGGAACATAATTCCAGATTGTTCTGGGGCACTTTAGCCCTTGCCTAGTAGTTTTTGTTTAGATTAAAATGGATCAAATAACATTTTTGTGGTTAGTTTAGATTGTTGTAGCACACAGGACCTGGCGCACATGGCGTTGCAGTAATGTTTATTTGTACTGTTCTGCTTTTTGTAGACCGTGCACAGCTTTGCAGCTGCCTTGTGTTGCTCACTGCATCATACACAGCACTCTTGCTGAAACAGGCAAGGCGTAGTTAGTGTGATGCATAACAGCTGTGCCCACCAGCCTCCCCTGGCACTGTCCATTGAACCCACTGCTCCACCCCTCCCCTGCAGATGAGCCACAAACCACACCCCACCATAGCTCTACACTGTAAAAACTGTGATTGGGGTTAATTAGAATCTAATAGGAGAGTAATAGTAATTATTACTCAGTAAAAACGTGTATGAGTAGTTTTAATCAAATCTAAGCAAAATTCAACAATTTTGAGATGTTCAGTTATTTAAATTTACACAGTTTTGTTTGGGGTAAATTCAGCAATGGTTTGTTGAGTAGATTTAAAAAAAATGTTTGAGTACTAAAAAAATTTAAGAAATCTAATAGATTTAACTGATGAAAGCATTTTCATTTTAATCATTGTACACTTCCGCCCATAATCCTTTGTGCCACGTGCAGGACACACGCGCTTCATGAGTGGACGTCTCCATTTTGTCAGAGGTAAGACTTCTTAATTTGTTCAAATATAAGACACGGTTTAAACAATAACGTATATCGGTTTTGAGTAAAGGTTTTAAACAGTATGATACGTCGAAATTTTATTAATAATCATCACTGTAATGATAGTATCGTATTTTTACACAAATGGCAGTTAGTGGACTGCTAGCACAAGGTCACTTTCCAAGCCTTCACGACTGTGTTACTGAACAGCTTTAACTAACCACATGTTTTACCGTATTAAAAAATATCAACGGTATATTCCGATGAGTTTTAACGTCTTTCATCCATGTTTAAAAGTTCATGAAAAGGTTTTGCGGTCAGTTGTGAGTGATTTTGTCAGCCACAGTCAGTTTTTCGAACTCCAGTTTCCAATAATGGCGGCCGCTACTAAGTTTTAAAATTACTCTTAGTAATCTTTCTGGGTCACAAAATAAACTTTTAACATATTTTCAGGCGCGAAAGTAGCTGTGTAAACATCAAATATCTGCTCGGTTTATCAAGATATCGCATATTTGCAAAAGTGCTTCGACGTTTTCGGAGCATCTGCTACCCACCAGCTCGATAGCAAGCCGGGAGCTCGAGGGTCACTGAAGCCGCTGAGAACGGCACAACTCCCGGCACATCGTTTTCAGATCACCGCGGGGTTTCGCTACTCAGTTTAAACGTAATGTATAAGTCACTTAGACAACCTAAAAATGTTATTGTTTGGTTTTTTTCAGTGTTTTATTTGTTCGTGAGTAAATCGGTTTGGCTGAGATTAAAGTTATTAGATTAGATAAAATAAAACTTTATTAATCCCCCGGGTGGGTTCCTCCTTGGTTTTTACACAGCTGACTAAACGTCAAAAATGATAATGTTGCTTTCCTTTCAGGTAATGGAAGATCCCTCAACTTAAATTCACCTGATCAGCATGGGATTGAAGTTGCAGGCTATCATAGCCAAGGTATTTTCCACAGACATTTCAGCTTGGCTGTTGGATCTGAGGAGGATGACATTGGCATTGTGCTGGAGGGTGTGAGAGTTATGCCTGCTCTGGGCAATTTTCCAAGAGCATGCGCAATGCTGGTTGGATTGACATATGCAGTCGATCTTGCCTATCCCAAAGAGCTAAAATACACCTTGGAAGTATTCCAGAAACTTTTCCTTGAACTGGATTGTGCTAAGCTCTCACCAAAAGTGAACAGCCTCAAGAACAAGTTATTGGCTTAAACGAGGACTCTGAAAGAATGAAAGGGAAGTAAGCTCACTGAAAACCTTTGGTTTGTCTTTGTTAGATGCAGCTATCTTTTCAGTTTTTAAGTTAATTTCATCTTATTCATATCTTACCCAAATGACCTGCAATGTGTCAGGCTGTATTTGTGCTCTTCATTTTAATTTTGTTTTTTATTACCTACAAGTTTCTTAGGAATATTCTGTTTGAAAGGCAGCAAATTGGAGGAATCACTAGTGAAGCTTTTCTTTGTTTATAGTGTATGTTACTATAAAACATTGGTTTAAAACAACTTTAAAATTTAACAGAAGTGCAGTCCTGTAGCTGTAGAAATGTTACTTCCTCTTACATGTGTCTTAGATTTTCTCAGGTTAAACATCCAAATTGGGACAAAAGGTTGATTTACATTATTGATATTCCATGTACATGAGTGAAAAACCTTTGTTCTACAGTTATATTGAGTGATTCAATTTAACAAAAGATTGACAAACTAAAGTTTTTGTTAGTCAATCATAAATAAGTAACAGAGATAAAGGAAACGGTAAAGGATATTCAAATTTCAGGTTCATGTTGATATTACAGTCTAAAGATTAATTTCTTTTTTACAAAACTGGTTTACATTCATGCAGTTTATGTTGCTGTTGCTCTGTACACAAAGCTGTGTGATAAACTGTTTATGACACTAAAACAAATTTACAGCAGAGGAATGTATTTAGGAGATCAGGAGATTGTTGATGAGAATTCAGTGTATACGAGCAGAAAAATGTTATATTATAAATTACTGTGTTTTATTTTCCACAATAAAACAAATTACTGTTTTGATGTTTTCTTTGTGAAATTGATTCATTTTACTCAGAAAATAAGTAAAATTCATTTCATTTTCTCTTATTATTCAGTCATTATTTTTAAGGTTTATTTGGAAAATTATTGAATCCAATTTGAGTTTTACTGAAAAACAAGAAGATTTCATTTCTTTGTAATGGATATTTTAGGAAGTTTTTACTAAACCTTTGCCAGATAGTTAGTAAATTCAAAGTAATTTTTCTCAGAGACTTATTTCATATCAATTATTTTTTTTGGTAAAGTTGGGCAATTTCAACCTTCAGTTTGAGATTTTGACCCTAAATCCAACACATATTTACAGTTTAATTCTATTAATATCTACTTTTGTTTTCTATTTGAATTTAATTAACATTTTCTCTACATTTTACATAAATCTTTTGAAATTAAAATCTACTTAATTATTTCAAGTGTCACTTTGTTGCCATAACTTTTTTAAGTAACCTCTAGTCACAGTTTTTACAGTGTATAGCTACAGGTGAATATAACCATTATTACATACATACATAGCATCAATTCAAGTGCTGTAATAGGATACCACTATTATAACAAGATCGTTCATAACAAGTCAGTCAAGACAGTGGAAGCATGTAGGAACCACAGCAACTCAGCCACACAGCGACAGACTGGGTGAAATTACAGAGCCCAGTCACCATGTGTTGAGGCACGTAACGCGGCTGGAAGCTTCATGGTATGGTTTTCATGGCCAAACAGCTCCTGTGTAATGTGTCAATGGCCCAGTACTTGACCCATATAGTCTAAATGTCACTATAATGTCAGTCACAAGAAAGCCCAACAATAATCATACCCCACTTTGTCTATTTTTCTTTACGTGGTACCTTAATTTACTAAATGAGCTCCATCTTCAGCTAAAGAAGACTCAAAACTTGTACTCAAGATGATAAACCCGTGAGAGAAATGTTACCAAAGTCATAGACCAGAAGACCAAAGGAAACTTCCGCTGCTGCAATTAAAAACTTTTCCATGGAAGCTTCAAAATGTAAAAAAAAAAAGACTTACTAACGCAAAATATTTATTTGATACATTGAAATATTAGAGTTAACTCTGCCAATCAGGAAGCTCCGAGAAACGTTATTTCCTTGTTACCCAGAAGCAGATGTTGAAGACACGTGCACTCAAAATCGCTTTGCGACAGCATCAATGAGTTCCCAAGGTTTAGCAAATGTGATCAAATGGGCACCAGGTTCTCCAGCTTTGACTGTCTTCTGTCATAAAGGTATGGTAGAAGGATCATCTTGAAGCTAATTCTGTCTGATACCCAGGTGTTTATGGCTAGTCTGCACTTTTCATCACTTCCACTTTCCCACACTGTCAAGTTCATTGCTAACGTCACTGCTCTAGTCCAAGCTAATCCAATTATCTTTCTGCCCACCAATCTTCAGGCCAATCAGCTTTCACTCCACAGCACTGTCACTGCTCGTCTGTCATTCTCCTTTGCAGACTCCCTCAAGCAGCCCATCTCCACCTCTTTCACATTAATCAGAGCAGAATCCATTCAGCCATGATGGGCCATCAAAGTTCAATCACCAAATAACTTGGCTGAATTCTGTTTATCAATTAACCCATCCATCCATCCTAACAATCTCTCCTTATTGAACTTTTATCTTCTAGTTAACGATAACTGCATAAAAGGTATTGAATCATATGAAACTGTTGGACAGCTGATGCTTTCCACCTTCTGTCTCTGCGTAACAAAGAAATGGCGTTCCTTCACAGAGCTTCCTGTATGGAAGAGCTAGCTCAAAATATCGAGTTATTTTCTCAAAATTTCAAAAGATGGATCGAGACTCTCCAGACCTGCACAATTGGTCATCAATCAGAAATCATCTCTGAAGCCTTTTCACAGCAAAAATGTAAAAACTGTAATGTCACAGAAGGAGCACAGGTGCATTTGGGTTAGCCATTTCAAAGATCCTGGCGTGCCGTGCTCCGGCAAACTGGAACATTTAATTGGACTGTGCCCTCGCTGATGTCTTTGCCTACAGCTGTGCTGCTTCAAGAGCCAAAATGTCTGCTGTGAGAAAAGGTAAGCTCTATCAATTTAATGCAGCCACCCCTTTGCAAAACACACAGTTTATGATAAACAGAACCTTCAGAGCTTTTCCTCAACATCCTGAAAATTCACAGCCCGAGGCTAAAACAGCCTCTGCCAATGGTCATCATCGCGATGGTGTGAGAATCTCCACAGAAAGTCTTCCCATGCCGTGTTTAAACAGAGAGAACAGTTTTAGATGCTCCACTCATACGATAAACGGTGCACTGGGGTGGGGAGGGGTTCTCACACAAGTGGATTGTAAATCTGAACCATGAATATGATGCTCACTGAGTTGAGTAATCACACGCTGACAGCAGGTGATGAAACTGATTGATTTGCTCTTTTCAGAGTGTAATGAGCAACATTTAAACATTACAGTGGGATGACACTTATTCCCTGCTCTGCGCTGCCATGCCCGGCGGATTGTTGTGCGTGCCACACACACACAGGGAAATGAAAAGTCGCTCGCACACACATGCATCTTACACACACGCTGCTCGTATTTTCACCTCTAACATTTAACAGCAGGGGAGAGTGTGTGTGTGTGTGTGTGTGTGTGTGTGTGTGTGTGTGTTGGGGGGGGGGGGGGGGGTGTTGGCTCAGATAATTAAACCAGAGGGAAATTCTAAATTCTCTCCTCCCCTCTCTTCTCTCTTGCTCTTTTTTCTGCTTCTTCCTGCTTGCTAGCAAATCAACCTTGCCACAATTTCTTTTGAAAAAAGAAAAAACCTTAATGGACACACAGAAGCAATTGGGACACAAAATGAATGAAAAATGAAAGGTTCTCCATCTATTCAGTTCCATCTTTAATAGCATAATAATTCAATGAGTGACAGTGTCATGCAGCACACATCACTGGGTAACTTTATGGATTTCATCTGGTCTCTTTACAGCCCCATAATTGAACACATGCGCACACACACATGCACACACACATGTGCACATTCAAGCAGACACTGGCAGCCCCTGAGTGTGGCTGCCGGTGCTCATACCACTATGAGCAATAGCTCAGTCTCTGTAGATTCTCAGTAGTCGTGTTCCTCTGCAGCCTTTGTTTGCTGCGTCTCTTTACAATCTAAAACACAATGAGGCCTCGCTCACCTCCTCAACTTGACTCACACTCTGTATGTGTGTGTGTGTGTATTTGTGTGTCTGCGTGGAGTTAAGAGATGTTCGTAAAGCGGTATGAAGGAGCGTGGCTGTCCCGCTGTGTTTTGCAGTTCACATCTGAGCTCTGGAGGACTTTGGCATCAATCAGCCACGATGACAAAAGACTTATTACCCCCAGCACAAGTACACATTTTTAACATTTAGCATACAGCGCTGGCGCACGCTTCGCAAAGGCCATTGTCCAGGGAGAAGAGGGGCACAGGGTGGGTGATGGCAAATGGGAGGGGTGTTTCCATGGTGACCAGGGCAACAGAAGGAAGAGGGGATCCGCCTCCTGACCCTCGGTGAGAGGTGAATGTCTCTAAGCTGAGGCAAGACAGGCAGTGATCACAATAGCAGCGAGAAGAGCGAGGGAGAGGGCGATCAACAGCCATGTAAGCTCATCGTGGCCGTGGGGCGTGTAAGCTTCGGCGGTCAGTCCGAGGCACTTAGCATTAGCATCAGAAAGACATTATGCTAATAGCATCAAAGGCAGCAGCCTCCGCCTTTGTGTTTTCTGCACCAACTCAAGGGCACAGGAGGATTTTACATTTCAACTGCCTTCCCAGTCCTGAACACACAAAGCAAAAGAGAAAAATGTGATACATTACAGAAATGATGCAGCACAACCAAGCCTCTGCAGGCCTCAACAGTCAACAGGTACAAAGGGAAAGGGCTGCACAACAGATGCTAAATGTTCTACAGAAGAAGATGGAAAAGTGATTCGAATTAAGATGAAGAAATGGAAAATGGATTTTAAAATCTCTAAAATTTCAACTTACACATGGTCACTTGATTCCTTTCTTTTTCAGCCATTCTGATTGGCTGTTTGGGATCATTGTCTTGTTTAATTATCCAGTTCTGGTTAAGGTTTAGTTGTTGGACAGATGGCCCCATATTTGACTCTAAAGTACTTTGCCACATATAGGAGTTCATGGTAACCTCAACGACTGCAAGGTTCCCAAGTCATCACCCTCCACCGCTGTGAGGTCTTTCCTCCTTGATTTGATTATGTAAATGGACACATGAACGCTTCAGGCTTGCAAACAAAGCTTCAGTTTTTAGCAGTTTTTAGAGTTCCTGACACTTGCTGATAATGAGTTAACCGAGTGGATTTGATGAGCAATACATGGCTCCTCTTAATTTCTTTTGGATTGATTTTTGTTAAAACAAATAATGACAATGGTGTCATGTTCTGTAGTTCATTTAAAATTCTATTCATGTAGTTTGAAGATCTGCTGAAGCTCAGATGAGTGTTTATTGTTTCCTGATAAGACAAAATTCTTTTACCATGACTCTGCATCGCTTTGTTTTTGTCTATTTATGATTCAGATACTCAGAAATGTGATGTCATCCAAACAATTTGCTTAGGTTAAACAATCTGGTATTCCACAATAAAGCTGGATTTAAAAGCCAAAAAGCACAATTCCTGTGTTGATGACACTTTATAAGAGTTGACTAGTGATTGGTTGAAAAGTTGACTTAAGCAAGATGACCATGAGTTCACCATGTTCACCATTTTTATTTATGTGGGGCCACTGCAAAACAACAGTCATCTCAAGGCGTTTTATTTTAAACTCTACCACCCAACAGTCCCACAACCCCCTATGAGCAAAGACTTGGTGTGGTGATAGTGGGAAGGAAAAACTCCCTTTTAACAGGACAAAACCTCCAGCAGAAACAGGCTCGAGGAGAGGCTAAAAAAGGCTCAGCCTGGCTGCAGTACTGTGACGGTTCCTACGTTCTTTGATCCTCCCACATTACTGATTGTTCCGTGTATTTTTGACGCTGCCCCTTGTAACATTAACATATAGTACATCTGCAAAGACAAGACAAGACTAAATACTAATAATACTTACAGTGAATAAAACTGTAGTGTGAATATTTTGGATGGACTGTTGTTCAAAGGGTACTAACACCACTAACACAGTGAAGAGCTCCGCATCAGTGACCTGCGCTAATCGAGATGACTGTACAACATCCACCTTTAATGGCCTTTAATGGCTTAAAAAACATGAATTGGGTCAGTTTGAATTTATTTTAGATTTTCTCTCATTTACGCAGTAATGAAATGAGAACGTTCTTCTTCTTATATCTTCACTGGGTTCCTTGGACTTACCTGTTCTTCTGAGTATTGGTTAATCCAGTTAGTGCTGTCAAACAAATCGAAGTTTTTCATGCTTACAGAGAGAAACTGCCAGTCGTAGTCAATCATGATCCCCTTAACCTATGATAGCCTTGACCTTGTCAAGTAAAGATAGTGTAGAACTCTCAGCACCACTTACTCTCAGTGTATGTGTATAGCTGAGCCTGTAGGTATAGTTTGACCCTGTGTGGATAATAAAAAATCTTAAATAAATTAAATCTTGTACACCAAATTCTTCTTTTTTAAAGTCATTAAAGATGTATGTGGTACGATCACTCTTCAAATAGATTATTAAAGGCTCTAAATTACTATGATATTCACGCTCATGATGAGTGCATATAAGCCTCCGACCACAGCTGCAGACTTTAAGAAATTTTTGCTTTATCTTGTGATGATCACTGACTCTGCGTCATTATTTAACACCTTACTTTGACCAACATTCAGATTTTCAAGGAACCAAGTTAAGTATTTACAGACTGCAAAGGCCACAGAGAATGTGATATGCCAAACACCCTAACAATGTGATACCTGCAGGACTAAATCAAAGGCACGGAGCACTGACCTCTTAGCTTTTCGAAGGCAGTTTGTTGAGCATCCTATTTACACCATGAAATTGGAGAGCTGAGGGCTCTTCCAGGAGACAAAATAAAATATCACAGGCAATTACACTATTTACTCCACCCAGAGTGCTACATGAGCAATGTCCTCAGTGTTAAAGTACCATTTCAGGCTGTGAGATGACACATGGTAACGGAGGAAGAGGATCCACCTCCACATGAATCATTTCAATAAACCCCTCTCATACTCTTAAGACACACAGCTGCTCCTCTGCTAATTCAGAAAGTCAAGCCATCAAAAATACAAAAACTAGTGTCCGCTGAAAAAGAGGGAAGACCTTTGCAGGAGAAGACCTTGATGCAAGAAAAAGGAGAAAAAGTCAATTCCAGTGAGTCATCCAACACACATCAGTATTTCACAGAGACATATTTACAGTACAATAGTCTCTGCCTCTGCTTTTCCCCTTTTCTGGTTAGTCAAGCATCACGACACGCATACGCTCACACAGTGTCACCCAATGAAAGAGATGTCAAGGTGCACAGACACAAACACAAACTGGATTTTTTTTTAAAAAAACATTTAATTTAGTTTCTCGTCTCTCCAAACTGCCTCGTTATTGGATTGAAAAGGTGCCCTTGACCGCAGCCACTGCAGTGAGGATGTTCGTCATCTGTGCACACAGAGAGTGGGGCGGGAAAAAAGAAGAAGAAGCCTGAAGCAAAGAGGGGAGGAACACAGGCAGCTGAAGGCTGTTCAGTGATGATCAGCGTGCTTTGAGTGACACAGTTTGAACATCATTAACGTGACGCACCTGAGGTTGTTGCACTTGACAGATAGAGTTATGGCTTTTCTGTCTGCTCTAGTGACTTTGAGCATAAATAGAATTAATCAATAAACACTATATAAGTAGTGCTCCGATTACCTTTATGAATACTTAATTTGATTTGATTTATTGATTTATTGATTTATTGATTAGCATTTAAATATCTCAGTGAATACAGAATAAAGATTACCACAAAGCAAGAAAGCACAAGACAAGGCTAATCAAAAGGTATTGGCTGAAGCATTTGCTTATTACGCTTTAACAAAACATCTTTTAGCATGCAGCTCCTGTACACAGGGCTCGAAGCAAAGCATAAAACAAAGCAAAGCAAAAACAAACAAACAAACAAAAACTTTCCACCTTAGATAAGTAACTACATCAAAGAAAAACAATCAAGAGTTCCAGTATTATTATTTTTGCTCTTTTCATTCTTGATTTATATATTTTTCTAATACTTTATTTTTAAACTTGTTTTTAAACAAGGAAAATGAACTCCACCTTTTTAAATCACTGTCATAACTATTCCACAGGTTAACTCCTCTAACAGAAACACATCTCTGCTTTATATTTGTCCTCATCTTGTTTTTCTTAAAGAAATCTGTTCCCCTTAAGTCACATTGACTCTCTCTGACTTTAAACAGCTTCTGAGTACTGTGGCAAAGCAAGTTATTTTGTGCTTTACACATTATCTGTGCCATTTTATATTCAACTAAATCATAAAATTTCAGGGTATTCAGATTAATAAACAAAATGTTAGTTTGTTCTATATAGTTTGATTGGTTTATAATTCTTATAGCTCTTTTTTGTAACTTGAAAATAGGAACAGTATTTGTTTTATATGCATTGGCCCACATCTCCAGACAATAAGTCATACATGGAAGCAACAGAGAACAATAAAGTGTGTATAATGATTTCTTGTTCAGGACATGCTTTGTTTTGTAGAGAAAATCAATGGTTATTGACATTTTTGTTTTCACATGGTTTATATGAGACTTCCAACTCAGCTTATCATCAATTATCACTCCAAGAAATTTATTCTTGTACAGTCTTTCAATTTCAATTCCATTAACCCTTATTTTAGATACATTTTTCATTTGTCTAGTGCCAAAAATAATCAATTTTGTTTTCTTTATATTTAACGATAACTTATTTACATCAAACCAGGTTTTTAATATATTTAACTCCTTTTCCGCTGTAGTCAGAAGCTGTTCTAGGTTTTTACCTGAGCAGTACAGAGTGGTGTCATCAGCAAACAATACACATTTTAACAGTTTGGAAACATTACATATGTCATTTATCTATAATATGAATAATTTAGGGCCCAGCACAGAGCCCTGAGGAACACCACAAGCTACCTTCAACTGCTTAGATTTTACATTATTGAATTCGACATATTGATATCTTTCATCCAGGTAACTTTTCATCCACTTGTCTGCTATCCCTCTTATGCCATATCTCTCTAGTTTATTCATTAATATAGAATGATCAATTGTATCAAACGCCTTTTTTAAGTCTATAAAAACACCAACAGTATATTCCTTATTATCTATAGCATTAGATATCCCTTCTACAAGTTCCATCACTGCCATCGAAGTGGACCTTTTCACTCTAAAGCCATATTGGTTATCACTTAGGAGATTATGCTTCTCGATCAAGTCTATTAACAAATAACTTTTGGGAGTAGTGATATTGGCCTATAATTGGTAAACTGACATCTCTCTCCGTTTTTATGGATTGGAATAACTTTTGCTATTTTCATTTGTGAGGGAAACACACCAGTTTGAAAGGACAGATTACAAATGTATGCGAAAGGTTGCACTATATATATTCTATAATACTTTTAACTAATATCATGTCAATACCATAACAGTCAGTGGACTTTTTATTTTTAAATGTCTTCACAATGTTAATTATTTCTCTATGAGTTACAGCACCAATAAACATGGAGGACACATTCTGAGTAATATGTTTATTTAGGTCGTTATTATTTCTTGACTCTGGAATTTCTTTTGCTAAATTAAAGCCAACATTTACAAAGAAATCATTAAATCCATTTGCAATGTCTTTAGCTTTATCAAGCACAATATCTTCATCTTTTTTAAAATAATCTGGATAATTCTTATTTTTTGAGCCCTTTTTGATTATACTGTTTAATATCCTCCATCTTTCTTGTGTGTTACTTCTGCTTTGCTCCAATAACGTGTTAATATTCTTTCTTACTTGTTCTTATAATATTTACTAATCTATTTTTATATAACTTGTGCTTTATTTCAGCATCTTTTGTCCTCTGTTTTATGAATCTCTTAAATAGATTTTTTTTTTCTTTGTACATGCATCTTCTATCCCCTTTGTGATCCATGGCTTATTTGATCTGTGATGCTTTCTAGTGATTTTCATTAAAGGACATGTTTTTCATATAGTGAAATTACAGTTGATAGGAATGCATCATATGCACCATTTGAATCTTCATTTGCAAAAACCTCCTTCCAATTGTGTTCCTTTAAGTCCATCTGGAGGGCAGCAATGGCTCTTGTTGTTCTATGTCGTATCATATCAAATATTTGATTCTTTTGTTTCGTTTTGATCCCAAAATAATTTTGAAAAATTGCAAAAACAGGAAGAAACAGGAAGATGATCGCTTATATCAGTTACACACTTATATCAGTCCACCTACTATTTCATAGTCAATTTTATTTGTGAATATATTATCTATCAATGTAGCTGTATCAATTGTTATTCTACTTGGTTTTATAATTACAGGGAAAAGGGAGTTACTATACATTGTATTGATGAAATCTGTTGTTTTCTGATGTCCATTTGGGTTACTGAGACAAAGCCTGGGGGATAAGCCAGGTTTGGGCCAAATTTCATTTTTGTCTTATCCTAAAGAAATGCAGTTTATGAATAAGGTCTCTGTTATGAGGAAGCAGTGCATGATGTGCAGGAGTGACAGGAGTGTGTGACTCGTATTTCACCACAAGTGGTTACTGGTGCAAAGGGCTTACACAGCCTTTTCCTAATCAAGTAGTTATTGGTGCTAAAACCTCAGGAGAGAATGAAAGCCAAACTGAAAAGCAAGTGAAAATGAAACAAAGCAGCAGGTTGGGGGGGAAAGTGAAAGCAAACAGAAGTGACCCCGCCAGGACCATCTGACAAAACTGCATTATGTGACATCCGGGGATGAGAAGGTGTTGCCTCGTTAGGATAGGCTGGGTCCTAGGACTTGCTTTCAGCATATCTCATAATATGAGAACAAGCTGTGATCATGTGGTGAGAAATATTCATTATTGGGAAGAAGACAGTGTGAACTGTGGAGAGGGACACGTTTCAGCTGTTTGGGTCTTTGGCTGCTCGCTGATTGGTGGCGTTCAAGTGGACTGTGTTTTAAATCTGGGCCTGTTTGGATAAACTCAATAGATGAACACTTTATAATACGGCCCTGATGTGGGGTGTAATTCCCTTATAATTAAATCAAATTTCACTGATTTTATTTGAAATTAAAATTTAACTATATTTACCTACAAAAGTACAGTAGTAGTACAGTAGAATAAGTAGGTAACACTTCAGGTTTTTACAAGAAACAAAAATAAAATTATGCTATAAGTACATTTAAGTAAATTTACTTACTAAATGGGTACTATAAAGTAGTAACGAGACTACCATTAAAGTAACGAATGTTAAATAATGATGTAAATGTGCGAGATTCATATTGCGGCGTACTTACCAGGTAAGATGGGGAAATGTTGTTTGTTTTTTCTTCAAAAATAGAAGAAATCAAGAATTTGTGTCTCCTTTCCTGTTAAATATCTTAAGTTATGCAAAACGTACTACTTATGCATGTATAGTAACTTAGACATTACTTAAATTTTTAACTAATATTAGTGATATGGCTGAGAGCAACCGACCCGCGGCATTTTGTTGCATGTCTTCCCCTTTCTCTCTCTGCCCCTGCTTTCCTGTCCTCTCTCCACTGTATCTATCAAATAAAATTGACAAAGGTCAAAAAAAAAAAAGCATGTGTAGGTGAATGTAATTATACTTAAATTGCAAATAAAATGCCTTGAAATTCCATTTAATTACATGGGAATTAAGCCCTTAGCCACATTTTTTCTTTTATTTAAATGTAAAAAGTAAAAAAATAAAAGACCTGTAATAACAGTTTCTAACCTTGGACACATTCATTTCTCAATTATAAGTGGATCTGTTTAACAACACAGTTTACTATGTTATCATCTGTCTACTGTTGTGTTAATACTGGCTAAACAAGGCATAAAGTGACTAATGCTTTCCTTTGTATTCTCGTCGTATGTTACTGTTTTTACAATATCCTCAGCAAACGTGTGTGATCCTGGTTCTTGCCAGACATTTCTTCCTGTTAAAAGGGAGTTTTTCCTTCCTACTGTTGCCAAGTGTTAGATCACAGAGTTGTTGTGCTTTGGTGTTATATAAATAAAACTGAACTGAACTGAATTAACAATGATTATTTGCGATGAGAAAATTGCATTTTGCATAGTCATTCTTACAGTAAATACAACAATCTTAAGCTGAGAAACCAAACAGAAATGGGTTCTCAGCATAACAATACTGTCTGCCCTGAAAAGGTGGAGGCTGAGTAAATGAGACACGTGTTGAAAAATCTGCAGGGATGGCTGGCGAAGAAAGAGGGCTGGCAGTATTACCCCGCAGCATATATCACAAACCAATAGCAGAGCTCATTTCACTCCTTCAGCCTCAGAGTATTGGCCTCCAGGGGCACAAGGGTGTGACGCTGTGGTTAAGCCCCAGCAGGAGGAGGCGTGTCGGGCTGCGACCTGCCACATGACACACCCCGTCTGCTTCTACAGCATGTCTACGTGTGTCAGACACTCCTATCCAGGCCATGTAGTTGCACAAGATGCTCTGGAAGTGATACTTGATATGACTCCAAAGACATCACTGATACTTTAACAGGTGCACACACGTGTCCCACTGACACAATTGCTCACATTTTAGTACTTTATTGCAGTCCCAGGATTTTAAGACAAATTCCACAAAGCTGATTGATTACAGATTAATGAGAAAATTTCAATTAAAAAAAAAAATGTATTCATGACACTTAAATTTATCAATAAAGATGGCTTTATTTCAAAGATAAAAACATAATTTGCTCCAACATTTTCTACAAAATTATAACCCAAAATGTCTCAAACTAACAAAACAGACAAAAGACGAAAAATCCAAAAGGATCATTTATTTACAAATGTTATTATACAAAGTTACAAATACAGAGCAGACTCATTTCTGACCATCCTAAGTGATCAGGCATAGAATAACCTTGCATTTGCATTCAGTTATCACGGCCAGTAGAAACCTGAGCTTAATACAAATCATCATGAACTGTGTGTGGTACAAAGAGATGTTGAACAACGTTTAGGATGCATTGTAAAACATAGAGAGTTGGAGTATAAATAGACCATATGTACATCTGATGGGATAAATTCCCTAAAGCAGAGTCAGGCAGGAGGTTTGGAAGTGTGTTTATTTTTCCTGGAAAAATATTAGGCTTGAGAATAAATGTGTACCTTTGCAGCAACTGATTCTTTTCCCCTTGCCTTTGATTTGTAATGTGAAGTTTAAATGTAAGGAAAGGACGGGGAATGGCTGAATCAAGGTGCCGAGCAAAAATTACACCCTCTCCTTCGGGATCGGTGACAGCATCACATCATACATAAAGTAACAATTAGCATTCATGCGGGCAGCCACATCCTGCATGTTAAATCTTCACTCCGGCTTTTCATCTCAACAGTCACAGGTCGGAGGTCGGAGGAGGGGGTTGGCATGGTACAGTAGTCACTAGGAGGGGGCATCTTCTCCATGTATAGCCTTATACTTGGCCATCTCCTCTGGAAAAACTTTGCTGAGCTCGGAAACCAAAAGGCTCTTGAACTTCTGTAATAAAACAGAAATATGACAGTGGAAGTTGCTTTAGTGTTGATGTATAAATACTTTATGTATAAAGAATAACTAGTGAGTTACGACCCAACAAGTACTGTCCAAAGTAAATCTGTCTCGTGTCTTTTTATGTGAACAAATAACTGGGACAGAGTTTTTACTGAAGCAGAAAAAAAAAATCTTTTAAGCACTTTGTCCAAGGATATCATTTTATCACGATCAGCAAGGCTGCCTTAACAGACAGCAGTATAACAAGTACAGGGTTGTTTGTACAATGAAATGGGACCTTTATCTTTAAAACACTCTAAACACACTTGTTTAATCAGTGAAACGTGCTGATGACTCTGCTTATTCTTGAAAAGTCATTGGCCGAGGAATCTCACTGCCCCTGGAACTATCTCTTACCGTCAAAGTGTCTATCTTCCCTTTGACCTGCTCGTTCCTCGCCAAGGCTCTCTCCAGACACTCCTTTGTGTACAGCTGAGGGTTCCGACCTTGGTCAATGTATCTGCAAATACAAATACAATATATCAGCCTTCTTTGATAAAACTCCAGGAACTTGCCAAATAAATGTGACACATTTTTAATGACGCAATGAGATGTTTTTGTTTATGTATTTACTTTAGTAATCAAAAATTCCTCGTTATTAGAACGGCATCAAAACAAATGCATAGAACTGAAACGCTATAAGGACAAAGGTACTGGCCCACCTACACATTACACCTACAGGAGCTTTTATGACATCTCATTCTAAATCCACAGGTATTAATATGGAGGTGGTGCCCCTTTGCAGCTATGGATGCTTCCATTCCTCTGGGAAGGCTTCCATCAGGATTTTGGAGTGTGTCAGATTTGGATATTAGATGAGAGGGCCTGGCTTTGTGCACTGGGGCACAGACATGCTGGAACAGAAAAGGGACTTCTCCAAAAAATTTCACAAAGCTGGAAATGGAGAATTGTCCACAATATGCTGGTAAACTGAAGCACTTTGATTTCCTGTCACTTGAGCTAAGGGGTCCAGGCCGATCCAAGAAAAACAACCGCACAATCTTATCCCTCCTCCACTACACTTTACAATTGGCACGAAACAATCAGGCTGGGTATTGTTTTTCCGGCATTCACCAAAATCAGGATGTCTATACGACTGCAAGAAAGAAGCATGATTTGTTCCACAGAACATGTTTCCACTGCTACAGTGGAGTCCAGTGGCTAAGTGCTGTACACCAATTCACCTGATGTTTGTTATTGTGTTTGCTGATGTAAGGCCTGCATGCACCTGCTTGACCACGGAGACGTTTAATCTATCTATTGAGAATGACAAATTTGTTCACAAATGTTTGTAAAGGCAGATTGCACAGCTGGTGCTTGACTTTATACACCTGTGGCAATGGGTCTGAAAAAATAATTTAAAGATTATGCCGAATGTAAAAGGGGCTCTCATCAATAACGAATTACTCATATGAAGCATGTAAGGCAAACCAAAATACAACCAATTGATTACATTTTAAAAATCAAGGACTTTTTAAATAGGGTTTGGCCCAGTTACAAAAACGGCGATATTAAAGCTCGGTGGTCGGCACCTAGTATGCACTGCACCGTAAGTAACATAAATATAACGAAAATACAGATATTTACGTAACAGAAGGTGACATACACAATAATATAGGCACACATTATACTCACTCAAAGACCTCCAGGGGTACGTTGATCTCATGAAGCTGCTGACGGCACTTCTCGATGTCCTGGAGCCCAGATATCATGAAATTTCTGCAGAGAAAAACGACCGGACACGTAAACACGGGGCTTATTTGCGAAATCTTAGCGGTGGAAGCAGCAAAGTGAAACACATCTCACAGTTTTTGGTTGAGTCCTGCCTGGCTGCTAGGCTGAAAGTCGCTCACGATGATTCCCAGCTGTCGAATATTCTCGATAAACTTCTCCAGGTGTTCTTCGAGGTTATCGAACTTTTCCGCCATTGTAATTAATCGTTACCAAACCACCAAAATGTCACATAAAATGCCTCCGCTTAAATTACTGTCTTTATTAGATAACCTCTGTTTACTGTTAGCTACAACTCTACAACATCCTCAACGCTGAAGTGCTTTACGGCTGTATTTCAGCCAATCGCTGCGGCTATTGCTCCGTTACCTAGGTAACAACCAATGGCAGACTGTCGTTTAATGACGCTCAAAGCGTCAAAGTGTCGCGAGACTAGCTTCTTTGTCGAGGAAAACCAGATGAATTATCTTAGTGGAGTTTAAACAGTTTATACACTACTAGGTAAACACAACATTTACTCGGTGCATGTAGTGCTGTGTATTCTGTGATGTTTAATGTCCTCTGTTCATACTGTACCTGCCCAGCTCAGTGTATACTGAAATTGCTGTAGATTTTCTCAAATAATCAGGTGTACTTTTGCTGTGTCATATCATTCTGGTACTGAAAGTAACAAAAAAGATGCACCTTTTTTAAAACAACAATAGCTGACCCAAAGTACTTTATATTCAGGCAAACATACCAAAATCCCAGGTATCCAAAAATACAAAGTAAATAAATAATAATAATCAAATCAATCTACATATATATGACTTAGTATTCACAGCACAGGCTGGAAAAAGCAATTTAGCTCACTACTTTAATAACAGAGAACCGTCTTTAGGAACAACAAACTCTTAAAACATTTCCTGTTACTGCATAGGAGAGTTCCTTAATGGTAAGAAAGACTCACACTCAATTTTGTGCATTCTATTCCACTGTAAAATAGCCTGACACAGCAGTTAGCAGTGCTGCCTCACAGCAAGCCTTTCCTGGAGTCAGCTGGGGCCTTTCTGTGTGGAGCTTTCTGTCCCTGTGAATGCATGTGTTCCCCTGGGTACTCCAGCTTGCTTCCAAAAACATGCTTGTTAGTGATTCGAACTTTGCTGTAGGTGTGAGTAGTTATCTGTGTCTTTGTGTTAGCCCCATAATAAGCATTTAGAAAATGGCTATTACTTCTTGCAGATCTTCCTGAGGTAGCAAAGCAGTTCAAATCACAATGCTACCTCCGCTATGCGTCACAGTGGTAATGAGGTTTTGGGGTAGGTGTTTTTTTTCCATGCAAACAAAGGGCTGTGCATTTTTTTCCAAACAAATAAAAACAAACTTTTGTCTCATCTGTAAACGGAATATTGTCACAGAAATTCTGTGGTTTGAGCCGATTTTCTTTTAAGCCGATTAAGTCTTTTAATGTCTTCATTTATGATGCACCTATAAAATTCATACTTCTGACTCCTCACAGTGATCCCAATAGTGGAACAGGGGATAATAGGGGATAATTTTCTTTGGAAAACTGACATGGTTTTGTCATGTGCAGAGGAAGGATTGTGGATATACTGGAGAACGGATGTTGAATATGGATCTGCCAGGCAAGAGGAAAAGAGGAAAACCACAGAGGAGGTTCGTGGATTCAGTGAAGGAGGACATGCAGAGGGGTGGTGTGACAAAAAAAAGATGGTTGGGATGAGGTGAGATGGAGCCACATGATCCTCTGTGGTGACACCTAAAGGGAGCAGCCAAAAGAAGAAGAAGAAGACAGTGATCCCAACACCATTAACACCATTGAAAACAGCTCTGTTCTGTTTCACTGTAATAGTCTTTAATTTCATTTTACACTTGAGCTTCTCAAAAAAGCTCATCTCATCTTTCTAACTGGAACACCTGAGTTCAAGTTGCCTTGGGAGAAATCATTAGCACAGAGGTTCACTAATTTTTTCCAGAATCAGCTGTCACTGATCACTCAGGCGGTTTGTCTAAAACTAACCCTTACATAAAGATCTGACCACATTCAACAAATCGATGCAGAATCTGTGGTCCTAAAACTTTTGCGAAAGAACAAGAATCTTCTTGACCTCACTATGACCTCATGATCCAGATATTCCACACACACAAAAAAAGGAAGACAGCGAAAGAAAGCTGTTTAAAAACTCTCGTCTTCTCTGATTACACTCAGAAATAATACTGAGCTCCGCTTAGGGCAATTTTACCCAGAGTAAAAGTACCCTGGCGCTGACTTAGCTGGGGACAAAAGGCATCCATAAAGTGAAAGTAAAGGCCAGTGACGCAGCGCGTTACACCATCCTGGCATCTTCCTTCTCCTTAACCTCTCCTCTCTCAGCACCAACACCAAGTTAGCCAGAATAAACCAGGAAGTAATCCATTTTCCATCAAAATAGAAGCAATATTGTGATAACAAATACGGCGCATTGCATAACAGTGGCTAAATTTGGAATATAATAATAAAAATATGAATATTTAGTAACTTGAAAACTGTCCTCAAACCCCACCCTATATTTTTGTAACGGATTGCCACACACACACACACACACACACACACACACACACACACACACACACACACACACACACACCTTATTCCCTTGCTTTTGAATTCACCATGAAAAGCAGATAAGCTGGACTATAAGAAATCGAGGTTGTTTATCGGATTTCTTGTGTTGCACCTGGCACTCGTCAGCTGGAACACGGTGCCTTTACCCCTTCATACATGATCACACACGGTTTGCTTCAAGCTGGGCTTTTATTTTGAAATGTAACGTCGCCGGTGCAGAGCAGACCGGCTGAAGAAGGATTACCGGGGGCTGGCTCGTCCTCGGCTGCATTAAAGCCGAAGCTACCGCAGCTGCACACACACATACACACACACACACATCAAAGGCTCTCCTTCTCCTCCTCGCTGCAGCTCTCGCAGACAGCGGATCAGCTGGATGGTATAACCCTCTCTCCTTTTTTTGGTATTTTTGTTTCTTCCGTTCTTTTACGCACACAGAGCGGGACATTAAACGGAAATTTCAGCAGACCACGGTAAGAACAGGCTGAATTTTTGTGTGTATGTGTGTGTGTGCAGTGTCGGGTTTGTCTGTGGGCAGGAGTACACACATAAAGGAAAATTCGTTTTATTATGCATAGTGCGGGACTTTAAGTGTGCCCAGGTTCGGCTTTATGGAGACCTGTATCTGGTTGACATGGTAATTAGCCTGAGGGGTAACATATTCCACAGTGTTTATACCAGCTTGTGCGTAAATATATATATATATATATATATATATATATATATATATATTTACTTATGTGTGTGTGTGTGTGTGTGTGTGTGTGTGTGTGTGTGTGTGTGTGTGTGTTGATCTTCCACAGTCGCTATTCTATATCATGTCCTGTGGGGATCCAGTGTGTCCATTACATCAGGTTATAGCAACCTTGAAATGCAATGGCGTGTTTTTTCTTTCTACCTCTGCTCTCTGCGGCTTTTTGATTTTCCTTATACAGCCTCTTGCTTTTGACATGGTAATATGGATACTATGCAGCTTTCTCTTAAAATATCCCACACGATCACATCTGTGCTTCTGCGTAACGCATCGTCCTATCACCGAACAACTGCAGTCACAGACGTGATGTCCGTCCACTTGTGGGAAACATGACTGGATTCCTCTGGTCTGTGTGAGGAAAGCTGTTTTATTCGATTGTCCATCTGGACTCATTTGTTGTCTCTCTGTTTTTCTTTGCTTTTAGTCGAAGATGAAGCACTGAGGAGAGAACTGCACAGGCTCCCCCCGGTTGTGTTCATCCTGAGGCTGCAGTGAACGGAGGAGGGGGGATTGCGGTATAAGAAGGTTAATAATCGGCATCAATAAAGGTCGTCTCTTTTAGCCCGGAACACAATCGAAAGGGTGAATCTCGCCCCTGTGCGGGGGGATCGGCGGAGCAACGTGAGTGTGTAAAAAAAATTATGGCCACCCTACTGCGAAAGATCGGTCTGATCCGTCTGCACGACCGAGACACCGAGGACCCAAAGCACCACCAGGGCTCGTTAAAGGGGAGCAAAGGAAACCAGAAAAACAACACCAGCAAACACTGTCAGACCGCCAACGAGACCAACATCCTGAGCACTCCGGAGATTAAAGCGAGGAAGCTGGACCAGCACGGCAAGGACAAGCCGTCCGGCAAGGATAAGCAGGTCAAGGATGCGAAGGAAAAGCAGCAGACGGGAGGAGGTGGTGGCGGCGGTGGAGGAGGAGGAGGAGGCGTAGGAGGAGGCGGCAGTAAAGCTACCAGTGCCTCCTCGATACCACCGCTGCCGCCTCATCGGCAACACTGCACCCAGGTCCGGACGCGACGGCTGATGAAGGAGCTGCAGGAGATCAGGAGGTTAGGAGACAACTTCATCACGGTGGAGCTGGTGGAGGACAACCTGTACGACTGGAACGTCAAGCTGCATCAGGTGGACAAGGACTCGGCGCTGTGGCAGGACATGAAGGAGACCAGCACAGAGTTCATACTGCTCAACGTCACCTTTCCCGATAATTTCCCCTTCTCGCCGCCGTTCATGCGGGTCCTGACGCCCCGGTTGGAGAACGGCTACGTGCTGGACGGCGGGGCCATATGCATGGAGCTGTTGACCCCCCGCGGATGGTCCAGTGCCTACACGGTGGAGGCCGTCATGAGACAATTTGCTGCCAGCCTCGTAAAAGGACAGGTGAGGAGAAGCAGGGGCTGCTGGGTGAGGGTCCTTGCTTGGAATATCATCAACCATCTGTAGCAGATCTATTACTATTACTGATGCTGATGTTTCGTGCGTAATTGTGGCACTTTTACACGCAGGTACAGCAGCTTTTAGACTTAGAGAGAGTTTAAAATCTGTGTTCTTGGCCATTCTTTGTTTTCTAACGTAAAACAGCCTCCGCTTCAGCTTCTCGAGGCATGTTTGTCACAAAGATTGCTGAATTAGCACATTTGTCTTTTAATTGCGTCGTGGAACTACATCCCACCGAACTACAATATAATTCTATTTAAAAATAGTGTTCATTCTCTACATCCGGCCTATTTATAGCATGTTCTGTCATTTTCTGTCAATGCATGGCTGTGATGTCTTAGATCCTCACACCCCTCCTCTCTGCTGTGAGCAAACCCCTCATTGTCAATATTATTCATCTTTATGTGATTTTCCTGCGGTCATTTCACGCAGTCTCTCCTTTATGCATCAGCTCTCCGTCTGCAGTTGCGCCGTGCTCTCCCTTTTTCCTTTTCCTTTTTTTTTATCACCTCCGTGATAGCACCCTTTGACAACAAAGACCCGCTCCCATGCGATGGAAAAGTCTCTTTGCATGCTCTAACGCGGTCTAACTCAACTCTGTAGTCCTGTTAGGCTTTTCTAATCTATCGTTCGCGATGGTGGGCAGGAAGATAAGTGGATGAACAAAACAGAGACGGCAGGTTGCCTGCCTAGTAGACCTGAGTGACTTAGAGTGTCTGGATTATGTAATCCTGTCAAATCTGGGGGTTTTTTTTACATCCTCAGTGCACCGCAGCAGCAGCTCTTCAATTCCAGCGGAAATGGCTGCTTCTCTAAACGCATCTGCCTGCTCTAACCGTTTAGTTTGAGTAGATATTCTGTTCTCCTCCCAGATAAGATTCGGTTTTTTCTTTAATGCGTTTCAGCTCTTTCATCTGTACACTCTACCCCCCCTTCTCGCTGACTCGGGCTGTTTTGGAATCAGCAGTGGGGCATTGCTGATGTATTAAACCTTATGTAAACTGTCACTGCATTGGCCTGCCCTAACCCCTTTTTGATGACATAACAAAACGTCATTCCTGAGTCATTTGTGGTCATTTAGAATCTGTCATGAAGAGAGGTCGTGAGGTCAAAAAAAGGCCTGCAGTGTGTGTGTGTGTGTGTACATCTTGATTTACTGCTTGATGAGAGGAGGTTGCAGCTCTGCAGTGTCTCCTAATTATGGTGCAGTGTCTTCCTTATCTGGCTTGCTAATGGAAACAATATTGATTAATTATTCCTGTGTGTGTGTGTGTGTGTGTGTGTGTGTGTGTGTGTGTGTGTGTGTGTGTGTGTGTTCTCCTCTTTTGTACATCTCCACAGGCACTCGCATGTACCCCGTCCTAGTTTTCAGAGAGGTGTAATGGTCTCTTACTCATGACAGACAGAACACACGCACACGTGTCTATAAATAACTAAACACACAGGATATATTTATTTGTCCTTGGCCACCGGTTCCCTGTAACAACAGTGATGAGGCCAGTTTAGAAGCTTCCTCCCTATTTTTAGTGTTAGAGGATACACGAATGACACGGTGCTGAGCTGAGAGTCAACAGAGATACATGTGTCTCCACCTGCAGACGTGAGGAAGCATAGACACACACACGCACACACCATCACACCAGCTGGGATGGGGGGAAATCGAGCTTAATATAGGTGTTTTTGTAATGACATCCAATTTTGTAAATGATATGTTGCTGTTTGTGTAGTAGAGTTCAGGCAGTATACCGATAGTACTATAATCCATTCTCTTGCAAGTTCTCAAAGCAGACATGCCTTTACTCTTAATTTGCAAGAAAATCTGCAGTTCCACCAAATTTTCTCTTTCTCTGGGTCACTGTGCAAAATGTAAAGAAAAACCAAATGCAGCACACACAAAAATAAAAAGAGAACTTTGGTTTTTTTTTTAAAAATATGTCTCTTTTTAAAGCAAGCAGTAAGTTTTGAAAAAGTTTTTGCATCATGTCTTCTTTTAAAGCTGTGTAAGTGTTTGGGAACTGGGGAGAACAACTGCTGTGGTTTTGACAGTGAACCGTTGTTTTCCCATTCTTGGTTAAAGTGAAGATGTCAGCTCCTCTGCAGTTCATGGCCTCCTTATTTTTTTGTTGTATAATAAGCCTTGTCCTTTCAGCTGCTCCTTTATTTCCCAAGTGGTCCCTACAGCCGATGGATTTGCATGTTTGATTTAGCACAGTTTTTATGGCAAATGCATTTCCCGATGAAACCCTGCCATTTATCAAGACTTGGGACTGGGACGAGTAGTACACTAACCTGTGACCTCTTGGGTGTTTCCTCCCATTATTTAAAAAGGGGGCCTTTTACGTGGAAGGCAAATGTGTTAACCAACTACACCTACAGGCGTGGATTGGAGGCACGTTTAACCTTTCCTGAAAAAGGATGTAATCTGGACAACAACACATATGCTCCAACACCTGATTTTGTTCCATTGTCTATCAAGGTATACTTATACTGCACTGGCAGTGTGTTTGGGTCATTGTCAGGCTGAAAACTGAAGTCACTGCCAATCAGATGAAAGCCTGGCCATTGCAACGCAAATCAAAATCTCATTTGACTTTTCCACATTCATAATTCCACCAATTTTGACAAGATTCCCAACACACACTGACTGAAATGCAGCCCCCAAACCACAACAGAGCCTCCACAATTACACATGGCTGTAGACTCATTGTTGTCTCTCCTGACCTCTGTACATGTTGATGATGATTTGAACCAACATAGGACCTGCTCTCACTGATTTTCAGAACTGTTTTTGTGTATCATTTTAAAAAACCTCAAGACAGCCTAAACCTTCCACTTGGACCATTTCTGACCAGGCTTCAGTGAAGAGCAGATGGATGAATTGAATCCTCGTGTCCTGTGTCAGGTCTTTGCTGGATTTTTTTTTCCAGTTTCTAAGGACATGACTTTCAGATACAGTTCATCTGCTGTAGATAGTCTTTTAGGCCCGTCACTTCTTCTTTTGTCCTCTACTTACGCAGTTTTCACAAGTTTTTTTAAGGACAATACAAACTTTGTCAAGTTTTCAGCTAATAGATCTTTGGGAATCACCTTGTTGGTACAAAAATAGCATTTTATGCCTCTCAATCTGTGCTACCATTGGTATTTTTTAATAGCATTAACTAAAAAAAATTGGTACAAATTGCTGTGTTTTTAATAGCAGCAAAGTGCCTAAGGACACAATTTAAAACTGGTTCTAGACACAACGACGGTGCATTTATATCGGCCAGTGTTAGATGTCTTAACAAACAAAAAAACAAACATTCCTCTGAAAATGGTCGGATATAAGAAGTGGACTGAAAATAAGTGAAAAAGCGGCCGATGTTCAAAGAAAAGCTTTAAACGAACTTCAGAAATCCTAGAGAACTATTGCTCAACAGCTCTTTAAAAACTTATAAGAAATTCTGGCTCGTTGGAAACAAAATAAAAAGGAACAAGGGGAACAAGGGGTGTCACAGTACTGGTCATACGTACTGGATACATTTTTAAAAGTTTAGAGAATTTCTTTGTTATTTTTCACCCTGGTTTTTCAGTTGAATGAAGGATTTACCTTTACACAGTTTCCATGCTCTTGAAAAGAGGATTGGTTATTTTGCTGCCAAATTTAGTTTTAACCTGCATTATTTTAACTAAATCAGTCAAGGTTGGACAATTAATTAATTGGACTGAAGCATAATTGATAAATGATAAGAGTCTTCACTTGCAGACCTTGATTAAAGGACTATTCCAACGGTTTCACTGTTAATGTCATTTTACTAGAGATGTGGGAACCACAGGATTTTACAAAAATGTATAATTTATGAAAAAGAACTCTCCAAGCAAGAGATATTTTACTCCGCTGTCCGTGTTAGGCTTATACAACCCTCAGATAGCACAGGTGACATCGCCAGGTTGTTTGTTTAGCCCTCTGGAATCTGAAAATGCTGTTTTCACAGAATCCGTCATCATCGCCGTGATGACAAAGCGTAACTTTGTGTGTAAAATCAGGGGAATTCCCCTTTAAAACATCCCGTCTTCTGTGATTTGCGCTCTTCCACTGCTGCCTGCATTACGTAGTGTGTGATTCTGTGCAGATTGAGGAACCCAGACTGGTGAAACTAGCAATCATTTACCCTTTACTGACCTCGCCATCAGTCCCACTGGGCTCCCCTTTGAGGATGATGTTGATGGCACTGATCCCCATTTGTTTATCCCAACACTTTTTAGCACATGTCTGTGTTATGTAATCCCCCCCCCCAGGCCTCAAAGCTGCTTCCCAACATCACTGGGGCCTTCCCTGGTCTGCCCATTGACTGATCTCTATTACGCGGCAGCCACTCTACACAAGTGTGTCTCTCTCAATGAGCGAGTGCTTAGCTGAAATAGATAAACACTGACATGGCGCTGCATAGGCCCGGGGCACTCACCCAGACAGGCACACACCCATTTGATTGCCCACTGGTTCTCTCACGAGCTGACTTTTCTTTACTTCCTCTCTCCGTCCATCGTTGCCTGTGTCACACTGTGACTTTCTCCCAGATGACTGCAAGCACAATAGAGGTAATTGATACTCAATTTCCGTTTCATACTGGAGTCAAAAACCTTTAATACAGGCTTGTGCACCAGTGTACATTTCACAGTCTCCCATTCACAGACTTCCTCTTTGCGCTTTGAGTATTTCAGGCTGGCGGCTGCAGACTTTCTTTATTTCGTCTCGCACAGACACACAAAAGCAGCTCACTTGCTCACAAATTCTTCCACATAACATCCAAGCCAATCAGTTCACTTTGGGATAGCTTCTGCTCTGCCATCGATCTCCATGGTAATCTCACCTCTTTAACAATAGTCGGTTTCCTTTAACATATCCATCCAAGGAAGTAACCCGCCATTTTGATGTGGTGACAGCAACTATATGGCGGGACGCATGGATAATGAGTCTGCATGTGATTTCAAAGAGAATAACACCTCTCACCTCCCTGACAGAAGCCAACCGGAACATTATTTGTGCTTGTCAGCCTGGGTAATCTGTGTTCAGGCCTCTGGCAGCAGAGGGAAGCTGAGCAGGTTTCAGGGAGAGCTGATCAGGTGAAACCCTGTCGGTTTGTTTTACATTTTAAAGGATGTGTTGATCCATTGTCTGAGAAAAGAAGAGAATGTCCTTTAAAGTGTGTTTTTTAGTAAAAGAGAAACAGAAAACAAATCCCAAGGCAACATTGCGTATAATATCTCATCTGAGTGAGTCACCCGGTGAGTCATGCATTCAGTTCTTCAAAACAAGTGGAATGAAAAAAAATTCACCGTGATGGTAAAGTTTCTTCTACCAAAGCACTAATCAGCTTTAAAACTCACGATTGTCTTCAATCTTCAGATGAGATCAGCCGCATTCTCCTTGGTTCCAGCTGTCTGACTTCATTTCAAGTGTTTCAATATGAGATTAAATGACTTGTCATAATGGACATTTCTAATTGGGATCGATGTCAAGACTGATGAAAGTAATCGGACGAGGTTTTTTTAAACGTGTCTGCTGGAGAGACAGAGTGACAAACGTAGAGGCAGAGTGAGTGTCGCTAAGCCTCGCAGTGAAATGAGGCCACTGTTGCTACATGAATGGAAACTCTAACCCTAATCTCCAGATCATTCAGCGTTACCACCTCACCTCCTTTTAGCTATTCTTTATTGACCCAGAATAGCCGAGCAAGTATGCATGGCGCACGGTTACGGTTCACCAGATGTCAGGGGAGCTGAGAATTAATGTTGGATTTGCAATTTAGAAGTGTAGTCCTAAATTCAGCATCTTGTTTAAGGACATGACCGTTTTCACAGGTTCCAAAGGTCCATTAGGTCCCCTTTAAATTTAAATGCTGGTGATGAGGCAGAAAAAGTAGCACGACCTGATATCTTTTGGCTCCTTGAGTAAGACGGTGCTACATGGGAACACGATGTCGAATGCAAGCTCCAAAAATGAATGCTTATCTTTCTCAATGTTTTTTGCTAACACACAAATGGTAAATGGCCTGTATTTTATATAGCGCTTTACTAGTCCCTAAGGACCCCAAAGCGCTTTACATATCCAGTCATCCACCCATTCACACACACATTCACACACTGGTGATGGCAAGCTACATTGTAGCCACAGCCACCCTGGGGCGCACTGACAGAGGCGAGGCTGCCGGACACTGGCGCCACCGGGCCCTCTGACCACCACCAGTAGGCAACGGGTGAAGTGTCTTGCCCAAGGACACAACGACCGAGACTGTCCAAGCCGGGGCTCGAACCTGCAACCTTCAGATTACAAGGCGAACTCCCAACTCTTGAGCCACGATCGCCCCTAACACAAGTTAAAAAAGCACCACAAGTACTAATCATGTAACTCATATTAACTGAAGCAACTCATAGAGGGTTTGTGTGTGTTTGTGTAGGTAAATTACTATGAAGTGTTGGCATAGTATGGCCCAACTCCTAACATATTCCCTAACAAAAATGACTGTTTATTGCAAGTACTAACTTCTAACTTCTGGTAATTTATTGCTCAGACTGTCCTGTAGTTATTATATTCACATTTATAATATATTTTTATTGTTTATATGTTGTGTAGTATGACTGGCAACGGGGTTGGGTGGGCAAGAAAATACAATTTCAAAAATCTATGCACGTCACATTTTCTTAAGCTGTCCACTGGGCTGGATTGGAGTGCTCACCAGGCTGATTCTGCCTCCGGGCTTTATGTTTGACACCCCTGCTATTAATGTTTTGTACCAATTAAAAGGAAGATAATTGGTGAGTTTCTGAGGTCTTAAAGATGCATGTTAGCATGTTTCAGTGTTTGTGCTAAGCTAAACTAGCTAGCCACTAGCTGTTGCTTCACAAACTGTATGCAGAGAAGTATTAATCTTCTTTTTTTACTCTTGGAAAGAACTCAAACGAGCCCAATTCCCAAAACTATTCAATTAAGCAGCAGACTGAAAAAGGAATACTGAAAAAAAAAGATAACGGCCACTTTGTTCAGGCTCTCAGATGTCATGTTCCTACAACAATGACAACCGTCCTTAACTGCAGAAAACTGACTCCACAGAAGCGTAGTATACCTGACGGATTAATGTTCCGGCTATGGGTGTATAATTTTTCTGCACTGCACTGCAGCATTCAGAGGCGCTCACCAAGTGAGGGAATTGTGTTAGTATTGGTTTCAGTGGAAAGCCTCGGTGCCTCCCTGCCAAGAACAATGCTACGGGTAAAGGGAAGTGGTGCAGTGTGTCATAGTGTGTAGAGTACCCAGTATTTTCCTGTGAATCACCACAAAATTTAACCTACAGTTTGACCAGTGTACATAGAGCCACTGTGCAGTCAAATTTGTGGTTCTCCCGTGTTTCTCAGGTGATTGTATTACATTAAAAAAAAAGCTAGTGACACTGGTATGAGTCACACCTTTGTCCAGGCTGTGGTGTCATGGCATTGAATGTCTCCCTATATATTTGTTTTTCAGCATTAAGTGAGTTGTTTCTTTTTCCATTCATCCTCCTACACAGCTTTCTTCAGGGAAGACTTACTGCCAGTAACAGAAAAGGCAGCTTTATCATTTCAGTTGACGCCTACTCTTCTTTCCTCCATATCCTCCCTTACACACACACACACACACACACACACACACACACACACACACACACACATTTATTATTAGTCGTGTGAAGGAGGAAGGGCCTCAGCAGCATGGTGCCTGGTGAAAATCCTTAAGTCAGATATCACAGTGCTTTTCATTGTGCACGAGGCAGTTAAATGGCTCTTCTGACGTATATACACACTTTTTCATCATTTAGTGCCATAGGTGCTTCTGCTCCTCACTTATCTCCTCATTTCTCCGAGTACCAGAGGGTGTATTTTTACTTCTGATTGAACCTGACGTCTTAAAAGCTTTTTTTTGCACGCCTTTAAACATTGATCTGTTGTTGGTCAACCTGCTTTCAGACTATCTGTCTTGTCAACATCCCTCCTGCGGCTGTGCATTCACCATCAACTTCATCCATGTGCATGTGTGGGCTGCGTTTCTGTCTTTCTGTGTATGGTTTGGAAAGATTTCAAAAAACTGTTTTCAATTATGAACCTTTTGATCTGACGTTGAATATTCAGACCACAAAGTATTGATATGTGCTTCCTTTTGAAGTTTTGCAAAATTATATTCTGCTTTTTAAAAATCAAAATGAATGTGCACAGGCAAAAATTATACCATAAATCAAGGATTTTTTCATCTGCAATGAATTGGACTTGCGATAATACCACAAACAGCTGGAGGGAAATAAACTGAAAGGTTTACGTCAGTTTTCACATAGATTTTTGTTGATATTCCTAAAAGTCCTTTTTTTCCTATGTGTATTATTTATTAGATGTTGAGTTTAGTTTGCTGACATATTAAACTGTTGCATTCTGCTAATCGCGGCTTTTTTAAATTTTCTGTCATCATAAACTGAAAATCTTTTAGCTTTAAATCATTTTTTTCTTTTAACTTTGTCAAAAAAAATATGTAAATGTCTATTATGCTACAACAATCTTCTGAATTTTATCGTCAGTGTCATCAAGGCTGGTTTTGTGGCACTACACTTGGCTTGCGCATGCTTATTAAAAATGTAATGTAGAACTTTTGTCATAAAAAAAGAACATGAAAATATTTTATTTAAAAAAATAGCAGCTATCAAAATACATTGAAAGAAGAAAGCCTCTGTCTCCGTAAGTTTTATACTGCGGGAAAAAAATAGATTTGCCACCTAATGGCAAAGATCCTAGACTTAGATCATGGCTGACGTCTAATCAATAGCTTTATAGCTCTGGATCTATCCAATTTAGTGAAAAGGAATTCATAATTTGGGTGTTTCCTCTAGACAGAGAGCCAGTCAAACAAATGTACTGCATGAAAGTAGTGTCTTTGGCAGAGGCTGCACTTTAGCCATCAGAAAGTGAATACATGAGTGCAACCTTTGCCAGCAGCTTGTAAATCAATATCGCTATTTAAAAAAATCACCACACTGCCAAATTTATAATTTCTTTACATTTGAAGACACACCTTTTTAATAGTCTACATTTATGACAAAATAATATCAGAAGCACATCTTGGCAGGTACCAATAAATATTTACTTTTTGGCATTGAGTGTGAAACGGGACACAAAATAACACGAACACGTTAAATACAGTGTGAGGCTGCAGCTTAGTTTAATATAAAATATCAAACAAAACAGCAGCAAGCCTGTTTCTGTTCACAATTATGGCTAAAATATGGCTCATATATCTTGTATATTAATGTTCTCATTCTGTGACAGGAAATACTGCTGCTGCTACACAGTAGTTTTCTTTTGAAGAGCGCCAAAGGCAGAGTTACACGGAAGAGGATTAGGACCATGGGGAAAAAAACAAAGTTGGCATGTCTTTTTTTTCTTCTTTTCCAGAATTCTGAGAAAAAAGTCCGAATTCAGAATTTGACCCTTTTTTCTGACTTTAATCTCAGAATTCTGGAAAAGAAAAAAAAAGATGTGCCCACTTTTCTTTGTTTTTCCCAGAGGCCCAAATCCTCTTCCGTTGAGTTACTTTAATTAGAGGAATGGTGAAGTCACAACTTTGCCTTCATTTATTGATTAAATTAGGTTTCACATGTTGGTAACATGTAGGCATAAAAAACTGCTTGATTAGATTTAGGAAAATGTTGTGATTTGGGTTCAAAATATGTAGTTGTTTTAATATCTGTTTTGTCCAATAAGTTATTTGAGTTTTTTGATATAAAATGCGACAGACGTGCATACCAACACTGTCAGTAAAACACATCAAATGTTTAAGGAGCTTGCAAAGAAAAGCGTCTGGACTTCTTTAAGTTGCTTGAAGACGTTTCACCTCTCATCTGAGAAGCTTCTTCAGTTCTAAGGTCAAATGGTGGAGAGTCCCAGATTTAAACCTAGTGGGAGTATCCCCCCACAGGGGGACAAAAGGACCCCCTGATGATCCTCTAATCGCCTGAGCCAAGGTGTGAAACTGGGTGTGGGTCCCAATCAGCCAGAGTTTCGCCTTGTCTCAGGCGATTAGAGGATTATCAGGGGGTCCTTTTGTCCCCCTGTGGGGGGATACTCCCACTAGGTTTAAATCTGGGACTCTCCACCATTTGACCTTAGAACTGAAGAAGCTTCTCGGATGAGAGGTGAAACGTCTTCAAGTAACTTAAAGAAGTCCAGACGCTTTTCTTTGCAAGCTCCTTTGACTACGATGACCTGGATGACTGAGAACCTTCACAGACACATCAAATGTTTCCATAAATTGTTGAAAATCACATCTGTTGCTGTCTACATGGACTTGTTACATTTGCACTGAGCAACCATCTGTTCTATAGGAATATAGACAGAATACAATGAGGTAACAGCTACTCAAGTCCCCTCGGTTGTGCTTATTGACAAAGACTCATTCAGACTGATGGCAACACGTTGGCTATCTGTCTGCATTTGAAAATCAGACAGCAATTATTTGCAAACCTTTGACAGTCTCTCAGAGGGTAATTGTAGTCACTCCAAGTCAACTGATTGCAGAATGGTTGTTTCCAATCAGATGACCTCTGCAATCGCCTGAGATCAAAAGTGGTCATAAGTGTGCAACACCCTCAAGCTCTAGGCAACCATTTACTTGAAGCTGCAACTGATACCAAAATGTTCAATAAAATCACCAGTAGCCACCGGTTTGCTATTTTTGGTTTTTGTTTGGTTTGTTTTTTTTTTTCAATAATGTTGCTTTCCTGTTTTACTTGTGTGACTGAGCAATTAGCTCTAAACTAGGAGGTAATGTTTAAGCTAAGTGTGTCCCGTTTGGATGCTTTTTCAGTTAATTTTATTTAAATTTGGTGCATGACATGAGCCCTTGTTAGTAGTGTTCCCAGCATATTTTCATTTATTTATTAAAATGTCGATATTTGGTGTCTCAGTATACAAAATAGCCACACAAAATACTGTGTTATTATGCTATATCAAGTTTTTTTTCCCCCCCAGCTCTAATACCAAGACAATTTAAAGTTTTGCTACACCACTATCATGGTGTCGCTCACTGAAATTAAATTACACAACACTAATGTCTGTGTCCATCATGCCTGAAACGACAAACGTCATGTGTTCAGACTCCTCATTAGTCGGCTGTTTAATTGCTTCTGTATTTTACTAATCTTTTACACATGGAGCTAACCTTGTCCCCCACCCTTTCCTTTTCCTTTGTTTCTTTATCTGTCGCAGGGCCGTATATGTAGGAAAGCCGGAAAATCTAAGAAAGCTTTCAGCCGCAAGGAAGCCGAGGCTACCTTCAAATCCCTGGTGAAGACCCACGAGAAGTACGGCTGGGTGTCTCCGCCCGTCTCTGACGGCTGAATGCCCCGGCACCGTCCCTCCGACCCCCGCGCTAGCCGGACAAACCCAGCTAGCCCCGACACGCAAAACGACACACCACGCTAACTCAACAATCTCTCATTTTCACCTTTTGCTGTTTCACTCAAGATTTTATTTTATTTTTCTGGTTTTATGTGTTATTTAATTATTTTTGTTATTTTGGATTTTGATCACCATCTCCAGAAGAGCTGACATCCATTCATCGCCGTCACTCCACCTACACCTAGAAAACAACTTTTGCTTCACCTCCCTCTCACCCAGGGATTCTTTCCCCTGTTTAGGAAAGACCTGAGAGGGCAGTGTTTGCTTGCGAGTGTGTGTGTGTGTGTGTGTGTGTGTATGTCGCTGCATTGGACATCCGCTGGGAGTGTGTGCACGTGCATCGGAGTGTGCTCTACTGTGGGTGGATTTTTTTTCTTTTTTGAAATGCACACGCATGCATGTGCAGTGGGACAAATCGGACAGTGTGGACTTTTCCACCCATGTGAAAGACTACTGAATGAAGGAGACTCATCTCCCTCTCCTGTCCTTGCAATCCCGCCCCCATTCTCCCCTCCCTTTTCCATCCCTCATTCCTTTCTTCTCTTGAACTGGCATTACGTCCCGCCATCTCTCTCTCTGTAGCTGTCGGGTCATTTACATATAAATGAAGCTGTTAATGTTTTATAGAAGGGCAGCGCACTGACGTTTAAACTCACTCATTCGCACCTTCATTTCCCCTTTCTTTTGACTGTGCCGTTGCTCACAGTTCAACGCAACATGAAGATTGTAATTTACATGGAGCTGTGCTCTCTCTTTCTCTCTCGCTCTCTCTATCTGTTTCTTTCTTTAGCTCGCTTTGTTTCCTTCTCTCCATCTCTTGTGGCTAAATTTAGAGCTCACTGTTGCGTAGATGGATATTGATTTTTAATGGAGAAAAAGAGTCACATGCTGCTTTATGCAGTAACTACTGTATGTATGATAAATAGAATGACACTCAGTCACTTCTCTCTCTCTCATGTTCTTGTTAGTGTGTGTGTGTGTGTGTGTGTGTGTGTGTGTTTAGGAGAGGAATGAAGACTATAATTCTCGCGATTTAGATACCAGATGGTACAGCTGAAGGCTAGACCTCAGTGTGTGTGTGTATGTGTGCGCGTTTGAGTAAGGGAGACAACACTTAACAGAGAAAAATATGATTTACTGTGAATGACACTAAGACTTGAAGGGAGTGCTGGCTTTTTGCTAGATTACCTGCCTTCTTGTCCCGCCGTCGACGTCAGCTCCCGATTGTTATTAGCGTAAAACACGCGTGTAGCTGTGACCAAATATCTGCGCGCACACAGCCTCGTCTCTCTATTGGATGCACGCGATGGAGAAAAGGTCGGCAGAAAATACGCTTTGCCTCGCCCAGACGTTTTGCACAGCTCACACACTTGGAGCGTACACCTGCGGCCTTCGGCGGTAACACCTAGAAATGAAGACAGACAGGATGGCGTGCTGGGGTGGTGCTTTAAATTGAGAGCCCGCCGGATTGATGTCTGCTGAAAGCAAGAGACCGAAGGCAGGAGAACAGAGGGATGGGAGGCAATCGCGAGAGCTTTGCTTCTTGGAAATGTCAGGTGGATTGAAAATGTCCGAAGACGGCCGTGATTACTTAAGAGGCATAGAGCTCCAACCTTTTTAAAAGGACTTAGTATATATCTACTGTTAACTGTACGGCTGCAACAGCGTCGGTCTCAATCAGCTGAGGGGGCCCGCTAGCCGCAGACTAGCTATCTCTCCATTCTGTCCAGTGAGCTCTGTTTGTTTTGCTTGCCGCCAGTTAAATGTCAGAGGGAAGGCTGCTAATTGGTCTGACATTTCAGCAGAGCGTCATTAGAGGAGACCGCGAGGGCACATGGATGGACGATGTCAGAGCTCCCGCTCGGCTCTGACATTTTGTCATTTTCTTCTCCTGCCTTAATTTTTGGAGGGATGGGGGTTTGGCAAGGTGAAGGCAGGCAGGTGAGGGGTACTGGAGCCAGCTCCCAGCTCAGCGGTCCTCGACCATGGGATTTTCAAAAATCGCAGAGCCATCTGCGATTCGGATCAGGTCATATCTCGTCCCGACGCTCCCTTCGAGTCGCGGTCGACAGCAAGTCTGGGTTTGAGTGCACGTGTGAGCACATATGTGTGTCACACTCCCATCATGAAAAAAAAAAATTAATAAAGAAACAGAAACATCACCATCTGGTATGTGATCATGTACGAAAGCGCGTTAGTCCTCTTTTGAATTTGGCTAGTCATTTCAGGGTCGGTCGTATAGTGATCTCTCGGCTTTGTCAGCAGAGAAAACTGTAAACTGAATTATTATGACAAAATATCTCAAACAGCTGAGTGTTTGCTGGTTTCAAGAGAATACTTTTGTGATATAGTTTAGATCGGTAGTTTGCAGACACTAACTGGGTGAACTGATTATGTTGTAATATATCTGCATGTGATGTGATTGGTAGCTAGCTACTGTATCTCTTTTTTTTTTCAAGAAAAGTGAGGAAAAATATGGGGAAAAAAACAAAAAAATGCAAATGCTTCTCTTTTCTTGGTATATATTTTTTCTCTCTCTCTTTTTGGTTCTGTACTGTATGTATTTTTCTTTTCTTTCTAAGCGTCCTAAAAATGTCACATTGTGTTATATGAATGTTTGTGTTTTAATTTATTTGTGGTTTGCCAAAATGAAGATTTGAAGCATGTTGCAGGTACTGTCACAAGAAAACGAGAAGAAAAAAAAAACCTACTAAGAATGATAGCCTATGTATTTGTGTGATCAGAGATTTGGGGAGGGGGCTGGGGTGGAGGGTACAGGCAGCAAAGAAGGACAGAAGGCAGTGAAGCCTCGAGATTATAAAGGGAGTATTTTTGGGAGTGTGTCAAAGTGGAGTCAAGAAAGTGACATGGTGCTCCCTTGAATACTTTCTGGTGCCCTCCATGATGTCACTACTGTCCCTTTCCCCATTGATCCTGCTCTCTAAACAGCGATTTGGTTTGTGGGTAATGCAGTCAACACAAACATCTGAAGTCCCACGAGTCACAGATCGGAGCTCAGTGTGACCTCCCTATGCTTCAAATCAAACTTCTTAAGGGAATCTGACCTGTGATGAGTTACCCTGGGTCACTTCGTCCCACTTCTGACTTGAGTGTTTAGTCCAGACCGAGGTCTTACAAGTTCAAAAAGGTGAAAGGTCATTGCAAGACCAAACAGGAATGTGCAATAAAAGTTACAGCTTATTCAACCTCTGCTGATTTGTTGGTTTGTTTTTTGAGCTAATGTCACATCTGGGAGCTTTCTTAATGTCCCTGCTATGCTCTCAAACATCCTAAAGACACACTTCCATCTGCTGTGTCCTCAGCCTGGCCCCTGCATTGGCCTACTTTCATTTACTGCAGCTGACATTCATGGTAAGGACAGACTGTAATCACCCATCCTTGTCTCCTCGGCTAATTCCTAGACACAGTGTTCCCTCTGTATGGCCAAGTGTGGTTACCCGCATATGGCGGGTAGTGGACATCTGTAGATGGATGTGTTAAAGACAGTGCAAAGTTTGTTTAAGGTGAGATGGTTAAAAAAATCTTTTTATTTATTTACTTTTTACACTGGATCTCATTCCTGATCATTAGTTGTGATAATGATCAGAAATTGCACTTCTGGGCTTATGACAGTAAGACCATAAAGCAGAAGTGTTAGCCAAATTCAAATTAACCATAAAATCAGACCTAATTCGCTTATCATTACAATTTTGCTGCCTGGGTTTGACCTCTTGTACTCTACCTATCGTAGCTGTGCAGCCACGTTTTCTTAGCAGTGATAAAATAATAGCATTCCTATCTTTGGTGTGTTCACGTTTACTTTCTCTTACAAAGAACGTGGAAAGCACAGCTAAGCAGAGCAAAGACATTAATTAAAAAGAGTGAGTTAAAACCCCATGTAAAACAGCTGATCTATTGCAATAATCAATAACTAATACAGCACAACTAGTTCAAACAAACAGGAAATGTTACTCATTTTAGCTGATTTCAACTCTTTTTCAAAATATTTATTCCACAAATTTTATATAAATATTCATGGTGTATTTCAATTCAGATACTTATTTCAGTAGATTTTTTTATGTACGACACCATGTATGGTGTATTTTGACTATGTAGAGCTTCAAATCAAACATAGCAAATTTTGCAATTACCAGAACTTTGACTGTCATGCTAGTTAGTTGATTTTCGGGAAAATTTGCAACTTGCCAAGCCTTTAACTGCACATGATGCTCACTTTGTCCACAATGAAGATGATAATTTTAATACAAAAACACCCAACCCAGTGTAATGTGTGGTTGTACCTTCAATAACAGAAAACAGGCTTGTCACTGTTAGCTTGCTAGCTAGCTTCGGTACCAGATGCAGCAGGAAGATGTTTCTTTCTGCTGCATCTGAAAATTGGTTGGCGGTCTCTCTATTTCCACTACGTAGACAAGATAGTAGCAGCTGAGGTTACCATTAAAAGTGTATAGCCTTTCACGCTTGGCTTTTTTACTGCATATTGTAGTAATCATACAGAGAGTAGCCATAGTCGTTAGCATTTATACATTTAGAAATATTATCTTAACTATGGAAGTATGTGAGTTCACACAGCTAACTAAACTATGGCTGTATTCCAATTCAGGGTCTGCAGCCTCAAAGTATGCAGCCTCAACGATCCTCAAGAGCCAACTTTGCAGACATGTGGCGAACAGTAATGTTTTAATGTTCTTCGTTATTAAACATTTGCACATAAATAAATGACATAATATTCAGTACTTACTTAAAGTTTACTCTTCGGGTGCCCCTCTTCCACCGTTTTTTTCAGCAAAATTATCCACACCCACCGCTGCGCTATGCATTCTGGGATATGTTGGGCCACGAAGTCTACACCGCCACGTCCTTGAAATTCAGGGAAATGAAGGACGCATTTGAGGGCCGCATTTTGAGCAGCCTTCAAATTGGGACAGCCTTCGTTGCGTTGCTGTGACGTAATCGGTCTTAAAATGCAGCCTTTAAGGCTGCAGACTAGGGCTGGGTATCGTCACTGATTTCTAGAATCGATTCAATTCCGATTCACAAGGTCCCGAATCGATTCGATCCACGATTCGATTTAATTCGATTCGATTCGATTTAAATCTGGGAAATTTTGACAGTCAGAAATATTATAATTCAGATCAGTACATTTACATATTTTTGTATCAATAAAAAGGAAGCTGACACTCGCAAGACTTTATCAAAGGTGTGAGCGTCACAGCAGATGCTTTTGTGTCAAAGTAGCTGAAGATAAAACACAGAAAAACATGAAGGTGATTTTCCTGGCCTGGATTTTATAAAAATATTCTGCAGTACATCAAAAACGAAAGAAAACCATTAATCAACATATGAACATTACCTCTGAAGTTACAGCGGTTTTATTAGAGACACGGTTAAGCGTTTTGCATTTTGAATAATTTTAAAAAGTTTAAATTTATTCAGTATTGAACAGCAGAAATGAGGTTTTCTTTTCGGAAGAATGTAAAAGGGAAAAAAACAGCGGCTGACAGCGCTGTAAACAACAGTAGACTTGTCAGTGCGCCCCAGGGTGGCTGTGGCTACAATGTAGCTTGCCATCACCAGTGTGTGAATGTGTGCGTGAATGGGTGGATGACTGGATATGTAAAGCGCTTTGGGGTCCTTAGGGACTAGAAAAGCGCTATATAAATACAGGCCATTTACCATTTACCATTTGTGTAACAAGCAAGCGAATAATGAAGAAAGGGAAACTGTTCTTGAAGTACAGAGAGAGAGAGAGAGAGAGAGAGAGCTGTGCATCGCGGTGGAAGCAAAACAGTAAAAGTCAGAGTGAATTCATGACGATGTTTATGTGAAGCGTTTGGATCTTCTTCTGCTGCTGGTTCGGTCAATATTGTTTGGAGAGAGATCAAACTAACAGCTTTAGAATCGGCTCATAAAGGGCGTGAACAAAAAGCGCGGACCCGCCGACAGATCAGAATCAGCGAGCTGTCGGCTTTCAGCCCCGACCGTGAGAAAGGCGACATCTCACTGATTCTGATCCGCGGGTCGCGCTGTGTGTTTAAGTCTGTGCAGAATCCGTGTACCTGGGCCCTGTTTCAGGAAGCCGGTTTAGTGGAAAAACTGAGTAAGTATACCCTGAGTTAACGAAAACTCTGGGTTTTCGGTTTCACAAAGCGAGTTCAGCTGAAGCCTGAGTGAGTCACTATGACGACACACGCCGTGAAGCTAACCTGCCCCCTAGCAGGTTTACTACAACTAACCCTGACTGTCTCCGCCCCTTTGTCGGAAACCTGACAGTAGGAAGTGTCGGACATGGCGTGCCACTTCCTTGAAGAGCCAGTAGATCGTGAAGCCCAAATTCTCCGCAGAGCTCTCCGCCGGGAGAGAGTGATCAGAGCGCGTATGGACATTTTATCATTTCCTGATGATTTCCTGTGTGAACGTTACCGTTTCTCAGCACAATCTATAATTTATTTGGATAACATCCTCAGGCCATATATTACGCATGTGACACATCGCGGACATCCTCTCAGTTCTGTACATATTATTTGTATTGCACTTCGGTTTCTTGCAAACGGGAGCTTTCTGTATAATATTGGTGACGCTGAGCACGTTTCCAAGGCTACCGTCTGTCGGGCAGTCAGGAATGTTACAGTTGCACTGAAACGTCTCCTGTACTCGTTTGTGGTGTTCCCCGGTCACAGACCCACAAGATTTATCAAAGAGGGATGCCACAAAATTGCAGGTATCAGGATGACCAAAACTTAATGTATGATGTGGTGATACTTGGACTACTACTTAAATTGCACATTTATTTTCAGGGTTCCCAGGCGTGATTGGCTGTACAGATGGCACTCACATTCCAATCATTGCTCCTTCAGTAAATGAAGGAGACTATGTGAACAGGAAGTCTTTCCACAGCATTAATGTACAGGTACATAGTTCCCTGTAGCATTTCAAACTAACAAATTATTTCATTATAGTAATGGATGCTAATTTGTGTTCTCTGCACTGTGAAGATCATATGTGATGCTGCCAACATTATCACAAATGTGGAAGCCAAGTGGCCAGGCTCTGTCCATGACTCACAAATATTCCGTGAATGTACACTGAGCACAAAATTTGGACATGGTGAGTTGAGAATACTTTAAAAAATATAAAGACCAATTGCTTCAGGGACATTTGAACTGAAGTGTATCCTTCTGTCTTAGGAGAGTTCACTGGCTACTTGCTTGGTGATAGGGGGTATCCATGTTTACCCTATTTGCTTACCCCTTACCCTGACCCTGAACCGGGCCCACAGCAGTGATATAATCTGGCTAATTGCAGGACAAGAGCCAGAATTGAAATGACTATCGGAATGCTTAAGGCCCGGTTCCAGTGCCTGCAAAGACTCAGGGTCACCCCAGAAAGGGCATGTGACATTATTGTAGCATGTGTGATTCTTCACAACATTGCCACAATTAGAGGAGAACACTGTCCTTCTGAACCAAACATCAGCAGTGATCCAAACCATGAACATCCTGACCCTCCCACGGACATACAAGATGGAAGAGCAGTCAGAGACACCATATGTCACAATCATTTCTTTTGACCCATCACCTCAACATGTTGAAAGAAGAATAAACAGATTTTTTGTTCAACTGGCTTTATTGGTCGCCTGTATTTCCTGTACACAAAGTATTAAAAGATGTAAACCTCATAAAGTGTCTCTGTTGCTTCCTCCTCTGTAACAGCTGTCAATGTTTCTTCATTATTTTCCTGTAGTAAAGAAATAGACAACATTGCTGTTCTACTGTAAACTCATATAATCTGTGGAGTATTAAGAGTACTCATAACTGCATGTTGGTCTGGCTCAACAGGAGGCTGCACCAGATGCAGTACACCATCACCATCAACTGATAGAATATGAGGTTTATACAGGTCACTTATAACTTACAAGGGACCAAATGGCAATTAACAAACATACCAATCACCTTACACTTCATTGTCATTATGCTCTCAAAGACAACCAAGGCTGAGGGAAGGCAAAATCAGTCGGAAAATAACTTCACTACAAAATAATCCATTATGGTAAAGAGTTTATCAAATGAATGTGTCGCACTGCAAAGGTGACTGTGAAGAAAGGATGTATGCACATCATGTATTATTTTGAATTTACCCCTTATGTAGGCACTTGTGTCTTGCGGGGTTATTGACTCAGAGGATGTCCCCGCAGAGATGCCTTCGGCCACAGGGCGCCCACTGTTTTGGCTGAGGGCCAACTGCTCAGCCTCTGTGAGTGGTGGTGGTGGAGGACCCCCACCTGTTTTTCGGGCCTCCGCTTTTTTTCTGTTGGCTATAACGGGCCACATTTGAGCATACAGAGTAAGCAAATATGTACTTGTAATGTGCTCAGATAATTTCAATAAGTGCTTACAGAAAGAAAATTAATGTAGCCTCTAACTGCAATTGATTTACATGGGACAAACAGACCAAGCACTATGGCTCATAATACAATTACACCTTACCTGTTTGGACTATATTTTTATATTTCATTTTTACTTGCTGCCAGGAACGTTTGGGGCCTGTTGGGTTGCACCTGCGCTCACATCACATCACAAAATAAAATGTATAAAATAACAAATAAAATAACATATGATAAAATAACGTGTTAAATGGGTGGAAATCCCTCGATCAATGTTTAAATTAACACTCACGCATTGACTCTGTCGGCTATGTTTTGCCATGCATGCTTTTGCAGCTGTGGCTGTGTTACTTTTTTCCGCGGAATTTGCATGTTATCGGCATATGCTGCCATCAGAATTTCGGCCTCAAGCGCTGTGAAATACATTGACCGCGCCTTCTTTCCCTCCGTCTCCATGGTGACTCGCTTAATCTGTGCTCCGCTTATCAGGGCTTTATGTATCCTCGTCCGCGCGCTTCACTTGGGGTTAAAGCAACTCTGCGTTGACTGAACTAATTGTTATCAGCCTTTCTGAAACCGAATATTCCGAGTTGGACAGTTCGGGGTTACTCAACCCTGAGTATCGTTTTTCACTCTGAGTTTTCCAAACCGGCTTCCTGAAACAGGGCCCTGCTCTCATTTACTGTCTTAACTGTTTGGTGGTTCTTGAAATTTTGTGAGATGTCACCAGAGATTCTGGCATTTCGGGCAAAATAAATTTATATTAAAAAAAAATCGATTCAGGATTTTAATGAATCGATTTTACGTTATCCAAGCCAGAATCGATTTTAATCGATGAATCGATTATAAAAACCCACCCCTACTGCAGACCCTGAATTGGGATACAGCCAAGGTGACTTTCTTTTGATGTACCTGCACTAACTTTTCTCATGACAGACAGACCAGAGAAAGCACAGGTGTAAAATGTATGATTGTTGAATTCAAGTTAGCTTTTTGAGTTTGAGGATTCTGGATTCTTATGATAGATATAAGTGGAATCAGTCATACCAGCCAGTTATTTATTCCATATTTAGCAGTGAGTCTGTCACGGCTGCCGAGGCGAGCCGTGTGGATTTAGAAGGAGGACCCAAGATGCAGGCAGTGGATGAGATACCGGTGGTTTTATTTACAGAGGTGTAGTGGCAAACAAACAGTGGGGCATAACAAACAACTAAAGACACCTAAACTGGGAGAACTAAAAATAACAGACCTGGGAGCATATGACAACGGATGATGAATAGCAGAGAGACGCCGACGAGGAACAGGACACCGTTGAACACAGGGTAACAGACTGACACGGAGGAACACAGACGAACCAGCAACAGGCAGGAGAACACACAGGGCTTAAATACACACACCAGTAATCAGGGGATGAGAGACAGGAGGGCAACACAGCTGGGAGGAATCTGGGCTGACGGGACAGGGGAAACGTAAACTGATCACACTCACATACGACACGGACCTTCACAATAAAACAGGAAACTCAGATACATGGAACCAGACAAGACATTGAACTAAACAGACAGATTCACAAACAGATGGGGAGACACCATAGACAGACAGATACAGACGCAGACTCAGAGGCAGATCGAAAATAACACAGAACTTAAACAATCATCTAGAAAATGATAACAAACTAAAAGCGCTGGGTCACCGACCCAGGACCATGACAGAGTCAAACAAAACTTTGTCATGTCATTAAGTTACGTGTGAGCTATTTACGTCAAATGACATGTGAAACAAATGCTGTGAACTAAACATAGCATTTGCAGAGGGATGATGAAATTAATGAAACATATGAAAATCAAAACAATTGTGATTTATGAAATGAAAAGACTGATATTTAATTTTCCTGAAACTATCTTTTTTCATGCGTATCTATATGTTTTTGTGTACAAGAAAAAGAACAGAGAGGTATCTGAGGAAATGAGGAGTAAGTTCAAGCTGAAGTATAAAAGGCCATTTCACGGATCTTAGTGAACCTGGATATATCCATAAAATTAAAACTGACTCCAGACTGAGCAGGGTGAGAATTTGATTGGTGGAAAAAGAAAAAAACAAAAGATACAAAATAACTTCCAAGATCATGTTACAAATGCTTTCTCAATAAAAGTGGACAGCATAGAGGAAAAATGCACATTGACAAACAATGATGCTTCCAGAAACCACAATGCATTCCTGTGCGTTGAACACGGTGCCCTGAATAACTGCAGAGCACACTAAAATTTGTACATTATCAAGGTGATCTGTAGTGAAATACCCTAGATCTGTCTCAGCTGCAGGCCAATTCTCCATCAACAGAATAATGACGTAAAGTATGAATTTATAAAAACGCAACATTAGATTTCGAGTCCTGATTGTAATCGGACCAAACGTGTATGAAAAAAACTGAAACTTTTTTTTTTCCTTATTTCTTTCCTGTTTTTAGTTGAAGCTTAGAGGTTAGCTCCAAAACCAAATTAGACCCCATAGCTCCCTTTTTAAAATGCCCAACTTTACAATATTGCAAAACATGTTTAGAGGCCTGACACAAGCAAGATTTCATTTTTTATAATGTCTAATTTCACCCTTTGTAACAACTGCATATGGGTGCATTTCATTAAAACTCAGTATCGTGTGTCTGGATCTTGATAAGGCTTATATTTAGGGCCACTTTGATTGGCACCCTTGCCAAACAGCTGTCTGCCGGGTCTCACCTCAGCTCATTGAAGTCACTAAAGTGGACCTCTTGGTACCTTCTGGAGCATTTTAATGCAAGGTAATATTGCCTTCAGACCGTTCCACACATTTTCACAGAATTCTGGTAGTACTTTGATGCCAAACACTAATTAGCATGGATGTTTGTCTGTGTGATCTTTTCATCCAAATATGGCCACTTCTGGCTACAAAACACCAACATAAATCCAGACATACAGGAAACCAACAATCCACTGCTTGACCTGCCAACATGGGGTTTGCATTACACAAAACCCAAAGTGTCAAATTGTCACATGATGTGCAAGAGCACAAAAAATGAAATCACACCTGCTGATTTATGCAAATTGACAAGAACTAAATGAGCACATATATGCCTTATACTCACACACTGCTATCATCGTTACTGACATATAGTGGTTAATTGATCCCTCAGCTCTCTTGTTTTTGTCTGGTTGATATTTCCCCACTGCTCATTAGTCTGAGGGAAACACATTGGAGCGCACAGATCAGAGAGAGCTCGCACAATATTGATGACACGATGCTGAATACTCTGAGGACACAGAGGCGAGCAAAGGAGCTTAATTTTCTGATTAGTTAACACCGCGAACGTCCAAAATGTACGTGTATGTGTTTGAGCGCACTCCTGCTTGAGTGACAAAAACAAAAAGACAAAAACATTCATTATTCAGCCGCGAGACAAGAAGACTGAATCCCCTGAAGGTTACCTTGACACAGAAAACATTCAAAACAACCTCAGCCAAGCTCGGAGACAAAACAAAAAGGAGAAAGAGAGAGAGGGGTGTTTGTGTTATTTGTAAAGGCAGCGTGCAACAAGCTAAAGTAACACCATGAAAATCTGGACGCTGCAGCTGTTTTCATGGTTTAACTCGTCTGAATGAGATTTTAATAGGAGGAAGGACACAGTGATAAGCTGTTTTATATGGGTGGTGTCACAGCTTTGTTTAGGCTTATGGGTGCAGTGCAATGCGGTCAGCTCTTCATCTTTGACTGTATCAGCCAGTTTAGTGCTGCCGTCTTCACCATCATTATGACCTTACGGCAAGCTTTCGCCATTCTTCTCTCGTTTCTCTCGTGATGGTAACACTGCTGAAACAGTCCAGCCACATACTAGTTTACCTTGCTTTTCTGTGTGAACATAAATCTTTATGATAAAGTGGGAGAAGAGGATATATCGCTGCAATAAGGATAGTGGAATATAGTTATGTTAGAAAAAAAAAAGTTTGCTTCTCAGTATGAAGAAGGCTTTTATCTGTTTTATTTAAAGCTCTTTTATGTATACTTCATGTATAAGTGTAACCTAAATATATACACGAAATCAATTTCCAGGCCAGTATAGGAATAGAAGTAGCAGCTATGCAAACTAAGCACAAAAAGTAAGGAAATTTGTGTTTGGTTGATATTTTCTGTGTTGCAAAAATGCTTCCTGGAAATAATCTTAAATAGAACTACAATTATGATCTGCTGTATCAGTTGAGGGTTATGAATTATGTGACTAATTTGAGAGAAAGAAAAAAGAAAGAAGATTAAGATTAATCTGATAGTCAAAGGAGCTTGCAAAGAAAAGCGTCTGGACTTCTTTAAGTTGCTTGAAGACGTTTCACCTCCCATCCGAGAAGCTGCCTTTCCTGGACTGCGCTGTGCACATTGAAGAGAATGACAACCTCAACATCGAAGTTTACCGGAAGCCCACACAGTGCAGCGAGGAATGCCCAGACCTCTACATTGGAGAGACCAAACAGCCACTTCACAAGCGCATGGCACAACACAGAAGAGCCACCTCCACAGGACAAGACTCAGCAGTCCATCTGCATCTAAAGGTCAAAGGTCACTCTTTTGAGGATGCCAATGTTCACATTTTGGACAGAGAGGACAGATGGTTTGAAAGAGGAGTGAAAGAAGCCATCTATGTCCACTGTGAGCGACCATCTTTGAACAGAGGCGGTGGTTTACGACACCAACTCTCTGCCATCTATAATCCAGTTTTGAGATCCCTTCCCAGACGCCTTAACGCCCACTCACATCCTGGGCCATCTGACCTCAGGAAATCGCATGATAAGGTGGGGCCAGGTTTCACAATGAACACACCCGAAACTCTGGCTGATTGGGACCCACACCCAGTTTCACACCTTGGCTCCCAGAGTGCTCTGGAATGCACAAAGTTTACAGACTATTAAGGATCAAACCTCTACCAATCTACAACTAATTATAAAACTCTAAGCCTATATAAGTAGATATTTCTAAGCATAAATGACAATCAACAATACAAAACCTAACAAGTACCAGTAGACACTCCTGATGGTGTAACTGAAGAGGCTGTGTATACTCAGTAAACTGCACTTTCCTCGATCTCACACAGTCCTGATTTAGCCATCCCATCTGGAACTCTATCTTATGCTTGGGGTTAGCATCTTGCCCAAGAATATTTGGCATGCAGACTATATCAAACATCAAACCACCAACCTTCCCATTAGTAGATGACCTGCTCTATCTTTTTAAGATACTGTTTGATTGATTGATTGATTGAATCTTTATTTTGAACATGTTGAAAAAGTATAAAAAAAAATAAAAAAAAATAGAATTAAAAGAGACAAATGAACAAAGCAAACAAAAGGAAAACGAGCAACCACAACTCCAAATAACGTCCATGTTCAAAAAGGAGCAGGAAGAAGCATAAGCTTATTTAATCCCACCCCTTTTCCACTATCTAGTATCAATAGACTACAGAAATACCTCCTTGTAATTACATTATATGTTATGTGTAATTTTTTTTTTTTTTTTTTTAATATATACACATATATGTTTCTATCTATCCATACCTACATATATACACACATACGCACATATACACATTTTCAATAACCCCATTAACACCTGTAGGATACACAACCTACAATTTTATATATATTTTATATATATATATATATATATATATTTTATATATATATATATATATATATATATATATATATATATATATATAGACAAACTCCACGTCTCTCTGGACATCCTCCAAAATTGTCTATCTAAGTATCAAAAGTCTGTTAAAGCTGCCAAATCTGCCTTTTTGTCTAGCATTATTATGACTAATAGCCACAACCCCCGAGCACTTTTTAATACTTTTAATTCTGTGATAAACCCTTGCACTACCACTTATAGGGATGCCTCCCCTGCTCTTTGTGATAAATTCTTAAAGAATTTCTCTGATAAAATCTCAGCTCTAAGGGCTTCTCATCCATCTCACCCATCATCAGTTTTAGACCCAGTTCCAGCTTCTGAATGCTTGACTGTCTTTCAACAGTTTGAGCCAGTGTCTTATTCTGCTTTAAAAGATATAATTGATCATCTCAAAATCTCTGGTTCCCCGCATGATATTCTTCCTTCTCGTTTCTTTAAGGAAGCTTTACATGTTATTGGTCCTTGTATCTTATCTCTGCTGAATGCATCATTATCATCAGGTTGTGTACCGTCTGTCTTTAAGCATGCTGTTATGCAGCCTATTATGAAAAAGAAAAATCTTGACCCTAATGCTCTCACTAACTACAGGCCGATCTCTAAACTCCCTTTTATTTCCAAAATATTGGAAAAGGTAGTTCTAAAACAACTTCAGGCCTTTTTAGATGCAAATGGTATTAATGAAAAGTTTCAGTCTGGTTTTAAACCTCGCCACAGCACAGAGACAGCCTTACTTAGAGTTTTTAATGATCTTCTTTTAACTGTAGATTCTGGATATTCTGTGGTCTTAGTTTTACTTGACTTGTCTGCTGCTTTTGACACAGTTAATCACAACATTCTTCTATCAAGATTGGAACATGTTGTTGGTCTCAAAGGTACGGTTTTATCTTGGTTTAAATCCTATCTCTCAGAGAGGTCGTTCTCTGTTGCTATGGGGCAACACTCCTCGGCTTCTGCCCCTATTTATTGTGGTGTGCCTCAAGGGTCCGTGCTCGGTCCTGCTCTTTTCTCTTTGTACATGTTGCCGTTGGGATTAATTTTTAGAAAACATAACATCTCCTTTCACTGTTATGCCGATGATATCCAGATTTATTTACCTTTGAAATCCGATGTGACTGCTTCTTTGCAACCTCTGTTCAACTGTTTGCATGAAGTAAAAATTTGGTTATCACATAATTTTCTTACATTGAACGAGAATAAGACCGAAATCATAGTCTTTGGTAGTCACACTCCGCTAGACCAGTTAGCTGACGCCCTAGGCCCTCTCGCTAGCCATCTTTCGTCCACTGTAAGAAACCTCGGAGTGTTCCTGGATGGCTCTTTTAAACTCGAGAAACAGGTGTCCACTGTGGTAAAAAACAGCTTTTACCAGTTGCGTCAGATTTCCAAAGCAAAGCCGTTCCTTCCTTTAAAAGATCTTGAAAAGCTTATCCACGCATTTATTACATCCAGATTGGACTACTGTAACTCCCTCTACTCGGGCCTCCAACACTCCTCTCTTTGCCGGCTCCAGTTAATTCAAAATGCAGCTGCGCGTCTTTTAACAGGTACGAGAATTCATGAACACATAACTCCAATTTTAGCCAAATTACATTGGCTCCCTGTTAAATATCGTATAGATTTTAAAATTCTTTTGTTCACTTTTAATATTTTGAATAATTTAGCGCCCAGTTATCTTTCTGATTTACTCCATTCATACAATCCCAACAGGGCACTTAGATCATCCAACCATAGGCTCCTAGCACAACCTAGGACTCGAATGAAGTCGAGAGGCGGCCGGGCCTTTGCATCCGTGGCACCCAGACTCTGGAATAACCTCCCCGTTCATATTCGCACTGCCGAGTCTATCCAGTCTTTTAAATTACGTCTTAAAACTTATTTTTTTACTTTGGCTTTTGATTCTGTCTAGTTGGTTGTTTTAGCTTGTTGCGTTGTTACCTATTGTTTGTTGTCCTCTTCTATTGTTTGTTTTAACTGTCTCATGTTTTTATTGACTGTGAAGCACTATGGTCAACACTGTTGTTTTTAATATGTGCTATATAAATAAATTTTGATTTGATTTGATTTGATATATATATATATATATATATATATATATATATATATATATATATATATAAAAACACCCAGCACGCCCCTGCGGGCGGTTTATCCTTCAAGCTCGGGTCCTCTACCAGAGGCCTGGGAGCTTGAGGGTCCTGCGCAGTATCTTAGCTGTTCCCAGGACTGCGCTCTTCTGGACAGAGATCTCCGATGTTTTTCCCGGGATCTGCTGGAGCCACTCGCCTAGCTTGGGAGTCACCGCACCTAGTGCTCCGATTACCACGGGGACCACCGTTACCTTCACCCTCCACATCCTCTCGAGCTCTTCTCTGAGCCCTTGGTATTTCTCCAGCTTCTCGTGTTCCTTCTTCCTGATATTGCTGTCATTGGGAACCGCTACATCGATCACTACGGCCGTCTTCTTCTGTTTGTCTACCACCACTATGTCCGGTTGGTTAGCCACCACCATTTTGTCCGTCTGTATCTGGAAGTCCCACAGGATCTTAGCTCGGTCATTCTCCACCACCCTTGGGGGCATCTCCCATTTTGACCTCGGGACTTCTAGGTTATACTCGGCACAGATGTTCCTGTACACTATGCCGGCCACTTGGTTATGGCGTTCCATGTATGCCTTGCCTGCTAGCATCTTGCACCCTGCTGTTATGTGCTGGATAGTCTCTGGGGCATCTTTACACAGCCTGCACCTGGGGTCTTGCCTGGTGTGATAGACCCCAGCCTCTATGGATCTTGTACTCAGAGCTTGTTCTTGTGCTGCCATGATTAGTGCCTCTGTGCTGTCTTTCAGTCCAGCTTTGTCCAGCCACTGGTAGGATTTCTGGATATCAGCCACCTCCTCTATCTGCCGGTGGTACATACCGTGCAGGGGCCTGTCCTTCCATGATGGTTCCTCGTCTCCCTCCTCTTTCTTGGGTTTCTGCTGCCTGAGGTATTCACTGAGCACTCGGTCAGTTGGGGCCATCTTCCCAATGTATTCTTGGATGTTCCTTGTCTCATCCTGGACTGTGGTGCTGACACTCACCAGTCCCCGGCCCCCTTCCTTCCGCTTAGCGTACAGCCTCAGGGTGCTGGACTTGGGGTGAAACCCTCCATGCATGGTCAGGAGCTTTCTTGTCTTTATGTCAGTGGCTTCTATCTCCTCCTTTGGCCAGCCTATTACCCCAGCAGGGTACCTGATCACGGGCAGGGCGTATGTGTTGATGGCCCGGATGAGATGAGATGCTTGGCTACAAGTTGAACAGCCACAAGGGGCAGTACCCTCCATGGAGAAGGAGGCTAGAGGGCAAGATCAAAGTAGCACGGAGGGAGGTTAGCCAACTAACGGAGTTGCAGAAAGGTGCGACAAATAAGGTGCCTAAGAAATACAGCAAGTTGTCCATACCTGAGGCCTTGGAAACTGCCAAGCAAAGACTCACAGCCTTGGCCAGCCGCTTGAGGAGGTACACCAGAGAGATAGAAGGCAGGAGAATAAACCAGCTGTTCTCCACAGAACCAGCAAAGGTGTACTCTCAGTGGCAAGGGAACAATAAGAGAACAGCACCACCAAGGCTGGAGACGGAGCAATACTGGAAGAGCATATGGGAGAAGGATGCAACCCATAACGGCAATGCTCAGTGGCTAGAGGATCTGAGGGCAGACCACAGCGACCTCCCTGAACAGGGTCCAGTAACCATCACAGTGGCAGATATCCAAGAAAGGGTCTCCAGTATGAAGAGTTGGACAGCACCAGGGCCCGACATGGTTCACGCCTACTGGCTAAAGAAGCTGACTGCACTCCACGAGCGTCTGGCAGCACAAATGAACCAGCTGCTAGTTAACGAAAGACACCCGGAATGGCTAACTGAAGGCCGGACGGTCCTGATCCCCAAGGACCCCAAGAAGGGACCGGTCCCCTCCAACTACCGACCAATATATATATATATATACATATATATATATATATATATACATACATACATACATACATATACATACATATACACATACATATATACCCATACCAACAAACCCGTGCATGCGCACACACATGAAAATATTAGACAAGAACACCCTATCAAATCTCTACCTTTTCCCTGTACCCTGTAAAAACCATATCCTTAAACCGCTTTTTAAACTGCGCCATGCTTGGACATTGCTTCATATCTTTACTTAGTCTGTTCCACAGCTTCACTCCACACACAGCACACACTGCTGTAGATAGTTTTTTTAGGCCTGCTACTCATTCTTCTTCTTTAGTCCATCTGGCTGTAGTTCAGGAGATATAACCAGTCATCTACTAAATGCATGGTTGGTTGTGTGATCCCTGCCTCTCCAGTCTGCCTGCCAAAGTATCCTTAAGCAAGACAAACCTATGTTTGAACCCTGTGTTGCTCTCAGATGTGTTTGTGGGACTGTGAATGCTAGATAGAAAGCACATAGGTGTAGAAAAAATGTCTTGTATGACTATGGGTGAATGAGGCATGTCAAGTGTATAAAGTGCTTTGAGTGCTTGAGTAGAAGAGCGTTACATAAGAACCAGTCCATTTACCATTTACAGTTCAATTTCCCCAAATTTTTAACAGACACATCATACACACCATATTTCAAGTTTTCAGCTAATAGATTTTTGGGAATCATCCTGCTGGCACAAGAATACCTGTTATGTTTTGCATTTTTCAAAGATTCATCTAAAGAAAAGGAAATGATTCAACAAACAAACAAAAATATTCACCTGGAAATGATCAGGTACAAGGACTGGACTGAAAATGGGGGAAGAAGCAGCCCATGTCCAAAGAAATTCTTCAGACCTTCAAGTCTTCAAAAAGCCCGGAAAACCATTGTTAAAGACTGCTTGGAAGTTGAATATAAAAAAATGAGGGTAGACTCAGGACTTTTGCAGAGTGTTTTAAGTCACTCTGTGTGGTCTGCAACTAACCTGATACCACATATTAAATTATTTAAATTACACTCATATGAAGTATCTGGATCATCTATTAAACATTTTTTTATCACCAGTTTACTTTGATCAAAGTGTGTTTGCCTCTAACTTTAACAACTTGATGACTCGTGTATGGTTTTGTTTTTTGGTTTTGATGATTTTCCAAGTTGTTCTGACTTGAGGGAAGCCAACATATTTTTTCAATTTTTTTTGACAAATACTCCTGTTAACAAACCATTAAAACTCTAAAAGATTGATTCTGTTCATCTGGACGTTTTCAGTGGGAGAAACGTTTCGTCACTCATCCAAGTGACTTCTTCAGTCTCAGCTGACTGCAGGTTTCTCCAATCTTATAAACAGTACATTTGCATAATGACTGAAACCAGCCCACTGAGGAACAATGGGCTGGGAGGTCACCTTCATCATAATTATGCAAATTCTCATGACCATTGATCAACAACCACTGATCAAAGACCACTAATCAATGGCCATGAGTACCATTCACAGAGAGTTGGGGAATGGCTGCAATCACAGCATTGTACGATGGTGACAGATGTACCCTTAGGCCCCCTCCTCGATTCAGGGATGGTCTTTCCCTTTTCACGTAAACCATTAAAACATCTCCCTTTGTATAATCTGTGAATCTCTCTGATCTATAATTAAAACAGGGATAAAAGCCGACTGATAGCACAGTTGTCTCTTTATCCCAAGTGTGACAGCAACCTCACAAAGTGACGGGTTACAAAAGTCAAGAGGTGCATGACCTGCAGAGTTTGCAAAGTACCACACAGGGTTTATATAATGGCACTAAGCTCACACTTCAGCCTCTACCTGCACCAACTCTCTGCCTCGGGCAAACTTCTATAGTATTTTTCCAAATTATTCAGTGGTGGAGTCAAGCTAAGAACTGGGTTAAAGGTCAACTTTAATTCATGGTCCAATAAAATAAACAGACATGAAAACATTTTTTCTTTAACTAGACACACTGATTTTAGACTGATCCATACTATAGATGGTATAAAAGATAGGCCTGGCTTCTGGGTCTGAGTAATGAAGCCCACACATTTGTTTTCATGCCCACTAGGGGGGCGATAGCTGTGGTTGCAAAAAGACTTCCAGTTATTTAGAAGTCTATGGGGACGGCCCTCATTCTTGACCTCTGTGAACACTTTTCTGATGAGTTTATGGACTCAGTCACTCATTTTGGGTTACACTAAAAAAACACTAACTTTATTCTGTATATTTTGATTATTCAAAGTAACAGAAAAGAGGATTATCCAGGGCAAATGACATAATGGCATGGCATGATTTAAAAAGGGGGGGGGGGGGGCTTGCAAACAAGAAAGGAAGTAAGAGATATAAGAGAAGATGGGATGGCTATGCTGTCCAACCAAACCTACCCTAATTCTTACAATCAGTCGCCGCAGTCCCTAAGGCTGATCCGATCTAGCTAAGCAGTGATCCAAGGGCACCCAGCCAGGAGTGTAGGGGTTTGGCTTCTCATCTCTATCTCAATTATATTAGCATCATTAGATGAAATATGATTTGTGCCTCTTCCACTTCCTCTGCTCCATCCTCAGACGCACAGTACTGAGTAAATTTCCCAGAATGTGAGAGAGAACACAAATACACCCTATTAGGCACATGGGCAGTACATCAAACTCTATCAGCGTGCACAAAAACACTTGCTGCTGAAGTAGTGATGGCATTATTGTCAAGAGGATCCAGAGAGGCAGGGAAGGGCCTGAAATTAGAAGAATGAAAAGAGAAGAAGAGGAGCAGAAATCTGCGGGGAGATGCCATCAAAAAGCCTGTTTTGAATTATAGATCACCTCTGCCTCAACATACGTGAGTCAATCCATGATTTCAAAAAGTATGAACTATTGGAAGTGCATCAATGATTTACAGATCAAACACTATATATTATCTGTTGATCATGTTTCCCACAGGGTGTAATGATCTCTTGGGGAAAAAAGATGAAGAAGGCGTCTGCTCCACAGCAGGAGGAAAAATAGCAGGAGGTACAGCGAGATTCAGTGATGCTCAGCTCCATCCATGAAGCTTTACAGTGCCGAGACACTGGAGATCGGATTTTATTTGATGCAGGCTGCACACATTATCCTTCCATGTCCAACACACTGGTGTTTCACTTGGTAATGTGGTGTTAAATAATGGATTTGTTTCCCCTGTCAGTGTATCAGATGTATGGATAGGATTCTGCATTCTGCAGCCTGATTGACAAATCTGCTCCGTGTCGTGTCTCCTGCGCTTGCCAAATTTATCACGTTTGGTTTTGATAACCATCACGTCCAATAGAAAAAACAGCACAAAAACACCCATAACTATGAGCCTCATTCGGAAATACACACCTGCACCGCGAGGGAAAAAGGCGCATGAAAGTGGCAGGCAGATGAAGACAAACCGCGGCATAATAATACTTTTACGTTTTGCAATCTACAAAGGTTTGCACTTTGAGAATCAATTGTGAGAACTGTGACCAATGTTCATGTGTGTGGGGAAAAAAGTGTATAAAGTGTGTGGCCAGGGGCTAGTTATTCTGAGAACCCCTGCTGCAATAAATGAGGGACAACTGTCTACTCTACGATTATTATATTCAACCTGTTAACATTTAATACTGTATTGATAGAGCCAACTGATTCTGCAGCAGAGCATCCCCTGTTGCTTCTCCTGGCTCCCCAGTCCCTGAGCTCCTGCTGCTGCACCCACAGGTATGTACAGCAAGCACTGATACCTTTTTAGTCGGTGGGATTGCCTTGTGATCACCTTTACTAAATATCTACAACCAATCTGATTATATCCTGTTATTGTTTTTTTTTTTTTTTTTCAATGTTGAAATTAAAATCTAGTAGCAGCCTTCTCATTTCTTTGTGTTTTGTGCTGTTTTACAGGCCCACAGGGGAGGACGGCTCCGAGGCAGATGAGGGACGGGTCCCAGGACGGTCCATCGGCGGTGGAGCTGGCCATCCTGGTGTCCCTGAAGAGGCCACACCAGTCTCCAATGGAGCATTTCCTCCTCAGCCTTGTTCCTGCTCTGGAGAGCAGCTGGGTCCTTTTTATTCCTGTCTTATTCCTCCCACATTTCCGGTTCACGCGCGTCAAAATATCATATTTTGACGCGCGATGGATTTTTCTTGGACACGCGTTGAGACGCGAATGTGCATGCGTCAAATTAGGGGCGTTTGGGGCGTTTTATTCGCGTCCATCGCGTTCGGTGTGAACACACGTTTAGTCATGGCATAAATGTTGTCCAAACTGAGACCATCTGCACAGACTGACATTGACAAGCGCAGGAGACAGCCGATATCAGTGTCAATTGTTTTACATAATTATGGCAGAGTATGAGAAGGACATTAGCAGAGATTGGATTGTTCTGAACTGACATCTGAAAAACACTTTTAGTCATTGATTCAGCTATTTTTGGCTCTTTGAGGCAGAAAGTCTCGACTTCTTCATGTTGTGCTTGTTTGTTTGTTCTGAAATAATTCAATACTTTTTAATGGAGAAAAGGGTTTTCTACTGTAAAGCTTTCTAGCTGCATACTGGTCTTTTATTTTAGATGAATTCCAGCATGTCAGGTTTCTGACGAGTAATCTTTCATGAGGCATGGGAGCCCATTATTGTCCAGACAATAGACACACTTAAGTAGATTGGTGTAAATCGTCAGGTAATTTTGTAGTGTTCTACCTTTCCTACCTTTAATTACAGTTAAATATTATAATTGCACATGCATCTGGAAGAACAAAAATATTAACAGTAACAATTTGTACAATTTTATTGAATGAAATAGAACCTGAGGAGCACAAATTATACAGTTTTGTCCTGGTGAGCATTCTAAAGAGTGTAAATGTTTCATGTTCAAATAACTAATTTAATAGCTGAGGCTGGTTCACTGTGAGAGGCAAAGCATGTTGTGTACTAATCAGAAGGTCAGTGTTTCGATCCACATCATGCCAAAGTGTTCTTGGGCAAGTTTGGAGAAAACCAAACACATCAGCTGTCAAGCGCGGCGGTGGTGGAGTGATGATTTCAGCTTGCTTTGTAGCTTGGATCCAGTTTGGATCTTACAACTGGACATCAATCTCAAGCACAGCGGCAAATCTACAAAAGAAATACTGAAAAAGAAAAAAGAATCGAGGTGCTACGATATAGCAGTCAACGTCAGATTGGAGGACCTTAAGAGAACTGTGCACAAACTAACGCCCACAAACCTCGACGAACTGAAGCAATGTCGTAAAGAAGAGTGGGCTAGAATTCCTCCACAATGATGTGAGAGACTGATACAAATGAAAACTTAAGATGAGCTGTGCATCATTGAATGTCTGTAAATAGAAAATCATTTCTATTGTTGAGTTCTTGCTGTTAAAGGTGATTCTGCAAGTTATTGAAACATAGTTTGTGCATCATCATTTTGACAGATACAGACTTAGTAAATGAATATCTTTTAAAGTATGTTTTATGTATTATTTACAATATTTTACTCTGAATACTGCATTTGCATTCCAGTGTAAGAGCAGCATATTCTGCTGTGCAGGGCTACAAGCTAGGACCTGGATTTGATGTTATCCATATGTAACAATGTAAATAATGTAGTAATAAGATAAGATAAGATAAGATAGAACTTTATTAATCACTCGGGTGGGTTCCTCTGGGAAATTCGACTTCCAAAAAAAAGCACAGCAACGACCGAAGTTACAGTTACAGAATTGTTATATATATATATATATATATACACACACACACACACACACACACACACACACACACACACACACACACACACACACACATATAAATACAGAGACAAATATAAATAAAATATACAAAGGGGATAAATAGAATAAATAGGAATAAAAAATAAAAATACAAGTGAATTGCACATTTCGAGTATTGAGGTCTATTGCACTGTTGACTATTTACAAAAAGTATTGCACAAGGTATTGTACAGTGAGGTGAAGAGGCACTACAGCTTAGTTGTTCCCCCCTCCTTTGTCCTCCTGTTTCCCCTCCCTCTCCCCTCCAGAGAGGAGTTAAACAGTCTGATGGCGTGTGGGACAAAGGAGTTTTTAAGTCTGTTAGTTCTTGTCTAATGACAAAGTCCAAGTTATGATTTTGGATGCTTCTCATACACGTTTCTCTTCCCTTGTTATATTTGGCCTTGGGTGACGAATTACGCCCACATACTGTAAGCTTGGCAAAATCAGGACGTGCATAGTAGTGTATAAAAAGGGATCTGACAAGAATAGATTCCTGTAGAAACAGATAGTAGAATCAGTCCTCTGCCTTCCTGTCTGTCTTTTTCAGTCACTCTCTGTTTAAACAAGTGTGTGTGTGTGTGTGTGTGTGTGTGTGTGTGTGTGTGTGTGTGTGTGTGTGTGTGTGTGTGTGTGTGTGTGTGTTAAATACAGATAGAGAGGGTAAAGCCTCTACTCCTCTCTTTCAAACTGCAGTTAGCTCTTATGTAAGCTCTGGCGCCGAGATGGAAGCTACAGCGAGCTTTGGCAGCTCCTCCCTCTCTTTCTGTGTAGCATCTCTGCCATACTTAGCAGACTAGGACTCACTATAAATATTTTATATGGCACAGTGCATGTGGGAAAAATGTATTTTTAGCCTCTTTCGGCGTATTCACAAGAAGCCAGCTTTTTGTGGAGCCAGACAGCTTTTTGGTGTGGATTCGTTTGACTCTGCACGCGTACGTGTATTTGCATCAAGGTCGAGCCTTGATTAATTCAATCAATCCTGACTGCTTTCCACTGGCGGTGGTTACATTGATTTTCAATTATGTCTTTTAGGGCGGGATGTGCCTGTGTGAGCTTTAAAGCAGATAAAGTTTGCGTTTTAAGGAGCTGTGTTTCAACACTTCAGGGATTTAACACAGGATGATGCCTCTGTCTTCAAGAGGACAATCAGAAAGACAGAGAAATGATAGCACACTGTGCATTTTGCACATGTCTGCAGTGAGCAGTGGGATGTTAAAATGCAAAGCACACTCTTCCCCTGCCACCAAGACATGCATGCATGAACATGAGCAGCAGACGGCAGTCAGACAGTCATAGAGGATGTAGCCTTTCGCTACATCTGAAAGACTGAAGTAATATTTAAAAAGAAAAAAAAAGGATATTCTCATTAGTAGTCCAGACATTAGACTTATCCCTGGATCATTAAGCACATCACGGCTGCAATTTGTGTGTTTCTGAGCGTGATTTTTCAATTTAGACATAATCAGGAAACTTCTTTCAAATATGTGGCCACATTTCTGTGTGTGTGTCTGTGTGTGTGTGTGTGTGTGTACATTAAACACATTATACCTGATCAGCTTCGATTACAAGGCTACAGGTAGCTAGACTGGTCAAACCCTGATAAATAATTTGAAAGAGCCATGATTGGATGGAAGATCCAACTGCACATCGATCAGTCTACTGAGCTGCTTTCCTCGCTCGTTTTATTAGGTCTCCAGTACCATGCAGAATATAAAACAGACTCATTAAGACGCATCGTGCTGGATAGATATGACGAGTGTTTGAACTGAAGAACACCCATCTGAAACGCTCTTTCAAACAGCAAAATGAGGAACAGAGCAACAAATGCTATGGCAACAACCTTGATGAATGTGTGTGTGTGTGTGTGTCTGTGTGTGTGTTTTACACTGCATTTTCTTTCCTCTCTGTCTGTTTCTCCTTAATTCTCTCCTCCTGCCTCTCCTTGCCCTCCTTTCCTCGTCTTCTTTCGTGACAGGAGGACAGCAGCCATCCTGACTGCTAATGAGGGATAGGGCTTTTGCTGTGACAGTGTCTAAGGGAGAAAAACACATACACACAGAGAGCGACTGTGTGTCTTTGTTTGTGTGCGTGCCTGTGTTGGGGTTTTGGAACAGACTAAGGCCAGGAGCAGAAACAGAAAGAATGAAGAAGATAAAGGGAGGTGTGCTCTCCAGCTCTTCCCTCGATCTGTTTCCTCTCTGTTACTAGGCAACACCTGCAGGCATGCACTAAATAAAGCCTTGTACCCACTATTCACCCACCCCCCACCACTCCCCCCCCCCCATCCACCCACCACCCACTCCCCCTGCCTCCAACTCTCACTCTGTCTTTCTCTTCATCAACCTCATCCATCTTGCCTTCTCTCATTTATCCCTTAACTCACCAGAACCCCTAACTTCCATCCCATCATCCCAGCGCCGATATATTTCAGCCCTTCTTGCACATGCCATTCTTTCTTATGTCATCCTCTTCCTCCTACATCACCTCCTGACTGTACTGGAGTTTGGGCTTTTTTCACCCTCTCACTGTCTCTCTCTGTCCTTTTTATTTTGACATTGAGCAGGAACAACAGAACTCCATGTTTCAAAGAAAATGAATAAATAAAAAAAGGTTAAGGACACAGATTGCAAGGGAATTATATGACTGGTGCTGGTGCTAGATTTTAAGAAATCCTCTTTCAGTGTTGAAATTAAGTTACTCATTCTTCAGCTGCAGGTGGTTAATCAAGAGGAACAAAATAACTCACCTTGTAAAAAAAATGCTTCTAAGATAAAGTTTGCATTTCCTTATTAAGGATCATTAAGGACCTGTCCTGTCTTCCTTCTCTCACCAGTTGCAGCAGATGGCCCCGCCCCTCCCTGAGCCTGGTTCTGCCAGAAGTTTCTTCCTGTTGAAAGGGAGTTTTTCCTTCCCACTGTTGCTAGAGTGCTTGCTTATTGGTGGGTTTTTCTTTGTATGTATTATTGTAGGATCTACCTTACAATACAAAGCGCCTAGAGGCGACTGCTGTTGCTATATAAATAAAATTGAATTGATCAATTAAACAATCAAGATCATTGTTGTTTTTCAAGAGCAATCTCACAAAAATTGCAAAAAAAAAAAACAACCTGCAGTTCCTTCAATGCCCACTGGAGGCTGGCTTGAAAAGTGACTTCTTAAAAAGGCCAATTTCACTGATAAAATAAACATGTTTACAGCCTTATGCAAAAATTAATTTTGGTCTCTATAGCTAGTGTCACACCACTATATACGAATGGATGATTTAGTCAATAATCACCTTGTTGGATTTTGTTTCGTTTTAAAGCAGGGGGTGTGGCCCCTTTGATTGGCATGTGTGCTAGCACAGAAGGCTACAGGCAGCAGTTGCCTGCTAGGCCTCAACTCCACCACTGGCTACAAAACACTAGTGTTAAGACTTCAAAGGTGTCAAACTCTAGTCCTCGTGGGCCTGCATCCTGCTTGTTTTTGAGATATCCCTGCCCTACCTGCTACTGATTACTTGGATCAGGTGTGCTTTGCCAATAACAAGCTACAAGGGCAGGTTAGTTGGAAAACAAGCAGGACAGCGGCCCTCGATGCCTGGAGTCTGACACCTGTGAGATAAATCCTTGCTATGTTGTAGCTAGCAGTAGCATCATGTGCACCAATTAAACATATTGGCTACATTTGCTAAGAAAAAACAGCTTAATTTAAGTTAATCTTTTATAATAATAAAATATATATATATATATATATATTGTGAAAGGTTTGTCACTGGGTCATTTAGCAAAATATCACAGTTTAATAACCTGAGGTGTGCTGTAACATTATGAAATATTGAATCTTTTCACATCACTTTTCAATCACTTTATCTAACATTCATATTTAATTTCTTTGAGTCTTCATTTTAAACGGTCTTTTTGGCATTCTCTGGATATTGTATAAATCCTCCTGGTTATAAGTAGGTCATGTTTGAACATGGAAAAATGCAACTGGCGCCAGGTCGATTGGTTCTAATCAGTTCTGATAATAATAGACATGGAACCTCCATGAAGACTTAAGGAAAATCCCACAGTCTGTGACTCACATACGCACATTTAGATTGCCTCTGAGACGCTGCAGGAAGTGCTTCAAGGCACTTTTAAAGAAAAGCCATGAAATGCTTTATTGAATGGCCCGCACCAAAGAAAAACGATAGTGGCTGCAGTCGCAGAGAAGCCAACTATGAGGAAAAGAGTGCTGAGGTGGGCTGATTTTGAATTAAAGCCTACAAGTTGATCATTTGTAACACAGTGGAGGCTTTTTCTTTTTTCTTTTCTTGAATGCATATTATTTGCATACAAAGTGCATCAGACTCTGCAATACATTCCCTCCACTGACATCAACAGAAATGCTCTCGAGCTTTCTCTCTTTTAGCTATATATAGAGCATTTCATGCATTCTTAAAGGATTAAGTGATGGCAAAAGGCTGTATGTGCCTCTTTTTGCAAAGTTAAGAGTAGAAAAGTTAAGCTGTACCTGTTAGGAAAGATTAATCTGAATGGAGGCGTTTCTGCTAATTTAATTCTGGAGGATCCCATGAGCATGCACGGATTAAAAAGCATGCAGTTCACAGGTTCCCTGACCCTCACCTGCATTTTAATTCACTTTAACTCAGGGGTGGGGAGTTAATTTTACCAAGAGACCACATGAAAAACTGGGACTGTTTTGGAGGGCCGTATCAATAAGCTTATAAAGAGATGTGCAGCCCTTCACACTAGTCCCAGTTTCTCATGTGGTCCCCTTGGTAAAATGAACTGCCCACCCGTGTTCTAACTTGAGATTATGAGCAGTTCTCTTTTGGCGATTTATCAGCAGAGACGGGATGACGGCTCTGGGGCTCTGGAGATGAAGCAGGCTCACTTCAGGGGGTACCAACAGGTAAAAATTAACCCCAAACTGTCATCTTGACGTACTACCCCATCTTTCTCGCTGTACTGCTGAGAAGGATAAATCTTGGCACCATGTATAAGATCAGTCAACCTGACAGGCTTAGAAAAGATTTTGTAAGAAATGACCCCTGTTCGATTGACTCTTGGTTAGTTTTAGGAGAAGACTGTGCTCTGTGTAAAGTATCCAACGTGGCGTCACTTATTGAATTTGGATAAGCATTCTGAAACTTTGACAACCATGGAAAAACACGAATAAATAAATAAATAAAAACGTATGTAAAAAGTGTAATACAATGTGCAGATAACATACGTATGATATCAACAACTTACATGTATTGTAACATGCATAATATAATGTAGCATATGCATAACGTCAAACGCATACATGTAACACAACCTACTTAATATATCTAACATATATGTAAGGTAACGTACACGTAACATCAGCGACGTAGACGTGATTTTGCTGTTCGAGATCAGCTTCTAAACGTAATTACATTTATATGTTTTAAGGATTTGAATGTTATAAAATAAAAAATAATCGACGTTAATAATCCTGGTACCCTAGTTTATATATGTTTCATACATACTGATCAACACGTTTTGGGGAACTTAGGGAACAGACATTTGATTTACATAACATTTGGTAATCATCAACACAACAAACACAAAACATGATATAGAAAATGTTAAATGCAAAGTCAACAGATTTTTATTTTTATTTTCTCTCATCGATGAAACATAAACTACATAAACCAATATATAATTCATAAGAATATTTAAAGCCACAAACTAATGACATAACATGCATAATAATTATCGATTATTAGTGCATGTTATTATCAATATATACTGCTAAAAAACACTTAAACAACACAATGTAACTCCAAGTGTTCCCTTTATTATTTTGAGCAGTATATTTCTGATTATTATAACATGGTATTGTCTAACATTTGACGTTTTTGTTGCTACTTTTAGGAGCCTTGTATAGTGTTAGAAACATTGCGTGTGGGCTCTATTTAGCTGCTGGTTCCAGTAATTGTGGGGAGGATTTAAGTTTTCCTGCTACCCTGTGCAATGTGGATTTAGGTGAGATGAATTTAAGGCGATGCAGGGTTTAAACTGATATGGCAGCATTAATCGTGCCATATCAGAAATGTGCATACAAGGACATGCCCACATGCCCGTATGGGACAGAAACAGAGGATGAGGGAAGAAAAAAATGAAAGGATTAAAACCTGTGAAAGCTGCAGCATCATGCACTGAAGAACAGAGTGTGTATCAGAGATAGAAAGAAAATAGCACGGGACGGGCTCTGCCTCGTGTGCATGTGTGGAGTGGGACGAGAGCCTGCTGTGAAATTGTTGTATTTTGAGTGTGCACGTGCACACATGGACACAGTCACACTCCGGCTTTGCACAATAGCACTATCAGGCAGAGCCAACAGCCATAACCAGAGATTTACCAGCGGATTTTAAAAGGGCGAGCAGTTGTGTGTGCATGTGTGTGTGAGTTTGTGAGCTGAGTGGGATTTGGTTAAGCCAAACATGAAACTATATTCCCTCAACACACCAGCCCTCCTCCTCCTCCACCTCCTCTCTGTCATTCTCTCTCCTTCTAAGTGTGTGTGTGTGTGTGTGTGTGTGTGTGTGTGTGTGTGTGTGTGTGTGTGTGTGTGTGTGTGTGTGTGTGTGTGTGTGTGTGTGTGTGTGTGTGTGTGTGTGTATTTGCCTCCCTCAGTCCCTTTTAGTGTTGCATAACAGCTTGATTATATAATCCCAAACATATATGCATGGCCACAAGGTTGAGCGCTAGAGGGCACGAAGCATGCAAGAGTCGAGGTGGAGGAGGAAAGACAGAAAAGAAAGAGGTGAAGGAGGGACACTGTGAGCATACTTCCCATCTGGATTAGATTCTGACACCATCCCACATTTACTCCTGTAAATCCCTTCATGTTGATGTAAGCTCTCACTACATGTTGGCAGAGGAGCCGCCATGTTTTAAATCATTCATTTCTTTAATTAGTACAAGGTGACATGCAAAGGATTGTGTAACAGCCAAATGATGCAATAACCTGTTACAGCATCCTTCAAAATAAAACAACCCTTCAATCACTAACCGTGCCCGTGGAACAGATATAGGATTTATTTGTCCAATACCGAAATTTGTTGATTTAAAAATATGATATTTTGATAGATCAGTCGATATTTTATTATATTCCTCAGATGTAGTTTGATTAAATCATAACTAATTTTCTTTTTTTTACATTTTCATATATCAGCTGTTATAAATGATACCATTTATTGACTTATAACATCAGCTGGGCTCTAGTTTCAAGTGATTCATTTTTCAGTGTTGGGTGTAATGCATTACTGTAATCACATTGCATTTTTCAGTTGCACAGTAATGTGTTAATTACATTACAGTTATGTCGTTACTTGTGATACAAAGTTTCTTCAGTTATCTGTGCAGCTCAAAAGTTTGGGTTTGGTTTTTTTTTCTTTTTTTTGGGGGGGGGGGGGGGCTTATTTGGACATTTTACAGAGTGGCCATCTTTTGATCTGCTGAGCAACTGAGATGCAGGAGCGAATGTGGCAAAGTTGAAATCCTGTGTGAGCAGTTAATGGGGTAGCATGCCTTCAGATATTTGCATCTGAAGCTGACACATTCAGATACCATCAGATTATTAGAGAGGGGTGAGTATGATGGCCCAGTATGCCCATGTGTCCTGGAGACAGGATCTATAGCAACACACATTATAATTTGAGGACTTACGTTACTGGTAGAGTAGCCAAAAATTAGACTCAAGTAACAATAGCACTACCTCAACTCAGTTTTACTCAAGCAAAAGTAAAAAGTAGCCAAGAAATTACTCGAGTAGCAAAGTATTTAGTAAAAAATGCTACTTGAGTACTGAGTAACTGATCATAACGTCTGATTTAATGTTTAAAAATGAGATAATCAGACAGACAAAAACAAAGTTTAGCGCCAATTTTGGTATTTTAAAGACTGAAAAACAAAACCATGATTACAAAATAATAAATCTAAGCAGAAGAAACACTTTTCCACATCATTATTAAACTAATATTTCGAGTACATATACATTACCTACCAGTTCTACTCTACATCTCCAAATGGCACAACAGGTTCAGTGGCTAGAATAACATAAAAACAACAAACCTCATGTTCAAACAAGAAGTCTCACTTTAAGATAAACTGTAGGTTTGTGTCTGTCGCATGCAGTTTTGGTTAAAACACGTTTTTTTTATTCATTCACTGAAGTTACTCACCCTAAGTAGAGTATCCAGAATTTTTTCTCAAGTAAGAGTAGCGATACTTTTTTCTAAAAGGTTAGTCAGGTGATTGTAACTGATTACATGTAATTAGTTACTACCCACCTCTGCTGGCCACTCACAGAAAGCCAAAGCCTAATATTCAAGCTTCTTGTTACCTCTGATAAAAACTGAAACAGAACAATGTCTCTGTAGCTGCTACAACTTTTCACATCCGATGCACTGCTGGTGCAGTTTTTCCACCACTTATCCTGCTTTTTGTATGGTTAAGAAATGACATCATTAATAAACGATGAAGGGTTTCTTTACTCCTATGAGGACATTTTACTAAACCTTTTAATCTGCACCACAGTGCAGAAGGGAAGGGTTCACAGAACTATTCTAAACTAAAATGCTCCCTGAAAATACAAAAACTGTGGAGGATGAGAAACATCAGTCAGACAGTTGTTTCAAACCTGGAACCATCGACCTCTCTGACACAGAAACATGAGACAAAAGGGAGAGACTGGCAGAAAACAACCACAGAACTCGAGTGTTGGGTTACATTAAAGTCATCGCTAGAAAATCTCAGTGAATCACACAAAAAAACAAAAAAAAACAAAGCACAACAGCGCTCCAGTAAAATTGGCGTTCTCAGGGAAAACCAAGAGCAGCAGCTTAAACTGAGTTGACAGTATGAGAACATTTTAGAGTGTGAGCTTTTGGGAGGCCGCGAGTGTTTTTACAAAGCTCCTCTGAGGGAGAAAGATAATCAAAATGGAAAGACATGGTTAGTGGTATGAATAAGGTTTGAGACAAGGACTAAATTGAAATTTAACTGCAAAGTAAAAGGCAAACAGGGAACAGTGGGGAGCTACAGTAGGAGAGGAAGGAAAAGACGATGTAAAGTTAATGTGTGTCCCTGAGCACAGCTGATGTTATTACCAGCATTATTAAGCTGGCAGTAAACGTCACAGCTAAAAGGCATCCCTCAAGCTGCCAAAACGCACACACAGGACTGTGACTCAGTAACGGCTTTTGCCTCATCTCCAAACCTTTCGCTATCGCTCCGATTCAATTTATTCGTCGCCACCTTTTCTCTAAACCTCCATCCATGCTCCCATCTCTCGTCATCCTCTCAAGGCTCTTATCATTTCCAAACTCTTTCCAATTTCACGTGCCATCCTGCCTCGGCCTGAAGAAAATGAAGCATTTTTCCTTCCCTTCTTTCATCCTTGACTGATAGCATTTTAATGAATACAAACATTTAACGCATTAAATTAAATGTCAGCACTTTACCCACACACACTGTTAATACTGTAGATCTGTGTCTGTGAAACTACCATAAAACATTTCATGTCCAACACACTGTATATAAAGGATGGAAGTGCAACTAATGCGACACTCGCTGATTTCTACACTCTCCATTGTGAAGACAGTGTTAGCGATTTGGCTGCTGCAATTCTGGCTCTTTGGAAGCAGAAGTGACCATATTTAGATAAGGTGCTCGATTTTCAGCTACCAAGCTAGCTAGCATTACTGGCTAACAATCCCATTATGTGTTATTGTCGGTGGCCATTTTGTTTATTATTATTATTCCTCTGCTAACTAGTTTCACACCAGTTGCCATTCGTGCACTGCGTGCTTTTCTTCAGATTTGTGAAATTTTGTACAGTTCCTGAAATATTCTACTTTTTCTGTCGGTAGGTTGACATTGACTTTGAATAGAGAGACCAGCCTCTCTCAATTTTCTGCTGTGGGAGTAAATTGGGCCGATGTTCTCCCACACTGCTGACCCTACAGACACCGATGTCACACATCTTTTTTATTTTTCACTGTACTTTCTACTTTTTCTGTTATTTTTACTCAAATCTACAACCCTACAACCATTATTTTAGCCTCAAAATGTAGCTACAGTTGCCTTCTTTCACACAAACACTTCCTCAGAAATGTATACTTTTTGAACAGAGCCATTTGTTTCAGAGGAATACCATCCTGTGCTCCCATTCACTCCCTGTTTAATTTTTCCAACCAGTTTTGGAGAGAAAGAAAATAAACTCAATTTTGAAGTTGCGCTCCTGACCTCAACTGAAGCACTAGACACACCAAAATCCACAGATGTGTAGAGCATCTTGTCAGGATGCTCACACCTTTTAAAACCCACCAGAATCACGTTCTGTTTGTAATAGGAGTGGAAAGCGCTTTTCTCATATATAAGTATTATTTGTGGATTGGTCGGCCTGTGTCTGGCCATAGTCCTACTGATATGAGTGGCTCGGTGGGTAAACTGCTACTTCCCTTCTATTGAACTGAAGGTTGTAGATTCAAGTATAGCATGAGCTGTTTTTCTTTTACTCGACATCGCACAATGTTCAGCATTTAAAAATTTTTTTTTAAAAAAAAATCATACTGCTTTTGCAATGTCAGCCATTTACATTTATTGGGTACACCTGTTCTGTTTCTCATTATGAAATTACCTTATGATTAACAGAAACACATCCAAGAAAATCACAGTCTGCAAGTAGCAACAATCCCACTGCAATTTCTCCAGCAATCGCAAATTCTAGTTAATAAACTAAATAAATATTAGAAGTTCACATAACAAACATTTCAAACTTATGAAGAAGAGCATCTGCGACTGCATATATTGAACCTTAAAGCAGATGAGCTACAGCAGCAGAAGAGCATACCAAATACCACCAGATCCAAATTTACAAAGCCTGGTCTGATGAGTCTCAATTTCTGGTGCAACATTTGAAAGAATTTGGCGTAAACAACATGGTCAGACACGTGCAATCCTTTAGGACCACAATGTACCAGATAACCAGTACAAGGCTCAACATGTCCATCACTGATGTTCGGTACTTGAAAACAGGAGTCTGTGGGGACTGTTTCGCTTTGGCTGCCAATCTCAGTCGGCTACCCAGGAACGTGAGTGCATCAGTGTTTAGTTCTTAACATCTAACACCAACTCCTATCCCATACTTGTCCCCTTTTACCACTGCAAACACTGTTATTACATACCCACAGCTTTAGGAAGTGACATGAAAGCTGCTTTCCTGAAAGGTAATACCCAGCGCTCTGCACTTCAGAGGTCACAGATGAAAAAGAAGGGAAGAACGGATTAAGGACAGTTTGGAGCAGAAGAAAAGAAGAGCGGAGGAGTGCAGGATGCTCTCCGTGGTCCCTCTGTTCTATCACCAGACAGAGGTAAGGGGGCTGGTTGTCATGGCAGCTGTTGTCATGGCAGCTGGACTGAGTAATAAACATAAGGAGGAAATGTCCAGCCAGCCAGTGAAGTGAAGGCGCCGTGGCAACCGCTGCCTGAAATGTGGTTTGACCTTCGCTTTAAGAAGTGGACTTGTTGTTGAAACTCAGCATTGTGATGCATCAGTGTTTAAATACTTTTCTCAAATAATATTGAGACACATCTACAGGAGGCTTTTTGGTCATGTCATACACACTTTGTTTTTTTAACCATTTTGGACCAGAGTGAAATCCCACCCCCACCTAACTTTTAATCTTATATAACCTTAAGGATTCTTTTCTCCACTCCATAAAATAAATGAATGTGTAGCTATCACCAAGCTTGCCAGTATCAGATTTAATTTGGCACATCAGCCTGTAATCCAAATGTGGCTCCTTAAAACCGACAAGGTGGATGTGGCCATCTTTTATTTACAGTCTATGCCCCAGCCTCTGCGCCCTGTGTTCTACAACCAGCTGGAAACTTGTTACTTGTTCATTTTTATTGTCTTTGATAGCTGGAAACCACAAGCATGTCACTGAAAGTAACTTACCTGCAAGAGTTTATTTAATATCCAACCTTCACCATCTGCTTCTAACCAATCCCTGCTCAAGCGCCCTTTTGCAGATCAGCAGGGCCGCATTAATCTTAAAGTGAAATCACTTGACTAGTGACACAGTGAACCTTTTAAGCATTTAATCAGCTTCGTACTTCTGCTTAATTACAGGTGTAAAAAATAAAACAGCAATTAATAGAAACCTCCTGAAATGTGAGCAATTGAATGAAATGGATCTGTTCCACTTATCGGTGGACTATATTTGTTAAAATGCAAAAAAAAAAGTTTATAAAATAATATAAGCCATTTAACTAAAATGCTGACTCCTAGAGAGGCTCCAATAAATGAAAAATCCCACGGGAGTGCATCTCTGGGAGGGAATCCTTGTGCACTGGCAGTGTGGTGAGCAGAGGAAGCCGTAGCGGTGCGTTACCCTCCTGTACCACGGCGTGTGGTTGTGGACCTGGTCAACAGCTCTTAAAGCTCCGATACGTCAGTCAGTCCTTTCTCATTACAATCACCTTCACACTCTCAGCTACTCGTCTCTTTGTCACCACAGTCGGTCTTTGATTCTGATGATCCATTTTCATTGCCGTTCTCCAAATCCACCTCTTTGTCTGCTGCTCTTTCCTCTTCCTGCTCTTCGTCCTTCTCTGCCGCATCCTCTGCTTCCTCCTTTCCGTCCTTTTCTCCATCACTCCGTTTCTGCCCGAGGCCCTGTTTGTCTCTGAAGACCTCCACACCTAACATTCGGAGGTAATGAAACCTCTCGTTGCGGGGGACGAATGCTCGGATGGACGTCTTTCCCCTCCAGCCACACAGCTGGATGGGACACTGAGGTTCCCCCGGGTTACTGAAAAATAAAGGACGATGGTGGGTCGCACAGTTTAACCAAACAAAAAACAGGCTGTCACTTCAAAATGCAAACATCAGAAACACTAAAAACATGTTACACGCTTACTTTGGGTTTGGGATGTACTTCAGCACAATGCTTCCCATTCCTGTGGAGAGAAAACTAAAGTTTTACAGGAAGTAGAAAGTGATACAACCTACCGTGACGTTAGGTTATACGGCAGGAAAACGTACATAAAATATGACCACTGACAGGTGACATGAGTAACACTGTGGGTGGGTGGGATATATTAGAGTGGGAGTGGGAATTTGGTCAAAGTTGATCTGTAAAAATATTTTTTTGATGAGAATTACAGATTCCATTTTCACTTTCATTCGTTGTCACTTATCTGCTGCTTCCTAACTTACATCATTTCCATTGGGAAGGGGAAAAAAAATTACATCATAAAAATCATACTTAAAGGTCGACAGTAAAACTCAGTTGTGAACTCAACAGGGTCAAAATGAACCAGTGAATCACTGTTTTCCTGCTGGTGTCGCCTCCTGAATCGGAGCATGGATGGGATTCTCGAGCACGACCCTAAAACTTCAGCCACGGCGAGTGACTTAAAATGTGTCGAGGAACAAAAATAACTGCGTTCTCAGAGTGATCCGACCCACCCAAACTGAATGTCCCGTGATTTAATACGCTGACGCCATAAATGTATATCTAAGACAATTTAAAGACCAGTGTGCACCCTGGATATATTTTCCCCGAACACACACAGTTGGAGAGCATATCTATATTTGACTGTACCAATTTTCTGGGCCTGTGCATGTGCTTCATCCTCCAGCTTGCTGAGGTAGGGGTTCTCCTGGGTCAGAAGCACTTTGATGTCCTCCACACTCACCCTAATGATCCTGGAGCGTATATATGGCTGCAGAGTGTAAATACCCTGGTAGGACAGAAAGTACATGTGGCTGACAATCGGCACAAAGAAACTCTTTCCAGTTACACGCAGCATATAAAATGAATTCATTATCAACTCGTTTGAGTGTGAAATCGGCCGTCTGGCTCACTTGTTATTCGGCTACAGCTCTGCGTTGGCAACAGTAAAGACAGCAGGAAGGATTTCTTGCATATTTGAACATTAAATTAAATGTATTATAACCTCAAAGTATATTTAAGTTGATAAAATAATAGAACTATAAAGTTTTTGTGCATCACGTCACTGATGAATGACTGAACAGTCTCCAAATCATGCAGCTTTTAGTCAAGATGATAGCCAAAGAACAAATGGAAACACAGATTTATATACAGGACTGAACTGTGACTGCCTGAAAACTGTGTGTGTGTGTGTGTGTGTGTGTGTGTGTGTGTGTGTGTGTGTGTGTGTGTTACCTCCTGAGCCAGTCTAAAGGCACAGCCAAACTCCTCTCCTTCACTATTGCGAGACCACACCTTCACCCCTGTGTTTATGACCTGAGAGACAAAAAACAGAGTGTAATGAACCACGTCCATATAAAAACACCACACTGAAATAAACAGAAAAAAAGAGACAGGTTATTTAAATTCCAATCAGTGACTAATTATGTTTCTTGTAGCTTTCCTGGTGATGCAATTGTAATTACACTGAACTCTCTTCCTCCAGGCAACGACTGTACAAGACATCGGCACACAGCCCAGCCAGTCTCTGGGGTCCCAGCAGGTGTGGGAGCAACTGTGTCAGTGATTTGCATAGTAAAAACTCTACCACACACATGCTGTTCTTTTTATAAGGGAACTAAAGTCAATTTAATGAGACTACTAAGGTCAAGGTGATCCGCAAGGCTTCAATCATCAGGCCTAGAGACTGGTCGGCAACCCCTTGGCAACTGATTGACGAGTGGTTGCTGGAGGTTGCAAAGATGCTGGCGCACCAAAAACCTCATCATTGCTTTGATCACTAGCAGACTGCTGCTGTCACCTGTAGTTTGCATGGAAGACGCCAACTTGTATGCAAACACTCATGTTTTACTCTCAGAGGTGACGTGAAACTTGAACAAAACTGGAAACAGAAAATGTTGCCAGTGTCTAGGCTTGTTTCACCAAGGTGCAATCAGCGCTCAGGTTTTCCTGTGGTGCTGTTTACATGTCAGGATTATTTTGGTGTGAGCTGAACATTATTGGAGATGCCTGCTGTAGAAATGTTTGCCTTCTCTTGAACATAATGGAGCCAGAGGCCTGTATAGTAAAGCGAGGCTGTGAAGGTGATTCACCTCTCAGCAGGATATATCACGACCGTAACTTTATGTTCCAGATAAGAGGGCTGCAAGTACAAAATAACCATCTACTCCCTAATCGGTCCTCTAGAAAATAGTCCCCTCATTCCTGGAAGACTCCTCAGACTTCTGTGTACAGTGAGCCTAAAAGCCTAAAGACCCGATGCCAACACAGGTCCTACTTACCAATTAGAAACATGTTCTGATGTTTATTTTTTAATTTCTCAGACCATTTAGCGCCCGCTGAAAGAATGAGGCTGAATTTCTTTCAGCTGGTCTTACACACCATTACAATGCACTGAGCATCTCATTAACTCAGTGAAACACACAGCTGTAATTTTAGTCGGATACTTTGTGTCTTAATGATGGTGCTCTGAAATCTTTACATACACTTTTTCTCTTGTTGCCAGATTTAATTCCTGGTTTTAAACAGATACTTTATAATCATGCTTTTCTAGTTTTACTGACCACTCAAAGCCTTAAGTATACAAACACTAATACATGCTTTTAAAATGAAATAGGCCTACAGATTATGCATGTTTTTTTCCTACCACACATACACAAATGGCCTGGTATTTAGTAGAGATGGCACGATACCACTTTTTTTATGTCCGATACCGATATCATAAATTTGGATATCTGCCGATACCGATATGAATCCGATATAGTGTTTTTTAATCAACAAAACTGTTTTTTAAAATATCTTGCTGCATTTTGTATAAGTTCATACTCAAGTTTAAAACAACAACTACACTAAAGCTATTCTGTTATACCTGTATGCAAAAAAAAAAAATTCATAGTTCAGCAATACTGATCAATCTAATAAACTTAAACCTACACCATCCTCCCTATTCTGGTATTTTAAAGAGTACTTAGCGTAAATATTAAGCAACCTAACTAATAGGGTTCCAACTCCCAGCAACAAAAATAAATAAATAAAAAATAGGGACCCACCCCTCATGTTCCACCTCATGATGCTTAATCGACGTAATCAACCTTAATTTCAAATCACTTTTTTTTTTTAAATTTGATGCAGTGTGAAAAAAAATGCACAGAGATCAATTATCTTTCAAGAAATATTAAATAGATTCAACATCTTTCTTCAACAAAATTGCAGACTGCACAGATGGTACCTTCCCAAAGTAAAAAGTACTATAGCTTACTAGGGTATATATATTAGACTTAATAGTCACTATATACAGTAATTGACTTCTATTCATTTTACATCAAATTAAAACTTTGGGTGTCAGATAATTATTTATTAAAAGCTCGACATTTTAAATGAGAATAAGAAAGAAAAGTATGTCTTTGTGCCCCCTTTTCCCTGTTCATGCCCTATCGGCCCCCCTGGCTAAACTTTGCTAGATCCGCCCCTGGACAGTTACCAGCAGTCAGCTGCGTAGAAAAAGATCCACGAGTAGAAAGTAATATTAAATAAATTCTAACAACAGCTGATCAAGCTTAAACGTGCTGCTGTTGTTCAGCCGCTGGTTTCCTCTTTCTGGTGCAAAGTGGGCCAAAAGCAAACTAGAGACACGGACTCGCGACAGAAAAGCCGATCAGCTGATCATTAAGCAGTTTCATGATTGAAGTAGCAGCCGGAGAGCGAGAGGCAGTCGCTCGTTAAGCTTAAGGCAGGAATGCTTTACAAACATTCAGAGATGGACTTACACACTTGCTTTACTTCTCTCGGGGATAACTTTGTCGGAGATGAAATGCCAGGTTGCTAGCGAAGCTCCAAATGCTATCCAGACCACCGACAGGTCCCGCATGCCACAGCCGCTCTATCACGTGATGCATACTGCTCCGACGTGCTAACGTTCTGAGGTGAGTTACGGCGTGTTGCAAGTTTTGTGAGGTGCTTTCGTGATATTTAATGGATCAGATTACATTTTTTATTTTTCTCCGATATCCGATCCAGTAATTTAGGTCAGTATCGGACCGATACCGATACGTAATATCAGATCGGTCCATCTCTAGTATTTATACAGTGCGTTTATCCATCACATACACACCAACACACCTGGATATCTGAATGACAACAATCTGGGTTTCAGCATCTTGTCCGACAACATCTAACCCGGCCTTCACGAGACACATTGACACAGCAATCAACAGACACCCTCCGCATTTTCACTGGTCATATACTGCACTACATGACAGGTTAGCTGAAGGCACTCCACACCACATACGGACTGTCATTTACTCCCACTATGTTAATGTAGACGTTTCTGCACACGATCGCTCCAGAACTGAGCAACTCGTAACACATTTAAATGGATAAACAGGACAACAAACCAGAGGAAAAATATGAAAATTAAGATCTTGAAGTTTCCGGTTCCTTTAAGACAAAGTGACTAAAAATTGAGAAACAACAAACACCGGGGAGAACAAAGAGCCCGAGTCCCCACAATGCCACCTGTGCAGGTCCTGCAGGGTGGAGGACCAGAGGGATTTGGGAAAGGAGAGGCTCCCATCTGTTTAAGCTGCTTCCCTCACACAGAGACAAACGCACAAAAAGAACGGAAAAATAACAACAACACAACCAACCAAACAAACGAATCAATGTAAAGCCCATAAATCAGCACTTAGGTAAACATAATGCTTCTTCCTCCAGAGGATCGATACAATGTCTCCAGGACATAACTGATTATGGATTGGCTGTATCAATTTTCAAAAACACAAATGTTTCATCTTCATTATCAAACACGTGTGCCTACCTTCATGCGTTCGCTGTTATTGAGCAGGACATTACGGAGCTCTTTGGACACCATGTACAAGTTCCTCTTCTTGCCCTCATGGGTCCGAGTCAGGACGTTGAGTTTGGGGAAGTCGGGAGACAGATCATAGAAAGACCTAGAGGAAAACAGGAAACACGCATTTATGCTGCAGAAAAATGTTGAAAACACCTATTTTACATTGAAGACAAGGGTGCACTTACTGTATGGTGGTGAAGACGGGGTCATCATCACTTAAGAACACAAAGGGGTCTTCTTTATATCCAAACAGCCTCATCTTCTTTGAGGGTGGAGGCCTGAAAAAGGACAGATACAAAATGTTTACTTACATTTTAAAGAGCTTGTTTGTGGGTCCAAAACTGCTTTTGTTTTTTTTATCTGTATTTATAACCAGTTAAGAGTCATAAGTTTCCATTTATTAGTTCATGAGCTCAGTGCGACTCACCCACACATCCCCTCTGGTTTAGCACCGGCATCCTGACCCACAGAAGCTCCTTCGGGCGTCTCATCTGCCTCCTTGTCCACTTTTTCCTCTTGGCTGTTCCTCTCCACCTTCTCAGTGGAACCTTCAGGGGGGAGATGTGGAGTGTCTCCTGGTGACGGAGCCTCCTTGGAGCTGCTGGTTTGGGCAGCTGAGCTCGACAGCTTGGAGTCTTTCCTCAGCTGGAGATGGAAGAGGAGGAGAGTGAACGGACAAAGAAAAAACAGCTCCAGGTGTGGTTAATAACCTGACCAGGTGGGCGAGGTTAGGTGAGGTGAGGCACGTGGGGTGGGGGGCAGAAGGGGGGCATCGTGTGTGAGTGTTTAAGATGAAGTACCTTAGGATATCTTTTGTTCCAAGGCATCGGGGCTTTCTTCACCAGCACAGCCACAAAGAAACCTCCAGTGTTCTGGTGATGTGGCAGAATCCTCATACTGCCATAAAACACACACACAGAAAAAAATTAATTTAAAATAAATAAATAAATCACAGCTTGGGGTTTGATAGAGCCCCTGCTGTGAAGACAGCATGTGGGAAAAGAAAAAGCGCCTTAATCAACATGTGACAACAGCTCCCTCTGCTGCCAATATCAAGTCATTGTGAGCACTGACGCTTAAACATGACATCATCCTCCGTAATGTGAGGTTGGCAGGTGCGCCTGCATCTACTGCACACTGGATGTAAGTTCAAAAAGCACAGTTTACGGTGGTGAGAGGTGACGGTGTAGGATGCTCTCTACTGTACTCCAATTCTGTAAAATGAAATTCTGTATTTTAACGATTCTTGAAAGAAATCAGCCAAAACAAAGCAGGCTAACAGAAACGTTTTAAGGACACTTGTCATGCCAAGATTGAACACTTTAATAAGCTATTTCACACTATTTTTAAGAGAACACCTTCAATTCTAAAACGCATTAGCATGGACCTGCATCTGTTTGTCTGGGACTGCTCACTTACCATCTCTCCAGATGAAAGCTTGCCAGTTTCTCTGAGTCTTTTTGCGGGAACATGGTGGGTCGGATCTGCGTATGACGACTACTCGGGACCTCGGACCAGTCCGTGTACCACTGGCCTTCTTTAGTCATCAGCTACAAAGAAACAGAAATAGTCTGGATACAGATCTACAATTCAAAAGTAACGACTGGCATTAAATAAATAAATAAATAAATAAAATCCAGTACCTTCCAGGAAGTGACCCCAGGCATCCACTTCAGCCCCGGCAGGTCAGCTGAGCAGTCAGCCAGCTCCAACGCTCCTGGTAACATGAAGCAAGAGAGCAGCCAGTCTTTATAAGATATGACATTTACACATAACTTTCATAAAACAAAGTGAAATATTTAGCCTGTTGAAAATTGAAGAGCTGAGGTGTAGCTGCTGACACTGACAGATCATTTCCTGTGGATCTGACATGGATGAACTTTAGGGAATGTCCACGCTCATGTATCATCTCAGGTTATGACAGCATAATTACACATTACCATGTCCAACACACAACTGAATGCAAGGTATCCTGTCATGTCAGACTGAATGCAAGAGAAAAACGGTAGTTTGATTACAGACTTTATTAAATGATGGACAAGCCACGGTGAAAAATTTGGTTTGTGGAACTGCGAGTTTGCCACTAAACCATCCCATCTTGGTGTTTGGATGGAGATGATCTGACTATGAATTGCTCTTACAGTAGCAACCACAGATGCCACCAGAACTGATATCTCGAACAGCCACTTGTCAATAACAAGGTAAACATAGTCTAAATGATCTCCTGCTCTTAATCTAAATTTGTCAAGTAAACTTTTTCATCTCTGCTATATACAGTACAGTATATAGAGAGCCGAGACGACAAGGCTTCAGCTGCATTCAGTGGAAAAGAACAAGAAATATAGGAAGAGTAAGAATAAATATACACTTTAGGACTAAGATAAGGAGAGTAAATATACACTTTGAGGTAAAAAGGCTTAATAACAGTCTAAAATTTACAACTGAAATTTAAAGTGACCTTGAAGTGGTTTAAAATGACCAACATAGCAGCTTTACAGTTTACAGTATGAATAAATAAAAGAATTCCTCGGTCGGGAAACCAAATAAAACATCTACGCCGTAGAAAAAAGAAAGAAAAAAAAAAAAAAAAAAAACACTATTTTGCTGGAGCGCTATCAGCCGCTGCCTGCTCATGGCACCGCCGGAAGTACCATTTGACTTTAATTTACAAGATTCAGTTTAGAAAAAGAAATTAAAAGAAAAAAGGGGGGGGGGCACACTGGATTTACAAAAATGAAAAATGTGCCACCTTAAACTTGGTCAAAATTGTCAATGCTTTCTAATATTCAAGGAAATCTTAGAGATAACTTTGCAAGAGGGACTGTAGTCTAAATCTGACTGTGTGTGTGAGCGGCTGACTTGGGTTTCAGTGTCTAAACACAATTTACGATGAATATTTGTCAATTTTTCTGTCACAAACCTAAGTACAAGTCATTGAGCCTCATTTACTATAAAAGTGTGTAAACAAATGTCTGTATCCACCCAATTTATATCATCACCAATTTCTCTTCTTCACCTGGATGTAAACGTGTTTCCTTAGTACGCAAATTGTATGAAGATCCACAAGGTTGTTGTTTCATATCGACTCAAATTTTGTGCACGAACTCATTTTTTGTCCACAGTAAGAACGATTCCACACAAATATTAGTAAATGAGGCCATTGTTTTATTATCAAACCCTGCTCCACAGCAACAGGAGTTCAAAGTAAGAAGCATGAAACAGCTAAAACATTAATATGAATGTTGACCTCTTACTGTGTGACCCAGAATGTGTGTTTGTTACCTTCACTTTTCTCCAGCAGTGCTGCTATGACAGCCTCGTCCTCTATGGGGTTGAGTGAACAGGTGGAGTAGACCATCCTCCCTCCCACAGCCAGCTGTTCCACACCACGCACAGCGATACGCAGCTGGAGCCTGGTGAAAACACACGTGTGCGCTCTGTAATCCTGCCAACGTTTTAAATTAAGACCAAAAGCGACACACTCCATTCCCTTGCTGTTTAGTCAATTTGGTGTACCACACGACTGCATTCCTGTGTTGTAGCTTAGGTGTGAGCGCGCACTCTCCTCCACTCACCCGTGGAGATGCAGGCTGTTGCTGGTCGTCCATTTCTTCCACACGTCTATGTTCTTCCTCATGGTGCCATCCCCACTGCAGAGCACAGAGCAGCAACAGTCAGAACACCCACCTCGTCTTGGCCCGAGGCGGTGAAACCTCCACGGAGCCTTTTTTCAACTTGTCATGGGGCAAATAAAATGTCTGCGAAGCACAAACGGTCTGCTTCTGTCTTCATTACTGCTTTTCCTCCCCTCCACGCCTCTCCCCTCCCTATGTTGTTTTTGGCAGGAGACTCCTGGCTTCAGCACTACAGCTGCCCAAACTCAGGCAGCATTTGCAAACCGGGGCAGTTCTGCTTTGGCCACAAAATGATGCTAAATTTCGAGAGATGAAAGATGTGGACAAATGTTTTACCACCCTACTGAAACCTGAAGGTCGCAAAGACACTAACAGCAACGTATGAGGACGGTGCATTTGATGGAGAGTGTGGTACGTCATCTACATCTGCCTCATAAAATCTGCTTTCCTGTCAAACACCCACACATAAATCAGAGCTTACTGATCATTCACTGTTTTAGCAGCTTCATAACCCCAACTCTCTGCATGAGCGATGCAGACATGTAGCGGATACGTCTGCTGACCTGCAGGGCACATCACACAGGATGCGGTCATAGAAGAGGACGTCCTTCTTGCCATTGGAGTTGATCTCCAGGGTGGGGATGCAGGAGGCGTCGTGGTTCACCACCATGATACAGGGGCTGTTGAGCCGCTTGGCTTGGTGCACGAGCAAGTAGCACCGCTTATTGTCCACGTCATTTGCAATGACAAAGCCCTCTGAAAGGTGGAGATCAGGTTTGAACTTATATACACTATTAATGCAAGAGAATCTTGGTTTTTTTTTTTTCAATTTAAAGACAAAACATGGATTTCTTCCAGTTTTCCTACCTGGAAACGGCACATCCATGTCAGCATGAAGCATCTCGATCAGCTGGGCTGTCTTCGACCCTGGAGCTGCACACATGTCCAGGATCTGCATAGAAACTCTTTTTAAACTTTGATGCCACTTTATTGTTACCAACACAGACTCCTGTGGGAGGACAATAAGTTCACGGTCGCTGAAGGACATTTGGCAGAGTGTAGTCTCTGCTAATCAGTTGTTCCTGTCCTGTGTTTTCCCATCTGACTGGCTCCCTAGCAAAACTGCTTTTGTGGCAGAACTCAACACAGACTTCAGCTGCCTCGTCCCACAGAGGAACCGACTCCAACTCAGTTGTCTTGCTTTTCTGCTGGTAACAGTCAGCCTTCTACTCTGGAGATCCCCTGTGAGCAAGAGGACCAATGTAACCAGAACTCGGAGTGGGTGGAGAACTGGTTCGTGTGCCGACACACTGAGCTAATCGAGACTGTGGAACAAGGACAGAACAGCTCGATCTGACTGAGGATGAGAAATAGCTAACTATGTTGCAGTTATCGTAACACAAATTAACTGGGATATAAAATATTTGTCAGGAATAAACTGTCCTTCATCTCAGGACACCTCACCTCCCAGCCATCACACACACCCCCGGCTTCTGTGGACTCCAACATACACACCCCTCCCCCAAAATCCACTCTTTCTATCTCAGCACTTCAAGTGAGGAACGAGCTTCGCAAGATCAAGGTGCAGAAGGCTGCAGGTCCAGATGGCGTCAGCTCCAGGCTCCTGAGATGCTGCGCAGATGAACTGTGTGGCATCCTAGGATATCAGTTCAACCTGAGCCTGTCACTGGGGAAAGTACCACAGCTGTGGAAGACCTCCCGTGTGGTACCGGTACCAAAGACCTCCCATCCCAAGGACCTCAGCAGCTACAGGCCGGTAGCCCTGACATCGCATCTGATGAAGACCCACGAGAGGTTGGTTCTGAACCATCTGCGCCCCCTGGTGAGGTCTTCATTGGATCCGCTGCAGTTTGCTTACCAGCCTGGCATCGGGGTGGAGGACGCCATCATCTACCTCCTGCACCGAGCTCTGACTCACCTGGAGAAGCCTGGAAGCACTGTGAGGATCATGTTCTTTGATTTCTCCAGTGCTTTCAACACCATCCAGCCACGACTTCTGAGGGACAAGCTGGAAGCTATCAGGAGTGGACCACCACATGTCACAGTGGATACTGGACTACCTCACAGGCCGCCCACAGTATGTGAGGACACAGGGCTGTGTCGCTGGTCTGCAGTACGGGGGCCCCACAGGGAACTGTGCTGGCACCGTTCCTCTTCACCCTCTATACTGCAGACTTCTCCATCAGCTCCCCACGCTGCCACCTACAGAAGTTCTCTGACGACTCTGCCATAGTCGCCTCATCACAGGTGAGGACGACTCAGAGCACAGACAGTGGACTCTGGACTTTGTTGACTGGTGTCAGCAGAACCACCTGCTGATCAACGCCGGGAAAACCAAGGAGTTGGTGGTGGACTTCTGGAGATGCAGACCCACCACACTGACACCGGTGAACATCCAGGGAGTGGACATTGAGATAGTGGACTCTTATAGGTACCTGGGTGTTCACCTGAATAATAAACTGGACTGGAGCCACAACACTGATGCTCTTTACAGGAAGGGTCAGAGCAGACTCTACCTGCTGAGGCGGCTGAGGTCATTTGGAGTCCAGGGAGCGCTTTTAAAGACCTTCTATGACTCTGTGATGGCATCTGTCATTTTTTTACAGTGTTGTACGTTGGAGCAGCAGTTTATCGGCAGCTGAGAGGAAGAGGTTGGATAAACTCATCAGGAAGGCCAGCTCTGTTCTGGGATGCACCCTAGACCCAGTGCAGGTGGTGGGAGACAGAAGGACTCTGGCCAAAATAACATCTGATGGACAGAGTCTCCAACCCCATGCATATAAATGTTGCTGAACTGCAGAGCTCCTTCAGTGACAGACTGCTGCATCCTCGATGCATGAAGGAGCGTTTCTGCAGGTCCTTCCTCCCTGCAGCTGTCAGACTGCACAATCAGAACTGCTCCCAACAAACATAGATGTTTACATCTCCGCTATAACTGCAATAAGTTAATTAACTGATTCGCACTACAACCTGCTTTGCCTCTTATCTGTAGTTATTTTTATTTAATTTAAATATAATTGTATATAGTAACCACTGTCCTTGATGTAAATATGTAAGAAAAATTGTGTATGTTTCTGTTCCATGTCCTGTGTACTGTTTGTTTGTATATGTGTCTTTTTGGCTGCTGTTACAACCAAATTTCCCCTTGTGGGACAATTAATTAAAGGATTATTCTAAACTCGTAAGGACCTAAGATTTTATTTATGAAACCATGTTCATCTGATTTATGCACACACCCCTCACCAGCACAGAGGGTAAATTTGCACACGAGTTTAAAACAGAGAAAAAGTTCAATTGCATTAAGTATAATAAAACTGTGCTTTTACCTTGTGATGGGGCTCAATCTTCAGAAGTAGAGGAGGGATCATGCTGACAGCTTCTTGTCGGCTGATGTTGCCCTGCGAGGACAAACAAAAGGAATGTCAGTCTCTCCACTTCTTTACCAACTTCCTGACATGTTTTGGGGGTTTTTAACCCCCTTCCACTGGTAACACAAATGTGATCTTTGGGATTGTGACTGACTCACCGACTCTGTCTCGCTGACCAAAAACTGGTGGAACTTCTCCAGCAGGGGAGACTTCCTTATGATCTTCCTGCTCATGTTGGTGTGCCAGGCCTGCTCATCAGGGTACCTGAAGAGGACAGTCCACAATCTGGTTTTAATTTGAATCAGTGCATCTTTTTAGTCTTGGGGAAAACATGATATATTACCAGCTGAGAGGCTGCGGAGCTTCGATCTTCTGACCATCGATTTCCAGCTCCTGAATATCCTTGAAATATTTTTCCTTCAGACAATGAAGGATCTCCTTGGCATGGCTGGAAAAGGAAATTAGTAGCATTTACATTAGGGATCTAATATTTCTCCTTATGAATGTAATTAATGATTAAGCATTTTCACCTTGTAATTAAAAGTGGAATTTCCATGAAAAAGTTCAGAACAACCTACAAAGGGGCACATACGTTCCAATGACAACCTCCTACATGGCGTTAAGCATGAGCCCAAGTTGTAGATCTGTCCAGCTCACCTCTTGTATCCAGTGATGCGGATGGTTGCTGGCAGAGGTTCCCTCATTGCTTCCATGAACTGTTCAAACTCCCCCTCAGGTACCAGACCTAGCTCCTTATAGTAGTTCTCAAACAGCTTGTTCTCCTTGATAATGTCAGCATACCCAGCTCCCCAACCCTGGGACAAACAAATATGTTCATGCAAACTAACAGGAGACAAAATTGCTACACTGAATGTCGTTTGATAAAATCAAATTTAAACTTTACTTGCTTATGAGTAACAGCCTGAACAACATACCATACGATCTGTTACATTTAACTCTGGTGTCGTGCTGAATTTGGCCTATAGTACAACAAGCTGTTCACATATATAAAGATATACAGATCTTTGTTCAAAAAAAAAAGGGGGGGGGGGGGGGGGGAATGGTGGTCACACATGGCTTTGAAAACAGCACGGTAACCAGCAGCAGTTTATATCTGCTACTTTCAGTAAAGGTAACAGATATAAATTATCCCTGCAGTCGCTTCCTTTCTGCAGTTACTTTATTTAAACATTCATGTGCGGCGTGGCTAAACACAAACACTAGCTAGTTTGTCTGGAGCAGGAGTTTTACTTACAGCGGTGTCTCTGTTGTCCCTGCCAGCATTCTGGTTTTTCTGCCGCTGTCTGCTTCTTTTCCCCATGTTGGAATAGCAGACAACTCTGGAGAAAAGTCTGCGGAACAACGTGGTGACTGGACGCGAGCAAAACAGAGCTGTTGCTCAGCTAAAGTGTAAACGTGCAAGGCGCCTGATGATGGACAGGCTGTGTATCCACGGAACGTGCTGCTCTGACGCACGTGAATGAGGACCCCTTGAGGTGGCCGCAAAATCTGCCTGAAAGAAAGCAGAAACGCTTCAACGAGCCGGGTCTGCACTTTTCTGAAATATTATTATTACAAAAATAAAGTTTAAATTGTTTACGTGAAACTTTGCAACCATAAAAATTGAATTATATAAAATACATTGTTCTAATTTCTTGTTTACTATATACATTCCAGCTTGAATGACGATGACCGAATTTGTATAAATGTATGTTTTCCTAAATTAATGCCATTAAAGTTGTGCAAATTAAATAACTAATATTTATTGTCGAAATCACAAACTTCACTTTTTTACACATTATTTAAAAAGTGTCCCAACTCGTTTTTTTAATATAATCGTAATATGTGCCATTGTGGGATTTTATGCAAATCATTGTCTATGAAAATAACAAAGACTCCCTTAACATACATGTGTTCGTTATTTGGCCCTGAATGTTATATTAATCCTACTTCATCAAATTTCTGTTTTAAAAATAAATAAATAAATAAATAAATAAATAAATAATAACCAGTGATCCTACACGATCAGGAGTTGATCAACCAAACGGGTCCCTTAAAGGTCCTATATTATGAATCATCATACTGCCTAGTAACCACCCAACAACCCGTTAAATTGACCTATTTTAGCAATTATGCAATTTTTGCACCTTAAAATGTTGCATCTTTTTTATTTCATCACAGCAATTTTATACACACAAAACACTAGTTAAATATATTATCTTCACGTTGCATGGCAACCAGCAAGCAAAGAGGTAAAATGATCTGTTTTTCTTTTCTTTCTTTTTTTATCCACCAACAACCCCCTATGAAAGCATCCTATTCTTTTATTTCCATAACAATAACATGTAATTTATATGGACAAACGCTGTATTAAACATAATATCATTGCCTAGCAACCACCTAGCAATGACCCATTTTTTGCAATAAGCCACCTACATCTTATGAAAGCATTGTTTCATTATAACTTCATGGCCGACAGCATGAAGCACTATACAAGCAGTTTGCCAAACATATGTTAGGAATTCTTTTTGGCCTATAGGGGGCTGCATAATATACTTTTATCGCTGACATCTTATCATCTTAGATATGCAGACACATAACAGACACAAATCTGTTACTATTATTGTTATGATATCGTTTGGTCCTTTGGCCTTTCTTCTCTCACACTTTCCATAATCTTCGCCTGCTGGTTGGTGAAGATGATGGCCATGTCCCCAAGTTTAACACTTCATGTTAATTTTAAAATGTAGTAAATGTGTAAACATGAGTGAAAACACAGCCACTCTTTGTGAAAAATATTGATGAACTGAAAATGCTTGTATTCTATATGAAACATTCTTTGTCTCTTTTTGTGTGTGTTTATATGTTAACAGCAATGAAAAGTAAAAACAATGTTTTATATAACAGTATTAAAGTGACCGTACAAGTTGCTGTTTTCCACATTACTCCACATTATAGTTCAATTTTGAGAAAGAGTCATTAAGAAAGATCGACTAACCATTTGTCATTAAAACTGAACAGTAGTGGCAGCCTGGAAAGAAGGAAAATATAAAACTGTAGCATAACCCTGGCTTGAAGTAAATAACACAACGTCACATTAACCCAGCAGAAAGTTATTACCCAAGAGATGGGTTAAATAGGCAACCTCATCTGGGAATTGCTGTGATTACAACAATAAACTGCAGCAACAATTTGCGTATGTTAAACCGAGAGATGTTTAACCAAGCTGAGTTTTGCACAAAGCAGTCGATATAAATGTTAATGTATAAATTTGGCAAGTAGGGGATGAGGAGAAGGTTAAATGACTTTTCCCCGATTGGACTTTTTATAAGCATTTTCATACACGAACAGCCGGCTCTCCGGCTGGGTTATGATCTCGCGAGAGTTTAGTCTGACGACTTTATGAACTCAGAAACCTATCGGATCCAATCTAACATGCTGATGCAAAGACCGAGCGCTTTCATTGGCTGAAAGGATCGGTTGCGTAATCGTTCAAGAACTCTTAATTGGTCCGAATCGGTCGCGAGCGTATGCGCTGTCCAGGCTCTTGTCTGCAAGCTAGGGAATAACCGGTATGTATAGTTAGCTAATTGCGAACGTTTTAGTTTTAAATATTAGCCCTCAGGTCGAAATGGATGCTCTCCTCTCCCTGCTCTTCTCCTCAGAGGAAGAGGAGCTGTACATGTTGGACCGCATGGCTTACTTCATGTTTTTAATGGCAGCCTGCACTTTTATTACTTTGCTGTTTGAAAATGTTCCTTACGGGCGGTATGCTACAAGCAAGTATGGATTTCCAGTTAACGCCAGGTTCGCCTGGTTCGTCCAGGAGCTGCCAGCCTTACTGCTCCCTATGTGTCTGCTACTCTGGACATCTTCTTCCAAGACGTCTTTACTACCTAATCAGCTCCTCATTGCCATGTATTTCCTTCACTATGTCCAGAGGTAAGCAACCGTGGGCAGTCACGTTTATTTATTTATACAGTGTTATAAGCAGGCTTGCGCAAGGAGCAGTGCTTAAGTACCCCTTCAACTGGGCAAAGAAACGCCTGATTGATTATGCAACTCAGATACAGGAGATGTCAAAATGTGCACAGATGAATACATTTCAGTATAAACATGCCATTACTCAAAATAATGTGTTCTTGTTGTGTTTTTCTTCTTCTTCTGCAGAGCCTGCATTTATCCATTTTTAATCAGAGGAGGGAAACCGACACCGTTCGCTTCATTCGCTCTGGCCTTTGTGTTCTGCTGCTATAATGGCTTCATGCAGATCAGGTACCTGAGCCATTATGCTGAGTACCCAGCATACTGGGTTACACATCCATGCTTCCTCATTGGTAGGTGTCCTGTTCCCTGACTGTTTGCAACAGGAATGTGAATTATTTTGTTGTGTGCAGAAGTTAAAATGTTGTACTGAGTGTAATTAGTATTTTACAAGTGTACATAGGGATGGGAATTGATAAGAATTGAGCTAGTATCCATATCACTTATCAATTCCATCCCTTATTCATTCTCTTACCGATTCTCACTGGATCTTCCTTGAGAATCACCCCCATCGCTAAGCAGCATATCAAAGACATTAAAGTCATGCAAATTAATTGCATGTTGTCTGGTCAAATGTTTGTCCATGTTGGAGGTATTTCCCCCTCTTTGTTGTGATCAGTGTTGGGGTCGTTACTCTAAAAAAATAATTATCACACATATTACAAATAAAACATTTATTAAAAGTAATGCAGTACGTTGATTAATTACTCCCAGGATTCAGTAATTTGTCTGAAGCAGAATCAGAATACTTTATTAATCCCCAAGGAAAATTCTGTATTTAAGTTAAAAGTAAAGGACATAGAAATAAATAAGAAAAAAAGTTAAACTAAAGAGAAAAGACAGGAGCAACTATAACAGGCTGCATGCATGGTTGATGCATGGTTGACGCATGCGCACTCAAGATGATTTGTTATCCTACTTGTTACATTACTTTCATGTAAAATGACCCGTAACACATTGTTTCATAATTACCATTTAACAATATAAACCTGTAAGCTATAGTTTCACATACCGACAAAAACCCCTGTCCTAATGACAGGGGTTTTTGTCCTTGGTATTGCACAAAACAAAGATAAAAACCAACACAGCGACTTCAAAGCGATCTCCACTGTGATTTTACTGTAGAAACAGCGACTGCAGCCTGACTGCTCATCAATTTGTTACCGGTTGAAGTTCAAGGTCTGGTTGATGGGCTGGCGTCGGCATTCACTCAGCTTTCACTGTGGTTCTTGGCTAGCCAAGCGTCCTGGATGTAGTTTCCACTTTACAATTGCACTCTCATCCTCTTGTGCAATTAAAAAATAACCACGCTGTAGACTGCATCAGTTGGATTACATAGTATCAGTTTTAAGTAGGGGAAGGTGAGGCTCTGCTGATTGCATAGTCCTCTACATGCACTGTGCTGTGCTGAAAACTGTCCAGCAGAGCATCTGCTGGACAGGTTTCAAAAACCCATATAAAGCAACATATACACATGTGGCAGTATATCTGGGATAAGTCCAGCCATGTATCTATCCACCCATTTTCTGCTGCTTATCCGGGTCATGGAGGCAGCAGCCTAAGCAGACGAGCTAAGACCTGACTCACCCCTTCCTCCAGCTCATCTGGGAAGACTGGAGGCATTACTGAGCCAAAAAAAAATATCTGTGTTATCTAGTAGAATGGTTACGAGCTGTTCTGTTTCGGTATACACTGGAAGCCCAGATGTTCTTGTTTTACATGTTGAATGCCCATGTGGGCATTCTATGTGATCTGTGGGTATCAGGTGATTTGTCCACATGTATTTGAGTTTTTCTAAGTGAGTGAGAAAGATGTTATGTATAGTTGTTGGTGTTTGTACACACATAAAGGTTTTTGAAAGGTAGAATTATCAGATTTGTCAGTGGGGTGGCTGCATGCCAAATAACCCCAGGTTCAGTCATCAACTCATCAATGAGACTCAGAGATACAAGGTTACAAAGGTGCACTTTGCCCACAACAAAGTGACCTGTTGTGGGCACTTTGCCCTCTTTCTGTCTGAGAACCACAGCCGGAGTGTGAGCTATTTTTGAAAAGTCAGGAAATGATAGATGTGGGTGGATATTTGGAGAGCTGTACCTCACAGATGACAGTGATTACACAGTTTAATACGTTCGCCAATTTGTGCACATTGTCTAAAGCATCATGTATGTATGTATTTTATTTATAACAACAGTTTCTCAACGCAGTTTTTCTTTTAAAACCTTCCCTTTTGTCCTTTTACAACTGGGAAAATATCGAGTCTGTATGTGACCCTAAGTTGGATTAGCAGGAAAACTTAAAATATGATATTTTAAGGTTGCTTTCGGAAGGAAACCAGGAGTATTCATCAAAATGTGGAAATGCTAAAAGAAAAAGAAACGCAAAGGTTTGCTCTCTGGCTTTTTGTCAGTACAGTCACTTGCTGAAACAGCTTTTGCTTTTGTCTCCAGGCTCGGTACTGTGGTTCGTCGGCTGGTTTATAAATGTACAATCTGACCACATCCTTAGGAACCTGAGAAAGCCCGGAGAGACTGGTTACAAGGTTCCCAAAGGTAAGAGCTTCAGTCAGACTCTGACATTTTATTTAGACTTGGGATTTTAAACTCATTTTAATCTCCAGTGGGTCAAACCAGTGAAACTCTTTCTGTCAGCGTAAAGGAGTTTAGGTACACATTTTGTCCCTGAGATAACTTCATAGGAAAAAGTGGTGTCGTTTCAAGGTTGTCTCAGTTCTTCTATCTGTTCTAGAAATGCTGCTGTGTTGAAGAAATAATCTGTCAGCACTACTCAAGCTCAGTTTAAGCTGTAAGACATAAATGTTTAAAATTACATAAAGTTTGTCACTCAGACTGTCCTGTAATTGTACAGCAGAAAGTTTTGTTAATTCGCAATAAAATAGCCTTTTAAAAATTGTGGACTTGTTGTTAAAAAACAACCAAAAAAGTGTAGCGTCTGTGTTGAGGGGGAGAAAAAAAATGAAAATACAGTTCAAAATGTGTGCACTCCTTCATATTGTCCAAAACTGTCCATTGGGCCTAATTGGAGTCTGTGCCGGGCTGATTCTGGGCCCCAGGCCTAATGTTTGACACCTTTGATTTAGACTATTTAATTTTCTGTTCAGAAATAAATTCAACAGCAGGTGTCCAGTAATTAAGGATAAATCATTTCTGTAAGTGTAGTCTTAAGTTTTTGCATACTCAGCCTAAAGTAAGCAGTGCAACATTTTTGTTAGTAATTTGATCATTAAACGACGAAAGAAAACAATATATAATGAAATCATTTCATTAGGTTTTCATTGTACTCTGTAAAGTAAGCTATAAAGAATGGGGCAATGTAATTTCTCTCAGTCCTGGGCGAACTGTACATCGATTGTGCTGGTAAACTTTATTTATTTATTTATTTATTTATTTATTTATTTAAGAGCTTAACTCAGAACACTGTCACACCAAGTTTACCTTTTATACGTTGTGTATGCATGTAAAAACTGGCATATGCATACAGAATGTAGAGGGGGAAACTGATCAAATCGATTACGTATTTGTGAAACATAGTTTCAGGCAGAGGAGTAACTGAGGGGCCATGCTAAGATTAGTATAAAATAAATAAGCATGGTTTCCAATAAAGCTATTCTAGCAAATTCCAAAAATAAAAGTATACAGCTTGAAATAAGCATAAAATACTTTCATGAAATTCTGAGACAGGGCCTTCTTCAATTTTAGGATACAGTCCTTCCTTGTAAACGGTGCCGTTTTTACATTGTGGCGCTACTTATTCTTAGGTTTAGACTCTGAATGTTTTTGTTGCAGCACACGTGATGAGTGAGAAGGAAGTCACAAAACCTGCAATCACATAATGGCCCTCGACGCTGCGGTCTCTGTGTGCTAGATGCTAATTTTCCAGTGTGGTCTCATGATTATACAGATCACACTAAGCAGAATCACAGGTTGTCACTAGCTGTCTTTGCCTGGGCCTCTGTGAGCCCTTACATTACTGTATAAACAGCTCTTGCTGCACATCCTCTAATACGGTCCAACTTGTAGGACTTTTAGTGTGTTTGCTTTCACTGACACAAACATGGAAATCTTTTAAACCACACAGAGTTGACAGTAATTGTTAGACAGTTAGCCAGGCGTACAGTGGAAGATGTGTGTAAATGTGAAACCCTCACTTATTCAGTATTCAGGCTGTGTACATAATTCATCTTTATGAAGTGTTCATGTTATTTGAGACTAATGTGCTTTCAGATTGATGTATTTATAGTATTTGTTTACATTTTTAACATTGGAGTGTTTTAAGCACAGAAGGGTCAGTTGACAACACTACAAAAGCAAAACAAAAAATCACATTTCACATGGGATTTCTGAAACAAGCTGTTGGTGTTTTCACTTATTACTTTCAAGTCTCATTGAATATAACATGTTCATTTTGTAAACCACTGCCCCAGTTGGTTAGAAGGGAGGCTTAAATGCAGAGCATGCCTCAGGCTGGGTCAACCATGTGACTGAAAAGTCCGTAATGTAAGAACATATGATGACCTTTGGTTTCTCAGTCAGAGTTGCCTCTTGATCTGTGACAGACCAAGTTGCCAACAGCCAAAATATTCTGCACGGCTCTTCACTAACCACGATAAAGAGGCTGCAAAGGAGAAAACTGTTCACTTGTCATTCTGCAGCTTTTTGCCATTCACTCTGCAGCCCGTCACCTCCCTCAGCTCCTCAGGCCCAATTCAGCTACTCTGATCTAGGGCTGCTCGATTATGGCAAAAATGATAATCACGATTATTTTTACTGAAATTGAGATCTCGATTATTTGACGATATTTATTTAACCCTTTAAGACCTACTATAGAACCAAGTCCGCCAGAGCTTATATTATTTTTTTTACATGTTGTAGTGCCATTTGTGGGAGCATTTCAAGTTGCTATACAACTGTTATAGCCCATAAACGGGCGATCGTGGCTCAAGAGTTGGGAGTTCGCCTTGTAATCGGAAGGTTGCCGGTTCGAGCCCCGGCTTGGACAGTCTCGGTCGTTGTGTCCTTGGGCAAGACACTTCACCCGTTGCCTACTGGTGGTGGTCAGAGGGCCCGGTGGCGCCAGTGTCCGGCAGCCTCGCCTCTGTCAGTGCGCCCCAGGGTGGCTGTGGCTACAATGTAGCTTGCCATCACCAGTGTGTGAATGGGTGGATGACTGGATATGTAAAGTGCTTTGGGGTCCTTAGGGACTAGTAAAGCGCTATATAAATACAGGCCATTTACCATTTACCATATTTTAATAATATGTATGCATTAAGTCCATAGTAACTACATTAATTGCAAAAAAGTGCAATAAACTACAAAAAAATCGAAAATCGTTTTTGTTTTTTTTACATATATTTCTACTTGGAGAAATTTAAGAGGTTTATCCCTCAAAACTTTAAATACAAAAAAGTTGCAAAAAATAGTTTACAACAACAGGAAATTTATTTTGAGTGTCTTCATAGTTTTATTTTGGAGATACACCAATTTTTATTGCAGGAAAAACGAAAAAACAATCCTATGATGCAAATTTGCAAAGAAAACAGCAGGTGCATCAAAATAAACTATTTCCAGCAGTGCAACTCGAGTTCTAAGCATCCCAGCAACTATTCAGAAAAGTCAAACATGACCAGTATAGGCTTTTAAGGCCTACAAGTAAAAAACTACATTTCCGCGAAAATGACGTCAGTTCCGGTTTCAGCCAGGAAATGGCGGACATGTGATAGTTCGTGCTGACGTCTGTTTCACTGTGGGAAGTGTTACGAACAGCTGATCGGATCGGCAAAGCGTGTTTCTGGAATATTATGTTTTTGTTCCTGCAAGCGCTTTTTATGCAATTTTTGTAAAGCTTTATGTGGAAGGAAACCGTGACCGAGGACAAGCTGATGGCATAAGATGTAAGTACAACTCCTCCGGTTTCATATGCAAAATAAATTATTGCGCTAGCTTACACGGTCCAGGTTCTACAGGGATTTAAAAATAGTTACACAAAACGGAGCGTGCTGCTCTGACCGGCTTTAAAGGGTTAACAATGACTTTAAAAAAATAATATAAAATAGTGTGCAACACCACTGAAGTTTTTTGTTTTTTTTTTTTACCTCTTTTCAACCAACGGCAGTCACTCTCCTCTCCAAATAACTTCTGCTTAGCTTTCCGAGCTTCCCTCGGGTCCTCTTAATCAGCGGTCTCCAACCTTTTTTGCGCCACGGACCGGTTTATGCCCGACAATATTTTCACGGACCGGCCTTTAAGGTGTCGCGGATAAATGAGGGAGGGGCTAATAATCGGCTCAGTCATTTTTAATGATCGTTGAAAGCCCAGATCGTAATCGTGATTAAAATTCGATTAATTGAGCAGCCCTACTCTGATCTGGACTTCACTCTTTACTTTCTACAGCAGGGGTCGGCAACCTTTCTGATGGCAAGTGCCATTTAAAATTTCCTCAGAGGTCAGTGTGCCATCCATATGATTGCATTAGCAATAAATTGAATAACGCTCTATATGAACAGTTACACACTATATAGAGCCACTTTATAGGATTATATTTGTTCGCAGATGTTGGCAGCTGTCAGCGAATAGTTCTCAGCTATTTTGAAACAAAAAAAGACTTTTTATCCAGAACAGCAAATGAACTGAACAACAGAAAATACAAATGCTATTTATGGTCTCCTCACAACAATGATAAGAAAAATAAACTGGGCCAATATGGCATGTTTGTTAATACAGAGTCACACATGTTAATGTGATCTCTGGTCTCCCACTCAGAGACTCGGGTCTCCGAGGGTCCAGCATTCAGACCTGAGGACTCTCTTCATGTGAGAGAAAATCTGCTCACACAGATATGTAGAGCCAAATACTGTCAATAAGGCCTCTGCAATGTTCTGAGGACAGTTAAACTTGTCAGATAGTGACGTCCAGCAGGTGAAAATCCACCTCCATGAACACACACAGCTGTGGATTCCAGCTGCTTCGATGTTGCATTAACTGGCATTAACTCAGTTAATGTGAGACAAATCCAGCTGCTCATTAAAGATTTCTGGTTTGATCAGAAAATAAAACATTGGTCCAAACACCTGAAAGTCCCAAAATGCATTGTGTCTCGAGTCTATGTATGTATCAGAGTATTTCCGTGGTGCTGATGCTGTGCTGAGCGGAAAGCTCCAGAAACCTTTGAAGTGTCGGAATGTGGAAAGCCAACAGCGTCCCTCTCACCAGTAGGCTAAGTTATTTTTAGCCAATTACAAGTTGAATCTGGTAGTTGGGTTTTTAGCTAAGATACCGTCATTAAGAAGAGGCACAACTAATGTGTCTATGAGAGCTAATTTGCGATGTGCACTGGTGGCGCGACCATTTATTTTTTTTGATGCACCTTCTCAGATTAACTCACTGCGTGTCGTGCCCAGGGCTGGACTGGGACAAAAAATTGACCCGGGCATTTTGACTAGAGACCGGCCCCCCAGGTATTAAAGCCATAAAGCCTTTGAATGAAAACAAACGCTGTTGTGACAGTGATGTACAGTCTTGTTGGTATATGTATGATTTCTATACATTTTACATCAGATAAAAACTTTCATTGTAAGCTTCAGATAATTTAATAACAGCCAGACATTTTAAATGAGAATAAGAAAGTATTTCTTTGTGCCCCCCTTTCCCTGTTAATGCCCTACCTGCCCTCCTGGCAAAACTTTGCTAGACCTGCCCCTGTACAGTTACCAGCTGTCAGCTACTTAGAAAAGGATCCTGGTGTTATTTGTCTCTCAGAAACAGTTCATAACTTCCCTTCAACTCATCCATGTCACCTAAAAGGTAAACCTGTTTCTCCATCACCTGTTCAGCTCTGATGATTCAGTAAGGACATCTCCTGGTTTCATCTTCATGTTTCCCTCTCACCACACATCCAAACAGACATCATGACCAGCAGCTTTACAGCTGTGGCTCCAGCAAACATCAGCTGATACTAGAAGTTAATATTAAATAAATTCTAACAACAGCTGATCAAGCTTAAACGTGCTGCTGTTGTTTAGCGCGACATCCGCTGGTTTCCTCTTTCTGGCGCAAAGTGGGCGATAAACAAACAAGAGAGACGATCAGCTGATCATTGATCAGTTTCATGATTGAAGTAGAAACAGGAGAGAGAGGGGGGAGAATGAGAGAAGAAGAGGCAGCTGTGCAGCAAAGACAGAATAAATCCAGCTTTGTGTCTTTTTCCATCCTAGACATCTCAGCTCAACACGAAACGCGTAATAATGTCTCTGAATACGGGATGATTCCGTTTGTACGGGGCGGGTGGCAACTCTACTAGCTGACCTTATGGATAAAATAAAGTTCACTATCAGTAACATCATAGCACCACCCAGCTGTATAGAAACTCCGTCATGCTAGTTAGCACGCAGTACGAGTTATTGTAACTGACTGTAAAAAGTCAGCATAACGAAAATAAACTCCACCTAAACTTGGTTTATATCTGACCCAGATAGACTGCAGGTCGTAACTTCTTACCTGAAGTTCAGTTCACCTGACACTCGGACTGGCGGCCGCCTCGGGTCTCTCCTCCTCCTGTCTCCCCTCTCCCTCATCCACCTGCTGGCCTCCACCACTTGTTAATTTTACTGAATCTGCGGAAGCTCCGCCATAGCCACCACCAAACAACTGAGTTATTTTTACACACCGACCAGTATCTAGCCAATCCACCACCTTTCATTGTTTATACCGTTCCAAAAAAAAAAAAAATCATCGGCCCACCGAGCAAATGTCTGGTATGCCCGTCCAGCTATGGTGCCATCAGTTAACCCTGCCTAGGGTTGCCGACCCCTGTTCTACAGACTCGACTCTGTTTAGTTCAGCTATGGTTCACTTGCTGCTCTACACAGGCAGCAACTCGTCTAATTCTCCACACATCTGTTATCCAACACCCTGGATCAGAATTCCATCCCAGATCCATTCAAACCCTGTGATAATTACTAATCTTTTATCTAACGACAGTGCCTTATATATTGAGCTATCTAGCTAGATCTGGGTCATGCTATACAGCCTTCATGTTGTTAGGCAGTCAGGACTGCAGCATTTAACACTGAGTGTCAAAATGATGGTTGGTGGTTCTCCGTACAAATGGTCGATAAATGTTTTGTTTGTTTCGGTGTTTTTGGGAGGGGAATGCAACACCTCAACGTTCTCTGATGAGTAAACCCATTTTAGGAAGAGTTTGCTGTGCAGCCCGCCCCAGCTTGGCTAAAACAGACCTAACAACTGAAACATGAGTGGATTTATGGTTTGGTTTTGGTTTTTTTTAAGTGTGTGTGTGACCTTGTACTGCATTTAACTGGCTGAGCACTGTATAAGATGTGACATGTAAGGAGGGGGTTGGGTAAACAAGGCATTGGTTCACGTCCAAATTCCTTTTGCAAAACAGGCTGTACGGTGGGTACATGGAATCAAACTGTTTTCTCTGAAAAATCCAAACCATAAGTTGGCTTCTACCTCTGTTAAATAAATCTGTAATCATAACGGGTTCACAAAGTGAGCGGCTCCCCTGACTGGGAGCGTAGTCACAACAAAAGCACCTTGAGCCTGAACTTGCACTGACCTGTTGAAACAATCCTTCCCTGAACCTTAAAGAAAATAGAGCAGAGAAGGCGAGGTGTGAGGAAGCTGTGAGCTTTGTTGCTCCAGATCAACCTACAGGCACGTCTGGAATCCCCTCAGCCAAGAATCTGCTATTTTCACATAAAGGGTAGCAGCACTGCTGAGCACATAGCCTGCAGTCGCATACTGAGTGCTCAGCCATGTATGTGTGGTATGAAGCCAGCTCTGTGAATGCCCTTTGCATTTTGTAACTGCATGTTGCCTCCAAATAAGATTCACAGGCAGTGGAAATGTCACCACTTCTTCAGCTTAGTATCAAATTGTATTCTGCAAAAAGTCACTGGATTTTATTTCCCTCAACATGAAAATGTTTGGGTTATTTTTGCATCAGTGAGCACATCAAAGGAGAAACCCACCTGCTCTAATGTCGCTGTCTTCCACCCACAGGCGGCATGTTCGAGTACGTGTCTGGGGCCAACTTCTTGGGCGAGATAACAGAGTGGGCTGGCTTCACTCTGGCTGGTCACTCTGTTCACAGTGCAGCCTTCGCCATCTTTACCGCAGTGGTCCTCGCTAGCAGAGCTGTGGCCCACCACAAGTAAGAACAAAAACAGGCAGCGTTCTCACACTCGGAGCAATTTTCCTGGAGTGTGCACACTGTACATTTTAAACAAAATTCAGAATTAACACAGGAAAATTTCTTGTTCCTTTGTTCTTGCTCTGCAGATGGTACCGTGCCAAGTTTGAGGACTACCCTAAAAGCAGGAAGGTGTTGATTCCCTTTCTGTTCTAGAAAGCTGGACACCTCGAAAGGTAATGTGTTCTCCTGCAACGGCGAAGAACATTCCTGTGATCATTTGCCTAATTTAGAAATTCTCTAATGTAGCAACAAACCTTGAACACAGCTTATTTTTTTTCCACTGAAAACAAGCGCACTCTTGGTGTGAAGAAGCAATTGTTAAAAGTCACCATCTCAGAAAGGTTTTTATCATTTGTTACGTTGGTAATAACATCACAAAGCACCAAGGAACCTCAACAAGCATGGACTGAATGTGCTGGAGGTGTTGCGTTTGCAGGAGAGGCGGCATTCAGCTCTCCTCCAGAGGAAATAAAGGTTGTGAATGGAGTAGCTCCATGGTAATATACGGGATTTATGACAGTCTACATCAGCAGTAAACAGCTTTAAGACTCTCCTCCTGCTCTGCATATTCTCCCAGTTGGAACATAAAGTTGGAAATGCAAAGCAGACATTTAAAATGGTCATTTTATCCTCAAGATTCAGCTGTTGCAAATCTTTTTAATGTCGATTCACATCAAATAGACGAGTTCTGAATCACGTAGAACGTGTTTTCTACTGGATTTTGCTCTGGGTGTCATCTACTGACCTCGTCATCTCAAAGTCCTGAAAGAGAAGCAACTTTGTGAATGTAACTGCATATCTGGACTCAAAAAAAGACTGGTCTGCAAAATTAGAATAGGAATGAAACATTATATATTAAACAAAAGTGGGAATCTGAATTATGTCAGAGGATGACTGGCGATCCGTTTGTCTCTCATAGCATAATTCCACCAGCTCTAGACGATGGAGAGAATATGGCTGGAAAAATGTGATTAGGTTCTTTATTACACCTTATATCAAAAGCAAGCAGCTGAAAACACCCCAACAATGCTGGAGATTATGTGGAGACTGGGACGCCAATCATTCTCATGTGTTTTGGAAGTGTAAAAATAGCAAACCTTACTGGGAAAGCATGTCATGTGAGGCACGAGTATTGTATTTTGGAATATGGGAAAATGTAAGAAAGGAGGACCATTACTTGTTTAAAATTATGTTGTTGTCAAGCAAAAAGATAATAACAAAAAACTGGCTGAAAAGTGACCCTTTAAAATTGGAAGAATGAACTGATGTAATTGAGGATAGATATAGATAGATCTCTAGAGACAGAGATGACCTACACTTTGAGACTGAAATCTGATAAACTGTGGACAAAATGGATAGCCTATAAGACTCACTCAACCCCATAAGGCAGGGACCTCTCCTCTGAGGGTTTTTTTTTTTTTTTTTTTTTTCCTCTTCTTAATTCAAATAGCTTTTGGTTCTTGGTCCTTTGAGGCATAGGCGGACGGCCAGGCCCTGAGAGAATGGGGTCCTGCTAATACCCGCTCCGGGTTCAAATATGTTGTGATTGTGAATGGAAATGGAACTGGACCTGTCGGGGAGAGGACCAGACTTCGGGCCCTGTCTGGCAGCCTTCATATGGATGTAAGAGTCTGGGTGGATGGTGTTTTTGGGACGGGATTGATAAGACAGTACTTCTCTATACATATGTGTATAATTATTCTTTGTTTTCTTCACCCCACAGATTAGGTGCGCTTTATTCCTTTTAGTTTGTTTCTTTTGTGTTCTTTTTTTCGTATTTTTTGTTTGCATGTACTACAAAGTTGGAAAAATGTACAAAGTAAAAAAAAAAAAAAAAAAAGACTGAGACTTGCATCAGGCCTGTCCCCCACTCATGGACTGCGGGGACAGAGAATGAAGATCAAGCACAGGCGTCAATAAGTCACCCATGCCTGAAATTAGAAAATAAGAGTTGCCCCAAAACATGCCCCATGCTGGGAGTTTCTCAGAGAGATGGTGAAGAAGTGGAGAAGAAATTAGAGAAAAATATTGGCCTGGTGAAAGCAGGAGGACAACGCGTGCTGAATGAATAAAGCTGTGCGAGATGTGTTTTTGAAGGGACGGAGAAAAACTGGAAGTAAAGACAGGAACAGGAAATATTGGACTTGTCTCTTTCGCTCCATTACGGTTTCATTTTTGTTACTGTGAGTCATAATCTTGTCAGTGTAAGTTAAGACTTTTCTTAAATCATGTCATGGTTTGTTGGTACTCAGGTGCCCTTTTTTTGGGTGGGTTTTAAAAATGACTTTTTATTCAAAAGAAGTGCAGTTATCTTTAAAGTTTGCTCACTCATTTTCTGATGAAGTCCTTTTCCTGTCACAACTGAGGTCATGTCTTTAGGAATTTGATAAAGGGATTTTTACACTTTGTCACCAATAAATACTTTGACTGCTGCGTCTGAGTGTGATGATAAATGATGGCTGCTTTGCAGAGAGACGTCCTTCGTGCCCCCACCTTCTCTCTCTTTTTTCCAGGGTGTTTTTTTTTTTCTAGTTGTGCATCCTCTGTCTGGGCTCCTTGTAATTGCATCACTATATTACACAGACACTATTTACAACTGAGTGTGCCATTTGCCTGTAATACCATTCATCTTCATGCACTGTGTAATGGCTTGTTGGTCCCAAACTTAGACACACAGGCTCTGGATACAAGTAATATTTAATATACGCATGCTATATAATTTAATGTAACGTGGAAAAGCAACAACTAAGCAGCATTAACAACCTTCAGCCTTTAAGACTGCTGCATGCGAACAAACACACGTCTGTGGTAGGAAAGTAAAATAACAAGCCACTGCTGCATGTTCTGCCCGTCTTGCAAGCCATAGACTGTATATAAAAGATGGACACCGCTTTCCGATGTGAAAAGTAAAGCCAGCCTGGAAATCTACTTTCAAGATTTATTGAAAACAATAAGATGTTCATTTTGTAAACTGTGGACCCAATAAGAGGGAAATAAGGATAAAGCATGAAATGTTTATGACTGGATCAACCTTGTGATTGACAAGTCACTATTGTCGCCTCTGTCAGTGCACCCCAGGGTGGCTGTGGCTACAATGTAGCTTGCCATCACCAGTGTGTGAATGGGTGGATGACTGAACGTGTAAAGCGCTATACAAATACAGGCCATTTATTGTATGAGTGGCCATTGGAAGCAACAGTGAAAATGACGAAGGGTTCAAAACAGTCAAGTCCAGTTGATAAGTTAGCGATCCACCCTCTTCTTCAAATATGGCCACTGCTGGCTATAAAAGGGGGAAAACCAACATGGCAACATGGAGTCCTAAGCCAGCCGGTAATGTGATAGCTGCTTTAGTTATTTATTTGTTTATTTATGGCTCCAGTCTTGCCTCCCATGGATAGGACTAGACTTTGTACAAAATATTATCTCAAAAAGTCTGAAATTAAAGGAAACATGAAGTCCTAGTCTTAGATTCCGTGTAAAATTTCTGTGTAACAGTGCAGGTGAACTTTATAATATATAAAGTTTCTGTTTTATGTCAAATTGTTTAACATTAACTTTAACAGAAATATTCAGTTTATTGTCATGCATGAAGAAAAACAGCGTACTTGGTGTTGCACTGATTTCTGCCCTGTCATAACTATCAGTATGATCTCTTGGTCTTCCTTTGTGTTTACTGAGGTCTTAAAATCCCTTGGTTATGATTTTGTAAATGGTGCAGGATCCCTCCTTTGCACCCAGAATGCAGGCGATGGACAGCAGTTTGAAGATGTTCTCTTTACCTGTAGATGGCGCATATTAACACACCTACACCTCCTAGGTTTAAACTCTTTTAACCCCCCCATCTTGCATTCAGGTGGTACAGTTTGGACTGTAGGTTCAGACCACAGACTGCATATAAAGTCGATGGCCCAGATTTGCAGTTTTGAACCTGCTCTGCGGTTAGATGATAATCAGTGGGTTCATTCTAATGATGTCCTTGTTATTACTGTACCTAACTGCACAGTGGGGGCAACGCACCACAGGCAATATGCTCACATGTAGAAACAGTGTAATGGCTGCCGACATTGTAAGCGCAGCTTCCCACTAATGTGGGTTAAATATCTGGAACATACTGCAGCCTCATTACTATTCAAGCCACATGCAGCCTCAGACAACTGCCTGCTTCCTTAATATTATCTCCTATTACTGTTCTGCCTGTGAGCATATTAGTGGCTTCTCCAGCTTCTCCTGTGTTGTTGTTTCTGTGCGTGTGTGTGTTCGTGTGCATCTTTTAGGTGTCTGTCAGCTACGGTCCAGTCGTCATCAATGTTGTAATCCCATAAAAGCTGACAATGAGGCAAACCAGCCTTGAAACGACACGCACGCTGAGACATAGTCGGTGTCGGCGCTCGGCTCGAGCTGAGTCCGTGACATGAGAGATGAGAGGAATAACCTATTCAGTGTGCTTTGTCAGTGCCCGTGTTTCATGCAGTGTAAAATGGAAAAGATAGGAAGAAGAGATTGGCTTTCTGCAGGCGTACAGTGGGAGTAAGCATCTGTGTGTGTGCCCGAGTGTGTTTTATGGCGGGCTGCATATCCTAGCCGACACATAGTTTGCTCTAGGGGGGAGTTTCTTTGGCTATGTCACATGCTGCACGTGAGTAGCAGAGGTTGGGGGCAGGCATTATGCAAGATACTCTTTAAAAAGAAATACATACACATCCCAGAAGGTGCTGGTTATCCTGCCTGCCACTCCTTCACCGTAGTGTTTAATGGCTTGGGAAATTGCTGTTACCGGTGGGGCCTGGGCAGTACTGAGATACTGGGATGATGAACACCACCTGCTGTGCTTCACTTCAAAATGAACATTTGGAATCCAGGTCCGCAGTGTGCATCTGAAATAATAAACGGGGGAAAAGGAGGCCCTTTTAAGCTTAGACGGGGGGGGGAGACCATGTTACTGTGTTGTTGTACTTAGATCGTATGAAAAGCCTCTATGTCCTTATATACAGTCTGTGTTTGCACTGCAGTGTAGGCTTACTGCTGTGTGTATGTGAGCAGCATTTCAAGGGCCAGAGTTTGTGGCCTCGAGCAAGTGTTTGGGATGCCGACAGTCTCATGGCCTGATCTTCTTTTGAAGTAAATTATACTTTCCTTAAAAGTTACATGGTTCCAGTTTTTGTCTTTCAGAGGAAGCTGCGGATCCATAGCTAGATCACCCACGGAAAAGGTCAGGTATTCTGCAGGGCCAAATCTGTTAATGTCCCCGAACTCTAGTCTAATGAGTATATAACATATAAATTGGGGAAATCTATATATCTGATTTCTCTTTAATCCGTGAATATTTCAAGACATGCATTCGTGTCCAGGACGTTAATAGTCAATCATTTGTGCAACAATAAGCTTCTGTCCGGCCTCGTGTTGATGGGGATCCCCTCTGAACCCACCCATCCATTCCTCCACCCACTGGTGAAAGCGGGGAAGTTGAAACTGAGCGCACAAGGATCTGCGGACTGCCAGGCCCTGCTTTATTTAAAAAATAAAAAAAATAGAAAGACCCCAGGTCATTTTATTCATTATCGACGTTTACCGTGTACCTCATTTGTTGTCCAGTGAATTATTTATCAAATAAAAATTCTAATATTTATTCCCTGCAAATCATCAGTCTCCCGGCTGAGGAGCGATAAAGGAGTGGGCGGATGGGGGGGGCGCAGTAATCATTTAAGAAATCCCTGGTAGGACGCATGCGTGTGGATTTTGAAGAGCATACGCCATATTGAATTCCCGTAGGAATCGGCTAGCAAATTTTCGAGCTAGCGGTGTAAAAGGGGGCCACTTTATCAATGGTCCTAATTCGGTTTAATGTTCAAACGTGTCTGTTCTCGTAACCCCGGACAGCGTAGCGACCTTTGAAAGGTCCGAGAAGCGGCGCAGGTTCATCACGGGCTCGGAAGTGTTAGGGACTTGTCGGGGGGGTTACCAGAGAAAGAAGTTGAATGGATCCGAGGGTAGCTTGGATTCAGCCCGAACAGAAAGGACCTGCGAACGCCTTATGGATGCACGTCTGGGAGACCTCTCAGGGAGTACGGACTCTCTCCGCTCAGCAGCAGCTCCACAATCAAAACCACAACCAGTGTGTGAATTATGCGGTTTTAAAAAATGTGGCGACCGCCGTGGCTTCGAGCAAGAGCATCTGCAGCAGCAACGGTAACGTTACAGGAAGCCTGAGCAACGGCAGCAGCCATCGTAGCATCACGAACGGCGCTGCACACAGTAGTAGCGGTAACGGCAATGCGATTCCTCCGCTGGGGAGAGCACTGTCCAACAGGAACGTACACAACTCTTTAACCCCGTCGAACATCAGCGAGCCAGGTGAGGGGAAAACTGCGTCCCATAAAACGGGATCTGCCTCGTCGTCTTCGCAGGAATCCGGGACGGACAGTCCCCCCTCCAGCTGCTCACTCGAGAGGACTATGGATAGAAATGTTACGGGGAGTATTAATAATAACGTCGGGGGTGCCAACCTGCTCTTCAACTTGAGAGACAGCATGGACAATAATGTCAACCTTTACCATCACCGTCACCCGCAGGAGCACCAGGCTTTCAAGTTACAGCAGATTTGCGTGAACCAGCATCAGGTTCACCCCTCTGTACCTATTAATCAACCACACAGTCACCACCCGGGCCGAAGGAAAAGTGACAACAAGGCGAGCACTTATGGGATGAATTATTCGATTTCTAACTGCACTAATGGCAATTATGCGAGCACTTGCACGCCCTGGAAGACGAGGGAGTACAGCCCAGGGGTACTCGGGTGAGTGACTTAACCGCATCGCTGATTTGTGGTGAAATAAGCTGTAATAAGTTGACAAACGTCTCCTGACGCTGTCGTCTGTTTGGCAATATAAACAGTATAGTTATATATTATACTCTTGTTTTGCAATGCAGTTGGATTATGGCGGTACACTGAGTACTGGAGAGTAAGCTGGACATTTTTCTTCTTGCCGTTGGCTGATTAGCTAACCGTTACAGCTGCGTAAAGGCAGCCGCAGACGGCCAGAAAAAGACCGGAAGTGCCGTGATTTGGTATTCAGAAGGTTAAACTGGGCCGTTACCGAACACGATAATTCCAACAAGCTGTCGAGCCCAACTATTAAGTAAAGCAATAAAATGTATTCTGAAGTGTTGAATAATGTGTTGGCGTGAAGCGAGTTTGAGTAGATTTTCTTAATGGTTTATTTATTTAGAAGGTGCCGACCGGATACGCTGCTTTTAAATGTAGTCCGTTAGTTAGCCTAAACGAGGAGCCTAAAGCTAATTTACCCAACGGTTTCCTATGCAGGCTGGACTTAACGGGAAAAACTGTTTAAAACAGAATTACAACCTTTTTATTCCTCCAGTGAAATGTAATTACACAGAACTAGAAATTAAATATGATAATCTATTTACAACATTTTTTTTGTTGACGAGGTTGAAACCAGCTTAATTTGAACGATATGGACAACTGCACTTAACCTGTTAGCAATCTGCTGTGGTGAATCCGAAAAGTAATCTGGCAATCTGACAGTGAGCGTGGGAGGTGAAACCTGCGAGATTAATTCTCAATATTGACTGTTTTAAACATAATTCGATACAATTTGTGGGGGAAAGGACTAGTTATGTGCAAGGTACGTACTTTAGTTCAGAATTAATTACCTTTGTGCCCAAGTTAATTTGGGTGCACTCCCTATTTGCAGAGATCTGCCAATATGACATAACATACAGGGTGGATCCCAGAGTACTGAAGTATGATTAAAATCAGTTTCCAGGAACTCGCTTTAGCCACAGATTAGCTATATTTTCTTAGTATTGAGTTCACCTAAAATTAATGTCTATAAATGGTAAATAACGGTTGTTTAAATTTGCAATATCTGCATTGTTGGTGTAATAAAAACACTAACTGAATAGCTTTTGATTTTCAAGTATAACTGAGCACTAACCAAAGCCCTCCTGAAACAAATGAGCGAAGAATTTCTGAATGTGTTGCAGGAATTTGTGATATTTGTAATGGCTGCTTGCACCCATCTGGGACTCTTCTGTAACAACGAAACAGTGTTTGTCACGAAAGCAGTTCCACATGCGTGATGCAGAGTTTCCCAATTGCAGTGAAATCTAAGTGAGCTGAGAAATTTGAAGTTGTTAATGAATGTTTTCTTCTGAAACCACAGTGAATTTCATCTTGTAATTCGTGGTTCTACAAGTTTTCTGACACAAGTTTCAGCTTGTGTGCCGACTAGTGTTGCTTTGGTTTGCCTTCAGGGGTGCCCTTTAAAGTTCTGCACAGAGAGGGAGTTTCACTACAAACTGGAACAGTGTGAACATAAAAATACTTGTATGTTGTGGTGGAGTGTTTACTGTAAGATTGCTTGTCAGGGATGGCTCTGGTAATAGCTATTATTCTAACTGTGGGCTGTGTGGAGTGTAATCGTTGGACGGTTAGCATGGATACATGCTGGACTGACTGGTTTGCTGACAGAGTTTTCACCAAGGAGTGGGCCCATGGGGCTGAGTGCATTTTCTTCAGGGCTCTGGTAATTGATTGTGACAGTCCCCCCCTGTTCTGTATTTCACACTGGCATCGTGGCATGCATTCCTAGGAAAAAAAAAAAGAATGGGTCAAACAGACTTCCTCTGTTCGAAGGCATTTAACTGGTCAGAAATCTGTACATTATGTGTGCCCTGCTGTCAAACACAAATCCATATCAACAACGGGCCTGGGAGACTCCCAGGCCTACTCTGGCCCTCCAGTGTTTTGCTTAAACCTTGGTCAATTTCCACTCAAAACCTCAGGTGTGTGTTGTGCCGTTGTCTTTCCGTAAGCCAAATGTATTCAGTGAAGATGAGTATTCTGCAAAGCATAGCTCCTCTGCACGTTGACCACTTTAGTTCAGGCTTATTTTTGGCCTGGTGGTTACAATATGGGGCAGGGCTACAGTTAGCCGAATCTATGATGGTTAAATTGGTACTGATCTAAGAGACTTCTCATAAAGGCATAGAAAAACTTATGTTTTGTCTTTTTAACAAAAACCAAATATATCAAATTATTTCAGTTTGACTGTTACTGAAGCAGGCAGGTTTAGTAACGTGGTTTTACAAAGTTGCAATTTCAAAATATATTTATGCATTTTCAGACTTCACAATTAGACCAGATTTCCTAATTGAGTTTTCCATTATCACAGTATTGGGAATCTTCCAGTCAAATCCAATATTTATCTCCATTTTCCCAAGAAATCTGTTTGATATGCTGAAATAACAGCTGTAGCTTCTTGATCAAACGAGGGCACCAGTTCAAAATAAGACTGTTTGAAGTTTGTTATTTTATTGATCTGTTGTCATTTCAAAATCATTGCATCCCTGTTTCAGATCATAGTAATAACAAAGTAACATCTACGCAGCTTTTTTTTTTTTAATTTTTTTTTTAGTTTTTTTTATTTAAAAGAAGGAATCTTAAAATTTTTGCGACACAGCCAATTACAGGTGGTCAGATCAGTCTAAATGACCCAACCCCAACACTGGTATTGGATTGATACTAGCGGAATAGGATTGATCGTTTGTTTGTATTCTCCGAGTTCAGTATGTAGCCCACTGAACTGTGTTAACATTTTACTTTTGGGGGAAATGTAAGAAACCCCCTCAAAAATCTCAAACATCCACTATGAAAAATTAAAATGTTCAGTTTACAAATTATTGATAATTAATCTCATAAGTCATGACACAGTGTTCTCCACTGCATAAGCCGTTTGATGCACTAAACGTATCAGTGTCTGCAATATGGCTGCATTTCCTCGGTATTGGATCATAACAAAATTTGCAGTATCGCACAGCACCACAGCTGATGCATATGGGCCAGCGACACTGGTTAATGGCATTTTATTTTCCAGTATGTTGATATCAGTCAACAGGGTCACTGCTAGCTAATGGATTCCTAATTTAAAGTGGGCCCATGCTAGTCTAATGTGCCGTCAGCGATTTCAAATAAAATTTGCCTAGATGTCCAAAGAACATAATATGCAACTGTTAAATGTAACTCTTACTCCACTGGAATATTACCCATTTTAATCACTTTAACAATATAATATAAAACTTACTGTCTGAAAATACTTGGAGACCTAAAATTCTTTTCTCATTGTCTCACATATGTAATGCTTCAATGATAGAAACGTTAAACAAAGTTTGAGGTCAGTTTATGTACCTCTGTGACCTGAAAGCTTGGGCTCAGATGGTTTTAAACACACTATTTTTTTTCTACTCCTGGCTCTCTATGATGTCAGTGAGAGCAGATATCCCCAATATGGTCATCTCCCAGCCCTCCCACCTGCTGTTCAAACCTTCTGTTCACCCTTCAGACAGAGCATGAACTGGGGACCAGTGTAAGATGATTAAGGATTATATTGATGTGTGAATTGTGAAAAGCTAATCTGGAGTCTGAGAATAAGAATACAAAGCTGGAACTGAGTATAAGTCCCCTTACATGGCAGCTTATTTGGGATAATGCGCTTTCTCAAATGACACTGTGGTGCAGAGAAGAAGCATTACTCGTGATCTGGTTTTACCGGGATGTTACAGAGTGATGCTTTTTTGGGGGTGGGGGCTGTCATCAATCACTTGTAGAGTTGAGGTTCATTAGCAACAGCTGATACAATCCGCCACCTGCCGCATTTGTCATATTAAACACTGAACATGACGATCAGTACCTGCTAAAATGAGAAGCCACTTCCTGAAGGTTTTGAACCCTGTGACACTCTTGCAAGTCGAAGTTCATTTTCATTAGGGAAGCTTTCATTAGTGCTGTAACACTACCAGGCTGAGGTGCATATTCATTACACCTTGAGATCTGCTTGTGGCATCGATTATGTTTTAATAAGCTGTTGCAGTGTTTCTCAGTTTGCAGTGTCCATGTAATCATGAGCTTTGTTAGTACATGTATACATCGGCAGTAGCAGTGTGAACCTTTCCAGAGCAGTGACCACGTAGTTGGATTATTTTTAGTTCATTCTTGTACTTAACCCTTATTTGTCCTTTTGTCCAGACTCCACGAAGAGGTGATGGATTTCTACAAATACATATCTCCTCGGCCAGAGGAGGCAGCTATGAGGAAGGAGGTGGTGAACCGGATAGAGGTGGTCATCAAGGAGCTGTGGCCTACTGTTGATGTATGTTACGCATGCACACGCACACATGTTTGTTTGGATCAGCATAAATCAGAGACTTCACTGATATCCTGTCAGTGTTCCTAAATCATAGCTGAAACTATCAAATGTTTCAATACAGTACAGTGTCTCTCCCCCCCCCCCCCCCCTTTTTTTTTTTTTTTTTTTTTAAATAATTATTATTTTATTTTTTCTTTCTCTGTCTGGGAAAAAGACGCTACCTTTGATCTTTTTGGGCCGCAGCTGGCAGTCTTTGAAACTAACCTGGATCCACAGCAGGTGGAGCACCAACTGTTTGTTTTTTAACTGTGCACATCTATGCATACCAGCCTTGCTCTCACTACACCCTCCTTTAACAGCTGTACATTTTAATTCAATGATTTTATTATTTAAAGGAACATGCTTAAATTTTGAAAATTCGGCTAGTGCTTTTTAAAAACTATTTATTTTTGACTGAATAATTTCATTAGGCTACAACCCTTAAAAATGAGCTTAAATTAGGCACAAACATTTCAAAAACTATAAAGACAAAATGTATTAATATGACATTTGAAATATCACTGGACAAGAGATGACATCAGTTATTGCGATCAGGAAGTGTGATTGGGCGTGAGAGATTAGTCAGCTCGGATGTTTTTTGGCCAGGTTTAGTGACTTAATTACCTGGCAGCGTCACAGGACCGTAGGTGTGCACGTCCAAGTTTCAGTCTGGCACATGTCACCCCTCCTCCTGTTAAACCGCAAGCTAACAAACAGACTCCTAGTTTTAATTTTCTAAATAACAGACAGACGTGAGATTGGCATCGATCTCTTACTCACACTTTTGACCAAACTCTTTAACAAAAGTACTATGTGTCAGACCCAACAAAAACTGACCTCATACTACCACTGTTTTGTAGTTTCCTTAGAAGGAATGAGAACATAATTAACTAACTGGAAAGCAGTTATGAGACACTCTTTAAAACAGAAAAATTAGTGTCTGTACTCGCACTTGAGAGGTGTAGAAATGGTGATGGAGGATCTTGCAGCTGGTTGAGAAGAGTACAGCGAGGCGCGGTTGATGCACCGCCTCTCTCGTTGCTTAATCATGTAAAACACGCGCAGCAGTGATTTGTTGGCTGCCAGTCTTCACCACTTCTGCTGTGAGCCACATTGTCAGGTAAATGGATCAAGCCTCAGATTGTCCCAGCCTCCCTTTTCATTTCCATGTATTTACCCTGGCCTGTCGTGGTGCTTTTGCCTTGATGGAAAAGGAAATGACTCCGCTTCCTTTGGAGAGCATTCACTTGCAGCCCTCAAGCACAGCATTTTTGTTCTTTGCTATTGTGTACTTAATTTGGCAGCGTACTTAACTTGGCAGTGTTTACAGTCTCTGAAGTAGGGAGCCGGAAATGCCTAAGTCCTGGTCGTTTGCAAACATTTGAACTGGATATATACAGCACCACCGCAAATGAGCTAGAAGTGTAGTTGTTGCAAGTTGCCAAGCCCTTTATGGTTAAAATGTGATGTGAAGAGCTGTAACACGTCAGCTTGTATGCCATGAATGACAGTGATTTCGGTCATTTTCACACTTCTGTAACCATGTTTTACCAGGTCCAAATATATGGCAGCTTCAGCACAGGGCTGTACCTTCCAACAAGGTAAGAGCAGGATTTAAATTTATTCAGTTTTTAAATAGCCAACTTAATTTTGTTCCTGATTTGTTTTGCTGCGAGGTCATTTAAATTTTAGGACTAATGTTTGTTTAAATTAGTTCATGTATGTTTTTTGCCCTTAGTGATATTGACCTGATGGTGACTGGGAAGTGGGAGCGCCCGCCACTGCAAGAGCTTGAACAAGCTCTTCGCAAGCATGAAGTTGCCGACCCTAACTCCATTAAAGTGCTGGACAAGGCTACAGTAAGTAGAGACAAGCAGGTCGTGCTTCTCCACTCTGTGCCTGTGTGCACCTATAGCATGTCATTGCATTTGGGCCATCACACTGGAGCACAGCTGATTTATTGGTGGGACAATACTATCAGCCAATATTGGCTATTTTCTGCGTTCATAGCGGCCAGCAACTGATCCTTTATTGCAGCTGGTTGAGAAGACTTTAACGAGTTATTGGCTGGTATTTCTTAAAAAAAACAAAACAAAGAAAAACTAACACTTGACGGTGAAAAATGCTTTCTAATATATTAGTCCAAACTATCCCATAGGTTTAGTTGGATACCTGTTAGCTAGTCGAGTCGCACTGATTTATTGTTGGACCATAGATTGGCGACTTGCAAATCTAACTGTATTGTAGGGCTGCTCAATTAATCGAATTTTAATCACGATTACGATCTGGGCTTTCAACAATCATTAAAAATGACTGAGCCGATTATTAGCCCCTCCCTCATTTATCCGCAACACCTTAAAGGCCGGTCCGTGAAAATATTGTCGGGCATAAACCGGTCCGTGGCGCAAAAAAGGTTGGAGACCGCTGATTAAGAGGACCCGAGGGAAGCTCGGAAAGCTAAGCAGAAGTTATTTGGAGAGGAGAGTGACTGCCGTTGGTTGAAAAGAGAGTTTAAAAAAAAAAAAACTTCAGTGGTGTTGCACACTATTTTATATTATTTTTTTAAAGTCATTGTTAACCCTTTAAAGCCGGTCAGAGCAGCACGCTCCGTTTTGCGTAACTATTTTTAAATCCCTGTAGAACCTGAACCGCGTAAGCTAGCGCAATAATTTGTTTTGCATATGAAACCGGAGGAGTTGTACTTACATCTGATGCCATCAGCTTGTCCTCGGTCGCGGTTTCGTTCCACATATAGCTTTGCAAAAATTGCATAAAAAGCGCTTGCAGGAACAAAAACATAATATTCCAGAAACACGCTTTGCCGTTCCTATCAGCTGTTCGTAACACTTCCCACAGTGAAATGATGCACATGCTGTTTTCTTTGCAAATTTGCATCATAGGATTGTTTTTTGTTTTTCCTGCAGTATATAAAAATTGGTGTATCTCCAAAATAAAACTATGAAGACACTCAAAATAAATTTCCTGTGGTGGGAAACTATTTTTTGCAACTTTATTGTATTTAAAGTTTTGAGGGATAAACCTCTTAAATTTCTCCAAGTAGAAATATATGTAAACAAAACAAAAGCGATTTTCAATTTTTTTTTGTAGTTTATTGCACTTTTTTGCAATTTATGTAATTACTATGGACTTAATGCATACATATTATTAAAATATGGGCTATAACAGTTGAATTGATGTATAGCAACTTGAAATAATATAAAAAATAATATAAGCTCTGGTGGACTTGGTTCTATAGTAGGTCTTAAAGGGTTAAATAAATATCGTCAAATAATCGTGATCTCAATTTCAGTGAAAATAATCGTGATTATCATTTTTGCCATAATCGAGCAGCCCTACTGTATTGCCATTCACAGTGGCTGCTAAATGAAAAGCATGGTTTGTTGACACGATATCTGCAATTTCCTGGTTAGCAACAGAGTCCGGAGTAGCATAAAAGAGTATTTGAAGAAAATGGAAAACATAAATGAAACTCATAATAAACTTGATGGAAATCTGTTTTGTGGGCCTCAAAAAAAATCAGTTGTCAAATACGTCACATTGTTAAATCACCTGCTGTATCAGCTGGGCTCTACATGACATCTGTATCTTTATAGCTCAGTATTTTCTACAAAAGAAACTTGTGAAATGTTTCTACAGAAACAGACGGATTAATAAAGACAATTCAGAAAATTAACATAAATGTCAAAATTAAAAACTGCTTATTTCTCAGTAAGGAACTACATGATAAATTTCCACCCTGTGTATAAAATAGTAATTGATTGCTTTGGCCTAATGATAAAATGATAGTTCTTCACACTAACTAATAAATGCTTGTAGCTCCAGTAAAGAGAAATCAAGAGGAGAGCTGGAAGAAATCCAGGCAAACAAAATTTGCCACCAAAAAGCTCTTGTGCACTTCCAGTGCCCAGAAGTATAAAGCTTTGACTTATTCCCTTTAATGTCCACTTTAACCTGTGAGACACCGTCAGTGTCGTCCATCTGTTTGCCTCACAGGTGACACATTTCCTGAGTTGTGGTGGACTTTCTGTCAATTTCTTTATTGATTAATAGTCTGCTGTTTTTTGGAAACCACTATGATGCGAATGCTGAAGTGCGTACTTTGTCTGCTCTTGTTCACCCAAAATGAAAACTTGCCGTCATCTGTTCAGCCGAGGTCAGTCATACTTTACTTATCGACTCATTTCGGTTCCACAGCAACTTCCCTTCATTGTGTCAAAGCCATCACTCTGCAGCTCGGGCTAATGTGTGCACCTACTTCGGAGGTGTTTATAGCTCCTATCCTGCAGGGATACATTTGAAAACAGCAACTCAGTGGCCCGCACAGTCGTCGTGTGGGCTGTGCACACAACCAGGCAAGCGACCACAGGCTTCAGTGCCTTCTTGACTGACATGATAATAAGTAGTTAATGGCTGAGTTTTCATTTTTGGATTAGCTTTTATTTCTAAAAGCTTGTCATTTGGGACAGTTGTTCCTTTTTTTCCTCTTTGTGTTCCAGGACACAGTGAGCATGTTTTTACAGAAAGATCAAATCAAATCAAATCACTTTTATTGTCACATCACATGTGCAGGCACACTGGCACAGCACATGCGAGTGAAATTCTTGTGTGCGAGCCCCACAAGCAACAGAGATGACTGTAGTGTTTGTTGAGCCATTTCACTTCATCTTTCAGGTGCCAATCATCAAGCTGACCGACCAGAGGACTGACGTCAAGGTGGACATCAGTTTTAACGTAGAGACTGGAGTCAAGGCTGCAAGCTTCATTAAAGGCTACATGAAGGTGAGAGGTGCCTTCAGCGCTGGAGATTTTACATGGTTGGCGATACAGACGGGGTATTACTTCATATATGTTTGTGTGTCAGAAAGATTACACACAAAACTAAGCCGTTTTTCATCAAATTTGACGGAGAGCTGGACAAAGCATGAAGTTAGAACCTATGCCATTTTGGTTTAAACCAGATCACTGTCCCTAAAACTGCAAATTAGATCAACGGCTTTGGTTGAAGATGCATTTGTGATTTGCGGACAGAGCTGGGATTCTGAAGCAAAAACACATGAAAGTCACTGGAAACTGTTTGACCTTTCTTTGATGATCACCCCTCCATCTTAAAGCACTCTCACAGGGCTTCGCTGGCTGCTGGCTGTGGATGTTTCTCCTATTTTTGCAGTAGCACAAATAACTACCCCACTCACACACTTCACCAGTCTGCTGCCTGGTTGTGGGCGCTGGCTTTATGGAGCTAGGAGTGGCCATGTTTGGTGTAGTGATGGACTGACAAGTTGTTAGCTAAATGAATTAGCTCACAGCAAGGCATATTATTTGCTGTTTTTAACATGGGGACTTGCATTGCTGCTGCTTACTTATGAGCAATGTGTTAAATCGTACCAGGCACAGAGGGGGAGACTTAGTTATTTCCTATAATTTGTTGTCTAAAGTCAAACTTCATGGCTATGTGTAGTTCTGGTACTGCTTTCTTTGTTGACTTAGACCAGAAGGCAACAGTGCACAGTAGAAGGAATACACTCAGATGGAGGAAGAGAGCAGGAAAAGGTCATGTTTTCATATTTGAATTTAAAAAAAAACACTGGAGTCACATAATTGCTGTCTTGCAGTGAGGTGGAAATTGGAAATTCCCTCTTTGAATATAGCTTACCCAGCAGTTTAAACCATTACTCTTTACTTCACTCCAATCTTGTACCGGCTCATCTCATGTCCAAAGTGAAGCTGGAACAGAACCAGCAACATCGCTCCGTCAAGCCCCCATTTAACTCCGTCAGAGTCTGTGTCCTGCTGAAGCTCTTGTTGCTAAATCTGCACAGCAGAGGTGAGTTTCGCACAGAAATTCCTGCTCGAGTTTGATCCATGCCCACTTTAGTCACAGTTTTAGGAACTAATGCGGGAAAGGAATTCCAGGTGCCGCTGCTGCCGCGAGCTATCAGATTTTGTTGGGGCTTTTGTTTGCTGCCGTGGTTGCATGTTGGAACGGCGATCGCTGGGAATGCACGTCACAGCGAGAAAGCCTGCTGTTGACAACCACAAACTACACCAACCCAGAGAGCTGATGTTGTGAACATGTGGGTGTGACAGACTCGGTGCAGTCTTGTCATTGAAAGGTCACCTCAGAGTTGATTTTCACATGGTGGCCAGTAGGGGTGCAACGATACTCGTATCGATATTGAACCGTTCGATACAGTGCTTTCGGTTCGGTACGCACATGTATCGAACAATACAAAATTTTTAATTTATTTGATCAACTTTCCTTCTGACGATGCTGTGTTGAGCGCTCAGTGGATCTGCGCTCGACAGTGCAGCCTAGGTGGAGTAGTCGAACGCAGATTCACTGAGCGCAGGGCAAGCTAGCGAGACAGAAGTTAAGCTCTCCTTGCAACATGGCAAATTGAACCTCCCCCGCCCTCATTCAGATCTGGCGTTTGGAACTATTTTGGTTTTCATGTGACGTATGACCCTGAAGGTAAGCGCGTCATGGACTAAAGTAAAACAGTATGTTGGATGTGCCACGCAATGCTTAATTACATGGGTGGGAACTAGTGTGTTAGCACAGTTAGCTCGTTAACGTGTTGGCGGTCTAGCCCCATGCACGGGGCTATCAGGGGTAGCTCGTTAACGGAGATTTGCCGTGTTGTGGCGTTAAGGTCATTTTAACGAGATTAACCTGAAAGCACTAGTGGGAACACAACGAATATGACTGCACATTTACTCCGACATCATCCTAGTGCAAAGACAAGTGGAAGCAGAAAAAAACAACAAGCACGCATTCTTCAAACTTTACGCGAGTCATTTAGACAGCCGTTAGCACATGATTCTCCTTATGGGGACCTGATATGTTTAATATGCTGCTGAGAATATAGCCCAGAAGAAGCGTATAGTATAGCTTTTATTTTGGAAAGAGCCATTTCTCTGTAATAAACTCTTTTCCACAGATGAGTGATTTCTCAATCAGATACAGGGCTTGCAAAATCTCTAGCCCGGCGTCCCGGGGCTAGCGATTTTTTTTCTGTCGCGCTACCAAAATCTATCTCTGCCCTGCCTGTCGGGCTATCGTAGGAAGGAAAAATATATGTCAATGTTTTTGCATTCTTTCGGAAATGTAGCTGGGTAATTATGTCATTGGCATCGGTGAGCCACTGTCAATATGTGACATATTGAAGTCGCGTTTGAATTTGCGCTTGTTTTTTGCTTTCACTTTGCAATCGCGCGAACTGTGTATAGAGAGCGACAGCACTGATCTGTGAGTGATGATAATTTGTGCACCAATTCCTCTGACGTCGTCTTATCAATCGTTAGCTTACTATGCAAACATGACAAGTGAAATCTCCCGCAGCAAGCTTAAACATGTGAGACGTTCATCGCGCAGAGAATCGCTGAGCGTTATGTGAGTCCGTGTGTAAAAGCAGCAGGATATATATTTTAGTTCTGCTGAGCCAAATAAGACAGGTCAGGGTGAAGAAGTGACAGCCAAAGAAAAGCTTACCACAAAACGGAAAAGTTATGACAAATCAGACTATAAGGCAAAAAGAAAGTGCAGCTTTATGGTTTCATGGACAAAAGAATTTCTGTGGCTGCAATATGACGAGCTAAATAACCAGGGCTGCACATAAGTGGTCCGCAGGTGCGCATTCGCTGTCAAAATAAAAAACACGCACAAGATAAGAAGTTGCAACGCGTGTTTGCGTACATAAGATTTTCAGGAGGAGGACAGACATTTGTTTAGAACTCTTAAAGATGTCGAAGAAGCTCCTTTAAGCAATTACTGTGATGTTCCTCCACCTCCAAAGAAATGTCAGGAGGAGTCCGAACCACAAAAGCGTATTCTCGGAAAAGTAGTTGCAGGAGGTGAGCTGGCTTCAAACAAATGATGAACGCACAGAGATGTGGTGCAGAATGTGCCGTGAAAATTTAATAAATGACAAATTAAAAAGGCATGAACGTTGTTTTTTTTTTTTTTTTTTTTTTTTTGTATCGAAAAAATATCGAACCGAACCGTGAATTTTGTGTATCGTTGCACCCCTAGTGGCCAGGTGCCTCAGTGCATCCCGCAGTCTTGTTCTTACTCCTTAAAAGGATATTTGAAAAGTTGACAGCGCTCTGCTGCTCCACTGGCACAGATACACACATTCTGCCAGGAGCTTGTGCTGCCTTTTCAATTGGAAAATCAAAAAACAGGTCCCTCTGGATTATCACACGCAGCTCATATTGATAGCTTTTTAGAAAGTTTGGCCCAGTTGGCAGCTTGACAGTTGGAAGTCGGGGTTGTAACAATTCGTACATTGAACGACTGAAAGTTTCTGTATTTAGCTTCGTTGACTTGCTAATAAAACATTACTTTCAGTAGTAATTAGGGCTGCACGATTTTGCATAAAATGAGAATCACGTTTTTTTAAATATTTATTGCACTTATTAACTGCACATCAACTTCGTAACAGTTGAGACTGAACATAAAAACAATAAATCAAGGTTCTTTATTTGTCACATGCATAGTTATACAAGTATAACACACAGTGAAATGTAGCCTGACACGCTCCTCTCTCTCTCTCTCTATATATATATATATATATATATATATATATATATATATATATATATATATATATATATATATATATATATATATATATGTGTGAATATGAGAGAGAGAGAGACACACACACACTGGGTGAATGTGCAGTAGTAGCAGCAAGCAGGTGAATTCTGTAGATTAATATGAATAGACATCTGACTATTTTACAGGATAGACAATATAAACATATTTAAAGTTAAAGGAATTGAAATGTACATTGTCCCTTGGTTTAGAGTGTCTGGAAGAGAGTCCTGTCTCAGTCAATTATAGATGATGTGAGAGGGCGGGTGTATGTGTTTAGGGCACGGATGGCTTGGGGATAGAAGCTCCTCTTGAGTCTCTCTGTCCTTGCCCGGAAGATGCGGAACCTTCTACCAGATTGCAGAAGTTGGAACAGTTTGTTGCCAGGATGGGACGGGTCCTTCAGTATCTGCGCTGCTCTAGTCCGGCATCTCCTGGTGTAGGTGTCCTGAAGCGGGGGGAGAGCAATCCTGCAGCAGCGTTCTGCTGTACGGATCACTCTCTGGAGAGCTTTTTGGTCCTTCACACAGCTATTCCCGAACCACGATGTCATGTTCTGTGTGAGGATGCTCTCCACAGCGCCTGTATAGAAAATCCTGAGGATCTTTGGAGAGACCCTGAACTTCCTCAGTTGTCGTAGGTGATACAGGCGCTGCCTAGCCTACATCAAAATACATCAAATAAACATAAAAACAAAAAATGCGGTACAGTCGTCGTCTTTTTTTCTTTTCCTTTTTTCTTTTTTTTTCTTTTAAATCATTGTCATTTGGAAATGAGATCGCACATAAGTATGAATCGAGATTGCGATTTTTTTTTTTTTTTTTTTTTTTTTTTTTTTCTAACGATTAATCATGCAGCCCTAGTAGTAATCGTCTCTGTGTGCCTGCAGTGACTGTATAAGGATATCTGCTATTCTCAAATCAAATCACTTGGATCACTCAAATCATACAAAGCCAAGAACAAAAACGGGAAATAAAAAATTGACCATCCAAATTTTTAACAATATTTATGATGAATATAAGGAAAAGCATTATATAAGACACTTCTTATTTAAAGTTGACTTATTGATTTGTTGGATTCGTTTGGGCTTGTGTTCTAAGTGGTTTTTTTTTTTTTTTTTTTTTGTTTTTTTTTTTTTTTTTTTGGTGGTTTCTGAATCGAGTTAGTTTACAAGATTAAACTGCGTCACGTTCAAAGTTGTTCACCGTCGCTTTGGATCAAAGCACCAGCCTGTCCCTGAGTCATGAATTACGCTGTTCTTTAGACAAAGATTCACACCCTTAATGAGATAATGATTGACGTGCTAGTCAGCCGCATCATTTCATCTCTTTACTTATAATGTAGTCTAGTCTCGTTTCTGACTCACAGTTCTACATATATCTCATTAGAAACCCTCTTTCTCCTGAGTGATTTATGTAGCTGGAGCCCAAGTCAATTTGTTTTTATCTGCGTTTACTCTTAAGATGCTGCGCTCTGGTGTTTTCTTACTTAATCTATAGTTTGAATCAGGCATTTTCATTCCACATCTGTCCCTGCATTTTGCTTTCAGAAGTATCCAGTGCTGCCTTACCTGATCTTCGTGCTGAAGCAGTTTCTGCTGCAGAGGGATCTAAACGAAGTCTTCACCGGGGGCATCAGCTCCTACAGTCTCATCCTCATGGTCATCAGTTTCCTACAGGTACAGGGATGTCATGTCACAACAGTTGAAGCGGCTTATGTTGTAGTAGTGCTGCTTGATAATATCGTGTGCGTATGTATGTATTTATAGTGGCATAAGCAGAAGTAGTTTATTAGCTGTTGTAGGACAACATAAAATCGAATCTTTATTAGTGAAGCAGTTGTCTCAAATACACCCTAATCCAGTCTCTTTCCTTTCTCTTCAGCTCCATCCTCGTATCGATCCCACCAACCCCAGTGAGAACCTGGGAGTGTTACTCATCGAGTTCTTTGAGTTGTATGGCCGTAATTTCAACTACTTGAAAACAGGGATTCGCATTAAAAATGGAGGCGCATACATAGCCAAAGAGGAGATTATGAAGGGCATGACAAATGGATACAGGCCATCCATGCTCTACATAGAGGACCCTCTACTTCCAGGTGTGTGTGAAATACCATCTGTCTCTAAACAAATAAGACTTTAAGCTACATTTTCAGGTTGGCATTTATGATCCAAAGAGAGGTCATCAGTGTGTCATACTATGTTTGATTTTAATTTTTAGTATCATTTGGTCTTCGTCTTAAGACTGGCACAGCAGCTAAATGTTTAAACCAATTACCGGTACTGTAAAGGTTTAAACCTGGATTGATTTGTTTAAAACAATAAAATGATTTTTAAAGATGCTGTATATATGTAAAACAGACATAAAATACAAACATTTGGAAAACTTTTTGAATACTTTAAGATATTTTTGCTATTGAAAGCTACACTTAGCCAGTTGGCTTTAATTTAGCTATGCTATGTTACTCTGGTAGTAGTTTGCAGTGTTAGATGATAAAGTAGCTTGAAAATAAAATGTTAATTCACTATCCTGATCAGCCCAGGGAGTGTATTAACTGGCCTTATGTTACTAAGCTGGATAGCTCACAGTGTTGGAGCTTAGCTTATATCTGTGTTAGAAGGCATGCTAGCATTAGCCAGAACAGAGCTAGCTTATAGTCTAATTATATTCTCCAAATGAAATGAAAGTCAGTCAAGAAAATACCCTGCTGATGTTATCCCAAGTTTGTCCTTGTCTTGAATCATCTACGCATTTGGCCAGAAGGGGCTTTTTTTTTTTTTTTTTCTGGTTAGCATTGGCTAACAGTATACTACTCGCTAATTTAGACAATATGCTAAATACCCACTAAAGCAGCTAGCTAGTGTGGACTCTTTGGGGAGAGTGCCATCTATTTTCGGTTTTGTCTTGTGTTGAGAGCTGATATTTGCTGGCTTTAGTGATTAGTGTTCTCCTTTGGCTAACGTTAGCTTATTGGGGTGCAGGGAAGCTGAAGAAAAGCGTTGAGGCATTTAGTGTAGGGCCCAAATATCCCATTTCGCATTTCACTCACTGACGGTTTATTTTTTTAAAGCTTGTATTATACAAAATGCTGCATAGTGCACTTTAATCACATGTATTTTTATATAGCTCACTCCAATACTCTGTCCATTGTGTGTTGAATAATACATTTTAAGATCAGTCATGCTTTGCACATTTTGCAATTAAGTAACAAGTAGTCTAACAGCCACTAACAATTTTAGAAAATGTAAAACTTGGTTAAAACCGGTTAAATTGGTCTTTTTTTTAAATTTTCCTCTCTTGTTTCCCCTCCACCTTGTAGGTAATGACGTGGGAAGGGGTTCCTACGGTGCCATGCAAGTCAAGGAGGTGTTTAATTATGCTTTCATTGTCCTGAGTCATGCTGTCTCCCCGCTTGCACAGTCATATCCCAACAAAGACTGTGAAAGGTTAGAATCCAAGCTATTTAAAAGTAATACTGACACCTTAGATAAGAGAAGAGCTTTTTTATTTAAATGTTTCTATCTTGTCCCTGCAGCACATTGGGGAGGATAATCAGGTTGACCAAGGAAGTGATCGACTACAGGGAATGGATCGTTAAGAAGTGGGGGGGCAGAGATTTGGTGCGACCGGACAACAGAGGTACAAATCATTGGGTTTCAAAACAAAATAGATGCAGTTTTCCCATTGATGCTATTAAATTGTCTCATTAAGCATCAGCTTTTTTTTTTTAAAGCATGATATATATTCTTACCACTAATCCTATTTCTTTAGTGTCGCCTCCCAAAAAGCCTGTGTCGGAGCAAGAGAACTGTGTGCTGGGAGGTGGTGTTGGGTCAGATGAGCAGCAAAGGGATTCGGTGTCACCCCACAGCGCGGACTCTCCCATGTCCATCTCCAGCCCCCAGCAGCACTCGTCCGCCTCATCAGTGTCCTCACTGTCTGGGTCTGATAACGTAAGAAACCCCATGCAGGACGAGTAACAATGCACACGCTGCTTGTATTTCTGATGTAGTTCTTGAAAAATACCAAACAGTTTCTTCTGATTATGCACTTGACATCCAGCATAAAAGGATAATGTTGCCACACACATGACATAACTACATGCCTCTTATCCTTCTCATGGTAGTACAGCTTAATTTACTGTCATTTTATTCTAGTATTCAGATGGAAATCTGTTTTTTTTTTGTTTTTTTAAACAATGTCCTCTGCTTTGATCCATCAGGACTCTGATTCAGCGTTGCCATGTCCCCTCCCTCCACCAACCCTGCCAGCTTACCCGCCTTTCCCACCACTCGGCCTAGCTTTAACTCCAGGCCTCAACATGAGCACCGGCAAACCTGGCATGGGGGGACACCATCTGCTCATGCCTCCAGGTTCCCAGGTAGGCACGCAGCCGTGGCGACAAGCAGCAGTGATTGCCTGAATTAGCCTGAATTTTACATGTAAAATGGGATTATATGGTGGTTAAAATTTGGACTACAAATGAAGCATATTAAATCAGTAGGGTAGAGAACAAGACATAAAATGTGCAGGTTTTTGCAGATTTTTATTGCAGTATTCGACTAAAAAAAACTAAACTACTAGATTTCCAATTTAAATTCTGCCTCTCTTTCCCCAGGCTCGCGTCTCACTGCCCGGTGGTCTAGCAATGCACTCCATGCCTGGCAGACAGGTGTGTATAGACACCGGGCTCCCCCCCTTCTTCCACATGCACCCCCCAGCCCATGCTCATGCCCCTGCCCCTTCCAGCCCCCAGCCTCCGCCCAGTCCCCACTCCAGCCACACACATAAGGTAGGCGCTGGATGCCACAACCACACTCAAATGTACTACTGAGACAACCTTGTCTCCCACACAGGGTTTCCACTCTGTCATTTCATTTCTTGTCTCTCTTCAGCGTCTTCATCCTATGTCACGTTTGTTATTTCTCATTTTATGCTGTCATTATTCTGTACAGGTTACATAAAAAATTCTATTGCTATTTGCGTTCCAATAACTAATGACATTGCTGCAGCTGTGATAGTGCTTAAAAACTGGTGATTTTCTTGTGCCTGCCTTTATGCTAAACCAAGCTAGCTTTCACCCATATGCACCGCATTGGTCGCTGCTGTTTATTGTAATGATTGGTCAATGTGGCCGCTGCATTACCCAGAGGGAGCCACGCCTCCTAATGCATGCACCATGAAGAGGTTTGGTTTTGATACAAATGCCAGACATCTATTTATGGAAATTAGTTTTCCATACCACATGCATAATATATCTAAAAGGGAATATGACAAAATCTGCAGCTGGCTTTTCATATGTTTTGGTGACGTTTAAAAAGTGGTGAGTGCTTTAAAAAACCGACTGCGAAATGTAAAAACTGAAGAGTTTACTTCAGCATTGAAATGACTCGTCTGTCCAATCCTGTGAGTCTTTATCGTTTGGAAACGTTCAATCAAAGAAGAGCACAAATAATACTGTGCGCTTTTTTTGTTTGTTTGTTTGTTTGTTTGTTTTGTTTGTTTTGTTTTTTTATTTTGTTTTGGGGTTTTTTCCCCCATATTTGTCACACTTAAATGTTTCAGATAACTGGAGTATTAAAGGGGAAAAACCCATCCAAACCTACCTAACATTATGTGGAAAAATGAATTTAGTTTCACTAGCCACACTCAGGTCTGATTACTGCACGACCTGATGAATCAAGATATCACTTAAAACATTTCCTGTGTAACAAAGTGAAGTAGGCTAAACGATCTTAACAGGCAACATATCATCATGCCGTGAACTAAAGAAACTCAAAGGATGAAACGTGGAGTCGTTGCCGTCTATTATTTTGGGAAAGGTCACAAAGACATTTCCAAAGCTTTGTGAATCCAGCCAATTAACTGTCGACAAATGAAGAGAACTTGAAACACTGATGAACTTTTCCAGAATTGGCTGGTGTGCCAAAAAATAGTCTAAGAGCCTCAAAAACTCATCTAGGAGGTCTCAAAAGAACCCAGAACAACAAATACAGAACTGCTGGCCTTACTTGCCTCAGTAAGAGTTCCTTAGGAAAAACAAACGCTGCCAACTAAAAAAACAAAACAAAAACGTTTGTCCCACATTTTTGAAAATATTCTGTGGACTGACGAGACAAAAGTTTAACTTTTTGTAAAGTTTGAGCCCATCAAACATCAGCTGTGGAACTAACACAGAATGTTATAGAAAAGATCATCATTGCAACAATCAAAACATGATGGTGCTAATTGTGTGATGGTCTGCAGCTGCTTTACAGCTTCAGGACCTGGATGACTTGTTTTAACTGAGCACCATGAACTCTAGAAAATCCAGAAAAATGTCCAACCATCAGTTTGTCTTCTGAAGCTTAAACACACTGGGGTTATAACCAGTTCTTTTTTTTTTTTTTTTTTTTTTTTAATGGTTTTGGAGTGGACTAGTCTAAGTCCAGACTTCAGTCTGATTGAGATGCTTTAGCGTGTCCTTAAACAGGCCAGTCATGGTGGAAAACCCTCCAATATGTCTGAATTTAATCCTGGAAAGAAGAGTGGGCCAAATATTATGTTTCTGTCTAATATAAAAATTTATTTGATCTGAATCATGTGCATGTGACAAATATGCAAAACAAAAGAAACCAAGAAGGGGGCAAAGACTTCTTCACAGCAGTGGCAGCTTGTATATCGGTTCCTGCCTTCTAGCTCCAGCGTGCATTTATTTCTGTGTTGTGGTTTTGCTCATGTTTAAACACAGAGCAACCACAAAGACAAGTCCGCACACAAATCTGTTGGGATCACAGCCTTGATCCTTTTCCCTCAGTCTTCTTCTCGTCTCCATCTCTCTTCAGAACGGAGCCAAGTTCAACGGGAAGGGCTTCCACAATCCGCCACTGGTCAACAACGCTGTTATGGCTAACCGTGGATACGCGCAGCATCACCGCAACACTTGGCGACGCAGGAAGAGGGACAGCCTGCCGGTTAGCCTGAGCAGATAGAAACCTCTCCTCGCCGTTTCCTCCGTCTCCTCTCCGACTGCATGCCGTGGCTCTTCGTTCGTCTTGAAGGAGGATGGACAGGCAGACAAGAGGACCAGAGACCAGCAGTTTTTACTCCGAGGGCTCCTCAACATGGAACAGCAGCCCTCAGCTCTGCATCTTCCTCCTCTCTGTACCTTCCCTCCCCTTTTTCTTTTCTTTTTTTTGCATGACTTTAATTCCATTTTTTTTCAGTATTGTGTCTTCCTTCTCTGCGTTCAGGTCGGTTTACTTTTTTGGAACTTGGCATTGACAGTATTGCTAAGCTCACTTGACCTCATCTCGACCCTTGCAGCCAAGCTGCCCACGGTTTCCTTTTTACAGTTAATACACTTAAAAACAAACGTTTTTTTCTCCATTTTGTGCAATAATGTTATTTTTCTTTTTGAAACTAAAGTAAGAGCTTATTTAATTTCGTGTGTGTGTATATGTAAAGGCATTTTTATACTGTTATTTTATTTTTGTAGAGTTTTAAATTTTGTTTACGAAACCTTTCCCCAGGCAGCATCTCTAAAGTGTGCGTGTGTGTGCGCATCTCTCCATCAGGTTGAGATGGACCCAGGTTGAAATGACCCCTCCCCCCTCTTCTTCTCTCCTCTTTAAATGTGGTCTGCTCAAGGGAAGCCGTATCAGAAAAGCATCATCTTGGCATTTCTGATCATTTCTCTTCACATGTTTTCTGAAAATGGGCGAGGTGGGCAACAAAAGGGGGAAAAAAATTCCCTATGGAAGTTTTGTTCCTCGCTCCAGTTTTTCTAAGGCATGCTGAGGGGAAGTTGAGGGAATGAAACTCTGCCCTGGGATATCCTTGAAGCACAGGGAGAGGCTCAAGTTTTGTGGCCACCTGAGGATTGTGTGACTGCGCGTATCTGTTTGCGTCTCTTACGGGAATGTGTCGTTGTCTCATTTTGTCGTTTGGGGAGAGAAGGCTGGCAAAAGAAGGCTGGCCTGATAGCTTTGTCTTGGCCATATCTCTCTCCGCCCGGAGGATTTTCAGCCTGTTTTGTTTAGGCTTTGTGTTCATTTTTTCTTTTAAAGTTGTTGTTGTTGTTGTTGTTGTTAATATTTTTTGTAGGAGCATTGGGGGCCACGAAGGCAACAGCTTATCTGACTTGAATTAGAAGATCAAGAATGGCGGGCAGAAAGTCACTGAGCTGTGTCAGAGGGGGCGTGGCTGTGGAAAATCTGATCCCAGGGCTGAGGTCAGCTCTCGCCCGCAGCTGTAAATTAGCGCAGACCAACACTTTAGATGCTCAGCGATAAGGTTTCTCTCCTTTTTTTGTGGTCCTGGACAAAGGAGGAGGGAGCGAGGGTGGGGGCGTGGGGGGTTTCTTCCTGAACCAAGGACCCTGAGTGAAGGGAATTATATTTTGATTCCATTAAGGAATCTTGTGTGTATTCGATTGCCAGGTACTTCCGCTAATTGTTTGCAATGCCTTTCTTTGTGTTTACTCGGGGTGTGTATGTGTGTGTGTACCACGTTTTCCTGCGAGCACACCGCGCCACACAAATACACACGCTGTCGAAGGCTGTGACTCGCCCAGAAACACTACACATGCCGGTGTTATTACTATGCAAGTGGATTCTTCTAATTATTGTGTCAATTCTTGTATTTTATTTTTGGGGTTATTTTTTTCCCATTGACAAAAAAAGCAAAAAAAAATGTATCCCAAAAAAAAAAAAAAAAAAAAAAAAAAACACTCACTGCTTGTTGGACTAGAGTGATGTTACTGACTGTCAGACTTCTCAAGCCAACACATGTAAACTCTAGCCCCCATCCCCTGACCCCCACCCGTGCCACAACTCCCTTGTGTTTGTATGAAGGCCATGATGTGTTTAAGACCCAGTATTTCTGCATCTTGTCAGTCAAATGTAAGGAACAAGGGGGATGTTAATGTCAGTGGTCGGGTCTGAGTCTGTGTAGTGTGTGACATAGTGAAACGTGTGTGAGAAAGACTCGTGACTCGCCACCACAGTTGAATTTTTCTTTTTCTTTGGTAATCGTACGCCCGACCGTTCACGAACGAGCGCCACCCACAGAGCGACTTGCTCTCTGCAGGTGCTCTTCGCAAAGGGCCAAAGTGTCCGTCAACAATTCCTGACTTTTTCTTACTTGCACGCATTCACTGCTGTTGCACTGTTTTGTTTTGGGTTTATTTTTGTTTTGTTTTTTGTTGTTGAACCATGGCAGCTCGGATCTGTCGGTCAGAACTGCACAGCAGGTTTGCTGTTTTGGCCGATAGGTCACAGGGCAGAGCTGATTACGAGCTAATCATAACCTCCAGCTTACAAATTCCTTTCATACTTAATAAATTTGACCAGAAAAATCAAAATCATTGACCAATGGAAAGGGTGAGAAGTTCTTGATGTTTTCTGGCGTATACACTCTCACCCTATTATTCCCTATTACATTTTTTTATTTTTATAGATAATTTTCCGTCTGTAGGGTAATAATCAGAATTGAACATTCAGCACTGACTTTCATGCAGTTGTAGGCCAATAGTAATTTGATAACAAGAGGAATGAAGTTACCCTTTCAAACTGAGATTCTTACAGCCGCGTTTTGCTTCTAGAGCTCAGAACCAGCAATGATTTGAGACAAAAAAAATTAAATTGGGGATCGAAAGCTGTTGGCTCTGTTAGAGTTGCCTGCAATCTTAACAGCAAAGACTGACATGCAGTATCCAAGGAAGTCTATGGAATAAAGAATTGTGCATCTCAGCGGTCCGGTGTAGCCAACTCACCCCGTCTACTTTCCTTTGTTCCTTTTTCCTCACCAGAGGGTCAAAACAATTAGGTCAAAGCTTCAGTTGCGCTCTTCCACATTGTCCTGACTTCTCCCGATGGTTTTAAAAGTGAGGCGGAAAAGGAAGCGAGGAGAGTTGGATACTTGACTTGGACCGCTGAGATTTTGCCATACACATGTACATGTAGATGCAATGTAATATTAACACCCCCCCTCTTCATTGCAATACAATGAGGGATTTTAAACTGGTGGCTGCTGTTCAGAGAAAGATGGCAGCCCCTCAGTGTCCTGGCTGATTCATGTGAGCAGTGACCCTCGAAATGGACACCAGTGGCCAGAGGGAACCACTGCCCAGCTTTTCTTTTTTTTCTTTTTCTTTTTGTTCTTTTTGACATTTTTATGTAAATATTTTTTTTCTATTTTATTTTTTAATAAACATTTTAAAACTGCCAGTCTGTGTGTGGGTTTGTCTATTTGATTTAAGTGTGAGTGACGGAGTCACACAAGCCTAGGAACCGGTTTGCAACCACCAGTTGCTAAGAAAACATGAATATTCCTCGATTTCTGCGAGTTTTCGAGTGGTTGCTGGGAGAAATTGGTTGAAAAGGTCACGCCTGGATTGAGTGGAAGATGTCTGCAAACACTAAATAATTGCAAAGTGGTAGTGAACCTGAAAAGTGCTACGTACACAGTCTATAGTGACCATTTGCCTTCCAAGTAAAAGTTGCCCCTTTTGAAACTGGTTTCTGCTGTAAGGCATAATTTGATTTTGAAGTCAAAATAAGTTTCCTGTTTTGTACTTTAAGTTTCTCTCCCTCTTTGTTAGTGAGTATATGCAGACAGGTCATCAAGCGCCTCAATTTGCTATTGACCAAAGCAGTCACAAGGTTTTTGGTGTAGCATCCTCTTTGTAACAGATTTCAGTGACAGCCAGCAACCAGTCTCTAACTGGTGGAGAACGGGGATCTTTCCAGGACCTTCCCATGGTGTTCCTGACACATCTATAGACCTGTGCAACTGAGGCCTAAGGTGATGGTGTAAAGAGATTACTCCATGTTTCACAAGGTGGTAAGAGCTATCTACAAAGTAACCCATTTGTAGCACCGTGGCAACCGTACAGTCTTTGGTTTGTGACTTGTGATTGACAATGACTTATTAGCCAATAAGCGAATGATTTCATAGCACAGAATATGAAACATGGTATGACCTACATTTACTAAACAGACTTTATTTTCATTCAATATTCCTTCAAACGAATGACTGAGCCCCGAAGCTCAGCAGAATAATGTTTACAGAGATAAAGTTGGAAAGCCAATTTCCCATAAACTTGTACAGGACTGGAGGTTTTTTTAGCAAACATAGATCTCCATCTGGCACCCTTTAGGTAGAATGCAGATTTAACGTATTTCTGGATTAATTTCTCTAACCCAGAATGTACAGTTGAGGCCAAAAGTTGATATACACCCCACATGGGCATCGGAGTGAAAGTAATTTAGAGCTTTTAACAATTTCTGTGATCAGTTCTTTTTCCAGAGTGGAACAATTGTACAGCATACATCTTTGCTCATTTTAAAAATGAAGACTTGGGTCCACAAATTTGACTTTATTTTGATTTTCTCTAATCCACACGAGGTCCCGGCTCAAAAGCCACAACATAAATATGGAGACGAACACCAGAATGTCAACGCCAAGATGTTTTATCTTAAATTACATAGCAAGTGGGCTGAAATACCTGGTACACCAAGGCAAAGACTAGTGAGCCTCCCTGAAAGCCTGTCTCAGGTGTGCCTTTACCCACACCTGACTAGGTGTGGTCAGTTAGCAACAGCTGGACACTCTTGCACTGCCGCTGCAGAGGGGCGTAACACCTCCACCCTCGAAAGGGTTCCACTAGGACCCCTGAATGAATTAAAAGCCCCTCTGAAGCCTTCTGGTTCTTGATCCCCCAAACCTGAAAGAACAGTAAAAGCTAGCAGAAGCAGAGTGTGTCCAATTTGGAGGTAGTCGGCCTCCATTATTTCATCCCCTTTGTTTGATGTACCTGTACCACTCGCAGCAAAACAGACCCAGAGCATGGTACTGCCACCACCACGCTTGACAGCTGATAGTGTTCTTAGATTCGAACGCCTCACCTTAGTCCTCTATGGATTCTGAGGCCAGATAGAACTTTTGCTTGCATACAGTTATTTGATCTGATAATCTTACTCTGTAGTTGTTTAAAAATGTCTGAAACAGACCCTCTAAACTTGTTTAAATCTCTAATTCTCCTCCTTAGTTCCTCCCTAAGCTACTGTTCTCAGTATTAATCCAGTTAGAGCCGTCAGATCCTCTTCACAGAGGCAAAGAGAATTTACCATTTGTAGTAAGAAGTTAATAGTTCTGGCCTTTTCAAGTTCAGTCATTGTAGAACCTTATTAAAAGATTTACGTGAGTGTATGTATTTATAAATTTGTATGTATAAATTTCACTTTGTGTGGATTAAAGAAAATCAAAATAAATTCAAACTTGTGCACCTAGTTCTTGTCTTTTTAAAGTTATAAAAGATCTATGCTGAGCAATCGTTCCACATTTCAACCAAAGCATTAAAATACCAAATTACCGTGGCATTCATGCCCATGATGAGTGGGTTTAAACTTCTAACCACAGCTGTAAATTTGTGGTTCTGAGGGAGAAATGTCAGCTAGCTGCTGCTTGGGCTGAAGAAGTAGAGTGTAACGTGTTTAAAAGCCTCTGGTGCTCATACAACACTGATGAGACTGGGTCAGTTGACCTTACATGTGACCCTTTGTTGATATAAAAACAGATTAGTGCACCTTGCCGTGTATCTCTTCACTTGCAGTTCCTTTCATCAACACTGGGTGGAGCACACTTACTGTTGTTTTTCAGAACTGGATTAAGCGAAGGTCTCCGAGGCATGGCTGCTTTGTGCCTCAGCTCCCAGGAGTCTTCAACATGCTTAAGCCCCAAACCAAAAGAAGGAGTGTTGATGCCGTATTATCAGCTTTTGTCAGCTTCACAGGGCCTTCAATAGAAAAGTGTGTTTTTGCTCTGGATTAGGTGCCCTGTCTGTATCCACAGCAGTGCTTCCAGAAACAGAAAATCAGCCCAGGCAAATCTGAAATGCCTGCCGAGGAATGTTTATGACATTTTCCTTAACCTCCCCCATATGACCTCGATGTAGTAATAAAGCTGAACATAAGAGGACGCTTGAAAATAATTGACTTTTGAGCTCTGGTTGAAGAAGGTGAAAGAGGTCAAAATGTAGGAGCATTTCAATTGTAAAGAGAGGAGGTGAGACACTGGATTTAGTGTTCAAAAGCCATGAACAGCACAGACAAGGCTGAACAGACAAAAGAAGTGGAGAGGAGGTTAGGACAGAGCGCCCTTAAAACGACAAAGAATATGTCTATGCAGCCTAGAAAAGGCTGCATTCTCACAGGAAATAAACAGAAAACATTAAGAAATAACTCGGGTTGCTGGATGTGGTATATTCATTGCCAGCCAGCCAGAAGCCAAGGGTCTGTCCTCAGCCAGAGCTGAATTAAAACACTTTGACTGGAAAAGCTTCTTGCATAGCTGAATGAACAAGTCTTTCACAAGTCAGTGATTAGCTGCTTCCACACTTAGCCTGATTTTTTTTTTTTCTTTTTGGACAGAAATAGCAGGATAGAGAGAGAGAGGCTGGAGCATAAATTCACGATAAAGTTTCTTTCCTGGCTGTAAAAAGGTGTTTATTTGTAGGAAAAAATACCATAAGTTTAAAAAAAAAAATTATCCTGTAGACTAAATCTTTTAGAATATTGCTCAAAACAAAGCATGTCTACATGTAGCCCACATCTTAACCTATAAGAACTCAAGACTGCTATTATCAGTATTTATTACACTGGATCAAATGACGGTGAAGTTTTCCTCATAAGGAGCATTACAGCATCTTTACAGTTATCGTGTTAATTTGAAGGCCCCAATTTTTGCACTTCTCTTTGCAGCTTTGTTAGAAGTAGCGTAATATGGCTGCTTTTCAACCTGACTGCACTATGACCTAGCACTGCTAGCAGAGGGTGAGCAATGCTAGCTCCAAGCACAGTTTGCTGCTAGCTTGTGTACATGATGGAGCCATTAGCTGGTTATGAGTCAAGTATCTTTGTAGGACAATTTGGCTGGCATAAAACATCCATCTGTAAAAAGATGGATGTTGCTTCTGGGTCTGAAAAGTGCAGAAAGTGCAGAAGCTAGCCTGCTGAGTGTTATCCTGCTGCTAACTTGATCTGTGGCCTCAGTGTACACTTTTCTGGCGGGTTCATGGTCTTACTTGCCATTCTCAAGTTTTGCTCAATCATTTTGTAAATCACAGTCCCCATTAGAGTCAAAGGTGATAGTAAAATGGGGTATGCTTTATGAATGATAAGTTCAGACTGTATAATAATACGGTTGGCTATTTTCTGAGTCAGAGCTAAGCCTAGTTTTGTTTTTTTTTTTACCTTTTTCAGATTACTCAGATCATTTTGGGCGGCCAAAATGCTCAGCTCAAGGTTTCAAAACATGATTGGGGAATGACGTGGGGGTCTGTCTTTTGTATACAGCCTATGTACACTGGTGACATGCCCATTTAAATTTCAAAAATCAGTCCATTCACATGAATCTAGGTCAGACTTTGTCCCCACTATTCATATCATGAACATAACAAAAGTGACCTCAGTTGGATTTTAATGGAATATCAGCAAGCTCTTGTTTATCTTACCTCCTCAGCTAAGTTTCACTCCATGATTTCCCCCCCTGCAGTGGCTCTGTGGGACACTGTGGGAAGTGTCCACAGACTGAGGGACTGGTGGTCTAAAACTGGTAGTATATGAGTGGTTTATCTGTTCTTTCTGTGGTTATCTGTTGATGAACTGGTGACCTATGCAGGGTGTAGGACACCTCTCGCCCTAGAATAGGGTCCAGTCTTATTCAGGAACCTGATTTTTAAAAGAAGTTGAAGATATTTTATGTGTGTATGTAATATTTTATTTTAATACTGGCTCCTAAATCCCTGGCTGGGAAGGAAAATTGAAACGTAATTAGTGCAAATTGTACACAGCTTGATAACCTGTTAAATTATATCACATATGCAGTTGAATATGTTTATTTTTTTTTGTTTATTGGAGGCTTTCTGATTAACGTTGTGCTGTTTTGCATTGTGATGGTTTTCAAACATAAAAGTGAAGCTTACACACATTGTATTCACTGTTAACTGTTTCCTACAGAGAGATCCCCGCCTATAGCATTTAATGATGCTGTGAAGCTTCTGTATTTAAAGACTCCTGGGAGCCTTTAAACTCCAAAATTACTCCACTTCTCTACATTCTCTACAGTGGGAAACTGAGCCAAACTGCATTTTAACAAGCCTCGTAAGAAACCCCAGAACAATAGCAATCAAATGCAATTAAAAGCCTGATTAGTTCAGTATTTTGCCAATTCCCAGAAATGCCGTGCGCCTCTCAGAAAAAAAAGCCATTTTTGTCGAGGGGATCAAATGCAAAACAGACTGTACAGGGTGCTTTAAATTACCGTGTTTGATTGAGGAAAGACTTTAATTGAGAAAATTGCATACGTGTGTACTTAATGAAGCCCACGGTCGTCTATTCTCCCTCCCTCACTCCCCATCACTCTTCTTCCCCGCCACCTTCCTGACTTGATTGCTGCTTATCTAGGTCATCTCAGTGTGTTTTAATCACCGCTGGGTTGAGCTAGACCCAGTTAGGTGATGAAGCCCACTTTTTCTTTTCATCAAGGTGGGAAACTTGGTTTATTTCTAGCGCAACATCATTGTTTGTGCTGAGCTCCATCTGGGATGACATCCAGTTTTATCAATAATTCAACATCCATGGCCTAGATTGTTTTTTTGCCTTTGATACTTTCAGATGCTTTACAGGAGATACACGAGCCAATTCTGTTTTGAGCCCTTTATGAATATGTGCTTCAGTCCACATGACAGGATTGACCTCTATCACTGTTGATTTCCCATGTGTGACTCCATGCAAGAACAAGTCACATCTATGAATGGATGTGTGCTTTTGCTGTTCTGCTGCTCTGCTTACAGTAGTGCTGTTCTCCAATAAAATAATTAATTTATGGAAACTTATTTAGGGCTACATACTGAACTTATATAGACAGAAAAAAGTATTGATCCAATACTAATACCAACATGGCTATCATTATTATCGATATTTGGATTGATCTGTCCACCTCTAGTTTACAGCTGTTACACACATATCCTCTTTGTTCTTCCTGAGGTCACACTGCTCTCAGTTTTTAGACGTGCTTCAGATTTCTCTCGGCAGGCACACTGTCTTCACGCATCCTAATTTTTCATTTGATTGCGAAAGATAAGCTAAAAAAGAAGACCGAGAATGTGTCTCCAGACCACCAATTAAAACTGCACAATAAGGCATGAGACACTGGATACAAAATTACCCAGAGATGTATGGTCACATGTTGAGCCCGCATTGGTTTTGGATCTCCAAGAAACCCCCCCCCCCAAATAAATCTACCCTATCATTAATGCTGCACAGAGGAGAATCACTTGTTGGCTGAGGAGTGGTGTGTGCTCTATCACAGCCACACAGCGTAAACACAGACAGCGCCACAGGGGGGAACGGAACGACGAACCACGGGAGTGCGAAACTGATCAGGAACAAAGGGCTGCTTTCAAAAAGCAGCATAAATTGATATTTAACAGTGACATCTGACATATGAGTAATAGAATGAGGGGGTTTGTGATGAAAGAATTATTTTCCAAATCTGAAGTTCATAATTAGGGGTGGGTTTTTATAATCGATTCATCGATTAAAATCGATTCTGGCTTGGATAACGTAAAATCGATTCATTAAAATCCTGAATCGATTTTTTTAATATAAATTTATTTTGCCCGAAATGCCAGAATCTCTGGTGACATCTCACAAAATTTCAAGAACCACCAAACAGTTAAGACAGTAAATGAGAGCAGGTACACGGATTCTGCACAGACTTAAACACACAGCGCGACCCGCGGATCAGAATCAGTGAGATGTCGCCTTTCTCACGGTCTGGGCTGAAAGCCGACAGCTCGCTGATTCTGATCTGTCGGCGGGTCCGCGCTTTGTGTTCACGCCCTTTATGAGCCGATTCTAAAGCTGTTAGTTTGATCTCTCTCCAAACAATATTGACCGAACCAGCAGCAGAAGAAGATCCAAACGCTTCACATAAACATCGTCATGAATTCACTCTGACTTTTACGGTTTTGCTTCCACCGCGATGCACATCTCTCTCTCTCTCTCTCTCTCTCTGTACTTCAAGAACAGTTTCCCTTTCTTCATTATTCGCTTGCTTGTTACACAAATGGTAAATGGTAAATGGCCTGTATTTATATAGCGCTTTTCTAGTCCCTAAGGACCCCAAAGCGCTTTACATATCCAGTCATCCACCCATTCACGCACACATTCACACACTGGTGATGGTAAGCTACATTGTAGCCACAGCCACCCTGGGGCGCACTGACAAGTCTACTGTTGTTTACAGCGCTGTCAGCCGCTGTTTTTTTCCCTTTTACATTCTTCCGAAAAGAAAACCTCATTTCTGCTGTTCAATACTGAATAAATTTAAACTTTTTAAAATTATTCAAAATGCAAAACGCTTAACCGTGTCTCTAATAAAACCGCTGTAACTTCAGAGGTAATGTTCATATGTTGATTAATGGTTTTCTTTCGTTTTTGATGTACTGCAGAATATTTTTATAAAATCCCAGGCCAGGAAAATCACCTTCATGTTTTTCTGTGTTTTATCTTCAGCTACTTTGACACAAAAGCATCTGCTGTGACGCTCACACCTTTGATAAAGTCTTGCGAGTGTCAGCTTCCTTTTTATTGATACAAAAATATGTAAATGTACTGATCTGAATTATATCTCTGACTGTCAAAATTTCCCAGATTTAAATCGAATCGAATCGAATTAAATCGAATTAAATCGAATCGTGGATCGAATCGATTCGGGACCTTGTGAATCGGAATTGAATCGATTCTAGAAATCAGTGACGATACCCAGCCCTATTCATAATATATATATATATATATATATATATATATATATATATATATATATATATATATAAATAAAAAAAATTTTCTTTCATACTTTGTTACTTTTCTTAAATGTTTTGGCCTGTGGTAGACTGGTGGTGTTTGGTTTATGGTTTATTCTCCTGCCTTGTGTGTTCACTGGCCTTTTCATTATGTTCAGTTATTCAGTTGTTTGGACCACAAACAGGGCATATCATGTATGGTGGCATCCACAGATATAAACTTGAGTGTTGCTGGCACATTCAGGTTTGGAATGATTTGGGAAGGTTTTTGTTCAACCAATAAAATTTATGTTGAGCAGGAGTTAACCACAGCAGTTTCTCTTTAAAAAAATATTTTTATTACTGTTTATTTATTTAAATAAATACAAGATACCAAAGATCAGGGTGTTTCACATTAAACATGGGAACAAACATATAAAACCTGTACAGTAAAAAGAATAAATGGGTTGTATGTACCAGTCACGATGTCTTAGCATCTTGTCACATTTTTGTTATATGTACATGGCAGGTAGGATAAGAGGAATCTGCTATGGATGTAACATGTAACACCTTTTTTTTGGAATGGGGTCAAATTGTTCTTAAAGGTTGATTAAATAAACAAATATTAAACATGCAAACCTACCTTATCTGAACAGCTGACAATGAGCTGGCTAAACAACAGCAACAGCTGGTTATATAAGATAAGGTCATGCCAGCTAATGTTAGGCTCAAATGTCCTAAAAATTAACATTCTCTTTGATAAACAGTTGTGAGAAACATCATGTGAGAGTTTATCACAAAGTATCTAAGTCCTACAACATCAGATCCACTTCAAAGAAAGTTTCACCAATGCTAGCAAACAGCAGCTAACAGAGGCTAATAGTAGCTAACAGAGGCTAACAGCAGCTAACTGTAGCTAACAGAGACAAACAGCAGCTAACAGTGGAGAACTGCACCTCACAGAGACGAACAGCAGCTAACAGAGGCTAACAGTGCTTACTGACAGTTCAGCTTATCCTCAACAACTCACCGCAGTATCGCTGTCACCAGTCAGATGTGAGATTCTATAAATTATTGAATCCTTTCCAGAGTAAACACAGTTGGATGCTTGTCACCTGGCACTGACATCTGAGGTAAGAAGTGGACTGACAGCCTTCCGCAGACAGGGAGAAACTTCAGACCCAGTCCAAACAGTAGTAGAAACACGCTGGCTGTCTACAACTATCATGGGCACATGCTACATTTAATTTTTTTGATCTCTCTTGGATGACTAAGATGTGCTGATCCTACGTCAGCCATCATAGCTAGGATTATGCACTTGAATTGGAAGGGGTAAAAAAACAGAGCTCAGTGGATTGCAATTTTCAATCTACTGACAAATACAGGTGATTTAGCATCATGTTTTAGAAAATTGAGCCACTGATTTATTCATAATTCAGTCTTTCCAATTAAGTTTAAAAAAATTGTGGCTATCAAGATAAAAGTCTTGAGGTGTTTGGTTAGGGTTGGTGAGAATAAGTCACCTAGGAGTAAAGTACAATGCTGGGCATCCTCTGCACATGGCCATAATCAACCAGAGGAGTCTGTTCAGTGACAGGTTGTTTCTCCCAAAGTCAAGAATCAACAGACTTAAAAACTCCTTTGTCCCACACGCCATCAAACTGTTTAACTCCTCTCCTGAGGGGAGAGGGAGGGGGACAACTAAGCTGCAGTGCCTTTTCACTGTGCAATAATTTTTGTTAATATCCAACAGTGCAATAGACTTCAGTACTTGAAATGTGCAATTCCCTTGTATTCTTATTCCTATTTATTCTATTTGTCCCTTTTGTATACTCTGTATTTATATATGTGGATATATGGTATATTTCTGCTCACATTCTGTAACTTCTATCGGTGCTGTGCTATTGGAAACTGAATTTCCCGGAGTTTTATCTAATCTAATCTAAGCGATGGTCTGGTCCTCACACATGCCAACATGGTCCAAAGTTCCCAAAGAAACTTCACAAGTCAATGGTTTGTCAGGTGTTGTGTTATGACCCTGTTCCCATGCAACTTAAAAAAGATCATCTTTAATGCTATCTCTTTTTTCACCATCCCCGCCAGCTGCGTTAAACAAGGCCTTCGGACTTTAACGCGAGCCTCTCGGTGAGACTACTAGACGTACACGCTCATCTCATAGTGGCAATATCTCCCACAGCACATGAAGGCAGCCGAGCCCTTTCGTCCTTTCTCCATCTGCTTGTGTTGCCTCGTCTTCTGTCCTGCCGCTGTGCCTTTGTCTGTATGTGGGAGGGTGTTGATGCAGAATTAGTGTGTTAAGGCCACTCTTCCTCAGTGTGCTCTCATTCTGTCAATGCCTTTGGCGCTTGATGAGTGCGTGTATGTGTGCATGTCTATGTTTGTGTGGAGTGGGTAGCAGGTGGTGAGCACAGCCACACCTGTTGTTAATGTGATGGGGAATAAAACCTTATATAGAAGACTCCATTTATAGCACAACAAACACATGTGGATCATGATTGTGAGGCAGTTTTATGACACAGGAAAATCAAGGATCATAGTAACGTCTGTGACGTGGCTTACACTCATAACTGCTGTGTGTGCGTGTGCACGTGTGCTTGACTTCATGTGTGCTGTTGTTTCCTTACATTTCTCCTCTTCCTCTCACACTTCACAGTTTAGTTTCTCCGTGTGCTCTTGGTGTCCGGGAAAATAAATGCGAATCCCTTATTTGAGTAACTTGCTTAAGGGCGCACATGGAAAAGAAAAAAGCAAAAAACACAAAGTTCAAGTTTGATAAAAGAAAATAACACACAGTGCAAGCTGTCTCTCACTTGCACAACTGCACACGCTCTCCCAAACTGTCATGGGGGTTGCGTGCGCATCAGCGTGCGTGAAGCTCAGCTCAGCTCATTAATCTTGTCTTTGTTGTGCCAAGGAAGACCTAATTAGATTACATTACACAGCTTAGTATAAGGGAGCTGAACAGGAAGTCTATCATATGTTGCAATATGGCATGTGCACGCACAACACACACACACACACACACACACACACACACACACACACACACACACACACACACACACACACGGGGATAAAACAGATATGTCGCAGAGCAGAGAACGACTTCTTCACACGTTTTCCAAATCCTTCTGTTTCCACCAGACGGGAGAGTTCATGTGACAATGAAACACAGATTCACACCAATTTCTCCAGAGTCAAAAAGGACTTCAGGACAGAAACTCAGTCAGAGGAGGCAGGATGAGCAACTCTGAACGGCTGCAAATGCATCACACTTCATGTCATAGAGATATTGGCTTGTCAGGGGAAATCTGGGTTATTGCAGTGCTTGAGTGCTGGAGACTCCTGTTACTAAAATAAATATTTGGGTTTGTACCGCTGCAGAAGAAGGCCCGATCTTCTGCAGCCGCAGTAGCGCCCTGTTTTACATTCGGGAGGTTACTGACACAGAGAGCCTGATCCGCTTCATCCGGTCATTCGCCGGAGCATCTGACCTTAATAAAGTCAATTTGCCCAATTCTGTCATTTCTCAGACCTGGGGTTGAAGTTGAACTGGGGTGCACGATGTTAAAGCTTCAGTGGCTGCACATTTTGGAGTTGGACTTGTCTCCTTTATCTTGTACTGATGCTATAAGTGTTCTTGAGTTGAATCTTCATGCTTTGACTGAATTTGCTAATCCAGCCATCTTCAAATGCCGATATTGTCAAAAGTATTCATTCATTATTTCTTGTTTTTGATTTATGTATGTTATGTTTTGTTTTACTTCATATGTTTATATGTTTCATATGTTGTTTGTTTAATTTAAGACAAAAAAAAATTAAATGAATGAGAGGTAAAACTTGAGGGGGTAGGGACAAATAAGTAAATACTTCAGCCTACTCCTTTTCAAACAAATAATGGAATGATATTTTGTAATGATTGTGAAGGCACATGTTTGAAATGTTTGAAATAAAAATGAACTGAACTGAACTGAACTGAATTATTCTTAATCCAGAGGGTTAAAGCAGTGGTGTCCAAATCCAGGCCTCGAGGGCCGCTCACCTGCAGGTTTTAGATGTGTCCTTGATCCATCACAGCTGATTCAAATGGCTAAATTACCTCCTCGACATGTCTTGAAGTTCTCCAGAGGCCTGGTAATGAACTTATTTTTTTGATTCAGGTGTGTTGAAACAGGGTGATATCTAAAACCTGTAGGACACGAGGCCTGGAGTTGGCCAAGCCTGGTTTAAGGTGATGTCAGCCCACCTTTGCAGCTATAACAGCTTAACTCCTCTGGGAAGTTTTCCACAAAGTTTAGGGGTTTGTTTACCATACCATCATTTATTTATATAGCACTTTTAAAACAACACATGGCCGACCAAAGTGTTGTACAGCAGAAATATCAAAAGTACAATAAGAATAACAAATACCATAAATGAATAACAGTGTCAGTTACCCACTGAGTACAAGGCCAGCCAATAAAAATGAGTTTTTAACCTGGATTTAAAGACCACCACTGAAGTAGGTTGCCTACTGTGAAGAGGAAGATCATTCCAAAGCTTCGGGGCCACAAAAGAGAATGTTCGGTCTCCTCTAAGTTTCAGATTTAGGGTCTGAGAGCAGCAGCTGCTCAGATGACCCGAGTGAACAAGGGGGGACATAGGGTTTCAGCAGATCGGACAAATATTCAGGCACCAGACCATTTAAGGATTTAAAAACCAGTAAAAGGATTTTTAAAATAGAGCCTAAATTCAATTGGAAGCCAGTGTGGGAGGCCAGAATCTCGTTACACTGATTGTGGGAATCATAATAATAAACAACGCAGCATTTTAATCATGGTTAATCAAAAATACCTCACAGCCCTGCATGCACTAAAAGAATCAGTTTATCTCTGATACTAGAATGCGATCCATTGTATGTGGTACTGGCTATTTGACAGTCAGACAACTGCAGTCTCTTCTTCAGAGCTCTGTCAGCTTTGCCTGACTTATCTGTGTGAACAAGCTGGATATTTGCGGCTTATGTGCAGAAGGACATGTTAGCACGGGTATCATTGTCACTGTCATTACCATCAATGCCAAACTGGATAGCAATTTTCTATAGATTTCCCCCATGTTGCTTTCTCCAGAGTGATTGATTTCCTCGCTCCATACCCCCTGCTGAAAATTGCTATAGAAATATTTCTTTCCTTTTCTTTCCTTTTTTTCCTGCAGCACTGAAGACGTCCTGCATCATCCTCTGCTTTGTTTGAGACGGTGCTATCGATGCTACAGGCTCTGCAGACTCCCGGACCAAGAAGCTACAAAGAGTCTTTAGAATCATTCGTCTGCTTGTTTATTTCTGTTCCAGATTTCAAAGACTTTGTTAATCAGATTTAGAGAGAGCAACACTTCTCATAGTCACATAGTTGCATTTCAGGATTTTCAAAGTGCTTCCACCGGGTGAAACTGATTTTTGGGGTAATCTGAATAGCATGAACCTGTTTGTTAATCATTCATTTCGTACATGTTCTGACCAAGTGTGCAATCAGTCAAAACAGGACAACAAACACTGTAAGGAGATGCATCTTGAGAATACAAATATCTCTTCGGTCCCATTCCGGTGCCCTTCGTTTTGAAATCTCAAAATCTTCTGCAGCGCATCCAAGTCTTTAATCACAGCTCTGATTATCAGAAAAGCTTGAGATGAAGCATTTCCTCCTTTTTTTGATCTCCAGACAATTTTCTTGTTGAGGCTGATTTTCCATCAGTAGCTTGATTATCAAACAGCTTTTTGCTGCTATAGTGATGAAGTATAAGACAAATTCAGGATCAAAAATAGATCTGAAAACATAGAACTTTCTTGTAACACACTTGCAGTGCCTTCGAGACCCACCAGGGGGCTTCAGCTCACACACTGGGAGTTGCTGATCTATGTAAATGGGACTACATTTACCTATGTACTGTAAATTGGACTAATGGCTTAAGAGTAATGATTTGTCTTTTTCACCAACATCTGAGGACTGTTTCAGTGGTCCACATTTCAGTGGTGGGCATAATATACAGGCAGCATCTGCCAATCACTGGTGAATGTCCTGTAGCCCCTCCCATAGAGGACAGGTGTGTGTGTGAAGTAGGTTTCAGATCAGGCAGCAGCACTGCATCAGTAGAAGTAGGGCACTGCTGATTAAAGTGAACTGTGCTGTATATTAAAGACGTTTTGAACGTGGGACAGCTGAGTTGCATTTGGAACAAAGTGATAGTTTTGTGTTCACATTAATAAACATATTTAAAAACTGTTTATATTTCATTTCAGTCTTTATTAATTGTTGAGTGCACCACAGGACGTTTGTCCTTACATTGCATTGAAGCTGGTAGCGTGTCCAGAGGGGAGGCATGGTGTGGCACTGCACCCAACACGCCCCACCCAATAATTTATATCAAATGATACAAATCCAGTTCCAAAAAAGTTCAAATGTAAATTGAATGCAGTGATTTACAAAATTCATAAACTCATACTTTATTCACAATGCAATATATAAAAACATATATGTTTAAACTGAGACACTTGGCTCATTTTCTATTTATGCCAGCAATATGTCTCAGAGAAGCTGGAACGGGGGAACAAAACACTGAAAAAGTAAGCAGTACTAAACAAGAAATAGGATTGCAGCTAATTAGATTAACTAATTAGCAACAAGTCAGTAGCATGACTCGGTATAAAAAGAGCAACTTAGAGAGTTTCTCAGAAGTAAAGATGGGCAAGGGCTTGAGAATCTGTAAAATATGGCATCAAATTTTGGAAGAATCTCACAATAATTTTCCTGAGAGTCAAACTGCAAAGACTTTGAACACCTCATCACCTACATTGGAGGCAAAGTTCCTAAATATACTGCTTTTCTCCTCTACTCAAGCTTAAACCATCCACTCATGCAAGCACTTTGTTCTACATCTAAGAGCTATCAAACATACACATGCAGATAAACGCATCAGTGGCAACTCTTCGCCATGCAGACTGGAGCAGCGGGGATTGAGCTGACAACCTTCCAGTTAGTAGATGACCCGTTCTACCTTCCGATGCACAGCCATCCCATTGGTACATAACTTAATCAAACCGAGAATCTGGAGAAATCTCTGTGCGCAACGGACAAGCTGAAAATGAATAATACATGCCAATGATTTTTATGCCCTCAGACTGCACTGCATTGAAAAGAAGCACGGCTCTGTCTTGGAAATCCCTGCATAGGCTCAGAATCCAGAAATCACCGTCTGTGAACACAGTTCAACAATAAATGCAGGTTAAAGCTCCATCATGCAAAGAAAAAGCCACATGTGAGTATAACGCAGAAACACTACTGTCTTCTCTGGACCACAGCTCATTTAAAATGGACTGAGGAAAAGTCAACAGCTGTTCTCGGGTCACATGAATTAAAATTTTAATTCTTTTTTCATGTTCTCATTTAAGCCATCATGAAATGAAAAATACCCCAAAGAAGACCGGGGACTGTTGAGCAACTAGAATCCAACGTGCCGCTGCCGTCTAGGTCAAAACGAGCCAGTATTTTTCTGAAAACTATAAATTTAATTGGTTTATGCAGTCTATATGTTTTCTATGTTCTGGGCGGAATCAAGTAATTAAGTCATGAGTTTTTCAAATCAAAGTTACCTTGCATATACTGATAGACAGCCTATCAGCTCAGTCTAGCCAAGCTGCGTTCAGGACTGTGCAGCCTTCTCAGGTTGAATAAGTTGTTACCAGGTTTCCACTGGGTGGGTTTATAGTGGATGATTTATTTGTTGCTTTTGGGTTTCTTTTTTCATTCTGTTACTTTTGCTTTTTTTATGATTTCTAAAAATAGCCCTGAGTTCTGTGCACTGCTGGGCTTGTGTTATTATCAGAATCTGCTTACACATGCTCTTTCTGTTTCTGGAAGCTGTGGATTTGACACATTGAAAAAAACTGCATTTTTCTCACCTCGCATGAGGCTCGGAGAAGAGATTGGGATTTTGGCTCGTCACATCTCATTTTTACTCCCACTGACACTCGCCCCTCTCAAAACTTTCACTCATTACCAGCCCTCCTACCCCTCCCTCCCATTTGAAGCACTGATCTCTCTCTCTCTTCCTCCCACACTCTCTCTGTCTCATGAGGTTTTTCCTTCCTGACTTTGTTTCTTCTTCCCGTTCCTCCCCCATTCTTTCCCCCCTCCGAGTGTTTGTCTTGCCTGTCCTTTTTATCTCTGTCACTGGCTGCTGGATGGTATTTTGTGCTTGTTCTCTCAACACTCCATCTCCTTGGTTTTGCACAGCTGTTACAACCCTTCTCACTTTCTCTGTCTCTCTCTCTCTCACACACACACACACACACACACACACACACACACACACACACACACACACACACACACACACACACACACACACACACACACACACACGCTGACACACTGTTTTTCTTCTTCTGCCAACTTCACAGTGTCTTCTTTTTTTCCTCTTATGTAAATGTCTTAAGTCTCTTTCCTTTTCTGTACCTTGTAAACAAAGACACACACACACACACACACACACACACACACACACACACACACACACACACACACACACACAGTCTTGAGTCATATACCACTTCCCTCCACATTATCTAATCTCACACATCACTATTCTCACACTGCTCTGGTAGGTACAGCACACACACTTTTAGCTCTCTCTCTATCACACGCGTTGGAACACCCTCTCTCTCTCTCCCTCCCTCCCAGTTACACCCCCCTCTCTCTCTCTCTCAGTTCCCATCCGCACCTCAGCAGAGTAACATGCTGCTTCGGCACAACTACATCTCTAAGCAGTGAGAAGAGACTGCTGCCAGCTCCCCATCAGACTGACCAGACACAAAGAGCAAAGCCCGGAGGAGAGGCAAGAGGTGAGAACCTACCTCCCCTCGAGTCTTCCCTCTCCGGAGCCTCTGACGGGAGGAGGAGGGATAGAGGAGAGCGCTCGGTTTCTCACTGTCCTGACTCAGTTTGGCACCTCGGGGCTGAAGGAGCGGCAGAGGATGCAGAGGAAGCTGCAGGAGCTGGAAAGTTGGCTCTGCTTCACTCGGCAGTCGATCTGTCACTCTGCAGCTTAGCAAACGTTAAAATAAATAAATAAAGCAGAAGAGGAGGCGGTGGACGCTGGAGAGTGAGGAGGAGGAGGGAGAGAGAAAGAGAGGAAGAGAGGAAGAAAGCACCCTTTTCCTTGCGCACGTGTTTTTTGGCAACGAGGAGGCATCACTATCCATCCAGAGGAGGCTACCCATGTGGCAGGACGCTCTGTGGACCCGCGGACGCTACCTGCTGGAGAAGAGCGATGGAGGCGAGGGGCCTGAGGGGCCCGAGAGCCTGGGGGACGGGTGCCCGGGGTTCCAGGGTGACGTGTGCGCGGAGGGCGAGAAGCCCCAGGACTGGCTGTACGAGTCGTACTACCGAATGAGCCAGCAGCACCCGCTGATCGTGTTCCTGCTGCTGATCGTCATGGGAACCTGCCTCGCACTGCTGGCGGTGTTCTTTGCTTCGGGACTGGTGAGAGTGTGTGTGCATGTGTCTGTGAGTGTGTGTGTTAACAGGCTGTCTATGTGTGTGTCCTGGGGGAAGTGTTTTGACAGGATTTTAGAGGTGTGGTGAATAATCCACACAGCAGTCCGAGGTTAGTTTGAGTCTAAAAATAAACGCTTACAGAGCGAAAATGTTGTCATTGTTGTGTTTGAACAATAGACACACGAGCACGTGCTCTGTGTTATCAGCACAAATTCCTGCTTTTGAGGGTTTTTTAGTCACCACAAGGACAGATTGCTTATTAACGGAGTAATTTCAGCCTTTAGCCTTCTTTTTAATAATGAAATGAGAAGATCCATACCACTCTTGCACACTTGCCGCTTATTATTTCTGCCATGTGGGAAAATGTTTCTCATGTCAAGTGAAAGACTGTTTCAATCAGCCATGGTGGTGATATGAGTCATTTAGTAAAAATATACTGAATAAATATTTCATATTATTGTGTTCAGAGAAACAAGCGGCAGCAGCAGAGGGTCAACGAAAAAGAGACAGGACAGACCGGAGGGTCCTCCCTGTCTGAGTAAAGTTGCGTAGAGCAGAGTCAGTTTTATTTCAGCATTTCCCTTTTGTTTCTCTCTCTCTTTTTTGCATTAGTGTGTTATTTCGATGGTAGGGTGGGTCCTGTGTTTGAATCCACCGGCTGAGCGGGAATTTTGTGTGTGGAGTGTATGTTCTTCCCGAGCGGAAAGGGCTCTCTCCAGGTACCCAAGCATCCTCCAAAGGTCTAGAGACATTCTTGTTAGGTTATCTGGCTATTCTAAGTTAGAAGTAACTATGGATGGCTGTTTCTGTGTGTTAGCCTTGCAGCAGACCGGTGAAGTGTGTGGGGTTTGCCACACTTTTAGCCCCATGAGAGCTCACAGTAGCCCCACTGTCAGTCTGAAGTGGATGAGCAGAAGAAGATTAATGGATGATTTGATTTTTTTTGCCTTTATTAGACATGATGGTACAGAGTAGGCGGATAGATCCAAGTATCGATAGTATCAATACCAATGTTGATATTGATATTGGATCAATACTTGATGATGATGATGACTCGTCTCATAAATCATGACAAACCGCTCTTCCCCTAGTAATGGTATCTGCATTACACAATACTGTAATTACTTAGTATTCGATCGATAACAGATAAGGTCAGTATCACACAGCATGAGGAAATCAGGAAACTGTTTTGAGACAGACTCGCACTCGGGCTCATTCAGTACCCCTCTCAAAGTGTGTCACCTGCTCAACCAGCGAGGTGCCCTTCCAGACCCAGTTTTGCTGCTGACTTCTTCACGTTTTCTTTCAAAATCTTCACACATCTTTCTTCCTTCATGATTCCTTCCACAGGTCCAGACGCATTGAAGCGTCCGCACAGCAAAATACTTCCACCACCGTGTTTCACTGAGGGTACGGAGTTCTTTAGGTTATACACCTTCTTTACGCAAATATAAGCAGCATCTCTGTGGCTAAATAGTTCTATTTTCATCTCATCTGACCAAACTACCGTATGCGCTTCCAGTGTATTCCACTGTCGCATAATCTTTCTCCAGGTTGTATTTAGCTCACTTCAGTCTGGCTTGAAGGTGTTTCTTCTGCAGAAGTGAAGTTTTTCTTGTTCTGCAGCCTCGCAGGCCATTCCCGTCTTCTTCGAGATTACAATTCCCAACTTGGTTAAGTTGTTCACTCGTGTCTTGCCAGTTGTTCTGGGTTTTTAGGCAAATCTCTCACTAGTTTTGAGTCTTTGAAATCCTTCACTTCCTGCCTCTGCCAGGTTTGTCCTGCACGTCGTGGCTTTCTTTGAATTTCTTGATGTTACAGTTGGATATCCAGCTCCTGCTTTGTCAGCATCAATTATTGTTTTTCTCAAGTCCAAACTGATTTCTTTTGTTTTTAGCATGATGCTTTCACAAGTGACAGCTCAGACCCTTACTAAAGTATTTATACTGTTTGTTAATTGGAAGATAACAGTTTCTTTTCAATTTATTTTACAAGTTTTCACAATTACAAAGTTAAAGCACATCAAAGCACAGCAGTGCTTTGTGCTATGGGCCAATAAAAAGATCAGATTTTCAGAGGGGGTAATGATAGTAAAAACAACTGGTAGTTTTTGTTTTTTGTGCAAACAGAAATATTTTATCATGACTCTTGGTTTATTTGCACATAAGCTGACATCGTTATTTCAAACTTTAACCATGTTTAATATGGTCACCTACCACTGTAACAGTACATATACATATAGGGGAAAAACGTAGGAAACACATAAAAGGTCCCATTCAGGTGTGAAATTCATAGAATTTTAACATAAATTCAACTGAAAAATCAAATGTAGCTTGAGCTAAAGCTGCCACAAAAAAACACAGCAGTCCTGTTCTTCCTCTCCTCGCCCCCAACCGATTGTGGCTGAGCCTGGTTCTGCTGGAGGTTTCTTCCTGTTAAAAGGGAGTTGTGCTCACAGGGGCTCATCTGATTGTTGGGCTTTTCTCTACATTACTGTAGAGTCTTTACCTTATAATACAAAGCACCTTAAACAGACTGTTGTTGTGACTTGGCGCTGTATAAATAAAACTGCTGTATTTATAGAACAAGACACATCATTTCATCTTAATTATCTTGATATCATAATTGTTGAAATCAGAATGAAAATGCTATCACATTCCAAGTTCTAAGTCATTTATAATAAGAATAAAGAGTACCGTGGACTTTGGATTTCATTATGTTTCTCATTATCAAGAATCAGAAAGAAGCTTTATTCTCGGGATCATCGAAGAGCGCTGTGATCAGAAGAAGAGTTTTAGTTTTGGCATGAAACTGAATGAGACTGAGGTGGGGAGATGGGGAGCTGTGTGTGTGTGTGTGTGTGTGTGTGTGTGTGTGTGTGTGTGTGTGTGTGTGTGTGTGTGTGTGTGTGTGTGTGCGCGTGTGTGTGTGTGTGTGCGTGTGTGTGTGTGTGTGTGTGTGTGCGTGTGTGTGTGTGTGTGTGTGTGTGCGTGTGTGTGTGTGTGTGTGTGTGTGTGCGTGTGTGTGTGTGCGTGTGTGTGTGTGTGTGTGTGTATGATTACGTGTGGCAGCATAAGAGGCCGTGAAGCGGCACTTTAAATCTCAACGCTGGGTTTGCAGAGCGGATCAAGAGCACGATGACAGTTTAGTTCGCGGCTACGTGGGTGTTGGTGCTTTTGTCAAGTGAAAAGTGTTGTTTTGGCCACAAACACTCAACCATAAACACAAGCTATTGTTTCGCCAGCGCTGCCTTTGTGTTTCATGGAATAGCCGTACAAAAGCAAGCCCACTCATTGCTATTGCTGTTGTTGTTTGATAAAGATTGTTTTGCTCTCATATGCCCAGGACGGTCTTTAGACATTTGTTTTGCTCTCTAAGTAGCACCTCGACTCAATAATTGTGGGGGTCATTCTCAGTAGCACCTCCACCTTTATTGATGCCTTCTATTTAAAACAAATCAATAGAATTTATTGCACTCCCCGCTGGTCGATCTAATCCTCCAAGTTTCCTTTCCTTCTTAGGCTCTGTGCTTCACTGGTTAAATTACAATCCCGCAGGTAATTTCCCATCATTCTCAATGCAAATTGAAATCATTCATTTCTTTCCCCCCAAGTTTGCTCCTATTAAATAACATCCAAGCCTGTCTATAGTGATGAAGCGGTTGCTCAGCGAGGCGTGTGTATTTATTACTGCTGGACCAAGAAGAATGGCAGGAATAAATAGAGGCTGGGTCTGAAGCTAAGAGGCTGGGCAGCAGAGAGAGGGGAGGATGTTGTTGTAAGTGCCGAGGCTTTATCAGTGAGCCGACAGAAACCCAACCAAAGCAGCGTTAATGCTCCCAAAATTGCTGCCCACTTTTATCTGTCGCCACACATCATGGCTGGAGTGGCTCAAAGTGCTGTTTTAAGAAGCCGGCCCCTCCACCCAGTTTGCGCAGTACGTGTGTGTGTGCTGGTATGTGCATATCAGCGATTGTGCTGTTTGGGTGTGTTTGTCTGAGGAAGTCTTTTTTAATTTCTGTCCGAGTAATTTTGAGAGGAAAATCATTCTTGTTCTTTCTGCCTTGAGGTTGTATTTTCTGTGGTGTGTGTCCTCCGTGTTAACCTAAGGTCATTCAAAACATAATTTGACAGTTTAATCAAAATCAATATTCCGTCTGATTATAGAAGATTGGTAATCTGTGAACTGTAACCGCTCTCATTGCTGCCTTGGTGCTCATCACTGATTCCAGCACTGTTTCTGCCGGCTCGTGAGCAGTCTGTTGATATTTTAAGTAAAGCAACAACACAGATTTAGTTTCCTTCTCGTTGACAGTTTGATCGATGGGAGGCAGTGAGGGAAGGGTGTTTTTGTAATGATGGATCACCAGCTGTTACTGGGAGAGAAGTAAGGTGACCGAGTGGAATGAAATAGATGTTGTGACGTCACTGACTAGGTGTGGTTGGAGCTACACAGGGTAAAAATAATCCACTAGACACAGAGACCTCAAGCAACAATGCTGCGAAAAATTGACCTTTTCTGAACTATATTCAATTGCTTGTATATTCTTGATTAAAGTGCCTTAAAAAAGATATAATCACAGTTAGATATAATTACACAGTCGTGGTAAAAAAAAAAAGAAAAAAAAGGAAAACATGTCCCCCAGTCAGTTCTAAGGTTTTAAGTACCAAGACATCATAAAAACAATCTGGTCTTCAAATTAGGGAAATTAGATCTCCCAACAAAGTGAGTTCACATAAACTTAAAATAAATCCATTTGGTTTGTAGAAGCCACCATGTTCCCAGGCTATCTTGAATACAGTGACCGAGATAGATATCGCCATTCTGACTAATCACGTTTTATGTGTGTGGTTAGAGACCAGCTAAGTAGTATGCCAAAGGTGGAAGAGAAGAGAACTCATAGGCAATTGCATGGTGTTGTGTGTGCACTATCAGACGCTGATCATACCTACCCTTTATCTTCTCCTTTATCTTACCTTCACCAAAGAAGCAAAGACAAGAAGGAAAGAGACAATGTGCCCAACATCTGGATAAAATATCACCTTCTTCCTCCTCACTTTAAGCTGAATCTCCTGAGCTGAAGTCAGGGCTCTAATACACGAAAATATGCTTATTTATTTCAGATATTTCCGCAGTTACTTCTTGTCAGCAGATTAGACATGGAGGTCTTAGATGTGAGAAGACCCTCCCATCTTCCAGCAGCTGGTGGCAAACTGGCTATACAACAAGAACAGCTGGTTATAAGCTAATATTACACCAGCTAATGTTAGGCTCAAGTATTCTAAAAATCACACTTTCCCTCTGATAAAGTTTGATTACATTCTCACATCGTATTAGAGTTTGTTGAGTGTCTGAGTCTAACAATGTTAGATCTGCAGTGGATGACAATAGCCAACACTAGCTAACAGTAGCTAACAGAGGCTAACAATATCTAACGGTGCGTTCACACCGAACGTGATAGACGCGACCAGAGCGTCAGGTTTACATGTAAAGTCAATGGAGGAGCGCGATGAAGCGCGACTGAGGATCCCGCGAAAATTCAGAAGCAGATTTGCATCACGGAAACGTGAAATCACGAAAATGCACCAGTTGCGCGACTGACGCGTTTGAAGCACGAATAAAAATACGCACGGCAGTTTGTGTGGTGCATTTTGCGCATTCGTGCGTATCGCGTCTACCACTCAAGTTGGAAAAATCTGAACTCAGCGTCAAGTCGCGCCGCGACAACCAATCAGGAGCCTGGTTACATGATGCTCTGGCCTAGTTCAAATTGGCAGGTCCAGCCAAAGCCCCTCATTCTTCATTCAATATGGAGGAAAGGCTCATCAACGCCGTAGCAAACCACCCGGAGCTGTACAACACCAGCTGCTTTCTCTACCAAGAATTTTAATATTATTTCAAATAAATTTTTGTAATGACTAATGCCTCAGTTCTACTACACAGCAAATATTGGCACACAACTTGACACATGTAGAATTTATTTCATATTATACCAATGAAAAAATATACTACTATATAGGAACATAGTGAAGCCCAATTATTTAAGAGAGGTTAGTTTATTTTGGAGGCAAGCTCCATTTATTAAGAAATTTTTTAAAAAGGCAGGAACGCTTTTTAGAGGTTTGTGGGTGGCGGGAAGTCACTGGGACTTCAAATGAGCATATATTAGCACAGGTATCGATAAAGGACTACCATATTAAACACTTTTGCTAACCGCAGGCAGACGGACAGGCGCTCTGCAGGTGGGATTGAGCGCCTGTAGTTGGTGTTTAGGTGGGCAATGCTTGGACCGACGCGGGACAGCAGCTCCTCAAACTGGACGAGGGAAAGTCGGCGGTACCGCTGAAAGCAGCCGTCATCCAGACGCAGCTCCTGGAGCAAGTGGTGAAACTCACCAAACTGCTCACGTGTCTGGAGGACCTGATGGACCCAGGTATGGCAAGGACGTCCTTTACGCCGCTGCTCTGCTCTCCACAGTAAATAGAGAAAGGAGACTCTCTCTTCAAACGCTAGATCAACAGCTGCCATCTTGTAAACATACCATCTGGCACTACTTCATCCCACATGTCCGCTTCACGCGCGTGAAAATTGCAAATTGGTCGCGCGTTGAGGTGCGAATGTGCACGTGACCAGCTATGGGCGTCTGGTACTTTTTGGTCGCGTCTATCGCGTTCGGTGTGAACGCACCGTAAGAGAGGGTAGCAGTAGCTAAAAGAGGCTAACCACAGCTAATAGAAGGACAAAAAAAGAAAAAGAGCGATACTGATAGAAAAGTTCAGGATATCCCCAACAGCTAGGATTATGCACTTGAATTGGAAGGAAACAAAATTCAGTTGACTAGGATATGCAGTCTCCTGATATCTAGTGGTGAAATTTTTGATGCTGTACCCTTAACAAAAAAGTCAAAATGCACAAGCACTGTGTAAAAACCAACTAAACTATTAATGCTTGAGTGTGGGAAATATTCAAGACAGCTGCTATTATTCCTAGGAGAAGACAAAAGTGAGTGAATTCCCATAGACTTCCTCATCTAACTCGAGTTACTGACTGACTGAACCTCTCCCCTGTGTTGTAGTGTTTGGCCCCTTTTTTCTGTCTTATTAGTGGAATTCTCTGATGCGACCTGCCATGTAGCACAGATCATCCAGAAGGCTATTAGGCTATTACTAAGCACTGATTAGCAAGTATGTGTGTCTGTGTGTTGTTTATGGATGTAGGTTGTTGGTGTTAGCTGACAGTGCTCCATCTTCAACTCTTGTTACTTCTGTCTCAAAATGACATCCACCCGACATGTCTCCTTCGTGATTGTGATAAATAAAGGAGTAATTCAGTTTGAGATACGATCTAGTCCTCATTAGCCCCTTGAGCCTTTAAACTAACATTAAATTTATCAGATTTCTTTGAAATTCATAGTTCATCCATTTCCAGAGTTAAAGCAGAAATGCGACCAAGATTACCATTTCTTCATGGCTCATCTTTAAATAAGTGATCTTTTTTTACTCAGCTGCTGGGCCTCTTGAATCTGCAGATTCTGGTTTGATCCACTGAGCAGCACCGTCTCCCTGCTGTGGGCATCAGGCTTCTTTTTATTCTGCTGGCAAAATGACCATTTCTTCACTCGCCTCCGATGAATTCCTTCACCATGGTGCTGTGATGAACGGATGTAAGATCACACAGTTGAAGTAACGCAATCTCTCAAGATGAAATGAAAACAGTCATGACAGTTAAACACAACAAAAGCTGCTAAAGCGCCCATAAAACATCATTGCAGTGAGTTAGTGTCCTTTTCGTGATGGTAGGTCCTCCATTAAAGTGACTGTGACTTCACTCCAAACTAGCTTTAATAATGTGAACCATAAACTTTTAGGTTCAGCGCTGGATGTTCTGCAACCTTTGACCTGTTTGTGGAGAGCGCGTTAACATTTCTCTGTGCCGCAGATGGGCCTTCAAGGGAAAGGGTTGTTGATTATTGATGAATTTCATTACCAGGCTGAGAGCAAATTGAAGGAATATGCCACCAGTGCTGCTTCATCAGACAGTATAAATATTCAGCAGGCACAAGCACGTGGAAAGAACATACGCTGCCGCGATCGCAACACACCCTCTCTGGCCCCCATTTCTCCTCAGTTTCTTTATTTGGTACGTTTTTGTCATTTTGCTGCTGAATAATTAGATTTTTGAATCTTTGCGTCTCTTTCTGCCACTGTTATGTCTCCCCATACCCCTCCCCAGCCTTTTTCCCCTCCCAGTATAATAGCTGGATGAGACAGACTGGGTTAAAAAAGGAAATTATTGTTCTGGGTGACAATGCTGCACAATATAGCAGGCAGACACACCCCACTCCCTCTGTGCTATGTCAAGGGAAAACGCTTTAACCAGTTTCAAAGGGGTTTTAACAGGATTAGATGGCCTACGATCAGAAATGTGCAAAGTGCAGATGCTTCTTTCTGTCGATGTGAACAGCTGCTTCACTCCAAATGCGCATGTAGCGAGAAAGGAGGTCCCTCCCTTTTCTTTCTCTGTATGTCTCTGACTTGTGTGCGCATGTGTGTTTTGCGTGTGTTTCTAACGCTAAAAGAACCTCTGCTGTTGTAAGAGTTTGCAGTCTTGCTTACATTCTCATTAGGATTCAATCTGTGCTCCGGGCTGACTGTATAGCTGCCGTGGCGTCAGCAGCCGGATCCCATGGGATCCCTTCACCAGACCCTGACTCATGCTACCGCTGCTGCACCATGTTGCCACATTAATGCTGCTATCTTGGATTTGTTCTGACCGAATAGCTTCTGCTGTATTTTAACAAGCAGCTCGAGTCAATAAACTGTCAAAACATCTCGTTACTGAAGGTTGAGGCTGTGACATCTTGTTTTTTCCTTCTCTCACAGAAATTGAATTGGACGCGGAGAGGATCCAATGCGTTTCTTTGCCCACACCGGCGTGCCTTTTACTGTAAAATGGCTGACAAGTTATCACAGAGAGTCTCGCTCAATTATCATGCCGGACCTGTCAGTGTAATCATGACTCGACTAGAATAAGTTTAAATGGTTTATGTGGGCACTGGCTTTAGGATGGAGCCTGTGAGGTGTTTCACATCCTGCTCTTTGGGTGAATGATGGTTATTTTGTTGCCTGTTTTCCCCTCAGAGTGTATAAATTCTGAAAAGATGTTGCGGAGTGCTTTATTTGCACATTAGTTGCAGAGTGCACAGGCGGATTAGTAGAATGAGCTCTAGGAGGCTATGCACTCCTTTTTTTGTGGACGTTCACTCAGCACAATCAGACCTGCTGAAAACACTACTGTCATTATTTCTTGGTGCAGAGGCTCAGCAGCTAATCAGATCATAAGTGGCAAGTGAAATTTTTAGCAAAATATTAACTTAATTAGTCATACCTCTTCTGTAGGTCCAGGCCAAATTAGCCAGTGATTTTTTACAGCTAGGAATCCGTGATACATCCAGCAGGGAAAAGGGACAACAATCTAACAACTGTCTCTTGGCTGTCATCAGTCTTTAATTAGCATGACTGTGGAATTGGTATTAAAGTGGGCCATACACTTAGTCAAATAATGAATTAAGTGTATGTGCAAGTAATCTCTATGAGCCAAAAGCACAGGCTCTGTATGATTTCAAAGAGAGGGGGAAACCTAAATCTGGTCATCTCATTCAACTATTAGCAATTCAATTTAAGCCTTCTGTTTGTGAGAGACAGCCAATCAGAAACATCCATCCATCAATTTCCGGATCACGGAGGCTGCAGCCTAAGCAGAGAAGCACAGACCTCCATCTCCCCGGCCTCTTCCTCCAGCTTGTCCAGGGGAAAACCAAAGCATTCCCTGGCCACCTGAGAGATATAATTCCTCCACCGTGTTCTGGGTCTGCCCTGGGGCCTTGTTCTGGTGGGACATGCCCGGAACACCTCACCCAGGAGGTCCCCAGCAGGCATCCTTGTCAGATGCCCAAACCACCTCAACTGGCTCCTTTCGATGTGGAGGAGTAGAGGCTCTACTCTGAGCCCCTCCCGGATGGCCGAACTCCTCACCCTATCCTATCTCTATAGGAGATGCCAGCCACCCTTCAGACAAATATAATTTCTACCACTTGTATCCGTGATCTCGTTCTTTCTTCACCCAAAGCTTGTGACCATAGGTGAGGGTAGGGATGATCGACCGGTAAATCAAGAGCTTTGCTTATGCAGCACCAATTCGTCTGTTGACCTCCCACTCTGCCACCCCCCACTAACCAGAAACATAATGATATAAAAGGAGGGTGACTTTAAAGGAACTTTATATCATGCAAAGTTACTGTAGTTCAAGTCCAGTCCTCTAGAGGCCATTTTCTTTCATCCATCTATCCATATCCATTGCAGTAAAGTTCGGAGCTGGACCACTGCTGTGTCACTGAGGACTTCTTAAAAGATGATAAAATGCAGGAAGTGAGCTCTGGCAGGTTGGCAGTGGATGGTGCAGCCAGTTACTATGTGGAGCTGGATGACTGGGTTGTGGATGTAGCAGCTGGAGGGTCAAGGGAGGCTAGTTCGTCATCCTCTGGTTGTGGTTGTTGGCCAGGTAGGTAGCAGGAAGAAGTGACTGGAAATTGGATGAAGCAGATGGATTTAAGGAGTTAAGGAGACTCAGATACTACTTACATCTGAGCAACTGCAGTCATCTTTCCGCTTTGCAGTTATTGGGAAAACTGTCCGAACTTGTGGGAGACTGAAGGAATTGTGGATGTTTGTTGATCTCCCACCCACAGGGTTTTAATGTTTGTGGATCCAAGAATCCAGGTGGAAATCTTACAGCACCACACAAACTCGTCTTTAAGCTCCCCAGAATGTACATCAACGTCGGCTGGGTCCATCATTCTGTCATGTTTGAGGGAAATGTGGACCCAAAAGCAGACCTTTGAGGCAAAGTAAAAACAAACAAACAAACAAAAAAACAAAAGTCCATAGAGGTCCAAACAGGTAAACACTCTGGGAGACAGACGTGACAAGGTACTAAGGCAAGTTGCAGCTTTAAATACACTAAAGGCTAATTAGAAACACAAGAAATGATTGAAGGAAACAAGGTACTAGTGAAACTAATCACTGAGAATGAGACAGGAGATTAAAAGTAAGAAAGTCTGAGAATATAACATGAAAAAAACAAGCAGGAAGTATCTTGATTTTCTGTATAAGTGGGTCAAAGTGCTGGGACCATGACATCACTATCTTGCTGCAGGATTCAAACCCAGGATGTTCATGCTGTGAGAAGACAGAGCTGACCACCAGGCTGGCCCTTCTAGAGTGCAAGGGAAAAAATATGGAGCAGGAAAATGAACATCATGAGTTCATCATCATGTTCATCACGTATTATTCTCCAAATAATGAATATTGTTGCAAAAAAAAGTGCACTTTTTTCCCCTGAACTCGTATGTAGAAGCCTCAATATAAGCAGCAAGTAGGTTTGGTGAACCCTGCAGACTCGTTCCATTACAGTTTTTGTTGGATTTGTTCTAGTCTGCTCATGTTAACAATTATAAAAATGATAAATAAGACGATTATGAATCTACCTTGAATCCCATAACTGCATTCGGGGTTTTTTGAGTCCATGCTGAGAACATTTGACCAGAAAGGTAAAGATTGCATAAAGAATAAGCAAAAGCTGCATAAGCTTTAATGAGTCTCATATGAAGCCATTTTTCTTGAACCAGTTGTATATATCTGGCAGTTATATGAGCTCATTTGCACTTGATTTCACAAGTTTCTACAAAGAAGAATCAATATATTAATAAGGCATGTAATTGCACAAAGCTAAATGAGAGAAAAAAGCTGAACCACTGTGTGGGGGAGAAACAAAAGAAATTACGACTTGACGGGGTGGACAGTTTTTGTTGCCTTTAACGTCTTGACCTGCATATATGCCAAATGAGGACGAGAGAGTGTTCTGTCTGTGTGGTGACAGCTTCTAAATGCTGACTTTGATAGTGTGAGCGTGGAAGTGATGCTGTAGCACATTCCCTGGGCTCAGACTGTCTGCCTGCCGATCTGTGCCGTCTGCTCGTCTGTTTGTGCGTGCACGCTGTGTAGTACCGCCATCCTTTTGAGGACCTAACATCATCACTAGCAAACAAAAAAATGAGCAAACATTTTGTCAATTTGGAGTTAAGGTTGAAGCTTTTAGACATGAGTGTCTAAAACAATATCAGAACTCATCTGTGTGGTCTGGTAGGTGCTTCTTTGCCTTCAGGCTGTGCTCTGGTTAAGGGACATGAATTGAGAGGATGCCCCAATTTAGAACGGGTGCAAAATGGTTTCGGCCTCGAAGGTGAATTATTCCTTTTTCAGTACTGGCCGTTTTCAAGTATGTTTTTGGGTGGCTCATATTTTTTTGTGCGTTCCCACAGCAGAGACCTCCCATGTGAGACAGATCAACCCTGAGCCCATTTTTGTTTTCTGAGGTTAGGCAGGACAATGTTTGCAGATGATCTCTGTACCGAGATATAGGGACCAGGTGGAAGAGAGTGTGGAGAGGTGGAGGTACGCATTGGCGAGAAGAGGAATGAAGCTCAGTTGAAAGTGTGAATGAGAGGGAGGCTGATGGCAAAGTGAAAATGCAAAGAGCAGAGATAGCGAAGACAGATGAGTCCTGTGGTCAACCATCCAAAGCAATGGACAGTTTTAAAGAGAGGTGAAGAAGACATTGTAGGTATTATGGGGTGAGCATCAGGGATTAGGAAGAAGCTGAAAATTAGATTCAGTAACATTTTCTTAAATCAAAATCCGTCCATAATTGTGCTTACACATTAGTCAGAGTGCATGGTTTTGACCTATAGAAGAAGCAAACACACCGAGATCTGGTCATCAGGTCCCCTTCTCTTTAACGGAAGTGGTACCTCCTTAGCATCATTTTCCGATGTGCAGATATAATCCTATATTAAGAATCAGGTGGGGAGATGATATCAGATGAGTCACAGTACAATCAAGAGTTTGCCTCCTTAATCTTACTTTTGTTTCCTACCCTGCCTTATCTCTCTGTGTTTAATTTCGGCCGTTCCATTATGTGGTTTGGTGTAGAGAGAAAGAACTACTCTTTGCACATGTAAATCTCTGGCATTTTATCTGCATTGAGAACGGGGTTAGGTGAGATACTGACAGAAGTGGTCGCATTCTGATGCCACGGGAGAGCCAATTAGAGGTGATTGGTTAACCCAGGGCCAAAGCATGAATGTGTTCAATTTCACCAAACTCACCTCACCTCCAACCATCTCTGTCTCTCTCCAGAATACAGAAGACCACTTGACGTTCTTGATCACAGTGCCCACTGCGCTCTTCCTCTTCCTGTCCATCTTCATCCTCGTCTGCATCGAATCTGTCTTCAAGCGGATGCTTCGCCTGTTCTCACTGCTAATATGGGCCTGTCTGGTCACCATGGGTTACCTCTTCATGTTCTCTGGAGGGAGACTCAGCCCCTGGGACCAGGTAGATCGTTTTCTTTATTTTCTGTGTGAGTGTTCGGGTTGATCAACAAGAGTTCAGCAGATGGCTTTAAAATGTTTACAGCTGTCCAATTTGGAATTGAGAATCTTGTAAAAGTGACTTGAAGGGGACCCTATCATGCTCAACTTTATTTTGTATTGTGACTGTATTTTGTGATTTGTGATGATGATAATGCCTGAAATTGTAACTTGACTACTGAAGTTAGTACAGTAATGCATTACATTACTGCATTTCTGAAAAATGCAATGTGATTACAGTAAAGTGTTGTTTTGTAATGCATTACACCCAGCACTGGTTGACAGTCACAACAATGGTGGAACAATCATTATACTGGTAAAAATCATGAAAGGAAAGATAATAACACAGCCAGGTGTTTGAGCCCTGCAAAGAAAATGCATCAGCTTGAAGTCATATTCGGCAGATACGTTTTCATACTTTTATAAAGCTGAAGGATTCACACACTTCAGATTAAAACTTCAATATGAAATGGAAGCAGCAAAGCTTTTCTGCAGACTCTGAAAGACTTAATCAGATGCTACCTTCCTGTGAAGTAAACTAACTGGATATAAAAGATGGACATAGCTTGTACACTTAAAGAGGGTTTAAGCCCAAAATTCACACTTTAGCTCATTTAATTACATGTAGATTTTTCATGTAGATTAGTCACATAAGTACCATGAAAAACTTTAAATCTAATGGAATCTGATAAAATGTAAATGAAATGTACTTTCATGATTAGTTTACACCAAGCACATTTTCCTTAATGATTAATCAGTTGATTCAGTGTAAAGTTGATCATATATATTTCAATTTATTATTATTTTTATCCGGTCTTTAAGCCGTTTCGGGTCCAAACTTCACTTCTGGCCCCAAATTCAAAGGAACACTACGGCATCACTGAAAGTTAAAAACTGTCTAAATTCTTTAATCTTTAATAAAATCATCGGTGTGCCTGCTCTACCAGGTGTAACAATTAAGTTTAACATCCAGGCATCCATGATTATTACAATTTATTAAATTTAATGGAGTTAGACGTTAGCGGGGAGTTAGCTAGCTAGTTTCCACCCAAACATAATTTATTATGCTCTGGCTGAGAGATTTCTGAAAAAATTAAAACGTACAGCTCTGCTATCACTTCCAACATAAATGAAAACAAAAACCTAAACAGAAGTGATGTTTGTAGGGTTACTGAAGTTGGACTAGCTGGTATATAATGATGTGCTACGTGGTGGCTAGCTACAGAGCTATGTTAGCATAACATAAACACAGTAAAGATGGAGGATGAACGCTAACTTTTTTCCACTCAATTAAAGTTAACATGATTGCTCCCGAGAGGTTAGGGATAAATGTAATTGCATGGCACGATGCTGTAAACGGACTCAACTTTAGTCAGGAGAACAACTGAGATAATCCATCCACAATACGAGGTTAGTCGTTAATATACTGCTGCATGAGCTGGGCTCCCGTTACATCGTAAGGTTTTAAAAACTGAGCTTTAAAATGAATAGTGGTAATAAAAACTGAGAGAGGCCGACAGTGATCACTGACTTTTTTTTAAGGGCTTGTTCAGATTGAATAGAAGAAACAAAGCATTAAAACAAGTTAAAAACACAACAGCCTTAATAAACACAGAGTAGTTTGGACCCGGAAGCCAGGTTCATATGTCATCACTTAAAGATTGGATAGCTTCAATGTTATTGAGGGTGAAGAATTATTGGGGTGAAGCCTATGTAAATGAGCCTTAAAGCTACATTTTTTTCAGATAGCCAGCAGGGGGCGACTAAGGGGGCCTCAAAGTCTGCGACAAACAAAAACACAGCTTTATGACTCCCATGATCCATACTCTCAGTAAACACTCTCTCTTCATGAGTCATCTTCTAGTTTCAGAGCATAATGAATGCGTCACGATGTTTATTGTTTAATATACGATTTCCATGGGAGTGAAAAAGGAGGATAATACAGGGCGCGCTTGTGATTGACAAGACTTTTATCTACAGTCTACAAAAACAAACAATTAATAAATATGTGACTTAAGCTGTTTGGTCACACATTCTTTCTAGCCCAGATACTCTGCTGCCTTAAGATAGCGTGCAGGAGACAGGACGCAGGATGACCACTCGCTGCAGCAGACTTTTATCTCCACTGATTCCACACTGATGCAAATCAGTGCCACAGGACATCACACAGACTTTGTAGTAGGGAGCTGGCAGGTTAAAGGCCATTTAATGCCAAGCCAACTGTGTCAGAGATTTGCATGCGTCTCCCACTGTTACACGTAGAAACGTTCAGCGCTGCAGTACGTGCGTGAAAATGGCTTACGATTACCCGAACCTGATAATTTGGCCTTTCGACACGTAGCCGTGCATTCAAGAGTCTTCTCAGGATTTCATGTGACAAAGAATTTGCTTCCGCACACACACCTGTCATTTAGTTTAAATGTGTATTTTTTGAATGCATACATGGCTGTGTGTGTGTGACTGTGTGCGTTTGAGGCTGTGTGTGAGTGCAGAATTAATTTGACGTGTTAATGAGCCCTGATGAGAGCTGGAGGTGAGCAGATCAGCAGACAGACACATTAGTTTTCAGCGCCAGGCTCCTTCTTTCTCCATTTCAGGACTCCTATTTCCTGTCTCCATCTATTCATCAAATCCCATTTTTCTCTCCTTGGTTTCTCCACCTGCCTCCTTTTATCCTTTTAACCTCCACCCACGACCCACTCCCCACCTCTCTTTCTCCGTCTTACCTTCGTTTTACTTCTTCGATTCCACGGTGGGGTTGGGGATATTTTTAACATTGGCCACCTGTGAGAGCATAATCATTCTGCATTATTAATTATGCTATTTTGCTCCCATGACTCTTCCTCTATCTATCTATCTATCTATCTATCTATCTATCTATCTAGATAGATAGAATGACAGAATGAAAAACAGAAAGACAGAAATAAATAAGTTAACAAAAGAAGGACAGAAGAAAGGGAAAGAAATATTTAAGAAAAGAAAGAAGGAGAAAAAAGAAGAAAAAGGAAAGCGGAAAGAAAAAAGGAGAAAAATGGGAAGAGAAATAAAAAAAATAAAGGAGAAAGACAAGGAAGCAGGAAAGAATTAGGTAAGGAAAGAAACACTTAATCAATGAAGGAAAATGGAAAAGAAGGAAAAAGGTGGGAAATAAAAGCATTAGGAAAGAAAGCAACAAGAAAGGAAAACAAGGAAAGAAAGGAGGATAGCGAAAAGAAAAAATGAGAAAAGGAAGGCAGGAAAGGAGTGAGAAAAGGAAAAAAGGTAATAACAAACAGGGTAAAGAAAGAAAGAAAGAAAGAAAGAAAGAAAGAAAGAAAGATGCAGGGGAGCAGAAATCCTGTGAGAGGAGAACAGTTGGAGCTGCTGCCTGCTCTCGGTGGGCTGGATTGATTGTGATTACTGAGAGAACAGCATGTCTGATGGAGCACACGGAGCTAATAACAGTAAGGGTCTGACAGAAAGAGAAAGAAAGGCCACAAAGACAGAGGCCGGGAGAAGCTGCTTCTCTCTTCAGCCATTCACTTTGGACCCCCTCTCTCCCACTCCCACCCTCCACCACTCTCAACCACCCCATTCTGAGCTGGCTCACCTGCTTTTGTTGTAAACACAGACGCACGCACGCACACACACAGACGCACACAGAAATATATCTTTAGCCATGTGTGGCACTATCTAGCCGCAGTAGCCTGTTAGTCTGCTCTTTATTTAATTTCTCTGAAGGCCACGGCTCTTTCCAGAAGGCAGATGGAACATAGCTGTCACACCTGGTGCCAAATAATCAAGATATAGTCACTTTTACCTGTGCGTGTTAGTACGTACCTGCCCAAAAAAACCAAACAAACCAAAAAAAACAGGGTGTTGCTTCTTAGGAGGGGAGAGCAAAACCTTTTTAAATGGGAGTATTCATGCATCTGTGCATCTGTCTGTGTTTGCATTAGGAGGCGGGTAAGCATGCATTGCTTATGCTTGAAGCACACAGAGCAGGGCAGAGGGAGAAAAAGTCATGGAAGGTGCTGAAGTGATGTGATGGCTGCAGGACTCATGTCGGAGTGTTTGAGGCTGTATTAGGATTCAGGATAGAAAGCCGTGGAGACGGTGTCTGCCTGCCTGTCTGTGTGGCACACCTGAAATTGGACTGCCATTCTCAATTCCACGCAGCCACCTGAACACACCCAGTGTCACACACTCCGACTAACCACATACCCCTTTAGTCACCCCCCTCCCCGATGCTGAGGTGAGAGTTCAGGGTAAGGAGTTGAAGGTTATGGCAAAAATATACAAGGCCTTCAAAACGCTACATCTGCTCCGACGTCAGCATCCTTCCCTTTGTTGGTTCCCTTAGTAACAGAAGGTCTAAGCCTACACAAAAACACCTCAGTGTGTGTGTGTGCGCTCGCTGCATTCAGGTCAACCAAACAATTACTTATATCCAATGTTCTAGCTGTGATTTGGCTTGATAAAACACTGCATGCTAGCGAGAGAAGAAATCTCTGTAACCCGTTGCTGCAAATTATGTCCGCAGCGTTGATTTTGACTATCTGTTTTTTTTCTCAAGCGGAACAGAGCGCAGGGTTTCTACAGCTCTCACAAAGTCACTCTAAAGATGGATTTTTTTAGCCCAAGACATCTGTGGTACACATAAGAATACATAGTCACACTAAAGCCATGTCCTGTGCTAAAAATTCTGACAAATTCTAAAGCCAGGGTTTTCAAAGTGCAACTAAATTAAATTAGAAATGATTGTAAATTTCAATCAATTGTTGACTTCACTGCAGGAAAGCAGAACAAAGTTAATTTACACTTCCAGTGAGAACTTCATAGACAGGAAGTTTGGGACCCACCCAACAAAAAGACCTTGAAAAGATATTAAGAATGACGTTGCCAAACAAGAACACTCCTCTTGTTATGAGGAGATATGTTGTAAAAAGCTCCTTTTATGACATAGATGACATAAGAACCAGCCCATTTACTGTTTTTGGACTATTTAGTTTTTATCTAGAAATCTATTTTACTTTGACTTTTTAAGCAATTTGAACCCAATTTTAGCATCTAGCATTGGAGGGTATGTACCGATTAAACATATTTTAGACCTCCAATCAAGAAAAAATTACTCAGTAGCTAAACATTAATTCAAAATTTAATTAGAGTTTTGCTAATCCTCTGAAAAGTTGCCTTATCACCTTGGCTCAGAAATCTATTTCCATGGACATCAGGTGCTTGGAAGAGGAAGTCTAAACGGATTTAGCTGTTTTTATTGTGATGGATGTTTAATAATTCAGTTTCATGTGAGGTTTCATGCTGTTTCAACCAACTCTTCAAATCTGACTGCTAAAATGGTTGTATGTTATGCTTCATTAAATTCTGAAATGCACTGTGCCGGCTGAAATTTGTATATAAAAATTTAAAGTAAGTTAAGTGAATTCAGTTAAAAAAAATATATACATTATGTACAAGTTTTGACAGTGAAATACTGTGTGGGTGTGTGTTGTTTTTTATGACACAGGGTCTACTAAAACAAGTCCATATTTTTCTTCAGCCCGGGCGACTCAAGAAAGACTTTCTCAACTATAATGATCAGTCCATTATTACTGGATCATAAAAAAGATAAACTCTATTATTTTGATGCTTTTCCAGTTTCATTAATTACCTGAACAATCTTGAAGCGCTGTAGCTTTCACCAGATTAGCGCGCTTTAGCCACTGACAGCTCTACATGGCTAACTAGCATAAGTGGTATATAGAAAAAGTGGACATTTTCCATTTTCAAACCATCACACTCCAAGCAAACACGTACAGGTAGTGTGCATATGATGGTATATATGAGTGAAAGTGCTGTAAGTGACTGACAGGCCTCATACTAGCACAGTTTCAAAATTGGCTATTAGCTTAGCTAGCTTAAACAAATGAGACGTGTAATTTTAGCCTACTTGAAAATTTCCAACAGTTGCTCACCATTTACAGTGGGGCAAAAAAGTATTTAGTCAGCCACCGATTGTGCAAGTTCCCCCACTTAAAATGATGACAGAGGTCAGTAATTTGCACCAGAGGTACACTTCAACTGTGAGAGACAGAATGTGAAAAAAAATCCATGAATCCACATGGTAGGATTTGTAAAGAATTTATTTGTAAATCAGGGTGGAAAATAAGTATTTGGTCAATAACAAAAATACAACTCAATACTTTGTAACATAACCTTTGTTGGCAATAACAGAGGTCAAACGTTTACTATAGGTCTTTACCAGGTTTGCACACACAGTAGCTGGTATTTTGGGCCATTCCTCCATGCAGATCTTCTCGAGAGCAGTGATGTTTTGGGGCTGTCGCAGAGCAACACAGACTTTCAACTCCCGCCACAGATTTTCTATGGGGTTGAGGTCTGGAGACTGGCTAGGCCACTCCAGGACTTTCAAATGCATCTTACGGAGCCACTCCTTTGTTGCCCGGGCGGTGTGTTTTGGATCATTGTCATGTTGGAAGACCCAGCCTCGTTTCATCTTCAAAGTTCTCACTGATGGAAGGAGGTTTTGGCTCAAAATCTCACGATACATGGCCCCATTCATTCTGTCCTTAACACGGATCAGTCGTCCTGTCCCCTTGGCAGAAAAACAGCCCCATAGCATGATGTTTCCACCCCCATGCTTCACAGTAGGTATGGTGTTCTTGGGATGCAACTCAGTATTCTTCTTCCTCCAAACACGACGAGTTGAGTTTATACCAAAAAGTTCTACTTTGGTTTCATCTGACCACATGACATTCTCCCAATCCTCTGCTGTATCATCCATGTGCTCTCTGGCAAACTTCAGACGGGCCTGGACATGCACTGGCTTCAGCAGCGGAACACGTCTGGCACTGCGGGATTTGATTCCCTGCCGTTGTAGTGTGTTACTGATGGTGACCTTTGTTACTTTGGTCCCAGCTCTCTGCAGGTCATTCACCAGGTCCCCCCGTGTGGTTCTGGGATCTTTGCTCACCGTTTTCATGATCATTTTGACCCCACGGGATGAGATCTTGCGTGGAGCCCCAGATCGAGGGAGATTATCAGTGGTCTTGTATGTCTTCCATTTTCTGATGATTGCTCCCACAGTTGATTTTTTCACACCAAGCTGCTTGCCTATTGTAGATTCACTCTTCCCAGTCTGGTGCAGGTCTACAATACTTTTCCTGGTGTCCTTCGAAAGCTCTTTGGTCTTGGCCATGGCGGAGTTTGGAGTCTGACTGTTTGAGGCTGTGGACAGGTGTCTTTTATACAGATGATGAGTTCAAACAGGTGCCATTCATACAGGTAACGAGTGGGGGACAGAAAAGCTTCTTACAGAAGACGTTACAGGTCTGTGAGAGATTTTCCTTGTTTGAGGTGACCAAATACTTATTTTCCACCCTAATTTACAAATAAATTCTTTACAAATCCTACCATGTGGATTCATGGATTTTTTTTTCACATTCTGTCTCTCACAGTTGAAGTGTACCTCTGGTGCAAATTACTGACCTCTGTCATCATTTTAGGTGGGGGAACTTGCACAATCAGTGGCTGACTAAATACTTTTTTGCCCCACTGTAAATGACTCCATCAGTTACTGAAGCATCACTGAGGATTTGGTCCTCATTTGAACCCTGATTTATATTTTTAAAGCCAATGTTTCTTAAAACAGCAACCTCCTGGCATGCTGTCCTGTCCCACCCACTGTTCCATTAGTAGTGATGTGCGGATCGATCCTGAAATATAGATTCCTCCGATACCAATCATTTATGTTCTAGAATCGATTCTCACATTAAAATATCGATATTTTAGTAATTTAGGGTAAATTTGTAGTTTATCATTAAAATGAACGCAGTGGAAAGAAACTATAACATTCGGATTGTCTACTTTCAAAGGAACTACTTCCTCTTCCGCCTTTCATAGTCATGTGCGAAATACGGCTGTATAAATGTCTTGCAGCCCCCTGGCGTGCGCACTCACAACAATGGCTGAGCGTAACTGGAGTCATGTGTGAACGTATTTTACCTCCACAAACAGCTGAGATGTGGTTTGCGATACATGTGGCAAAAAAGTGAGGTCTTGTAGCCATACTTGCCAACCTTGAGACCTCAGAATTAGGGAGACATTCAAAAGGGCTGTTGGGGGGGTGATAGATACATTTTACAGGGTTTATTTATCGGGTAAAATATGTTAAATGTCACTGTTATTATTGGCCGGCTCAGAAACAGCGGGGGTGTCCAAATTCAGAGGCTGCTTCTACCTGAGGACCCGGCCTTCGCGGTCTAAAGAAAGCCGGGTAGCACGTCACGAGCTCCCTCAGTGGAGTGAAACTGCCGTCTTCTCCTTGCTATCTAAAATATAACCGGGCGCTGACGTAAACTCTTCTGTTTGATCATTTTCTGTTTGATGTTTATTCAGCTGTGTGAAAACCCTGGAGGAACCCTCCCGAGGGATTAATAAAGTTACATTTAATTTAATGTAAACTTTAATCTCAGCCAAACCGATTTACTCACGAACAAATAAAACACTGAAAAAGCCAAACAATAACATTTTTAAGTTATCAAAGTGACTTATATATCATGTTTAACCCGAGTAGTGAAAGACCGCGGGGGTTTGAAAACGATGTGTCGGTCGGCTCAGATATTTGAAGTTTACACAGCTACATTCTCACCTGAAAATATGTTAAAAGGTTTTTTTGCGACCCAGAAAGAGAAATAGGAGTAATATTAAAACTAAGACGCTGCCGCCATTGTTGGAAACTGGAATTGGCTGGCCGCGCTATGAATTCTGCGATATGGTTTTTCAATTTTGTTGTCCGGGTGGAAAATTGGGAGAAATTCGGGACAATGGTGGCTCCGGGAGATTTCCGGGAGGGGCACTGAAATTCGTGATTCTCCCGGAAAAATCAGCAGGGTTGGCATGTATGGTTGTGGCAACATCACTAACCTTGTCAAACACCTCAGAGTAAATCACATCACAGAACATGACGAGCGTATGTTCAGGCGAACTGAAGTGGAGGAGAGGGACAGGTGCTGCTAGGGCGAGACAGACGTCTCCCACGGAGTACTTTAGTGCTGCAGGCAGGCAAGCTGTTCAAATAGCACACAACTTCAGTTTTTTTTTTTATTTCTATATGATGAATCCTGCGTTATTAAGTGATAAGAACAAGTAATCTGATGTCCTGTAATCATTATGACGCTATAATTTGAGATACAATAAATAAAATAAGTTTTTGTACAGAGTATCGGTATCGGATCAGTATCGTCGATATCACCCTGGATATTACTTGGTATCGGATCGGAAAGGAAATCAGTGGTATCGCACATCACTATCATTAGAGAGCACCGCTCATACTTTAACCACACATTTACAGACTGTGTGTTAAGTGAGGCTCAAAGAGAAATGTTTTCCCAAAAGCAAGCTTTTCATTTAGTCTTATTAAAAAAGCTAATAAATTTCTAGCAGTTTCAAACACTTTATCCAAAACCCAAGGACTCAAAGGATTTCCAAGCATCCATATAAACCCTGAAATAACTGAGAAATGCAGGCCATAGTGTATTTAAAGCTTAAAGTTTACATGCATAATAAGGTAAGACACAAATCGAGGTCTAGGAATTATCGGTTTCTTTTCAGGAGAAACCATCCACTCAGAGCTGTCACCTGTAGTGAAGTACTGTTTGCAGTCTGACTTTCTGAACCTGATAGGCACAGGAAATAAACAGACAGGCAGGAAGGTCAAAGTTGATCTGGTGTCCTAGTTGAAGCTGTGACCTCATCACGCTGGTTGCCACCACAGCCACCATAACAGGAAGAGGTGGAGTGAGAGCAGGGGAAGTGCACAGAGACGAAGTGGGAGGTTAAGGCATGAGGTATCAGTGAAAAATATGCTGATGCGCACGCACAGCACACAGAAACATGCATGCGCACATCCACAGCAGGAGCTGATAAGCAATCGGAGTAAAAATGTCTCATGGAAATCAAAAAAAGAGGTACAACTGATCACAGAAATCAAGCAACAAACTCCTCGTGTAATTGTTACAATATGTTATTCCCACATGTAAAGACATATTTGAGCAGTCATTTAATAACTTGATGCTCTGATTTGTTGTATTCTTGTTTTCTGGACAATTTAGCAGAGGATTTTTGTGAAAACTAAGTGAGCAGCCCACTCATCTCTAATGATTTATCACAGGATCAGCAGTTTATCGTTGGATCTCTTAGCAAAGAAGCACTGGCAGCCCACTCAGCTGTGTTCTGTATTTAGGCAAACAGCAGACAAAGTGGGAACACGTACAGCAGAGATCTCTGCTGGGATTCAGCTGCAAGCATATTTCTACATTTGGGAACTTCTTGTCAAAGCTGTTTGTATTAATGCGTGTGGTTTAATTTAGAAAAATTTGCACCTTCACCTGCTCTTGCTTTCCCGTTTCCAGGTCTCCTTCTTCCTCTTTATCGTGTTTGTTGTCTACACCATGCTTCCCTTCTCCATGAGAGGGGCCATTATCGCCAGTGGAATCACCTGCTTCTCACACACTATCACTCTCAGTGTCTGTCTGACCACCCGCGACACAGACCTGGAGGATCCTTTAGTCTGGCAGGTAAACCTGAACACACAGCCACGCTGTTGGAATCTGCCGATATATTTTCCATGACTTCCTGCTTGTGCTGCATATGTAACTTCTTCTCCATATTAGCTGCAGCATGAAAACTTGTTCTCTAATGTTTTTCCCAAGCATGATTAAAAATGATGAGGTGCAGCGTCTGGGTTGTAAAACAATGAACCTATCCTGTATAATCGAGCACATTCAGCAGGGCCTCCAGAGTAATGTGAAGGGCCTTTTACCGCACTCAGGGAACAGCCCTTCAAAACTGGCTCTAACTGAATGGACTGTTGATACAGTAAAACAAAGAGAGTCTCGCCGCAGACCGATAAGAGAAAAATATTATCCATAAACGTCAATAAGCGTGCAGAAACATGAAGTGAACTAGAATTGATTTGGCATCAGATCCATTTCTGCTGCTGCTGGCACACACGCACACACAAACACACACACACTCCAATCAACCATCAGAGTAAAAACACTGTAATCACAACAGCCTTCAATAGCTTTCTTCGCTCTCACACACTCACACATGCAGAGTGGAAAAGTACTCTACCAATAAACCAGTGTTCAAAGGCAAAGCATGATCTTGGATACGGCACCAAGGACAACTTATTCATATGCAGGTCCACACTGTAAAGAGCTTGTGGTTGACACGGTGGTGGAAAGCACTGCAAAAGTGTGTGTTCTCGCCTGGTTTTACAAGGTAATAACAGAGGCTTAAGTGGAAAGGTCGTATAGTGGAAAAATGACTGGCACAATCATATTTGCAATATAGGTCAGCTCTTAATTGCTTATTTCTTCCATGTTTGTGTGCCTGTGTGTGGCAGATCTTAGCCAATGTGATAATCTTCACCTGTGGAAACTTGGCTGGGGCATATCACAAGCATCTGATGGACCTGGCACTCAAACAGACCTATCAGGACACCTGCAACTGCATCAAGTCTCCCATCAAGCTGGAGTTTGAAAAGCACCAACAGGTACACACTTTGAGAGCCATACTTTAGTTCTTGAAGTTACTTCTTGGTTATTATCCTGCTTTTGCTTCTTCTGTCCACTAGTTTGACTGTCTGCAAATCCAACAGTCATGCTAACTCTACTCTGGGGCTCAAACATTATGTGTACTGGGGGCTGGCTAATGTTTGTCAGCTTTAGTTTTGTTGCTAACTCGGACAATTCATTAGCTACCAAAATAGCAGCTATGGGGCTAACTTGCTAACTAGCTTGATTCCTTCCCAACGTTCCAGCCACTTTCCATCATTTTGTTCCATCGCTAACAAAATACTATCTGAAACTACAACAGCTTTTGGTTCTCAAGCAGAGTTTGTGTTGAAACTTTGTGCATGACAAGCGTCATATCCTATGTATTTTTGCCTAGAATCCATCCATCCACGGTTCCCTTAGAAATTACTCCACAAGCTGTTAAGAGTTGGAGAAGTTCCCATTTTGAAGTTACAAAACAGGCCTGTCAAATTTTGGCACTAAAAAAAGTATTAAATACATTCAAAAATAGCTACGCTAATTGGATAGATTGCAGTGAATTTGGTAGAGAGTCATTATCTTTGACTTCTTTTCTTGCTCCATTCATCCACTCATTAGTAAACATATCAATCCATTGACCACATATCTGATTCAGGGATCTCTTTCAGGTGTCCTGAGATTAGTTACACTCACCCACTGACATCAACTAATGGTACCCAACTAATCTTCATTAGTTACACCTTGCTAGGACTGAGTTGGTCTCCCTTTTTCCTTCAGACCCGCTTTAATTCTTCATGGCATGGATTCAACAAGGTGCTGGAAACATTGCTCAGAGATTTTGGTCCATGTTGACATGAAAACATCACACAATTGCTGCAGATTTTGTCAATCAATCATCTGAATCTCGAATTCCACCACATCCCACCGGTGCTCTACTGGACTGAGATCTGGTGACTGCAGAAGCCATTTGAGTACAGTTAACTCACTGTTTTGTTCAAAAAACAGTTTGAGATTTGTGATATAGTCCGAAATGTCACTCCCATTATGTCCATTTAAATGATACTCAACTACTAATGGGCCCAAACTGTGCCAAGAAAATATCCTCTCACACCATTACATCACCATCTCCAGCCTGAACCGCCGATACAAAGCAGGATGGATCCATGCTTTCATGCTGTTTATACCAAATTCTGATGAATTCTTGAGACTCATCAAATCAGGCAACCGTTTTCCAATCTTATAATGTCCAATTTAGGCAAGCTAGTGCGAATTATGGTCTCAGATTCCTGTTCTTAGCTCACAGAGTGTCTTTTGCTGCTGTAAATGATCTGCTGCAAAGTTCAAAATGTTGTTGGTGCAGAGATGGTTTTTCTGCATACCTTGGTTGTAATGATTGGATATTTGAGTGAATATATCTCTGTAAACCCTAAAGATGGTCCTGGGTTAGATGGATTCTAATCCAGGATTTGATGTCTTGCGTGATCTCTACCAAGCACCGTAATCAATCAAAATGTATTACCTTTACAAACACACAGATGTAATATTTCTATTTAGCCTTGACTATACTTAGTGTTTACTGCTAAGTGGCAAAGGCAAGCATCCTATTTGCATGCTGATTTTTATAATTAGCTCAAGGCCTTGCTGGCCTCTGCCTTGTCCTAAGCCTCGTTATTGCTATCTGTCTCTTAATATGAGTGCCCACATTAAATTCAAACCGCCTCTGTTTTAATTGCCAAAATATTTCACTTCTTAGTTTTGTCAGGGGTGAGGAGTTGGTAAGTCCGTCATGTCTAAGTGGCATTATGCGGTGACATTTGCTTGACATTAGCGTCTTTGCCCTGACATTAGCCATTCTTTCCAACCAGGGAAATGACATATGAACGTGCACACTAATAACCTGCAGTGTACGCACTTGGCATTGACTATGAGTTTTTAAATCATTTTTTAACTTGCTAAGTTTGTAAAAAGTTGCTTACTTACTACAGGAATCTTTTTTGTAAAAACGCTGAATTTAGGTGTAGTTACCATTTCTTGTTATTTCTTGTTAAGTTATTTACATGTTTTATTTGTGAACATAGGTCAGCAGAGTCTATCTGTTGATCTATGTTTTATAACTAAGCTGGCATCTGTTCCTCAGCACCAGTATCTGCATCACTGTGTGAGGACACACACAAATGCCACTGCATAAAACAAATCTCATTCAGCGACTGAACACACAACTTTAGTTGATTAATCAAACACATGATTAATAACACTACATCTCCCCAGGCTATTATACCTATTGTGCATGCTCACAGTGGAGTGTTCATATTGCTCCGGCGCTGAATAAGTAAATAAGAGCAAGTGTTGCTATTGGTTTCTATTTTTAGAGCCCCTGGTCCCTCTCTCGACTTAATTTGCTGCTGTGTTTTAGGAAATGAGCCCGTGGTGTGTGAACAATGTAATGACCCTCTCTGCTGTGAGCTGCATTTATGAGTCACACCCCCTCAGGCAGCTATTCACTCTCTCTAACATGCACACACACCCACACACATGCCCACACGCTTGCACATGCACGCCAAAATCACCCTCTATGCAAGTGTGTATGGTGCTAAATTAAAGCAAAAACTTCTGGTTACACAACAGCGAAGGGTGATGGATCTTACATCTCTGGTTCTGCATTTTTCTCCTCACTGTATAATGACATGACTTTTCCAAAGCGTAGGTAAACTTTCTAAAAAATCACCAGCAGCTGTCAGAGTCGTTTGTATAGTCGTATTTGTGCAACAATAATGTAGCCTTCAAAAATCAGACAAGAGATGAATCCTCGGAAGCAAAATGTGATAAACAGACCCAGATCACTGCCAACAGCCACCTGTGTGCTTTTGTTGACTTCAGCCACGAGGCATTTCAGTTTCTGAGATATTCCAGCAAATGCAGCTGCACAGCAGTGTTCATCAGATGCTTAAGATGCTTTTTGGGAAATGTAGAAAAACCTACAAAATGAGAAAGAAATCAATGATTTGGACTAGGGACTATAATAGGTCAAATAAATTTTACATCACTGCAAAGGTACATCTATATGGCATCTACATTTTCATTATGACTGTATATAAAAAATGGATGTACATGATTCAGTTTCACAGTTTGGGTCATTCACTTATTTTCATTCTTTGTAGTCGTTTTAGTTCCCTATGTGTTTCCCCGTCTGTTCCGTCCTCTGTCTCATCTTTATCTTTTGCCTGTTCCCTTGTCTGCTTTCATGTTTAGCACGGACCTTCTCGCTGCATTTTTTATTTTGCATTTCATGAACTTGCTGTACAACTTTGTAGGTTACCTATTGTAGTTTTACTTCATGTCTGTCTCCCATCAATTCTCTGATTGTTTCCACCTCCCTTTGGACTTGGTTCATATTTGACTTGTGATCAGCTAGCTAACATGCATTTCGGTCCTCATCAATCCTCATTGTGACAACTGGCGCATCATACAGATGCAAGTAGCGCCTAAGTGCCTACATATACATACTGAAATAAAATAATATAAAACTTGAGCTCATTTTTTGTTTGGACTGTTAATACAATAATAAACCTCTCAGCAAGTCATCAGTTGTCACCCCAAAACACACTCAGGGATCCAGTTCACTGACTAAAAACCGGCTTGAGGTGATGTTTAGCAGATAGCTAGCTGTTACAATAATAGAACAACATATACCTGTCACCCATTAGGGATAGGACTACCATTTGGTACCTTATGCTAAAGAATCACATTTTTCAGAAACTAAAGTTTCAACAGTGCATTTTGCTATGCAGCTCTTCTTTCATTAGCATTTCCATTTAGTTATGCACAACAACCCAAAAATTTGATAAAAACAGATGGATCCTAATGGAGTAGACAGGTGATTTGGTGGATGTTAAATGGGTAATACAATTTGAATGGGTGGTTATAAAAAAAATTCCCAGTGGGGCTATTTAACTATTTTTTAATGGTGGAAGCTCACATAGTCAACAACGTCAAGCTCACCTCAGCTGCAATCCCAGCAAATCTCCTGATTCAATGCTGACAAAAAAGCTGACAGCCAAAACTCATATGCCTGGTTCAGTCTCAAGAGAAAACACAAATGCCTTTGGGATTATGGCAGGTAGGGTTTCTCCTACAAAAATCTACCAAATCAAACATGCAGAGCTACCTGCTTCAAGGACCCCATGTAAATAAGGGAGTGGCTGAAAGCGGCTTAAAAAAATGCTTTTGTCTGCAAGCCACTTTGCAACCCACCTGGACCGCATCTTATGCTTTCTTGCTCTTTCTGAATTAGTGTCAGCTCTGTTGTCACTGATAACTTCTCTGCCGATCTTTTCAGCAGTGGCTGTTAGCGCCCAAGCAGCGCCACAACTCCAAATATAAATTACTGTTATTATCTATAGTACCGCTGACTGAACTGCAATTTTTGCACTTCCACATTAATTTTGACACCACTGGAGGTTACCAAGTGCATTTACCTTAATGTTCCATTCAATCACTCATTTAACCGGCAGCCTAAAAATGCGCAGAACCTGGTTTCCCATGACACACTGCATATTTGAAAATGTGCCTCGAGAGATTTTCAGTGCTTGACTTTGGCTTCCTGTGCTCAGTGCTTGAAAAATTAGCCCCAATGAGCCATCATTAAGGGATGTAAAAATAGGTTAAATATTAGCTGTGGATGACAACAGAAGAGAATAGAGTAGAACAGACTTAATTATGCACTACTCCTTGTCAGACACTACATGTGATCCTTTAGGTCTCCTAGAAAAGGAGCTCAGCTTTCAGTTTCAGGGAGCAAATTATTTAAACCAGTTTGAATGGGAATTAAGATTTTTGTACTCGTGGAGCCTTTCTGTTTGATTGGTGGAAACAAAACCGATTATTTCCATATCATAGTATATCAGAAAGACAAAGTCTCTTTATCAACCTGCCATTGTTATTCACTGTTAACATTTAAACTACGTTAACCGCCTGCCTTGCCTGCCTTGCATTCCTCCCCCCACATCTCCCTCCCTGTAGGAGCGCTTGCTGTTATCCCTACTGCCTGCTCACATAGCCAGAGTGATGAAAGCTGAGATCATCCAGAGGCTTCAGGGACCGAATTTCGGTCGAACTGAGAGCACCAACAACTTCCACAACCTCTACGTGCAGCGGCACACCAATGTCAGGTAAGTGTCCCTCTCCTTTCTCTGTACCTCCACATGATAAAGATGATTACTTTCTGCTCTCATCTTAGCTCCTGATTGCTCGTATGCTATCCTGTCCTCCTGCTCACACTTCACCCACCTTTGTCCTCCACCCTCCACCAGCTCTTATAGGTGGATCTCTCCTACTGTATATTACTGCAATCTTCACATCTTCTGTCATGTCCTGTAATTTCATTTCTTTTCCTCAAACCACTCTTTTTGGGCCATCCTCTTTACATCCCATTTTCTTCTTTCCTTTCATGACTGAATTCACCTCAGAGTTAATCCACCTCTATTGTCCTCTGAGGTCACTTTGCGAAATGAGCAGGAGCCTCTGTCCTTGTTTCCCAATGACATCCTCCTCTGTACTGAGGGGGTTCATAGTAACAGAGTACACAAACCCAGGCTTACTATGAGAGCCTCTTCACCAAATGCCCTCTAAAAATCTGTTTTTACCCTCATCATGGAGCTTCACAGGAGAAATAGCACCGTGCCTCATTTAAGCAGGCCTCAGGTGTGTGTGTGTGGATGAATGTGTGTGTCTCATGTTGATCTGCCTATTATCTCTCCAATAATAACAAAATCTCACATGGTCCAGCTCACAGTGATGGCCGAGACAAGGGAAATCTTTCCAGAACAAAGAACAGGTGCAGGTGGAAATGCAGTTTTGCTGGGATCCTCTTAAATGAATCAGCTAGCAGAGAGCCAAACAGGTACTACCCCATTATCAGTTCTCCAGCTGCAGTAATAGGCTTGGCTGAAGATCATACCATTCTTTCTCTTTCGGGAGATGGTCACATACTAAACGCTGGCACATCGCGAGATAGATAGCTGGAAATGTAACGTGTGAATATGGTTGCTTTAAAGTGCACACACCTTTCCTATTTTTAAAAAAATACATTTTAACCATTAAAAATTGTATATAAGTATAGAACATGCAGTTTATGCTGCTATATAAGAGTTACAATGATGAGAAACTACAGCCTCCAAAAGTTGAATCAGCAGCACAGGTGTTAGAGAGCTGTTGTCATTATAGAGTTACATAAAGGCTGATGCAGCAACCGTTACGTCACTTATTGGTTTGTGAACTCTGGACTCCAATCCCACGAGTTCTCCAGCGTTTTGTATCAACTTACCAACGTTACTCGCTGCTAATATGTAAATCATATTATTGCCTGGGTATCCTAGTTTCCACTGTAAAGCCTCAGTGGCGGTATATTGCCAACTGCAGTGCTAATTTTTTGAAGCTATGTTTGAACCAGATGGTGGAGCGCTAAAGTTATAAGCTCATCTTTATCTCTAAACTTTACAGACGCCGTGCACACTCACAGATACCTGCTGGCTTAGCGATAGATTAATAAAATCCTTGAATTTCATCCAACAAAACTGAAACACAACTTCTTGGATTTCTTGGCCCACAGAAGCTTCATTATTTGTCAGATAATTCCATTAAAAATGCTCCCAGACAGCACAGAAAAACACAGTTGGCACAATTCAGTATATACAAGTCAATATTTGGTATGGCCACCTTTTTCTTCATAACAGTCTGAACTCTGTTAGACAGTTTTCTCATCATTTCAAGTAGTCTTCAAGCATAATTCTCCAGGCTTCCTAAAGGACATTCAAAGCTCTTCTTTGGATGTTTGCTGTCGACATGATCCCAAATTGCTTAAGTATATAAGGTAAAAACAAAATTTGAACAGTTCTAATGGCTTTCCTTCTTCAACACAGCCTGAACTCCAAAGGAAAGCTTTCATGTAATTTCTTTAAGGAGTCCTTAGGAGTAGTACTCCAGGCTTCTTGAAGGACATTAACAGCTCTTCTTTGGATGTGGACTGCCTTTTGATCTACTCTTTGTCACGATGATCCGACACTGCTTCAATAATGTTGAGTTCTGGGTTTTGGGGAGGCCAATCCATGACTTATTGTTTTCCAATCCAGATATGCTTTTACTGCACTGGGAGTGTTTGGGATGATTGTCATTGTGAAAAATTAAACCATTCAGATACTTCCTAGGTGGTATTTAGTAGTGGCTCAAAATCTAATGGTGGTTTTCTGTGTTCTTAACTCTTATCAATGAATAAAATTGTCACGGTCTGTATGGCAGACCGTGGGGAGGCGGGGAAGGAGGACCCAAAATGCAGGACTCTACAATGACAGCAGTGCATTTATTTACAGTGCAGTAAATAATCACACACAAATAAATCCCTGCGCGCCCCAGACTCCGGTGCCGTGTTTTCTCTGTGTCCTCGCTTCCAAGTGTCCACGCACCCCATGCTTGTTGCCCTCTCATTTCCACGCTCCTCCTGGGAAATGACAGAGGCAGACGTTAGACACTCTCAAACTGCAGCAGGCTTACTCTCACTGAGAAAGCTCCACCACACTCCTAAGTAGCTCCTCCGACGAGGCTTGATCAGCTGCAGGTGTGTGATCATTTCCTCAGGTGTGGCCAGCTACCTGGCAGGGACACCCACCTTCAGGTCTGGTGGGTGTGTCCCTGCCAGGTACAGCCACACACACACACGCCCGCAAGCAGGGAAACAGGGACAGCAGCATAATATACACACACATCAACAACAAGTAAACAAGTCCACTGACTGCTCAAACCTTGGGGTCCCACAGACCCAGGTCCTGACAAAAAGTTTGGTGTTGGCATTTTTGCATCTTGCTGCTGATAACAAAGTACTTAAAGATATCATTTAAAATTGATCCTTTGTCAGTAAAAGGACTGGACTGAAAATGAGTGAAAGAGCAACAAATGACTGAAGAAAAACTTTGAAATTGCTTCAAAAAGTCTGGAAAACTGCTGCTCGAGACCACTTTAAAAATACATGGAAGCAAAATATAAAGAAGGACTTTTGCACTGCACTACATTACACAATGGTTTTCCTTTTAACAGTGTTCTTTATCTTTGTTTTTACAGCATTCTCTACGCAGACATCGTGGGCTTCACCAGGCTGGCCAGTGACTGCTCCCCAGGCGAGCTCGTGCACATGCTGAACGAACTCTTCGGCAAGTTTGACCAGATCGCGAAGGTAAACCGAAAAGACACTCTCAACTGAATTTACTGTACGTATACCCACTCTGTATGATTAAAATAGACACAGTCATATGCATCATGCAGTAAGAGCCTCCATAAATCAAAGCAGCAAATGGCATTTTAATCAGAAATTCATTTGAATTTAATGAGGAAATAATGGAAGACATGAAACAGTTGGTCTTGGTTCACATGTAGTGCTTTCAGGGTAATGTCATCTGAAGCTTGAATTAATGTACTAAATTAGAACGGCTTAATTAGAAAGTAACCAAGATGAGAGAACGAGGTCTGTCTGGTGTTGTCTACCAGATGAAACGTGGCCTCGAAATACATTTTTTCTCGGTCCTGCGGCCTCTGTCAGCCTTCCTGCCGCGCTTTCCCGGAGCGCCCTGCGTGCGTGCGTGGGCTGGTCAGAGTGTATCTCGCGGTCTTGGGGGTTCTCAGCTACGTGGGTCTCAACAGTTTAGTCAGGCTCTCTTTGCTTTGTGTCCAGCAGCTCTGTCCTCCCGTCTGACAAAGCTGCTGTTACATAAACCCAGTCCAACGATGAGCTGTTACACTTCCCACATGTGGAATAAGAGCTAATATGCTTTACGTGTGGGTGTATGATTTTGGGCTTGATGGATGTGACTCTGTGCATGAGGGTTAGATGGAGGTAAGGAAGGAATAAAATAGTTGAGGATTAATAAAGATGATAATAATTTTGGACAGATTTGGATATGAAAGAGTTTGATAATGGCTGCAATTCGCTTCCTTCTCTCTTTCTGCTTTTTAAAGGAAAATGAGTGCATGCGAATCAAGATCCTGGGAGACTGTTACTACTGTGTGTCTGGCCTGCCCGAATCGCTGCCTGACCACGCCAGGAACTGCGTGAAGATGGGCCTGGATATGTGTGAGGCCATCAAGTAAAACACCAGATCTTTACTTCTCTTTTCACCCGTATTTTTTTTTCCGCTCTCTCTCACACAAAGGGAAACGCAAACACAAACAAACACACAGCTGTCAAACAGACTGAGCAGAAGGAATGCCAGACTCGATTCCAGCTCTGTTTGAACTCTGGAGTAAACACAGTGTGAACGCAATACGATAAGCCTCCAGAATGGACAAATAAAATATTCAAACAAACGACAAAATATATTAGCCTGGTTTCTCCCTCTTCTGCTATCTGTCTGTGTGTCTCCATTCACACGTGAACACACGCGCATTCGTTTCATAGGCTAATATATTAGCTTTTCAACACAGACCTTTAATCACAATCAGATTAAAGATGGCCACCTGTGACATGCTGAGACAGAGTGTGGTTGGTTGGTTAGACACTTTCAATTCAGTTTTATTTATCTAGCACAAAATCACAATAACAGTCACCTCAAGGTTCTTTATTTATAACGTAAAGACCCTATAATAATACAGAAAAAAACTCAACAATTTTCTTGTTTTCTGATTCTAAATGCAGCCATAATTTGCAAAATAAACTAGTGCTGTCAAAATGAACGCGTTAACGCAAATTAATCCACCATCACGGTCAACACGATTAAAAATTTTCACGCAATTAACGCATCTGGAGTGCAGAATGACTCAAAATCCCTGAAATGTTTCCATCAACGTATTTCGGGCAGTTTGTCCAAGTAGAGTTACCTTCGCACATGTGCAAATGGGCAGTTGATCTGGTAGTGACGGGCAGCTGAACCAATCAGCTCAATATGGAAGATGATAAACGCAGATTGGCCCCCTCGATGGGAAATTTGAGTATTAAAAGACTAACAAGACGGAACAGTCGACCGACATAAAGTCTTATGCACATTGTGCAAGAAGGAATTCTCTTTTCACCGAAGCACTTCCAGCTTAAAATGTCACATTAACGCGAAGCACACGTGAGTCGGGGATGCTGCTAGCACTTTGGCTAACGTGTCACCCTCACTAGCTTCTGATGCACACCCAGTCATTTTGTTCTATAGGCAGGTCTGAAATATGACAGAAACTGCTCAGCTTGAAGGATTACTGCTGGTAGGCTTGCAAGGGGGTAAAGAGTTAAAGCAGTTACACATTGTTGATAGCAGATCTTTTATATAGTCTGCGGTTCATAGCTTTTCACCCTCTGATTTAACCAGGCTAGCTATTTCCTTTTACTCCCAGATTTATGCTAAAGGTGAACCGCAACATTGCTACACTTTGTGATTTGTTTTAAACATGTTATGCTTTTCCTTATTTTCTTTCATTTATGTGCTTTTAATAATGGTGGGCGTTTTTAAAGCGGATGGATGGAAATGCTTTATGCTGCGAGCCAAAATCTCAGATTTCAGGCTACTCTGAATTTTTTTCTATGCTTGGATTTGAACAATGCCAGTGATAGCTGGTATCCCTAATGTCATCACAGCCACACAGCTCCACCCACCCACTGTTCAAATTTTGTTTGCAAAGGATAGCCAATAAGACCAAATCGGGGTGTGAACTATGCAAAGCTATTCCACAGTCCTGGAATAAAAATATTAATCTTGAATTTGGCGTAACAAGTCATCTTTAAGTTTTTGATCTTGTTTACAGAAAGTGAGCACAATACATCAGGGCGTTTCTGTACTGTCCACAGGAAGGTCAGAGACGCCACTGGAGTCGACATCAACATGCGTGTTGGCGTTCATTCTGGAAATGTCCTCTGTGGCGTGATTGGCCTCCGGAAGTGGCAATATGATGTGTGGTCACATGATGTAACGCTAGCAAATCACATGGAGGCTGGAGGTGTGCCTGGGTAAGATTAATGAAACGAAGAATGCTTTACTTCATCTCACTGCTGGTGCAAAGCTACTTTGCAATTAGTGTTTGACTTCCCTGCTCCATTGTTGAGATGTTTTACATCATAATAATGGTAACATTTTGAGACATTTTTGGACATGGGATCCGTCTCCTCTAATTCTACCTGTTATGAGCATTTTTGTCAATTATAGCTACTTCATTTGACAAGCAGCTCTGCATTTGTTCTGTGGCCATTAGGGCTGCCATCCCAGCGCTGTAGCAAGCTCCAGAAAATTGGCCGGTGGTTATGTGTATGCTACTCTGAAAATAAGCTCTCCAATGCCACAGTGTTGTCTCACTGGGCTGCTAATAGTTTGTCTCCTGTTATGCCTGCTGAAAGCTATCTGAAAAATATGCCAGATGAAAAAAAACCAAAACATATTTCCATCTCTGTTTGCAGGGCAACCGAGCTGAAAAGCAAGAATTACAGGGTAGTGTAGTTACAAAGCTCGAGCAGAAAAAAAAGTTCAATTGAGCCGTCGGTGGTGCAGTGATGCAAGCTCTTCAGTCTTCAACTGATTTCGTCTATCCACTTACTCTTTTCCAGGAGGGTCCATATCTCTTCAGTAACACTGGAGCATTTGAAAGGCTCATACAAGGTAGAGCCTGGAGATGGACAGACCAGAGATTCCTACCTAAAAGAACATAACGTGGTCACCTACCTGGTCATCAACCCCAAGGTCAGATACCATGACAGCTCTTGTAGTCTCAGTCAGAAAGCAGCAGAGGAGTTTTTCTTGTTAGCTAAAATTTACAGATGTGCCCTAAACGCATCACATGGTAGTTATAAAGTTACTGTCTTGAAAAGAGGACAGCTGTAGGAATACGCTCACTGAATGTTTTTGTGTCCATGTGTGTGTGATGAGTTAAGATAAAGCATGTCCATGTATCTTTATGATGACCCGTTCTAGTTTTGGACAATCAGAGTTATTACATTTTGCAAACGTCATTTTTTCACAACCTTCCAACAGCCTTTTGTAAAGACTCGAGTTCAGGGTTAAAGTTAGAAAGAGGTTTAGGTTATAGTTAGTTCTGAAGGCTAAACTTACTGCTGGGAATGCATTAATGTATGTGGGTGACAGCCAAACGAGCATGCCTGTGCGTGCCCCTCTCTCCCCCTACATACGGAGTGGAGCAGGCAGCAGTCACTGCAGCAGAAACTTTTAGCCTAAATATGCGTGGTCAGCTATAGCATAGTAGCATGCTAGCATGTATATTTGCTAATGATAAACACAAATGAGGCTGACGGAGAATGCTTTTATTGTTGTCTAAAGGCAAAGAAAGATGCCCAACGGATTTACTTTACCAAATTGACCATCCCAGCCTTGCCGTAATGGTCCATTTGATTCACCTTTTATTGTTTATTTTATTTTCACTTACTGAATACGGGACAGACTTGACTGGGGGAAAGAAGGGGAGAAAGAAAGAGGGAAAGAGAAACAGCTGAGAAGAGGGACGGGGAGAAGGGCAAAAAACAAAAACCAACAGAATGAGCAGGAAAAAAAAGAAAAAAATATGCATATATCAATCACCTGGATCACCTGCTGAGAAAGAAAAAAGAAAACAAGCAGAAGAGAACAAGAGTAATAGAATAAACAACATCACAATGATATATGGGAATATGACAGTAAATACTAAATGTTAAACATTATTGTGCAGCACATAAGATCAACAGAACACAGTGTGCTTTGAGGTAGGAGCCAAAAAGGGTGTAGTTTGTGGGTGTGATCACCCGTGTGTACACCTGTGAGCATGGACGCGCTTGTTTTTTTAAAAGGTTCCTTCATGTAATGATCTGCTAGAGGGTGTGGGGGGGGGGGGGGGGGGGGCACAGCCCCGTCCTCCAGGGCATGAAGCAGGTATGGAGGAGATCAAAACCCCAGACATCCAGAGGCCCCCAGAACACAAGAGACCAAGGAAGACCAACAGAGGGGCAGCCGTGCCACTGTCCCAGAAAGAGCTGAGGAGAGTCCCAGATGAGGGCTCACTCAGCAGCCGCGGAGCAGAAGCCAGGGGGAGTTGCAGTGACGCGCCCGTGAGCTCCGCCGGCAGCCAGCCGTGCCTGAGTGACCGAGCCCCAGGCCGAGAGGCCGGGGGCACCCCACCTCCGAAGTGGCCCGAGCGAGCCCCAGGCTCCAGGCCCCGATAAGCGGCCGCCAAGGAGTGAGCCGGTGTGTACCTGGACGCCCACCCCCAGACACAAAGAACCACCAACGCACCGATGTCTGAGGGAGTCCGCCACCGGCAGGGGAAGTGGTGGTGGGGGGAGATAGGCCTCCATACCTTGGAGGGCCTAAGATGTCCCCAGAGAGGTGGCGCCTGACACCCAACCTGACATATAGACACAGAAATACAGACACACACATATACAAACATCCATTCCCACCCTCATGCTCTCATATGCACTTACTCCACACTTAACCAACGTGGAGACAGACATAAAGAGACGCTGTACACACGATCACACTCCCCAAGCGTACTCTACAAACCGGGTCTAGGTACCCTTGCCCCTGGAGGGGGGAACTGCACCCAGACCCAGGTGGTGTTACCCTTTTCCCTGCGGTGGGGAGAGGCAGACCGCCCCGACTCCGCAGCAGCAGGAAGGCCCCACACTCCAGACCGCAGTCGGACGGCCAACTCCTCCTCCTAGCCCCCCCGCTCTAGCAGGTCGCAGAGAACGGGGGTGGGAGAAGACTCCAAACCTCACTCCACCCGCTCATTGTACTGTTGATGCATGTGTGTTCTAAGGTGCAATTAAAACCCAGGAGGGCTTGGAGCTGCCTGCCAGAGAGCAGCAGGTAAGCGCATGGTCCCTCCTGCTAGCCCTCAATGTCTACGTGTATTCAAAATTGAGAGGTGGGCAACGACGCCAGGGGTGGGGTGTACACCCTGATGGTAATTTGGACTCCGTGTATCATGCCCACCCCCAAGATCCTATATGTATGTGTAATGAGAGTGTGAGTAATGTGAATGTCTAAGTTGTGGGATAAAATTGAGGCAGAGGCAGCCAGAAGGGGACGGGGGGGACGGGGGGGGTAGCCTCCTCGGCACCCTGGTGACAACCACCCTGTATGTGTGAGTGGTTGTGGTGGAGCGGGAAGAGGGAGGCAGCTGGAGATGGGGAGGGAAGGAAGGGAGGGGCAGGTGACCCCTCCCTGGGGCCAGCTCCCCCGCTGACCCCAGTAGGCACTCCCATACTCCGCGACCCGCCAGGGAAAGGGGGCCCAGGCCCATCCAGACCGGGGCCCAGCGCAGCAGCGCCTCCCGGCCCCACAGAGCCCGGGACAGTCCACCCAACCCCACCACAGAGAAAACTGCACCCACCCCACCATCCACTCATCTTCCAGACTACATAAGACAATAAACACCCAGGCTGAGATCTTCCTCCACCTCTCCTGTATCTCCCCCTCCTGCAGAGAGAGCCCCTGAGGAGAGGAAAGCTCCTGCAAGATGTGACAATCTTCCCCACCAGTTGAAGAGCCCCCCCAGGTGGCTCGATGCACCGGCGGCACCCTGCTCCAGGGCTGGGCCCCCATGCACCCACCCGCCCACAACCCTGGCAACACACCAACCAGGACCCAAGCCCCCGAGGCCCGGCCTGGGCCCCAGCCCAGAGACGGAGCGCCCCCAGAACCTCACGCCCATCCCGGACCCACCCAGGGGCAGCCAGGCTACCAGGTCAGTAACCCACGTCCGTCAGCACAGACCCTCCCCTAGCCCCGCTGCACGCAGCCGCGAGGAAACAGTCACCCGAGAGCCAAAAGAGCCCCCACCCGGACATGACCGCTACCCCGGGTTGAGCCCCCCAAGGAAAATGCCTCCGGGGAACCCCCCGACACCCTAAGCCTGTCCCTACCCCCACACCAATCACAACAGTGAAGGCGGGACCAAACTATGACCCCCCACCCCCACTAGGTGATGGAGCTGATCAAAGGAGCCCAGAGCAATTGATCTGATGTGGTGGCAGAGGCTGTATCAAGACTAATGTAATCTAATAGATAATTTCTATATTGGTTAGAATTAAGATTATTTTTATTTTTCCAGTTCATGAGGACTGTTTTCTTGGCTATGCATAGGGCAGTGAAAACCATATGGGCGATATTCTTTTCTGAAGTGACATTATCTAAGCTGCCCAACAAACACACTAAGGGGGAAGTTGGAATGTTACATTTCATTTCAATTCAATTCAATTTTATTTATATAGCGCCAAATCACAACAAAAGTCACCTCAAGGCGCTTCATAGATACAGAGAAAAACCCAACAATCATATGACCCCCTATGAGCAAGCACTTTGGCGACAGTGGGAAGGAAAAACTCCCTTTTAACAGGAAGAAACCTCCGGCAGAACCAGGCTCAGGGAGGGGCGGGGCCAGCTGACCCTTCTCACCCTGGACACAGTCTGTTTGACCTGCTCCCCTCAGGCAGGAGGCTCCGGTCCATTCGCACCAGAACCTCTCGCCATAAGAACAGTTTCTTCCCCTCTGCTGTTGGACACATGAACAATAACCATATGACTGTTCCCACCCCTAACACATGACCCTACGCTGTGTCACTGCATCATTCCATGTTTGGCACTGATCACCACCTGCACTTATATCTTTCAACGTAGCACTCTTAATTCTTATTCTCATGTATATATCTCATGTATATCTCATGCACATATCTTTCTACGTAGCATTTTTGATTCTTATTCCTATTTTTATTTTTTCATGTCTATTTAAGTGCTATTTATGACACTACGCTTGCACTGAAGCACCGCAGCAATTTCCTAATGTTGTAAACCTGCTCAACATTTGGCAATAAACCCCTTTCTGATTCTGATTCTGATTCTGATCTGCTTCGACCGGTTGGGGTGAGAGAAGGAAGACAGGATAAAGACATGCTGTGGAAGAGAGACAGAGGTTAATAACAGATATGATTCAATGCAGAGAGGTCTGTTAACACATAGTGAGCGAGAAAGGTGACTGGAAAGGAAAAACTCAATGCATCATGGGAATCCCCCGGCAGCCTATGTCTATTGCAGCATAACTAAGGGAGGATTCAGGGTCACCTGGTCCAGCCCTAACTATATGCTTTAGCAAAAAGGAAAGTTTTAAGCCTAATCTTGAAAGTAGAAATAGTGTCTGTCTCCCGAATCCAAACTGGAAGCTGGTTCCACAGAAGAGGGGCCTGAAAACTGAAGGCTCTGCCTCCCATTCTACTTTTAAATACTCTAGGAACAAGAAGTAGGCCTGCAGAGCGAGAGCGAAGTGCTCTAATAGGGTGATATGGTACTACAAGGTCATTAAGATAAGGTGGGGCCTGATTATTTAAGACCTTGTATGTGAGGAGCAGGATTTTGAATTCAATTCTGGATTTAACAGGAAGCCAATGAAGGGAAGCCAAAACAGGAGAAATCTGCTCTCTCTTTCTAGTCCCTGTCAGGACTCTTGCTGCAGCATTTTGGATTAGCTGAAGGCTTTTCAGTGAGTTTTTTGGACATCCTGATAACAATGAATTACAGTCGTCCAGCCTGGAAGTAATAAATGCATGAACTAGTTTTTCAGCGTCACTCTGAGACAGGATATTTCTAATTTTAGAGATGTTGCACAAATGGAAGAACGCAGTCTTACATATTTGTTTAATATGTGCGTTGAAGGACATATCCTGGTCAAAAATGACTCCAAGGTTCCTCACAGCGTTACTGGAGGCCAAGATAATGCCATCCAGAGTAAGAATCTGGTTAGATACCATATTTCTAAGATTTTCAGGGCCGAGTACAATAACCTCAGTTTTATCTGAATTAAGAAGCAGAAAGTTAGCGGCCATCCAGGTCTTTATGTCTTTAAGACATTCCTGCAGTTTAACTAATTGGTGTGTGTTATCTGGCTTCATGGACAGATAGAGCTGGGTGTCATCAGCATAGCAGTGTAAATGTATGCTATGTCTTCTAATGATGCTGCCTAAGGGAAGCATGTAGAATGTAAACAGAATTGGTCCTAGCACTGAACCCTGTGGAACTCCATAATTAACCTCAGTGTGTGAAGAGGACTCTCCATTTACATGAACAAACTGGAGTCTATTAGATAGATATGATACAAACCACTGCAGTGCAGTACCTGTAATACCTACAGCATGTTCTAATCGCTCTAATAGGATATTATGGTCAACAGTATCGAACGCTGCTGTGATGGAGTAATGCTTTGACTACTAGGCTAGTGAGAAAACTATATAGCCACTACTAGAGCCAGCTGATCAGTCATAGGGAAACTGCTAAATGGCCAAAGACAGTATACCTGTTTCATATCAAGCTCGGCTTGGGTGTATCTTCTGCTACTGGCAGACAGCTGGAGCAACAAAGCTGTGACAGGATACGTCTGTAGTTGGGGTAAAAAATAAAAAAACAAAACTTTTACAGTAATTTATCAAAAAAATTCCACCAGAAAGGAGATTTATCTAGGAAAGCCACTGATTCCCTGATTTCTAAAAAATCTCTTTTATTGATCAAACCCGTCAAACCTTGACCACAGTATCTACTTACATTTTATATATTTTGGGTAATGACTTAAGCTTTTATGTAACTTCTTGTAGATGTAAAGAGGCAGTCCACAAACACATGGGAAATCTATTTTCAACACCATGGACAATGCCGCTGCTTCATAATCATTTGGATGCTGGTCAGGCTGACACGAAAAATGCACTGAAATACATCATCCCCTCTTCATCCTGCTAAAGCGAGCAGCTAGTCAATACTGGCAATGTCAAGAAGAGGAAAATAATGCAGTGCGCCCACAGTTTGTTATCAAATGACAACATTTGAGTACGAGCCGGGTTAGTCTGGAAGCTCGAGGCATTGCGAGTGGTTTGTGACACCGCACGGCTCCTCCTGTCCACACAGGGCATGGAGGGCTGATTAAGGGCATTTAAGAGATCGGCCTCCTCTGTGAACTGTGTTGAGACTATTTCTGTATAGAATATGCTGCTGGCATTCAGACTGGGCTCAGAGTTTTTAGCTTGGCAAATGAAAACCCGTGCTTAACAGTCTTCCTTCCTAATCCCCCCCCCCATAACTTGGCTACATCACACCCACTCCCCAAAATATCCCTACTCCAGGCATCTTCTGCTCACTGTCTGCACCGGGCTCAGTTCTCGGTGCAACGCCGGCATGTGTTATCAAAAGAAATTTGGTTTTTGTGTTTCTCCCCACATCTTTTCAAATCAAATATGCTTGTGTGTTTTCTTCTTCTATTTAGAGCTTTACCAAGAATCTTTAGCTTTATTTTTTTCTGCATGAGAAAAACAATGTCTTATTTTTCCTGCACGACACTAACACTCACTCCAGTGAATTCAAAGAACGTTTCGCCAAACCCTGAGAGCATGCTTTCGATGGTTTCATCTTTATCTGCTGGCGTCTTCAGCTCAATAAAAATCTGGCAAATTTGCATGCAAGATCATAGATTTTCAGTTTGGAGTGAAGCCGGTGCAATCTGGAATCTCGACTGCTGCAGTTTCATTAATGGAGCAATGCACTCCGCCTGTCAGTATTTATACACGGTGCTCAAGAGGCTCCCGATGGCTCAAACAGAGAGTCATGCCGAGCAGCAGAGAGTAAAAGTCTCCACTTAAATTCCTGAAGCATTTCTCTTCATCATTAACTGGTCACACTTCAGTAACTCAGCTCTGAACTAATCTGAGCTGCCTGACCAAGACTAACTTCAAACTCGGTCAGGCTTTTTGCAGTCATTAGCTGCTGGAACGGCATTCAGATGTCTGATGACTTGGTCTGCAAACCTGAGAAAAAAACAAACTTGGAGAGTTTTTGTGCTTAAAATAAGAAATAAGAATTCAGTATAAAATGCTGGATTGTATTTTACATTACAAATACTCGTATGGGATTACAGCAGCCCTATTTTTTAATGTACAGGACACTGTTAGCAAGTTTGTTTGGCAAGCAAAAGGTCGATTGGTTCACTTCCTGCCAGAGATACAAATACCCTGAAGGGTGTTAGTGTGTAAAAACATCCAAGGCCCCCCACTGGGTGACCCCCCTAAATTCAGACTTCATGTTATGCTCACTTCATGCAGAATTCTAACATTTCTTACACTTTAATTTGTTGCCCCCAAAGCTGCGTCTACACAGGGCCCAATTCACTCGTCATGCACGACTTTGAAGCTAGTTCACTGGTGAACTTTCCACGCTCATGTGGAAAACATTTTTAAACCTTTTGAGCTACTCATTTCTCAAACAGGAAGTGAGGAGCCCTGGTCCTTCCTCATGTTTTCCTACCAGCTGAGTTGCTGGTGAGGTCACTGTTATGATGATCTTTTCCATCATTCAGCCGTTTGAGTCTTTCATTCCACCTAAGTAGGGACGGCTCAACTTCACTGATGGAGCCACTAACTTAAATTACACCAGCGAACTCTAAAGCGCAATATCAGAACATCGATTTGTGAACCGAATCCCAGCAGAAACCAGCTCATGCAGCTCGTGAGCGGGACACATGCTGGCCCACCAAAGAAAGTTAATGTTTTGGAACGGCTGAGTCAAACCTGAAGGTTCGCACAGAGCTTGCGTGAGGAAATCCACCAATATTCCAGCTGAATGTAGAAATCAATACCTATTATCCATTAACTACTTCTACAAAAGTTTCTATAAGAAGTACAACACCATTCCCTTCAAAATAAACACTACCCACAGAGTGAGCTGCCTTGGTGGAGGATTGTGCTCTCCTGCCTCTCTCGTGCTTTTGTTTAGCCTGTGTCCAGTCTTTAGACTTGTATTCAGGGTTCAGAGTTTATGTTATATTCATGCAAAAAGCGTAAATGTTCACCAGCACCCTCTGTTCTCTCCAGTAGATTGGTACATTTTATGGGAGATTGGCACTCATCGTGTTGATTTCTTAGATTTTTTTATGAAAGTTTTTTTTCATTATTTTCTCCTAGTATCCTATTTATAAATGCAGAGTGACACTTGAGTAGAGAGACCTAAATTACTTTTGCTGAATGCAGCGCTACAGTAATTACAAAAACAGCAGTTTTAGACCTAACCCAAGCCTCTGGGTGTTTAAACTGTGGTACTTACCTTCTTACAAAATACAGTAGTGTTATGATCTTACACGAGTGTCTCTCAAGATGCCACTCTGTAGCCCTTATTATTTATTAGAGATGGCTTTTTGATTTCCTATCAGATATTGTGAAAAGGCTGCAGGTCTCTGTCATGTTCAAGGAGCCTTAAAATGGATCAAGGCCGAACGTGGAGCATCGATCACAAGAGGTGTCATCTCTGCCTTCGCTTTCATTGATTGTCACTGTCAGAGCTGTTTGGGTACACCCTCAGGAAATGAACACAGTCATCGTGGACCGTGTGTGTGTGTGTGTGTGTGTGTGTGTGTGTGTGTGTGTGTGTGCGGTGTGGTCGTCACAAGCATGTGTGCGCATGTTTAGTCCCTCGCAATACCTGTCTTTGTGAGTAATTAAAATATACCACCAGAGATGTGGCATTTGTCATCCTCCCAGATTGTCAGCGTTTCGGGCGGTGCTAAAGTGGTACGTTTTTTTGTCAGGGAAAAAGCACTCATCACAAAATTTGGATTAAAAAAAAACAGACAGAGAGAGATAGAGATGCATTATTCTTGACTGAAAGTGTTTAAGTAGCTCAAAAAGATTGACGGGCAGGTCGGAGACACCAAGAGCTGTCAAATGACCACTGTTCTCAAAGCAGCCGGTCCTTTTCACTTCACACCCACTCGGTTTGAGCACATTTTATGTGTCAAAGTCTGGATTACACAGGCACAACTGATGGATCACAGTCAGCTGTCCTTTCGCGTGCTAGCTTTTTACTATTATGGGGTTTGAATGTCCTCTTTTACCATTTTGAACACTACACCATTGCAGTGAGAGTACAACAATGAGGTTTTTACTCTGGACCTGATGCTAATATTGGATATTTGCAGTAAAATATCCACAGCAGCCTTGACTGTTGACATGCATAACCAATCAAAGTGACGAGGACTACCCTGCTGGCCCTGCTCTAGCGTCCACTCATTCTGAGGTCTGTTTTTCTCTGTTCCCGATGCTTTTCCCAGACCGACAGGCACAGCCCGCTGCTAGGCGTACGCTCTCGTCCCTCTCTGGACAGCGGGAAGATGAGAGCATCAGTCAGGATGACCCGATACCTGGAGTCCTGGGGAGCTGCCAAACCTTTCGCCAATCTCCACCATCGAGACAGCATGACCACAGACAACGGCAAAATCAACACCAGAGTGAGTGTTGCTCTTTCTCAGATGCGAACACAAAGGTTCAGATATGACTTACTCATGGTCCGATTCTTCTTTCAGGACGTTCCGATGGGCCAGTACCACTTCCAGATGAGACGAGAAAGGTTAGCAAGCGGCATATTTATGACACGTGATCGCGCCGCCCTCAGGACAGTTTATTCAAGCAGTTACACAGAACCACTTTTATCCTGCTTATGTATCAGTTCTTTCTGTCACTCACTTTAAACCCAGGTCCAAATCCCAGAGGAGGAGGTTTGAAGAAGAACTCAATGAACGGATGATTCGCACCATTGACGGCATTAACTCACAAAAGTAAGTAAGCGCTGTGTCCGCTGCATTATCTAGTTCTGCTTCACATTTCTGAAGTCAGTCTGCAGTCAAAGAACGTCATCGGATTCAGGGCCGAAGTGACAGATGCAGATGAAGGTCTGTTTTTTTTAGTCATGTTTTATGATTTAAATATGATGAAGCAGTCTTTAATGCACTGATGAATAATTTTAAGTAATATATGATGAAGGAAAAAGGAGACGATTACAGCACTAAGCAGATAAATCTAAAGTAAAGTAAGCATTTATAAGAAAAAGCACCTTTGGGATATTGTTTCAAGCAAGTAAAAAGACCCTCCCATGAGAGGTATAACAATAGAAATACTGTATAATACAGTGCAGTGAAAAAGTATTTTCCTTTTCCCAATTTCTTTGTTTTTGCTCAAAGATAACCTGAGTAAATACAAAAATAAAATTTTCTTCTTGAAGGGAAAACAAAGCTATCCAAATGTACTTTGCTCCGTGTGGAAAAAAATACCCTATGTGTATTCTCGAGAAGTGGAGTGGGTGTCCTCAGAGTGTCCTCAGAGAGTCATTCTCAAAAATGAACCCTGTCTTCAGCATGTTCTCCAGCGCTGTATACATGTGTGTGCAGTTGGTGAAAGTGGCTCTGGTGTATCACAGGGATAGAAAAGCTCTTTATAAATGGAGTTCTTTTCCCATAGTAGTACACAATTGTGTAGTTGTCACTACATTCACCGTACAGGTGAAAGATCCTCAGTTCAAGACTCAGAGGAGACACAAATCCGGCCTCAGGGGAGTCATGAGCTGGTGTACTCTTAGTGCTGGTCATACCTCGCCCAGGAGGGCTGAATCAGGAAGGACATCCAGCGTAAAACTGTGCCAAATCAAACATGCGGACCCATCCACTGTGCCCACCCCTTGGGAAATAAAGGAAGTGGGCTGCACCCCTAACTTCTGACCTCAGCAATATCAAAATGGATGAGTTGTAAAACCGAAGCTCACACACTCTTCAGCTGTTATGTGGTTGGGACGTGCATTATTGTTCTATACATAGCCGTTGGCACATTGTGACGTGTAATATTGTTTTTCCGCGCCAGCTGATTTTATCTCTCACTGAGGATACAGCGACCATTAGTCATCCGGGGAATGACTTCTGGACTTTGTCTCACTTGTTGTCTCCAGACAGTGGCTGAAGTCTGAAGACATCCAGAGGATCTCATTGTTCTTTCACAACAAAGCCCTGGAGAAAGAGGTAGGCGACTGCATACAAAACAGCAGCCGGCATCGCTCGCTGGGAGAAACAAATCAATGCAACTGTGTGGGTATCGGTGGAAAAGAAGTTGTTATGCAGGCTATATAAGGCTTATAGAACACAGGGGTGTCCACTAAATATTCTATACTACACCTCTGACTTCAAATTTCCATGCTCGTCTCATCATTTGGAGATTACCACTATATTACACTAGTACACTATAGCTAGAGTGTCCTTTCCATTAAAACTGATTGTTGTTACTTCTTTTGTTTTACGCTACCTAAATTTAGAGTATCATTAGAAACCAGTATAAACTTGTAGGTGCTGAAAGTTGAACCCTGAATTCACAGCAATTACATGGTAAATGTTAAGCACTATCATTTTTTTCACACATGAACAATTCTAACTTGTTTGCAATGCATGTTTAGTGCTCGTTCTGACTCTGATTTCTGCACTCATGGTCTCGATCTTCTCTCTGCAGTACAGATCCACCACATTACCTGCCTTCAAGTACTACGTCACCTGCGCCTGCCTCATATTCTCCTGTATATTCATAGTGCAGGTCCTCGTCTTGCCCAAGTAAGTCTGTGCCAGTCTTACAGGGTTTACGCGAACTCCAGCTGTGACAGCAGGGCTGATGTGAAAAAGCCATTTGACGCCAGCTGTCTCATCAACGGGCACCGCGCTGAAATGAAAGAGGCAGGGGAGCAAGAGGCGGAATGTTAAAAAAGGCGATGGAGATGAAAGGGCAGCGTGTCTGCTAGTGATTATAGATCAGGTGAATCAAAGTGTGGCGTCTCTTTAATAGCGGGGAGAGAGAGATTCGCGGTCATGCTAATTTACTGCTTCTGGGAGCCAAAAGTGTAATTCAGCATCTGAGAGGCCATTGATTTTCTAATTCAGCCGTCTCACCCTCTTTACCTTTGCTCTGTTTGCTGCAGCATCGCGTCGCACATTTTAGACGTGACATCATCAGTTTTATGGCAGGCGTCCTTAAATCAGCCGTTACCGTGTTACTCCACAGGAAAACTGAAACATGAGCAAACCTGTTTTTGAGCCACACGATCCATGTTATTCTGCCTTAGTGTAAACAAACTGCAGGTCTGAGGCAGAGTACATTAAAAGTTCTGTGATATTTATTGGCCTGGATGGCACTTTAAAAGGCTGAGAGGTGCCAAGAGACTAAAGAGTAATGTGTGTGTGTCTGTGTGTGTGTTGCAGAACTGCTGTGCTCGGGATCTCCTTTGGGATGGCATTCCTGTTATTGGCTTTGATCCTGCTCCTTTGCTTCGCTGGTCACATTCTGGTAGGTTCAAATACACACAGAAAAGCATGTGCAGACTCAAAGAAACCCCAGTTTTAATAAACATATGCACAACATAATCCTAAGATGGCCTGTTTAATAAGTCTGTGCCCCAGTTTTGATGAGTTAACTTCTAGTATGTCATTAGTCTGTTACTTAGCACTAATTAGCCAGTATCGCTGTCTGTATATGGCGTCAATACAGCTTCGCGATGTGTCTTATTAACCTAGTTTGCTAGTGGTACCTGATAACGCTCCACCAGAATCATAGACTGTATGTAAATGATGAACACAGTGGTTTTACCATTGGTTTCTCAACCCTACAACTTGAAGCTACTATTTATATTTTTGTGGAGCCAGAAATACCCATTTTCAGATGACAGTTGGGTGGTGTGGTAGGTTATTAGCAAGCTGGGTTAAAATGCTTCATTCTTAAACTATGCATGCCTTCTAAAAAGTGCTCAATAACACTAATAAATACTAGACTTGTTTTTAGTGTACGGCAAACTTCTTGGACAGGCTGTACCTCAGAACATGTTCGGTTTAAATGTTCAAATAGGGACCAATCAGACTGTGAACTTGTTCATTTCATAGCTGAAGTTGTGGTGAGAGTCTGTGGGTATGAGCTCACTTTTACAGTTAGCCCCAAGTGGCCATTTAAGGAATTGCAGCTTTTGGGATCTCAACATTGGCCAGAGGTTGATGTTTGGTGTAAAGCTCTAACTATGCTATATAAATTTACGAGCCAACTTTGATTAGGTACCCCAGTTCAGCTTCTCATTAACACAAATCCTGAATATGTCAATCAAATGGCAGCAACTCAGCAACTCAGTGCGCTTAGGCTTGTAGACATGGTCAAGACGGACTGCTGAAAAATGATTTGCTTGTGCCAGAGGTCAGAGGAAGGAAATAGTAACTCAAATAACCACTCATTACAACCAAGATATGCAGAAGAGTATCTCTGAATACACAAGATATCAAACCTTGAAGCCCGTCTGGTCTGATGAGTCTCGATTTCTGCTGTGAGATTCAGATAGTAGGGTCAAATTTGTCATAAACAACATGATAGCTTGGATCCATCCTACCTTGTATCAGTGGTTCAGGCTGTTGGTAGTGTAGTGGTGTGGGGGATTTTCTTGGCACACTGAGCATTGACTGAGTATTGTTACTGACCAATGACTCCTCCCAGCAGAGTAACGCACCATGTCTCAAAGCTCATATCATCTCAAATTGGTTTCTTCAACATGGCAATAAGTGCATTGTACTCAAACGGTCTTTCGGTTTAACAGATTCCTTTGGGAATTAGTGGAACAGGACATTCTGCTCATGAATGTACAGCTGACAAATCTGCAGCAGCTGTGTGATGCTATCATGTCAATATGGGCTAAACTCTCAGAGGAATGTTTCCAGCAACTGATTGAATTAGTGCCACGAGGAATTAACCAGCCTGGTCCTACCCACACGTAACTATGTTTTATATATACAGTAAAACAACAATGTTTTTTGCACTTACTACCTCCTACATAAAATGTATCTCTATAAATAACAGTGTAATTAGATCCTTTATACTTGAGAGATGGTTGATTATGAGAAAAGATTAACAGATGTTCAGCAGAGGAACAGCTGCTATCATTACATGTGAGGAGTATACGAGCTAATCCACTCTTTTGTTCTCCTTCATAAATTAGCGCATGCATGAATTCCCTGCTACAGCTAGCTTTCCAACATAAGTATTGGTTTGGGTATTGTTTTCAGTCAGCCACAAGAAGCTGACACAGGATTTATGGACAATCAATAATGGTTTCTCCCTTAAGAACCCATTTCCTTGTCCTCCTTTCTCTAGAGAGTATTATCACACAATAGACGTGGGTCACTTCTAGTTAGTGGGGAGATATCAATAACTGTGGGTCTCTCCTGACCTAGATATTCAAAAAGGAAAAATAAGGAGAGCTTAAGTTTGATGAGTTTGCACTAACCATGATTTTAACAGTCAATATGTTCCCAGTTAAAGCTGCAGTGGTCACGCATGTGACTAATGAGAAACCTTGCATGCTCTGTGTGCTTTGGTTCCGTGCGCCCGGTTGGGTTTGTGTAAGTCATTATTAATGGGGCATATAATAGCTAAAGGACATGTTCCATTCATCTGTGAAAGAGTGCATTACACGGTTATTGTGATCAAACACATTTCTTGGAAAATGTCTTTTCAAGTCAGATGAGCTAAGCTCACCATTTCAGCCAGAGTAGGTGTTTTTTTTTGTTTGTTTGTCACTGCTGTAGTGCCGCAAAATACAAGGACACAAAACAAAGCATGTGTGAACATACCGTCCGGAAGGGTGACAAATCAGAAACTAGCCGGCAAGCTAATATACACTTATATAACTTACTTTAGATCATATATCTGCCTGAGGTAAATTGCCAAATTTCTTTTATTTGTCAGCTTAAATGTATCATTTGATATATGCTGAAAGTGTCCCGAGGACACGGAACTATAGTAGTGTGGTTAAATTGAGCACAGAAAAAGCACAAAATAATGTTTCTCTGACAAAAGCTACAATTTGAAAAGACCTGAAAAGTTGGGGGTTTTTTTTCTTAAGAGGAGACGATAATTGTGTTGGATTTATTCTAGTATAAGCATCACTGCTTTGTCAAACAGATGCCCCATTGTCAAAATCCCCCTCCCTCCTCCTGGTATTGAATCCTCCATCTGAACAGGCCTCAGAGAAATCAATGTTACTCTGTATGGCAGCCAGGGAGGACAATGTTCTTGAGTAGCTTTCTTTTTCCCCTGCCAGGCTTGTTGAGAAGTTCAAATTATTATGTTATTATCCACATCAGTCTTGATTTTTCTTGGGTCTATAGGGCAAAGAATAGACTTAATAGTATCCTACCTAGGTTAAATAATTCCATATCTAGCCACGCTGATTAAGGATCATTATTAATCCTCTTAACTATTTAATAAAACTGCTAGACCTCTCTCTTTTTGTAGCTTATCCTTTTATTAATGCTAGTTTCTGCTTGTTCTAAAGAAATAAACCAACTGATTGGTTTTCTGCTCTTGTTACGAATCAGGTTTGGGGTTGCCATTTGAAAACGAAGCCTTAGTAGAGCTTTCGTTGCATGTAAAAGCAAGCCCAACGTAGCCAATGGCAGCATTATTCCCTGTGTATGTACATGGGGATGACAGTTGGTCATTAGTGGGCACTCCAGGCTCTGCTTGCATAACCCTCTAATGTACTGTGTGCCAGAGCAGAGTGGATAGAAGTCTTTCAAAGGCCTTTACTGCATCTAAACTTATTATTAGACATGCACTGATCAATAAGCCGGTGATTGGAACAGGCTGGTGTCCAGTCGGCCTCTAATTTACACACATCTGTTCCAAAACTGCCACAGTTTGAAATGCACCAACCTAGAAGGTGATAGTGTTAGAACAGCATGAATGAGTATGTGTGAAGGCAACACTGGCCTCAGTGAGGGATCTGGCAAAGGGAGCCTTTATCAGAGGAATCATAACACATCTCCAGATAAGGAGGTCTTTCTCTCTCCCCCATCCCCAACTGTTCGTGGTAGATGTGTGCGTCTGCCTGAGCCTGCTTGTGCCAGAGGTTTCTTATTGTTTAAAGGGAGTTTTTCTTTCCACTGTCGCCAAGTTCTTGCTCTTGTGTTTGTCTGATTGTTGGGATTTCTCTGTATTATTGTAATGTCTTTACCAGACAGTATTATGCACCTTCAGGTGACCGTTGTTGTGATATGGTGCTATACAGATAGAACTGAATTGACCAATAAGTTCTGACTATAAAATCAAATCCCATATGTTTGGATCTATTGCTGTTTATCATTTAGCTCAGGTCACTGGTAAAACTCATTATTAATACCATTTAGTTGTTTTTTGCATGCATTAAGATGTCTGTGAGTCTTGCCTCCTGTTTACTTGTCTCATAATATATTTACATTGCATATTACCGTATATTACAGTATTACTGCACTCTACTGCCGGGGTCCAACCCCTGGGCCTTGGACCAGTACCGGTCCGTGAGTCATTTGGTACCGGGCCGCGATAGTTGAGGCTTGGCCGTGAAATTTATGGTTTTCAGGGTTTCATCGTGATTTTTTATCGTTTTTATCGTTAACTCGGTTTCCAGTGTGTTATGAATAAATCTCTTTTTTTTGGTACCGGTACTGGTTTTATTTTGTTATATTTATTCGTGACACCTTAAAGACCGGTCCTTGAAAATACTGTCGGACATAAACCGGTCCGTGGCGCAAAAAAGGTTGGGGACCACTGCTCTACTGTATATTACATTCTACCACATATGCAAATTTAATACACTGCTCAGCCTTCTAAGTAAAAGAGAGTCCAAAGATGGTCCTGCTGCCAGCATTACCTTCATATTAACAACAGATGGATGTGTAGCATGCAACTTTTCCAGTTCAGAGATCTTTCTGTTTTCTTTGAATTCCGCACACTAATTATTCCTATATCACAAGACACCACATGGGAATGAATGACCTTCTTGAACTTGTGCCATGTGCTTGCTGTAGCTATATCTTTATGCCTTAGGAATCATCTACCCTGGACTGTATATAAATAAAATAAATGTGATGTTTTAAATATACTGTTTTCCAGCTTACAGTATCATTTTTAATTAATCCCCAGAGGAAAGCAGTGTTTCTGTTTAGCACTCCCACTCCCTGTTTCCTCACCTTCATGTCATTCCCTCTGTTTCTTTGTATCCACAGCAGGGAAGGAAGGGGTCCTTCTGCTCTCTTACATGGTTTCCGACTTCTTCTCGCATCATCGTCACCAATAACCCCTGGCTGCGATTGGTCCTCACCATGACGACCACTGCTCTCGTGCTGGTCATGGCTGTCTTTAACATGGTGAGAAGCCAGTTTTAAATGTTGTGAATGTGGTTTGACTGCTGGTTCTTGGAAGTGCTGCTGAAGCGTCAGATAACTGTGCCGTGCATTTTCTGATAAAAGCTGCAGTAGCACAGCGGATATTTATATGATTTGGTTTGAATAGACTGCACCAATACTGGCTTAAACTTTAACTTTTTTTTTTTTCATAATGCTGTTTATTCTCACAATTGGTTACATTGATAAAGTGTACAAATCAGTGAGCAGCAAACGGAAGCAGACACATCCATCAGTGGGAAATGGATAGTGTATATATATGTGTGTGTGTGTGTGTGTGTGTGTGTGTGTGTGTGTGTGTGTGTGTGTGTGCGCGCGCGCGCGCGCACACGCTGTTTATGTGCAAGACTGACAAGAGATGCAAGGAGTCCACTGCTGCTACAATCTTCCTCCTCACCCTCCGGTCAGCGGTTCAGACGGAGCAGTGGACTCCCAGCTCTCGGTACACTGTACAAGGTGAAGATATAGGCCATAACCTGCTGTGTTCTGCAAAGCGGAGCTTGTTGTAGCGTTGTGACTTAACCGGGGACTGAGACGATGACAGCCATGAGACTTTACTTGCCCCAACTAATAAAAATCAGTATATACCTTTTATAAAATAGAATAAATAAAATAAAAAATATTTCTGTTCAATACATACAGTCTCTCTCTCTCTCTCTCTCTCTCTCTCAGCCATCCCAGAGCATGCAAGGCTTTTCATGACTTTCCATTTCTCCAGATCAAAAGAATGCATAGATAATTGCTAAGTTAAATTCAGCATCAACTTAACTGCCAACTGTGAGCGCTTCCGATCGCCTCCGTGTTCATTATTTGCTCTCGTATTTTTCTTTATGTACAATGTATATCAGTATTTTACACTTTGGCCATTTGGTGAATTTTGAATTTTCAAAAAATAGAAAAGACAAAAAGGCATTTCATTAGAGGAAAATAACAATAATACATTTAAAAAAAGAAAAACATAGCTTATAACGATGATTAATGCCAAATGTTACATGAAATCGGTATTATGTACACAAAGTTTTTGTCATCTCGTTCACATTTCAGCATCCTTGTGACAAAAGAAGAAATCATCTCCGTTACTAAAATAGTTTCTTTAGGTTCCCCCGTGGAGCCAACAGACGAAGTGCAAGACAACATGCTGACCGTTAGCTAAGCCCCCCCCCCAAGTTACTGCCTCAGCCCCTGTCAAGCATTTCTTTGTTTTTTAGGGCAGCAGCCACTTATTTATCACAGAAATGTGACGCAGCACAAACAAAAACAACAAAACAAAAACAGGCAAAGACGAAGCCCGGGAATCTCACAAGTCTCACCGGTGACTTCAACTCAGCCTCCTAGTAGATGTACCTAGTTTGAAACTCCTATGTCGCCTCGTTCTCAAGTTATCGCATTTACAAGATTTCCTGACCTTGAGGTCAGAGGTTAACATTTTTATGTTGTTTTTTGTGCACTGCAGACTATGTCAAGTTGAAATAAATCAGTGCTGCAGACAGAACAGCAGAAAAACAGTTGCCACGGGGTTGCAATCAAACCTTCTTAATAGTAACAATAATTTTAACCACTTGCTACAACTGACGTTTACCAGTGTGTGTTTTTATAAATGAAGCTTTTGGGGAACTTTATAACTACATTGAATTTTCTTCAGTAATCCAGATACAAGTCTTGTCTCAAAATCAAAGGTCAGAAAAATGTCCTTACACCTTAAAAGGCAAGTAGATCAATGGAAGTTTAAAACTTATAAGTGGGAGAAACAGGAATACTTCTCTAAGAGCAATCAGAGGTTTTGAAATGAGGTTAATGCCCTTCCTGTGGAAAGGTGTTTTAAGGAAACTGGTGAACCTGATCATGTGGTCGACATAATGGATTCTATGAATACCCAGATTGTTTCGAAGAGGGAAATGGTGCCCACAGAGCATAAACTGAACCTTAATGGTCATTCCTGAAAGACAATCGTGCGTAACATAAACATAAGCCAACCCAAAGTCATCCCCCACCAAGGTCTTCAAGGTCAACTTAATGATTTAGTGGTTGAAAATTGAACAATTGATCAACATATCTAAAGTATCTTACAATATGGTATCTTAAATATCATGTCACATTTGATCACTAACCTCTTCTTCAAGGTCAATAGATTGATCCGAAGGTCAGAGTGATAATAATACGACACAGAGCTATTTAAAACTATGTTTCTTACTGCCATTGTTTGTATTGACAACATATGGGCATATAGGGAATGTGAATATGTGGGGATTCTAAATATCACATCACTTTGAACCTTTGACCTCGTCTTCAAGGTCAAATAAGGCCAAACTTTGATAAAATGCCTTTAATTTTTAAAACTGTGATTAAAACTCTTCTGCCTTTGTTTGTGTTGGCAACATTTAGGATACGATACTCATTATGGGAATTATTCCATTAAAGTAATGCATTAAAGTCTGCATCCAAATATCATGTCACGTTTGACCTCTGACCTCACTTTTACATGTCACACCAGCCATTCTTTCAAGTTGACCCAAAAATGTGTTTTTACTGCACTACAAATGTCTTAAATTATGTTTAGAGGGGACAACGAAAACAAAATGAGTATGCACAAAAGGCAGCACTATACTGCCCAGAGCATGGCAGAGGTTGGCACTCTCTGAGGTTTCCTTCCAAGGAATAAGACTTTACTGTAAATCTTTGACATTTTTCTTTGAACACTGGATGCTTTTTCACTCCCTTTCAGTCCAGTCCTTGTATGTCCTGGTGTTTTCTTATTGTTAAGTCTCCGTCTGTGTTAGGTGTTCTCATGTTTGGTCATTTCCTGTGTTATTTTGGTACTCTCTGTCTCATGTGGCTGTTCAGTTTTCTTTCCCCGAGTCTTGTTTCCCCCGTTTGTCTGCACCTGTGTGTTCCCTACAGCTGCCTCTAGTTCCCATTATTCCCTACTGTGTGTGCATATGAGCCCAATCAGGCCTTTCTCTTTTATCAGTAAATCTCTTTACCCCTCGCAGGGTGTGTCCAGTCTGCCTTAGATCCTGTTATTTACACTTGTAATATTTTCAGTCACTTTTAGTTTGGTTTTCCCTTCTTAAGCATTTTCAGTTAGTTCTGTTCCTGCTCTCCTTTCTTCCCCTAAATTTGTTACCCTTTATTTTTAGACTGTTTCAGCTGCCATTCAATAAAGGTATGCTTTAATTTCCATCTCACCTGCCTATGCTAAGTCTGCATTCAGGGTCCTGATCCACAACTCATGTCAATAAGCTTGTTAGACTTGTCTAAACTATAACCTGTATTTCAATAACAGAGAGATCACTTGGAAGAATTTGACATGATGTATTGAGATAGAAATTAATGTATTTAGTAATTAGACTCCAACCCAACATGTTAGAACAGAATCCCAACGGTGATAGGATTTAGGACAGGACCTCCCAGAGTCTAGACACTAGTGGTGGTGAAGAAAGTCTCAGAGAAAGAAAGTCTGAACACAAAGTGGAGGCTGATAGGCTCAAAGTAGGCAGGCGAGAAGATGATTGGAATAGAGTAATGATGTCATTATTTAGATTGACAGCGTGGGAACGCGGTACATAATGTCAACAGAAAAGCAGCCGAAGACCAATGAAAGCAGGCAGATGACTGATCACAGATCTTCCTTATTGAACTTACCCATGAGCTTCATTTCCATGTATATTTGCACATGTCTCAATAAAGTTTCCTAGCAAAACATTAAGAAACTGGGGTTTCACAAGACTTTTTCACATCACTGTACACAAACATTAAAATGTGAGTACACAAATATATATATACACGTGAGCCTTTCACACTGTTACGATGGCCCAAAACAACCCACACAGGAGTAATGCACAAAGAAATAAAAATAACATAAAACAAGTCTGTGAAGAATAGCTTTTTCTCCCCCAAATTACACCTGAAACCTTCAACTCCTGGCAGCTAAATGTCATGTAGCTGCAGGCAATGTGAGTAATTAGAGAGCAAGAATACAGTTCCCGTGGCACACACAAAAAACTTGCTGTTTTATATCACTGGTGCACACTTTCTGCAAAAAAACAGGGACCGTCATTAAAATCTGGGTTTGTACTGTTCCACACAAAACTGGACTATTTCAGGAATTTCCCTTTAGTTAGTGCATTCAGCCTGTGTCAGTCAGCTGCTGTTCCTTTGAAAATTGTAGAAGAAATACACAAGATCAAAAATACACATTCATTATTTACTGTTTCTATTCTATTTTTACCCACTTGATTACACCACAGCAGCTGTGGAGGTCAATTGTACCACTGCTGAGGTTTTTCTCCCAAAAGCGATGGTTGTATTTTTTTAGCGTTGTGGTTTTCCATACAATATGTTGTCCAGGTCAAGCATGAGAGTCCCTGCTTATGGTGATTAAATGGGGGATTTCTTTCAAATGTTAAATAGACACGCTGTCAGTGTGAACAGCATCATTTGGCATGCAGCAGGAAACAGGCGTGAAATGTGTCACAGAATATGCGCATTACACATGTATGTTATACAATAACGATAAAGGTGAAATCTTTAAAGAATTTTACTGCCAAAGTGTAAAAGAATATTTCAAAAGCTTGAAATGTTTCTCTTAGAATGACTTCTGTTCAATGATGGAAACAGGAAATTCACTCCCAAGGCTACAATGTTTCACCGAATTAGAGATTAACTCTTGGAACTGATCCAGATTCACGCCTATAACGAAGAATGGAGATGTTTCAGAATGTGATGCTCATACATCAGATATGTTCACATATACTTATGAAACTGGAGGCTTTGCCTTTATTTTCTAAAGGAACTTTCATAAACTAATAGTCTTATTTTTGTGCATCTCTGGACTCAATTCGTGCATGATGTTGAGGTATGCAGGTGTCATACCATAGCAAAGTATTACACAGATCTTTGGTTAAAAATGTAGCTTACTTCAAGTTACAGTAATCTAATCCATTTATAATCATAATCAGGTTTGTGGGCTTGGTTCTATTTCTCATCATAAGAGAGTTTCTTTAAAAATGAATAGCTTCAAATAGCAATCAAAGTTGTTATCAGTATCTTTTTTTGGAATCACCTTTTTCGTGGTAAAATGCTATTTTATTCCTGTCAAAATGTGTGTAACCTTTGGCATTGCCATATTCATAGATTCAGCTAAAGTAATGGGAACAAATTATGTGTTTTTGTGACAGGCTGCTAAAAACATAGTGCCTAAAGATACAAATTAAATTGGTTCTTTGCTCAGTTGTCAGTTATGTGTAGAGAAAATAGAGCTTCATTTCTTGAGTTTGGCACGTTTTTATGCTTGAGTGATTCACTGGTCAGTGTTAAGTGCTCAAACACATCCCTCTGAAAATGGTCTGGCACCGGACTGGAGTGAAAAAGCAGCCAGTGACCAAAGAAAACCTTGGAAAGAGCTTTAGAAAGGCTAGAGACCCATGTGATGTGACTGACAGAAACTAATTTAGAAAAAAACTGATGTATTTGTTGATTGATATTTTTATATGGATTTGTATTGACAATGACATTGACGAAATGTCAACGCCTGACATGTTTTATTTTCTGTGTATTCTGCTTGGATCTCTTTTGGTTTTGTTAGTTTTTTGTGGAGGATCCTGGAGGACCTGTGGATGACATCCTGCCAACTGTGAATCTAACCAATAACAGCCAGCTGGACTACATGGTGGACAACACAGGCAAAAACAAGTTTTACCTGCCAGTAAGTACAGCAGTGAGAGGTCAGCAACATGACCTGCAGAGAAAGTACTGCGGCCATCTAAAATGACATCTAAACAAGCAAAATGAGACATCTGTGTCTCTGTGTTGTGTTGTGTTGTGTTCGTGTCCAGCTCTGTATCTTTTCTTGGACTCTAGTAGAACAGGTGAGCCTTGGTGCAGCCCCTCAGTTCATTGTCTATCAGAAACGAGCTGTTTTAGCTGTGCTCCCTTTAAGGCAGCATTTGGGCCTCACAAAACTAAAAGTATCCCACATTTTTATCAAAGTATGCAATATAACTTATCAGTCACACAGCACATGCCATATTGGGTCATCTGTTGTTGATGTTCCTTTACTCTCTTTCAGTACTTTATCTACTGCTGTATACTGGGCTTGGTGTCATGCTCCGTGTTCTTGAGGATCAACTACGAGCTGAAGATGGTGGTGATGCTGGTCGCCGTGGTAATCTACAACATCATCATCCTGCAGACACATGCAACTCTACTGGATGGATTTAACAAAGCCTTATACCGCACAGATAAACCAGACAGGTACCTGCATGCACTCGTTCTCCCTTCTTCCTCCACACATCCTTTCTGCTTCATTATTTAGGAAATGATGAAATTATTTTTAGGCCAACTTTAGGTTAATATTATCTGTTTGAAACCCTCCATCACGCTGACCCTGCAGCCTGCTCACATCAGTAGAAAAGAGCTTATTAAAATGACTAATGAGACCGGACCACGGGGGAAGACTGATGCTGAGGCAGCGATATCCCATGTGACTGTCGATCAAGTGTAACCCCTGGAGATGGGGATGATGAATGGCAGCAGTTTGTGTTGATGGAGCTCAATTCACTTTTGACTGACAGCTAGAGTCTCACTGCTGACAAAATCCCATTATGCAAAAAGTTTCCAGGGCACCTAGAGAGACTGCGGAAAGAAAAAGTTTTTTTCTCAAGCTCATATTTCTCCTTTTGTTTGTCTTCTTCACCTCAGCTGTTATTAGCATGAAGACAATACTGCTTTTGCCAGAGCACGGAGGCAAGTAAATAAGAATAGCAATGAAGTGGAAAAACAAAAAAGAAACAGACCAGGGCTGACAAATAGTAATTTCCACTTTAGTATCTTGAAGGAGAACTTTAGTTGTACTGTCTGTGTTATAACAGGCACAGGATTACATATCCACAGGCTGTTGAGCTAGAAGCTACAGCTACTAATCATTGAAGTAAGTTGATAAATTTATAGTTCATGTATTAAAAATATAGAGGAGTGGGTGCAGGCTTTCTGCCGTTTTTAAATACAGTGGCCAGGAAGGATATCTCCCTTCTGACCAAATAGATTGTAATTATATGACTACACATCAGCCACATACAAAGTACGTTAGGAGAAGAGAGGGGAGGAGAAGGGAAGTTTTAGGCCTGGGCATGCTGTGGAGGCACATTTCAATTCATGCCTGCCCTTTTAAACTGCAGACATGAAATATTATACCTGTATTTTATCATCGGAGAAAGGGTCCCCTTTACCAAAAAAAGAAAGAGACAAGCAGTATTGATAAAATGTCATCTTGTTCCTAACCTCAAGCCTGACCTCCTGAACCAAAGTCAAGGCTCTAACACATGAGCATTTGCATAAACATGCTCATTTATTCCTCAAGTTGTCACAGTTACCTATTGTCAACAGATTAGACATCCAACAGCAGCTAACAAAAGCAAAAACAGCAGAAGTTATGAATAGAAAAGATCGGGGTATCCTCAACAACTCAGTCAAAAGTGAGCTTCGCTGACTCATCAACTCGTTCGTTTCAGAGTCCCTTCACAAAGTTTTACAGCTTCCTCCACAATATAAAAAGTGGATGTTTCTCACCCAACACTGACAGCTGAGGTAAACAGCTGACTCAATAGGGAAAAACTTAGAGGTCAAGAGTCACTTTGCTGTCTGAGTACACTTCCTACAGATGAACCACAGCCAGGGGTCCAAATATAAAACACTGCATAATGTTTAATTGACCTCATCTGTTTTCTGGACCCCATAGCCATGACTGCTATGGGTTTCAGTCTAACCTTAATGTTTTTTCTCTCTTTTGGCTAACTAAAATGTGTTTGTCCTTTATCATCTACCATTACTAGGATTATGAACTTAAATTAGGAGGGGCAGTAAAACCAGAATTAGGCTGACCACAATCTACTGGTGAAAATTTACACAAGGTTCAAATGGGATAATAAGGGAAGTTTTCAAAAAATGAATAGATACAAAAGAGAAGAATCTAGCAGTGCTTGTTCATAGTTATGCCAATTTATAAAAACTGTGGACACTGATTTTTTGGGGGCTAATTGTTTCCCAAATTCTTTTCTGTTTCTTCAAAACTAGAGTCTTAAAAAAATAAAACTCAATCGAATTACTGTTTCTTAACCAAAACAAAAAGCTTATCAACTCAAGTAATATCAAGTATTCTAGAGACAAAGGTAAGACCATCTTACTGACAGCTGAAGCTTAGCCCAAACTGAGTGATGCAGGACAATTATCTTAAGACAAGCAGCAAAAAGAAAAGAATCACAGTGCTGCGATGGCCCAATCAGTCCAGACCTCAACCTGACTGAAGTAGTAAATAGTAAGATCTTAAAAGAGCTGTGCATAAACGAATGCCTGCAGATTTTAATGAAATGAAGCAACACTGTAAAGAAGAGTGGACTAAAATCCCTCCACATCGATGTGAGAGAAGCCGTACAGCAAACAGTTACAAAGAAAAGGCCAAACCTAGCAGTCAGTCAGTCCTCTCTCAGACATACAGTCCTTGACAGCATCTGAATGTGTCAGCTTCGTGACTTAAGCACCCTGTGCACTTTTCTGTGAAAGATCTGCAAATGTCTGATCAGCTTTTATTATTTCCAGTAAGATTTGCACATTCATCTAACAACTAGGCAGCTGCAGCAGCACCTTAGCACCCAGCGACACACAAACACACTCACTTTGCCACTTTACTTAGTGACAATAGCAGAGAAAACTACACGCTGAAAAGTGTGGTTACACGTAACTAGAGCTGATGCTGAGAATACTCATTTCCACAAGTGCGACAAGTGTTTTCTCTCTGTCTCTGCTGTTGGTACGTTTAACATACAGATGCATGTTGTATCATAGACACAGATGAAGCAATGTCACAAACCCTGTGTCTAGGCCAATATTGCCAAAGGTATTCACTCACCACCTATCTAAATCACTTCTATGGCCACAATTATATAAAAGCAAGGGAAAAAATGCTCCTGCAAACATTTGTGAAAGAATGTGTTGCCGGTGTGGTACATTGATAGGATGCCACCTAAGCAGTCGTGAAATTTCCGCACTACTAAGTATTCCACAGTCAACTGTTAGTGGGATTATAACAAAGTGGAAGTGAGTGGGAACAACAGTAACTCAGCTATGAAGTGATATGCCACGTAAAATCAGATTCGGGTCAATAGATGCTGAGGTGCATAGTCCAGAGAAGTCCCCAACTTTCTGCAGAGCCAATTGCTACAGACCTCCAAATGGGCTTCAGATTTGATCAAGAACAGTGCATAGAGAGTTTCAAGGAATAGGCTTCCATGGCCGAGCAGCTGCATCCAAGCCTTACACCTCCAAGTGCAATGCAAAGTGTCGGATGCAGTGGTGTAAAGCACACTGCCACGGGGCTCTAGAGCAGTAAAGACATGTTCTCCAGATTGACGAATCGCACTTCTTCATCTGGATATCCAGTGGGTTTGGCGGTTGCCAGGAAAACGGCATAAAGCGTAAAGTTTGCTGGAAAAGGGATTATGGTGGGGGTTCGTTTTTCAGGAGTTGGACTGGGACCCTTAGTTCTATGAAAGAAACTCTTGAAACGGTTTGGAGCTGGCCGCTTCCTGTTACAACACAACAGGGATGAGCGAGTTTGTTGTGGATGTACTTGACCGGCCTGCACAGAGCCCTGACCTCAACCTGACAGAACATCTTTGGGTAGAATTAGAGCAGAGTCTTTGAGCCAGGACCAAGGTCCAATATCAGCGTCCGACCTCACAAATGCACTTCAGGAAGTGGTCAAAAAATCCCAGACACACTCCTAAAACCTTTAGGAAAGCATTCCGAAAAGAGTGGAAGCCATTATAGCTACAAGGGTGGGCTGACATCATCTTAAACTATGAATGAAGAATGGGATGTCATTCAAGTTCATATGAAGGCAGATAACTTAATACATTTGGCAATATACTGTTTATGTATATATGTTAAAACTTATTTATTTATGGCCTTAGTTTAAAAGGGGCTCAGTGATTTCTAAAATAACAGTCGGTATCCATACTTTTACCAAATGTTACTGAAGCAGGAGGAAAAATTGCATTTTATGGGCTTTCATGTGGATTCATGCACAAACCTGGTTTACCAGTAGCTGTTTCCAGCAGTAGGATGGAGTGTATGTGTGATGGAATAATGTAAACCACAGTTTGTGTGTGAGAGCATTAAGCTTTTGAATTTTCAGAATAAAATGCTGAATGTTGTTATAGCATTTTCCTCTCCTTACAGACCGGGAGTCCTGAAGGATCTAAAGACCATGGGTTCTGTATCTCTGTTCATCTTCTTCATTACGCTACTGGTCTTAGCCAGGCAGGTGAGCAGCTTCCTCAAAGTGGTCTCGTGTAATTTTTTCCCTTTGAACGCTACGATTCTTTTCAGGTCATTCAGCACAATCGCAGAATCAGCGACTGACTCAGTGGAGCAGAGATGTTTTTGGGAAATTTAGCCCCGGTCGTTCTGGAACGACTTTTATGACTTTGTAGAAATTATTCTGGAACAGATGAAAGACAGTTAAACAGTGTTGGAGGACTTGGCTCATTATAAAGAAAGATCAAAATATCTTTGGAGCATTAGATCTGCCAGTTTGGCCCACTGCCTCCATCTCCTCTGTGCCCACCATCCTCACTTCATAAGACCCAAACTCATCTGACACACATTGGGTGTTTGTGTTTTATCTTCTTTTTTTTTTTTGTGAGGTATACCATCCATCATCTCTGACCTCAAAGCTGATGTTCGGGACAGAAGGACAGCCACAAGAGCTTTAGTACCCAAACTGGGGCTCCTCTGAGAGGCACAGTTGGTCCAAACTAGCTCCCTGTGTTGTTCTCATTCTGGGTCACTCTCAGCAGAAAAGAGGGGGGACTTTGTTATGGAAACACAACTTTGCTGAGTGAAACTCTTTGTCACGTACAGATCATGAGGTAATTGGGTTTATTTTTTTTTAACAATGCTTTTGGGTTATTGAGAAATATCATTTCTAAAACAGGTCAAAAGGTCTTTCGAGTGGTATTGCCCACATTTTCCACTGGAGTTGGCTGTATATGCTTTAGGCTGCTATTAAGAAATTTGCCTTACAAATTCTTCATCTTTAGCTCTAATGAGGCTTTTCCCAGGCATTTAGTCAAAGAGAGGGGAAAGCAGGTTACTGTAAACAAGGCATCTGTAATTCATCCCTGAAGAACAGCTGCACAATGGAGCAAAACTCATTTACAGGCTTTTTAGCTGGTTTCTAAACAGCATCTGATATGAGCTCTACTTCTTTCGGCCTACTTTTTCAGCCTAAAAGAGGTACTGGAATTTATTGTGCCACAAAACTGCACATACTCATACTGTGCATAGGCGCATATATACATGCACACGAACAAGTGGTGTCACAGTTCTTCTCTTTTTCCTTTTTTCACACGGCTCTTCTCACTCGCCGTGACAAGTGGTTCAGACTTGCTGTCCTCAGAGGGCAAGAAGCTCCTCTGTATTTGCATTTCAACCTCAGGCTATCAACACTATAGTGCAAGATCTCAGCGCTGTTAGTCTTCTAAATAGGCATCATACTTTAATCTCAGGGGAAACGTATTTAGTGCACACATACATCATCCAGACTACGAACCACACACATGAAGTACATCTCGAAGGACACTAAAAATGCTCCCACGCACACGCAAACACACACCGTAGGGGCCAGCCCACAAGAAGCCTGCAGCGTTCACATACATGAGAGCATAATGATGGTGCGTTCAGGGGATGCTGCCTGATGCACACACACACACTCCTGGGATGTTTTGACCTCCCTATATGAATCTTCCTGACATATTTAGACGGTTCAAAACTACCTCAAGCTTGAAAAAGCAAAGAGCAGAAAAAACAAAAAAAAGCAGTGGCTATCTTTTATGCAAAACAGCCCTGTCTGTTCTCGATTTCCTTGAGCCATCATAGCGGAGCTTCACGCATTGTTTCATTGTTGTATTATTGGAGCTTTAATTTTCTATGAATACCAAGCATGCCCTTTAGTTTCAGTCGGTGAGGTTGCTCGAGATAGCCTATGAAGTTTCCGTTCAGTGGCGATGATTAGAATGGGATACGGGCAGCCGGTCGCTGAGAAATGCTCCCATATCGTGGACGAATATATGGAAGATGTTTTTACAGCATCCTGTCTGTGATTAGATTTGTGTTATAAAAAATGAATATTTGCAATTAACTCTAATTTAAAATTCGCTTTCTTCTCTGTGTATTAGTTGTTTTTTTCCCCTGTTTTTGGTTCAAGTTTCTACTGAGAGAGTGCTGGGTGTGAATGACGCTGGTGTCTCTTTACTCTGTGTCCTCCTGTAACAGAATGAATATTACTGTAGGTTAGACTTCCTGTGGAGGGATAAGTTCAAGAGGGAGTGTGAGGAGATCGAAACCATGGAGAACCTCAACCGGGTTCTGCTGGAGAACGTCCTACCAGCTCACGTGGCTGAACACTTCCTGGGGAGAAACTGGAAAAATGAGGTAGAGTGCTGTATTGTTATGCATTCCTGTTCAAGTGTACCCATTTTTAGCACTAGTACTATAGAAAGTAAAGCCTTCCGCAGTTTTTTAGCAGATTTATGGACATTTAATTACAATAACCAGCAGTGAACCTAAAATTAGGATACACATTACTGTGTGCTGAGACTCGAATGAGTTATGACTCAATAAATGAGAATGAGATTTAATGCACCCATCTTTTCACCTCGAGTAACATCCCTGCATCATTTGTTCTTTTCCCGACCCTTTTTTCAGGAGGTGAAAGGCTTTAATCAAAAAAAAAGAAAAGAAAAGAGTAAAGAATAGCACATTGTGAGTGTTATGTTCTGAAATCAGCAGTTTCCCCAGGAAATTACTGAATTGGGCCAAAAAACACTGGCTTCCCAGAAATATTAAGTACTGAAATGAGATTTAGTACTTAGAAAAGAACCTGTTTCCCGCTGTTTTAAATCTTCTTGCTTAAGCTAATATAGTTGTTTTTATTTCATATATACCATGCAGAAAAATACAAAATATCAAACTAATTGTGTAAAGAGGTAGTTCAGGTAGCTCAGCCGTTATCCCAGAAGATACGTTGATCCTGATGTCCGCCCCATCACCATAGATACAGCTGATACCCTTCTAAAGACCCAATGAGCAAATTTCACATAGGCCCCCATCTCACAGGCCTAGAGACCAGTCAGAGACTGTTTGGGAAACACTTGTTGCTAGGGAAAACTAAGTATGGCCCAGTCGGTTGGTGGGTAGTTGTGGAAGGTTTCTGGCTGTCGCTATGTGAAACTGGCCACGGCTAATATATGGAAATGGGAACTGTTCACCTAAACCTTGCAGCAGTAAGATGCAACTTTTACTCTGAAGGTGAACATTCCTTGTTCCCATTTTGCATTCCACTTTTTTAAGTTTCAGTAGTTTTTTTGCAAACAAGTTGGCATCTTCCATATAAGCTAGAGGTGATGATGGCAATCTGCTGGCAACAGAAGTCATCGCAAGGAGGTTTTCAGTGCAGCACCACATTGTGACCGATATCAACCTGTGACAGCCAGCAACCACTTGCCAACTGGTCAGGAAGGTTATATTTTCTCCCAGCAACCAGTGGTTGGTCTCTAATCCTCTGTGAATGAGGTCTACGCTTTCATAGTCCTCCCACCAATGCTGTGCACCTGCAAGCCACTTTGCAACCCACCTCCACCTGATTACCCACCTCCACCTGGGACAAACATAAAGCAGAGATGTGTTTCTGTTAGAGGAGATAACTTGTGGAATAGTTATGACAGTGATTTAAAAAGGTGGAGTTCATTTTCCTTGTTTAAAAACAAGTTTAAAAATAAAGTATTAGAAAAATATATAAATCAAGAATGAAAAGAGCAAAAATAATAATACTGGAACTCTTGGTTGTTTTGCTTTGATGTAGTTACTTATCTAAGGTGGAAAGTTTTTGTTTGTTTGTTTGTTTGTTTTTGCTTTGTTTTAAGCTTTGCTTCGAGCCCTGTGTACAGGAGCTGCATGCTAAATGATCTTTTGTTAAAAGGGTTGGCGTAATAAGCATATGCTTCAGCCAATACCTTTGTCTACCCTTGTCTCGCGCTTTCTTGCTTTGTGGTAATCTTTATTCTGTATTCACTGAGATATTTGAATGCTAATCAATAAATCAAAAAAATATCAAAAATAAAATAAATTACCTCCTAATGCTATATTTGACTTAATTAGGGTCATATCTGTCGTCACTAATGTTTCCTCTGTTTCGTGGTTGGCATCTTCATGATAATCTACTAGAATAGCACACACCACCAAGCATAAATCAGTGCAGATGGAAATAATCTTCTTTTGACTATCGTGGTACTGACTGAAAAATACATGATAAAAACTGCATATTTTATATGTGCTGTTAACACATATCCTTTATAATGATATTCCTTATCTGTCACATATTGTTCAAATCATTTTCTTTCCCAGTGGAGTTTAATAAACACATTCCCTTTTGATTTCTGTTATTTCACTCTTTCCACAGACGCTGTATTAGACGTGGCCTACTTGCTTAACATACTTTCCGTTCCCGTGCTTCACCTCAGTTGCTCTGCTCTTACTTCTGTCTGTCTTGTAATGAACGCTGTTACTATTTTGCTCCTGCAAACACCCAGAGTCCCCCCGCAGACATGATTAAAGCTTCTTCGTATTTATTTAAAGAGTCGGTGTCATTGTTCAGCACGAGCTATTCAGCTCATAGATTTCCTTCACCTGTGCCAGATCAATACAACCCATAGAGCCGTTATCTTCTTCTCGCTCGTTACCAGGACCTTTATCATCAGTCGTACGAGTCGGTGTGTGTGATGTTCGCCTCCATCCCAGATTTCAAAGAGTTTTATACTGAGTCTGATGTCAATAAGGAGGGACTGGAGTGTCTCCGTCTTCTCAACGAGATCATAGCAGACTTTGATGAGGTAAACTCCTCTCATATTGATCATCCTTGCTGTCTCAGTCACAATGGAAAAAGGAAAAAACGAAAAAGAAAAAAATAACCTTCCCCTGCTGCTTTTTTTTGAGAAGCAATCACACTTGGTTATTATGCTCTAAAGTAGCAGGGAAAGCAGAAGAAAATGCCAGCGTTTGGCTGAAAGCCACCGCTATTTCCTGCTTCTTGTAGATGTAATATAATGGGCTCTTTTCCTCCTGCGCCCGCAGCTGCTGTCCAAGCCAAAATTCAGCGGAGTGGAGAAGATTAAGACCATCGGTTCTACCTACATGGCTGCGACTGGACTCAACGTGACGCCAGGACCAGATTGTGCACAGGCAAGTTTCTACACACGTCTGCATTCACAAAGAGCCACACAGTGTTTACTGCTGCTCCAGACAATCTGCATATCATTCAAGCACCAGTGATTCATTACTGCACTTTGAATACATCAGTGTAAGCAAATTAGATCATCGTTCAGAAATGTGGCAGCACTGTGCTTTGTTTAAAAGAAAAAAAACCTTCCTGATTGGTGGAAATGTGCTTAATTGACATTTGCAAAGCCCCCACCAGCCACCCAAACCCCCCAGTTGCTGCACCTGCATCTTCTAGCAGAGCACATAATGTAGTCTGCAGGGATAAGAGCGCTCTGCACTCAGAATCCTTGGTAATTTTTATAACAATGCGTAGCTGATTTCACACAGGGGCAGACAGAAGCAGGCGTCTCTTTGATGGCTGATTTGCTGGACTGCTGCAGGCTGATTGTATCAGCTGTTGCCAACTCTGTCACTTTTTAATGTTTCCAGCTTGCTGATAAAGAAGCATGTAAAGCTAAAAAAAAAAAAAAAACACTTGATCGCACAATACTGTACATGACATCAGTAAATAACATGGGGGGATTAGCTTTGTTTTGAATCAAGTGTTTTTGTTCCAGTATTATAAATGAAAATGGAATGAGAGCAGATCAGTCACAGCCCTGGCTAGATCATTTGTTCTGTGTAGAGAACCAGGATTTATCTTCTTTAAATGCTTTGCCTTACATCTGGGCATGAAAAGGTTTTGAGGATTTTAGCATTAACTCATTAAGCAGCAAGTTTGGGAAACTAGCTTACTCCTAACCCCTTTTTGTGGTGTTACAGAGACAAGTATTCCCCAGATACTAGGGATATGCGTAGTTATTAAATTAGACAATTAAATTAAAAGCCTTAACCCTTGCGAGGCAGAAATATTACTCAGTTAAGCTATGCGACAACAAATAAGGGGAACATCTTGTAAGAGCATTGAGATTTGGAAGTATTTTCATGTAGGAAATGCTGGCTAGGTGTAATAAACTATAAATTTAACATTTTATTATGGCCCAACCGTAACCGGCTTAGCAACCTGTTTCTGTTGCTATCCAGCTGTGCTGCTGTAAACTTCATCTCCAAAGCGTTTACTGCCCAGTGTAAAACCAAGCTACTATCACTTTAAAAACATAAACAGTCACAATCTCGCACTAGTGTCCCCTGTGACTGTTTTCTCTTCATTACCCTCAGGAACACGACAGACAGTACATGCACATTGGCACAATGGTGGAGTTTGCATTTGCTCTCGTTGGGAAGCTGGATGTCATCAACAAGCACTCTTTTAATGACTTCAGACTGCGGATCGGTGAGAGCTCTTCCTCGTAGCATGAACACGGCACAGATTTCACTTTACATAAAGGTGTGTAATCATTCTGAAATGTTAACTGCTTTGTCTATTTGTAAGGCATAAACCATGGGCCAGTGATTGCAGGAGTAATTGGGGCCCAGAAGCCTCAGTATGACATCTGGGGAAACAGTGTGAATGTGGCCAGTAGGATGGAAACCACTGGGTTACTGGGAAAAATACAGGTGGGATGTCTTCCAAAGCACTCTTGTATTTCTTGCCAAATTTTATTGAATTTTTTTTTTTTTTTTTAATCACATCTCGTCCTTCTGTGCAGGTAACAGAGGAGACACGTGAAATCTTAACAAAATTAGGGTACATGTGTTCATGTCGCGGCATCATCAATGTGAAGGGTAAAGGAGAGCTGAAGACCTACTTTGTTCACACAGAGATGACCAGATCTCTGTCACAAGGGACCGTGATGCCTTGAGCACGCCACGCTAACCGAACAAATAGACTTGACGACACAATTGCGCACACAAAGTGGCCGTAGAAGTGATTTGTCATTCTCTGTTAAGTAAAACCCATTACCAGAAGCCAGCAGCACGACGGATAGATGATTGTAAAGAACCACTTTTGTCCTTAGCAGCACAGTGTAAGCTGGAGCCAAGGTGCACCGCCGCAGTCCTTCAAGGCTGCACTTAAGATGGTTTTCACATCTCAAGTGTAACAAGGACTTCACTCTGAGGGGTCACTTGACTGTCTAAAGGAGTGCCTGACTCAAAGGGAGGTTTGCTAAATTAGTGCAGCTCTCAAGGACCGCAGTCACCCGTCTGTACAATAGTAGCGGTGTGGAGCTAATTACCCATGCCAGTGTTGCTGTGCTTCAGAGCCTTACACTCGAGCAAACTGAGCCGCCTGCCGAGCTGTGGTTTTTTGTTTTTTGTTTTTTCCCTATCTACGCTTGGTTGGCAATGTGAGCCGGTTTGTTCCATTTTATTGCAAATGGATGTTACAATAGTTTATTGTCATTTAGAGCTATTGTTGCCAACAAAATGCCAGCGTGATGGTTAGTTTGCCAGAACCTGTGATTTGTATTTATAACTACAGAGCCGCGTTTGTGTCCCACTCGAGCAGGTGGACTCAGGCGCGGGCTCAAAAGTAGAGGTTTCTTTTTTATAATCCATCTGGAACCAAACCAACCGCATGTGTGTAAATGTCCACTGCCATTCTTTTGTTATTCATTAAACATTTGTATATAAACTGACGTCCTTTGTCTGTCTTTGGTTTAGTGCTCTAAACAGAAGAGCACGATAAAAGATCTGTCACACTGTAAACACACGAAGTATTCACTGGAGTCAGTAGCTCATTAGTTTCATTAGCTTTAAAGTTGTGATGCTCATTTCCAGTTCTGTATCTTTAGTCTTACGCTGCTTGAATCACAGTTCAAAATAACCCTTAGAGTGTTTACCTGCTCAGAGCTATGGTGAAGCTCAGTATTTCACTCTGCCATTCACCTTCCTTTGAGCTAGCTTTCTCTTGATTGGCTGCCCCTCATAAACAGAAGGTTTCAACTTACATATATTAGGAACTTTTTACCTCTTTGACATGGCACAGAGCCAAGAGTCAAAACCCTGATAACCAACAGCTAATCTCAATGTCATTACAAGCTTGATAGTGATTATTTGAACATCTGTTCATGTTTATTTTGAGCATCTTTTGCTATAAATATATGTACTATATATGTACAGGTTCATAAAAAGGTAACCGTTCATATACTCTATATTCATTGGTCACGATTGCAAAGATTTTAAATCTTTTAGAAAATATCATTGTGGTTTATGGCTCCTGAGATTTAGAAATTCAATACACAATAGATGAAAATCAAAACTGCTTTACAATATAGAAATGACCAACTTCTGAAAAATATATATATTTCTACACTCAGTGCTTGGTTGAGGCTCGTTTATCATTAATTCCAGGATCAATGCAGCGCTCTTATGGCTTATGGCACAGCTAAAATGTTCTTGATCATAGCCTTCACCTCGTCTGTTTCCTGTCTTCCTTTTGTAGTAGTTTAATAATACACCACAGTGTGAGGTACAGATCAGGTGAGTTGACTGGTCAATCATGTACAGTAATAACATGGACAGTAAAACCATTCGGTAGTACTCTAAGTGCTGTGGGCAGGTGTGCTGAGTGCTGCTGGAAAAGCAAGTGAGCATGTCCATAAAGACTGTCAACAGATGAAGTTCATTTTAATTCATTTCAATTTAATTGTATTTATACTGCATTAAATCACAACACTTGTATCAGCCTGTATTGCCAGGTTAAGACCCTAAAATAATAGTGAAAACCCCAACAATCAGACCACTCCCTATGAACAAGCACTTGGTGACAGTGGGAAGGAATAACTTCCTTTTAACGGGAAGAAACATGCAGCAGAACCAGGCTCAGAAAGGGGCAGCTATGGACTGTTTGAGGTTGGGGGAGACAGACAGGACAAAAGACATAATACGGACAAGAGCCTGGTAGAGTTGTGGTAGATGGCTAATAGACTTTGGACTTCATAAATTGGACTAACACCAGGAAATATTATGGGGCGGGGTATTTCTTGTCACTGTAACCTTGAAACACCAACTCCTCTAACAGCTCCCTAACATCACTGCAGTTCTAGCACCACATACATTTAAATCTTGTCAAGTTTCTAAGAATAAGAGCTCTATTTCAGCCACAGTACAAAGGCAGAAGCAAATGAGAGCTGTCTGCACTCAAAAATAATCTTATCGTGTAGGAGGCTGATCTCTGTTGCGTGGGTTTAGTATTTATACACAAAAAGAATCTGAGAACTTAGTGAACCGAGGAGGTTAGTGAGGTAAAAAAAATGCATTTATGTAAGGCGAGGTGAACTAAAAAAAAACAGTAAGAAAAAAACAGATCAAATGCAGGGAGTGCAGCGTACACTGATGTAGAAGCTAATTTAAAAAGAATGGGTTGTTCAAATGATCAGTACCTGAGAGAAACTGGCCAGCTACTCCAACGCTGGCTTCAACCTTTCAAATTTGCTCCATACAAAATCCCATTACAAAAATTCACATTATTCCTGACACCCAGAGTGTAAAAACAAACATCACACAAGAAGGCAGTCAGAAAACAAAATCTAATCTTTGAGCCATACAGAGAATTCACCTACTAAATCTGGGAAATACGTTATGATTCACTTCAGTCTCGACTGAAACATTATATTCATGCTGATTGAAGAAGAAAATGTAGGTGGACTTTCGTAGAAAATAAAGGTCTTTTCTAGTCATTAAGAATAAAAATCTGTCTTGCTACTACAGTCAACAGTTATGTCAGTGGGTTAAATGTTTACACTTGCATTCTTTTACTAAACAATCTACAGAGCACAACATTGTTTATTATTAGAGTTTCCACAGTGAGAAAAAAACGCCTTCATGCACTGATACGTCAGACTTTTAAGAAGGTCTCACTGATCCGTATCCTTCTTCCACACTCCATAAGATCCCATTTTTCATGTAGATTTCAGATTTAATGCAGGCTACACGCGCATACTGCCTCTCTGTGAAGTAGAGTGTGGGAGCGGGACGACGGCCATACTCTGACGAGGACAGCACCGGCACAGTTCTGGACCTCTCCTGGAAGGGAGCAGCATGGCCACATGGAAGAAGTGTTAAAGCTGCGCTAGCTGTGATGCATGTGTTGGACTTCTCTTTCCACAAAGTTGCATATTTTAAAAAGAGGAAGTTTAGGGAAACATGAAGCAGGAGGTTTCCACAGCAATTATGTTCATATGACAAAGTTACATTGAGGTAATGTCACACACACACACACACACAGATATACATATACATATAAAATAACCCCATCACTGATCATTTAGATTTAGTTATTTTTTTTCTGGCACCAGGCAGCCTTTTTTTAAACAACATTATCTCCTGCTGAAGTTGATTTTTTTTCTTGCTAATTGTTACACACATAGCTGGTTTTGTGTCTTACATTTCATAAGGACCACAGTGTAACTGTACCTGATTTTCAGGTGAACAGAGACATTAATTTGAGCGGTAAAAAGAAATGTGGAGGCGTTGCACAGAAGGAATGTGTCTGTGGTATGAATACTGAACTGCTAGCTGTTGGAACGTGTCCGTATTACTTGCTGAAAGGATTCATCATTCCTGTTGCTGTTTGAATCAGCACGCCAGAGCTGTTACAGATGTAGCTAATGGATTCCTCCATCAGCTGCTGCAGACACAGTTTATGGATTTCTCCATCAGTTAAGACAGAATTCATTGAAAAAAAATGACTGTAGCTGTGGTTAGTGACCACACACTTCACCACTCACTGGACATACAGCTGAACACCTTGTATAACATATTTCTGCAGCTCGCTGCTACCAGGACAGCTTTATCACCTCAATATAACTATTTCCTATAATACAGCTATATTTCCACCTTTTATTACAAGATGCAAATTAAGTAAAATTGTGGCTCTTTGCTATTAAAAACATCACATCTAGGGTGTGTCCATTAGATAACAATGCTATAACAACAACTAACTGTTAACTGTTTAAACCCCAAAACCAGACCAGTGAATCTGTTGCTTTGAAGTGTACAGCTTCAGGTCGATAACTAAACCTGCTACTGTTCTGATCAGTAAGACGGTTGAAGTAAAGGTATTTTTGCACTTAATGAAACTATCGTGGTTTGCTCCTCTGATTAGATTCGATTTAGTCTCTTTCTTATTGCTACGTCCCACACTGACAGAAATGAAAGCTGCCCTCCAAAATTGTATGAGCTATCCCCTGTTGTCTTTGGGAAAACTGAAATACACATGCTGCTCATTATTATCGAGGGCACTAAGGTGTCTCTGGGTGGGCTTTTTCAATAGCTCTGTTAACACCAGGAACCTCTGACTTCAGAAAGGTCAGGCAGTATGTGCTTCTGGCTCTGGTAGGTCTATATTTTTACAATTACATTCAGTGGAAACAGAAGAAGAAAAATAGAACACTGTCATCATGCTCTAATGAGAAAAAAAATGAAACATTTTTAAATTATTATTCTCATTTTTAACTCCATATTTTTTGTCCTTGGAGTCTGCGGCAGTTGTTTAATGCAATTAATGTTTGTTAAATGCCCCGTATTTCTGCATCCGTAAGAGGTGTATGCACTACATTACGTGACCATTACCTCTTTATTTATGTCAAGTCCTCTTCCTTTCCAGTGTTTTCTGTCATCCCGGGGGAGCCACATATCAAAACCCTCAACATGGTTGTGTAATCGGTCATACATGGACACATCTGAGACCTAAATGTGGAGAAGAAAGAGTCCAGCATTCAAAGTATTTCCTGTTGTGGAAGGAGATGCTTTTTTTTGTCACTTTGGGCAATGAGAAGTAGGTGTTAATAGTAGAGGGGAACGCAAGAGTGCTAGCAAATACATAATACATGTATAAATATACAAAGGGTGAGTGGTGAACCGTTTTTATATAGTTTATAATTCAAAAGGAGTTCAAAAGCACCAACGCAACTTTATTAAGAAAGGAGTTTTAAGTAGGTACAATTTAATGTATTAACCCGCGTTAATATTCCCAATTTTGTTAACTGGAGATTTTGTTAATTGTTATAGTTATAGATACAAACTATAACTATAACTATAACTATAACTGAGCGTTATCCTAAATAACACTCAGTAATAAATATAACTGGCTAGGTTCTGTTAGCTAACCAGTGTTACCTTCGCTTCGTTGTTAAAGTAGGACATTTGTTTGGGCTCATTTCTTCGCGGTGTGACGTAGCTGAAGGCTGACAGTGTAGCCAGCGGTTTGGTTTTTGCCTCGAGTGAAACGTCCATCGTTCTAGCTCAAAACCTGTCTCAAAACCCCAGAAAAGTCCAGTCAAACTGTCCAGTCAGACCGCAGGCGTCTGGGGTTGCTAAGATACCAACCTAGCAACTTGATGTGCTGCCTTCACATGCTTTTGGAGTTTCGTGTACTTCCGAGTCTCTTGCTGCTGAAGGTTTTAAATCAAGTGTTTTCAAAGCAGGTGTGTTAAACCTAAAAATCAGGTTAGAGACTCCAATCTCGCCCACTGGACTTCCATGGAAAATATGAAGGAGGGCGCACATTTTGGAATTCTAACTGTGTTTTCATAACGTTTACAGCTTTTCCTAATGAGAAATACCTCTGCAACATTCTTCACAGTACACCAAAGTAATAGATAAACATTAAATGACAGAAAAGTTTGGGTTTTTTTCACTATCTATGTCACGATCCTGGGTCTTTTGACCCAGCGTTTTGAGTTTTAGTTTATTTTGATGTTCATGGTATGTTTAAGTTCATTAGGCTATCTAAGTTCATTTGCTTATTAGTTTCCCCTTGTGTTTTTAACCCCTGTTAAGTCTCCCTTGCCCTTCATGTGTTTCATGTTTGTGTGTCTTGTGTTGTCAAGTTCATGTTCTCATGTCTGCATCTCATTATGTTACCTGTTTTATTTTGAAGAAGTCCTGTGTTCCTGTGTTCTGTGTTTAGTTTTAGTTTAGTTTTCAGTCATTCCTTGTCAGGTCGTCTGCTCGTCACGTCGCATCTTCAGGTATCCATGTCAGTTCACCATGTTTCGGGTTTTTTCATGTTTTAGTTTTAGTTCACCCAGTTTAGGTTATTATTTAGTTTCACCCATGCCCTTTGTTTGTATTTATTTTGCCAGCCTTAATAAACTGCTTGTTTTCTGTTAATCCACGTCACGTTTCATAGTTTTGGTCTGCACTTGAGTCCTTTTTAGCAACACAGCCAGACTGTGACAATCTACTATAGAAATTTCTGTCTTTTTACAATATGCTCATGCTAAAATAATTAATAAAATAGGACCTTATTGTGAATTAACAATAACTTTGCCTTCTTTTTAGTTACAGTACAGTCTGTGGTGTGAGCTACTAAAACCTTTTCTGTAATTTGACAGGTATACCTTTAACAATTAAGCCCCAAAGAGTCGTGCAGACAGATTTCCTTCATGAAATAGAGCCACATGTCTCTATCATGAAGTAAAACGTGAGATGTGCTGTTGAAGTTCCTCCTTTTTCTTATATTGAGATTTTTGCAGGAAGTCAGTGTGGAGTTAAACCTCTGAAAAATGAGTTTGACATCCCTGTTTTACACAGTTAACTCAACTGAGTTTGTTCTCTCTCTCTCTCTCTCTCTGTGTGTGTGTGTGTGTGTGTGTGTGTGTGTGTGTGTGTGTGTGTGTGTGTGTGTGTGTGTGTGTGTGTGTGTGTGTGTGTGCAAACTATCAGCTGCGAGGGGATATTTCCATTGGCTGCTTTTGGCCTTTGGACACATTTTGAAAGTCACACTCTGTTAAACGACCTCTTGGGGAAATCGTTACTGGTGTCTAATTTTCTGACTTCTCAGCTATTGTGACTGGAAGAAGATACCAAACCACGGGGGCTTTTCTTATTAACTGTCACAGCTGCATTAATGCAGCCATTAATTATCAACAATTCTATAATTGCTCATTTGCAACTCGTGGAGAGGCCAGTACAATCTTGTGATTTCATTTGTTTATGAAACTGGTTTATGGTGCACCATATTTTCTAACTAAAGTTAAAGACAGGAAGGTCTACTGACCCAAATTCTATAAATGACTGAAAGCCTGCTGTTCTCAGCCGGTACACAGTTGAATTACTGCTACAAGGTTGTTAAGAGTCAGCGGTGGAAAATCAAATGATGGCACATCTTTGCACAGCTGCATCACTGTCTTCCTTTATGCTAATAACACTTGTCCCTCGGAGGCCCTTCAGAAGGTCTCTCACTGCATCTGCTGTGTGAGTCTGGCAGCAGAATTAGTTTATAACAGCGGACAGATTACGCCTCAAGCGCGGTGTGGTGTATGCGGTTATGTTACGGCTGACAAGGAAGCCCAATTTGCTGGGGCTTCAGATTAAGTATAAATAACCTCTCAGTCCCTCAGCACTGCATAAAGATACAGATGGTGCACCTCGAGTTCATTGTGGCAGACTGATTTCAGCGGCTAAACCGAGAAAGCTGCTAGAAATACAAGACTTCAAACATAGTTTTTGAAGGTCTCAACCCTGAAGATGGATTTTCAGAAAAGCTACAGTTAGTGTGCAACGGGGACTAACTCTCCCTGAACCTTTAGTTCTAGTGTCAAAATGACATTTGTTCAATCACACGGGACAGCAGTCATAGCCCTGAACAGACCAACACATAAACTGTCAGTACCAAAATAACACATTCGGTGAAAACGAAACAAAGCATTGCCTACTGTATGCAATACTATATCACATACAACAGGACATACATACAATACAACAGTGCTGTGGATTAGTGGACATCCAGGCCCTCTAGTTTGATCACAGATCCTCTTCAGTGCTATTCTTTGCATTCCTTAGGGAGGAAGAGCTGAAGAGTGCACCACAACTATCTTCTCTGCCTTCTTGTGTTCTGTTGTCTTTCACATCCTCACTCCTCTTCTACAGGCAGGAAGAGGACAAGGCGTGCCCCCTAAACTGTTTATGAAAACTGTCTGTTACTTGTGTACGTGGAATAAAAAGAATCTTTCACTTCTCTCATTTTAGGACATTCTGGCACAAACGAAGTCTGGAAGGAATAAGTGGGTAGTATTTCAATCTGCTGAATAGTTCTCCTCTCCAAAATATGTTGGCATTGTTTATTATTTAAGTGTGAGTGCAGAGTGGAGTCCATCTAGTCTTCAAAGTCGAGTCACTTATGCGAGTCTCGTAAAACATATTCATACAGCATTACTGCAACGGCACCTCAACAGCTGGTTTACAGCGAAACATTGCGGGGTCTGCTCAGGTGAACAGCAGCTACCCATCCAGGAGGAAGCCCAATTAGGTACACCTGTTGAACTCATTATTAATGTTAATATCTGATCAGTTAACCACATGGCAGGACCCCATGGTTTCCCTAGTAAACCAATGGGGTCGGCTCTGACCCCATGGGTTCTCCAGGGTTAATGCATTTATCCATGGAGACATGTCTGGTGAAGTTTAAATTGAGCATCAGAAAGGAGAAGAAAGGTCATTAAAGTGACTTTGAATGTATTATTGTTGCTGTTGCCAGATGAGCTGGTCTGAGGATTTCAGAAGCTGCTGATCTACTGGGATTTTCACACTTTAGGCCTCTTTGTACCAACTGAGCCTCATTTAAACATCACAGCCTCTCTGAGTATTGATGCTGACCATCTTTGGATGGCTGCTTCCAAATAATCATCTCAAACTGGTTTCCTGAACACGACAGTGTTCAGGAAACCAGTTTGAGACGGCCTCCTCCTACTGTGGAGGCCGTTTGAGGCTGTACTCAAACGACCTCCACAGTAGAGCATCTTTGGGTTGAGCTGGAGTGGGGGACTCAGATCGTGGATGTGCAGCTGTAAAATCTGCATTAAAACATGAAAAGGGGGTCCAGCCTAGTATTTGCAAGGTATACCTAATAAATTGGTCACTTAGTCAGTTTAGTAAGGAGAAGGAAAGAGAATAGAAGATACAGAAGAGTGCAGAGGATGGATGTGTGTGCTGTGGGTGGAGGGGGCTGTTTATTATAATTTATTGAACTGTGACCATTGGATGAAAGATATTTTTCCTCGGGTGTCAGTTTGGCTCACTGGTCGAGGAGCGAACCTGCTGCCAGCTGCCGATCAGCCCCGATCTGAGGCCGTCTGCTGTATGCCTCCGCCTGCCCTCCCTTTCTATCTGCTCATCACTGCTCAACTGTCAGTTAAAAGCAAAATTCAAACATAAATATTTAAAAAAGGCAAATATTTTTCCTCTCAGTTTATGCAAACATAAGTGCTCTTTTTTCTAAATATAGCAACATGCTGTGGAAATCAGCATCTTAAGAGTATTCCCTCTGATCCACGACAGAGGTTCGTTTTATTTAGAAATGTCCTCGTTTAAAGACAGCACACTCGGTGTCAGTGAAGGAGCACTCTTCCAGATTCCTTCTCAAACATTTTGATCACCCCGGGTTATATGTTGTCAAAATGTGCTGTCATTTTGGAGGAAACGGTTTATTCAGTGACTCAAAAACATGGAGGAAAGATTCTGGGCGAGTTACAGCCTTTCCCAGGTTAATGCTGGTGTTTTGTTGAATCTCCTGCATGCTGCTGTTGTATTTTATACCACTGGCCCCTGCAGATTTTGACAGTTATACAGAGAAATGTCAGCACATATTGGAACGCTGTCTGTTTTCTTCAGCGACCGATATTGGTCCATCCAAATTGTAGACAACTCAGTCACCTGTCTACATTTCCTAAAACATTTGCACGTGCTACCAAAGCAGTCTCTTTATGATGGGACAAAACACTAACTTTTGCACAGAAATGACCACAAAAGGAGCTTCTCGCACATGCACGCTTTAATCTATCAGTGTGCAGAGTGTGCACATGTGTGTCTTGCACAGTAATAGTCAACTGAAAGAAAGCTTTTTGTTAGAGACATGACAGTCCAGTTAACCTCTCAGCCTTTTTCCATTTAGCAGCCGTGATGCACTGACACACCTTCTGTTTCTGTGGCTGTGCCAGTCTCACCCACCCTTTTGTCTTTCTCTCCTTCCACGTAACTGTTACGGAGGAGCAGGAGACGGCCAATGAGAGGACACCGTTCTGCTGTTAGCTGGCCCTGACTGCAGCAGATCTGGGGAGCCCGGGTTCTGACGCAGAGGTTCGGTGGCACAGTTCAATAGGCGTGACGTAGAGGAAAGTCGGGGATGTGCAAACAAAAGGTGGGGGGGGGGGACAGACAGAGCCCCATCACTTCCCGCTTCCTTTCATTTCATTTCAGAGGTTGTCTCAGAGCACAGGAGTAATTACTGCTGACATTTCAGAGGGATATATTGCTATTTGGCAGGGGTTACTGTGGGAATGAAACAACCTGAAGGAAGGAGTCAGCCGTTTGGTGGTTCCGAGTTATTAAATAGAGATCACCACCACAGAGCCGCGTTCTCATCTGTATAGTTTCATCCCATCTCTTCACATCGTGTTTTATTAATGCGGAATGAAATGTGGCATATCCACCTGGTTTATGTCATTCAGAGCAGCGTTGGGTATTTGAAGTCCTCATCTGTGCGAGGCCGGATGCACAGCTTCAGCTGATGATGAGGGGTTTTTCTTGCAGAAGCGTTGTACAGAATGATAACTCACCTGAGCAGCAAATGACTCATGAAATGCTAATTAGAAACGATACAGGCATCACTTTAAATTCTAATCCAAACTGATTTAAAGTACTAACGAAATCAACTTTGGACTCACAATTAAAGGCCTTCAAAATTGTTTTTCTCATTCAGTATCAATACAAAAGCAGTTTGGTTCATGCTGAAAACAAGATTTTAGCGAAAGTTGCAACCTTTAACTGACTGGTCACATATCTCTCCAGGCATGATGTCTTTATTGGTGTAGTTTCTTGTTCAAAGAAGAGACAAAAAGGTTATATGAGAAGAATTTTGCAAGAGATTTCGAGCTCTTTTTAAAAAAAAAATAAATTTTAATCATTAATAACAGCCGCTTAATTTAAAAGCAAGTACCTCCTCTCTCAGTTAAGTTTGAAAGTTTTAGTCTCTCCCATTGTTGTGGAGGGATTTTGGCCTACTCTTCTTTACAGTGTTGCTTCACTTCAATGAGGTTTGCAAGCATTTGTTTATCCACAGCTCTCTTAAGGTCCTGCTACATTAACGGGGTTAAAGTGTGGACTTTGATTGTGCCATTGCAACACCTTGATTCTTGTCTTTTCCAGCCATGCTGCTGTAGAACGGCTGCTCGGCCAAGTGTTAGCTTTAAGAGAGATGGCCTCACACATTTGACTCTAGAATACTTTGGTATACAAAGTGTCTGTGAAAGTTCTCAGTCATCCAGGTCATCATAGTCTAAGGAGCTTGGAAAGAAAAGTATCTGGACTTTAAGTTTCTTCCTTTCATCTGAGAACTTGAAGAAACTTAAAGAAGTCCAGACGCTTTTCTTTCCAAGCTCCTTGGACTTTGGTACACAGAGGACATCATGGCCGACTCAGTGACGGCACAGTGTCCAGGTCCCGTGGCTGTGTTTGTGCTGATATGGCATGTTTGTTTCTTTGCAAACACGACTCTGTGCATTATCGCCAAGCATTGAGAAGATTCAGAAGTCTTAGGGTTTGTTCGGATGCAACTTTGCAAACCTAAGCTGCGCTGCCATGTTCTTTTTAGAGAAAAGAGGCTTTTTCCTGGAAACCTTTCAAATCAGACCATACATGTTCAGTCTCTTTCTAACTGTACTGTCATGAAATCTAACATTTAACATAACTGAGGCCTGTAGAGTCTTGGGTTTTTTGTAGTTTCTCTGAGCACTGGCTGGTCTGACCTTGGGGTGAATTCACCGAGACATCCACTGCTGGGAAGGTTGGCAACAAGCTTTAATGTTCACCGCTCCTGAATAATCTCTTTCTGTTCAGAATGTTTGGAAAAGGTCTTCTGTAGATGAGCCAGACAGCTTCCTTAAGGTCATTGATGATATTTTTCCACCTTAATCAGTTTATCAAATGCAGTTGATTAGCAGCACTTGGATGCCACTCACCCTCATTTTAAGGCCCGCTAAGAACCACATGATGTTTATTATATCCTGATATGTAAAACCTTACATACCCATGTGGAAGAAGACCAGTCAGTCACTAGTGTCAGCCTGCCCCCTTCTGGATGTTTCACAAGCAACACATGAGCGCCTGCATAAGAAGGCAAAGTAGGTAATAAATGAGCTTCACTTGCTGATTTAAAATGCCAACATACTTTATTTAAATCAGCTGTTGGTGAGCGAAGAAGATCATTTATTTCTTATGATATCAGCACAGAGGTCTGTGATGTTTAACACAAACTCCGACATGGTCTTTGTCTTACTGGGTTTACAGGTAAGAGGCTGGGAATGACATCAGCTGTAGTGGATGCACATTAAGCCACTGACACTCATCATCTGCTTTAAAGCACAGGTGTCAACCTAATTTCACTTTGCTCTTAAGTGGGCTAGAGCCAATGTAAATGTCATAAATGTCTGTACTAGATTGTGGAAAAACAGAAACTCCCTGTTAGTTAATTGTTTATGTATTACTTATTACCACTGGTGAAGTGTGAGCACCCATGGAGGAAGTCTTTATCATTAATAAAAGCTTTAAAACCTAGGAAAATACAGTCTCAAATGTCTGCCCTCCTGCATGTTTTCCGAAGTCGTCCAGCGGACCAGATTGGAGTCTCTGGTGGGCTATTTCTGACCCCAAGACCTGATGTTTGACACACCTGTTTTAAAGTGAGACAAGGAACAAGAATAGTTCTCATTTCAGAGGGATTTTTTTTTTTTTTACTTTTTGTTAATGAATGAATGGGCAGAAAAAATAAACTCGGTCCAAAGTTGAATTCCACACGTAAAAGGCCGTAAACTGTGAGCACATGCATCATAGTTTGTTTTTGTTTTGTTGTTTTTTTTCTCATTTTGCAAACACAGGTAAAAATGCATCTTTACTTGTAGATCTGCATTTGAAATCATGTTGTTAACAGCTGCTTCAAAGGAAAGACTGCAGAGCATCTCCAGTCCTGAACCTAGTGCAGCGAATACATTACAGCTAAAGGTCACTTTCATGCTGAACTCCAGTCAGGAGTACATTATAATGTCATCCCACTGATAAATCAATTTTGCTGTGGGACACTACACCTCCTCAGACGTCAATATAACTGTTTTCACTTGCTCAATTATTTGATAGCATGCTGCGTATATGGGTGTAGGAGGTAAGGGTCTGTTTGTGTATTACTTTCACAGGTTACACAGAAATGTTCATGTTATAGAAAACAAACTGGTCCTCCTTGTGTAAGCAAGCATAAAAACACAACAACAACACTTCCTAGAGACAGGAAGAACCAGCCTCTGGCTCGACAGACGTCCGACTTAACCGGTTAGAGTGAAAGGAAAGAGAGAAGATGAGCTTAGAAACCATACAAACAATGAACACCTAGGTTAGTGTGAGTCACAGTAGCCACACCCAGCTGCTGTTCAAGGCTTTGGCCTGTGAGAGGCCAATCAGAAGAAAGCGAGCTCAAAGGAAGGGCAAAGGGAGCAAAACCAGTCTACTTTAAACTGAAACATCAGCTGTGTGAAGCTGGAAGACCTCTGCTTGATGAGCTCAAGCTATGTTCTCGGTCAGGCCTGCTGTCCCTCGCAGAGTCAAGTGATGGCTCAGTCTTATAAGACCTTATGTCATCCATTTGTTCATCTGGATGTATCTGAATGTTTTACATTACTTCATCGATCTTCATTTCACAAAAATGCACATGAATCCTGCCTTTACTGCAGCTCAAATCTTCATTTGACACCAGTGCCCCTCACCACAGTTACAGCTCAGCTTTCATAGCTTCCTGCTATTTTGTTGCTTGTCATCAAAAAACAATGAACCATGACTCTTATTCACAAATATAGTGCAGACATGATTAAGTTATCCCTCCACATGACCCACTGTGAGATTATTAGAAAAACATGGATTTCTCCCAGCCAATCAGCAAAGATCAGGTTGTGCGACAGATAGTGACATATTTGCATCTGACCAATCAATAATGGCCTGGAGCATTTCAAACTTCAGTGTTTTTACTGAATTTGGGAAATTTGAGTTTTTTGCTCCTAACCTGCTCCCACACTTGTGGTCGTCACATCAAAGCTACCAGTGGTAAGCTGATGAAAACCACGCATTACATAGTTTAAACGTTATTCTATGGGTGAGCCATACTTGTGTTATTTCTAAAAAACAAACAAACAACTTATTATAAACATAGAATAAGTGGTATGTTGGATGTGTTTTGGTTGTTTTATTTGTTTTATGAGCTTACTTAATAATTTAGTAATTCTATGTTTGTAATTCATTTTGTTTTGATTGAATTTCATATAAGGAAAATAAGGAATACCATCAGTTATAATGCTACTTTTTAGTTCTTGTTATGTATTTACAATTTATCTGTCACTGTACATTGTTTTCTGCAGCTCTATACGTCACTGTTGTTGTTTTCCATCAAATTTGGCTGGATATTGACTCAAAAATGCACTTTTTTTCTTTTGCAGCTGTCTACTTTGCTCTTTTATGGAGGACAGCCCATCAAGTACCATCCGATAGAAAAGCACAACCTGTATTAGGACACATGCACATGCTCATTTCGGTGAATTAAATTAAATCTTTGAAGAAAAGTATAAATGTTGAGACACATTCTTAACATATTACAGCAGCTTTGCCACATACTGTGAAGCAGTTGAGAAAAAAAAGAACTTTTCTGTCACGTATGTGTTACTTTGGTGTAGTATGAAAGACTGGAGGAAGTGTTTATCAGTAAGACAAGCTGTAAAATGTATTAAAATATAGTCCAGTAGGCCAAGTGGGAGTGTTTTGAGGGGCCGATTCTGGCCCCGGGGTCTTATGTTTGACACCCCTGCTGTAGACGTTATAGTGGGGGGGTAAATGTCTTGCTTGATACAGCAGCACTTCCAGGATTGGCCGGCAGATGGCGTGAGTAGTCCAGGTCACAATCAGCGCTCCGGGAAAATATTATCATGAGATGGCCTGAATCAAAACAGAGGACCTTTCATGTATGGCTGTATCCGGGAGGTTATCTTATCTCTGCTCTTTGCTTTCAGTAGGCTAACGTAACATTTATACACTTTTTATGGTTGAGTCGCTGAAACAATCAGGAGCACTTGAACCATGTGGAACGGTTGTATTTTTTCTCCATAAAAGTTGGTGCTTTCCCCGAAAGTGTGGGTTAGACAGCTTTTAAACGGGTCCTTTTTACGTATTTACCACAACCGTCGGACTTTATTTTCTTTTCAGTGTTTGTGTGTCGGCTTTTTTGACCTATATTTCGCCGTAAGTTGGTCGCACACGCGTTAACTGTGACCGCCGTCGTTCGTCGATGACCCAGCCTCTGCTCATTTCCGAAAGCTTACGGAGATTCACCGAGCAGCGACCCAGCCCCTCCCGTCCCCCCCTCTCGTCACCGCTCCAGCGACTCTCCCCTCGGCTCCACTCCGAGGAGGAACCCGGTGCCCCCGGCTGATCGTTTCCAATTACGTTACCCCAAGATGGAGGTCTGCAGATGGCACTGCTAGCGTCAACGACTCCCCGCAACCGTCCGTGTGGCTTTAATGACGCTTTTGTCAGGACAGGAGTGATTGTGTGCCATCTTTTTGTCGATATTTTGGGGGGCTCTACTTGGGAGATACCGAGCTCCAGATTCGGGTTGTGGCAGCCATGAGCTCCGGGGAAGGAGCGGATGAGACCACGAAGGACGCCAGCGACATAGAGGCGTTCTTCAAAACCGGTAAGCCCAGGAAAAGAGTGGGAGAGGTCGGACTGAGCTCCGCGGAGAGCTCTCCTCTGGTCCAGCTCTGTGAGGGACATTTTTTCCTGTCCATGTTGAAAGGTTTGGGGCTCGCACAGTGAAGAATATGGGAGGTTTTAGCCATTGAATTTCATAACTGTCGACATAAATGAAACTCACAATAAATGCCAGTGACCCACACAGCTGCGGGCATCTCCGAAATATGTTCCTTGACTTCCTTTTCTGAGCAGCTGCATCCTATAGCTCAACCAGACTATGGAAAGACAACGCTTGCCAGGTTGCTAATGACCAGAGTTCCATCTCCGGACACCTCGCCTAGATATTGCAGTATTTTAAGAAGTGCAGCACTCCGTGTTACCAACCTCCCGATCCAATAACTTAAAACCACTCACATCGATGTAAACTGACAGCAAAAATAAGTGAAATGGCACAGGCTGGCGTTAGGAGAAATAAAAGAAGGGGGTAAAACAGCAATTGTAAATATGCGTTTTCTATTCAAACGCAGCCTGACTGGTTTGGATTCTGCCGACTTTTGGTTATTGGTGTTAATTAAGCGTTAAAGTGGGACAACTTTAATGTATATTTAGGTTTAAGCTAGCGGAGTAGTTTTAGAGTTTATTAGAAAGAGACATGGAGCCGTACACAGCTGTCCGATAATAGACCCAGGAGCGTGCTTATTCCAACAGCAGCTACCAGTGCTGCTAACCTCAGAGCTAGTGAATCCTGATCAGATTTGGTGAATCCTGTTCGCTAGCTGGTTTAGCTTAGTTAGCCTGGCAGTTAAAGCTGGTTTGTTGGTGGGTGGTTTTTTTTGTGTATTGGGAGGAAACGTATATGAGGAGTGTCCGCTTAGCTTTGGTATTCCGTCAAGTCGGTTTTGTTTGTAGTTTTCCATGCTGTCAAAAAAATAGCACAACGGCGCAAGCTATGTAAACAATACCCGGCGTGGCACGTATAGCCTGGGTGTGCACTGTGCAGGATAAGCTAGTTTTGTAACATGGCTAGCAGAAGCGAAAGCGTCTTTTTCCTCGGTCAAACCTCCGAATGTCAGTGACACACATTTCTCCATGTAACACACACTTTATTATCTCAATATAAAGATGTTACCCCGTCGCATGTGCATAATCGCTAGCATTAGCTAAGCAGGCTAATTTGTCAGCGAGGACTGTGTTGAAGTCTTAACACGGGCCTACAGTCATTGCATCGGCTCCAACAATAGCTCATAAAACATGTTAATTCCTGGGGACACTACCGGACGTCTGAGCACAGTGGAATACAGGCCGTACGATTTGATATCACTTTCACGATTTGACACCGTGAAAACGTGACTCAAGGATGGCGTTTGTTATGCATGGCTGTCAGTAAACGTGCAGCATGAAACACACAGTTTGTACAGATAATCACAATATACTCGAATGAAATGCTGAAGGTCTGCCTGCAGTGTTTGTGGGTCTTTCATGTGAAAATCCCGTTGAAAATCCTCTTGCATGTGCTGGATAACCCTTAGCTCGTCTCAGAGGGGCTGCTGATTGAGATCCAGTGCTTGATGTCATGTCTGCAAGTGTCATCATCTAACTCCACTTAAATACACCCCAGTGGTTACTGTTGCACGCTGCAAGTTTGTAAGAGTAACCTGCTGAGAAGCGCTAAAACCATTTCTTCTTAGTGAATCGGTTGTTGGTTGCGTATCATGTGTAATGGTATCTGCAGTTTGTTTGTTTGTTTTCAGGTGCTATGCATTTTAGTACCTGACACAGAAATATACAACAGTGAAGTGTATGAGGAATAAAATGCAGCGGGTGCTAATGTACTCTGCCAAAAATTACTGCATGTTCTACTACAGCATCATGTCTGTAGATTTTGAAGTACACTTTAGAGGGGCTGTAAACAAGGATGAGAATGCAGCGTATTGACATTCAGCCTCCTCGGCTCCTGTGGTTTTGTGTCTAGTGAGATAATAAGCCACAGAGGGAAGTTTGGTATCCGTATTGAGCTGATCTGATGGCTTCCTCTTAAGGAAAGAGAGGCAAGAAGAGGCATCCTGTAACTCGCTAACGACCGCACTTTGTGTGTTTTTGTTGATGTTGCACAGCTGCAGCCATTCTGCCTCACTGTTAATCGGATCCGTTCCTAATTTATTTATTGTATAATTGAAATTTCTAGATATGCCCCCCACCCCACCCCCTGTTCTTATTACCACAAGCCCATCTGCTCCAGTTTTAATTTATAGTTTAGAAATAGCTCTTTAGTTACCAAAAGAGCTCTTCAGCCTTATATTAACTTTTGTTTGTCTGCGAGAAGCAGTGAGAGCGATAATTAGCTTGTGTTGTGTGTGTGAGCTTGGGGTTGAACTTAGCATGGTTTGGGCTGCCTCTGTCGAATTATTAGAACTGAAATTGTTGATACAGTGAGAAGAAATCACACACTCGATGGTCGCGAATGAACATTTCGTGCCATTATCTGCAGCTGGCTTTGTTTAATCGTATGAATATTTTAACACCAGTGTCATTTATATTTCAGGCCAGTCTGTACTTGATGCGTTCAATCAACCTGTCAATGGGCAGAGATTCAAATCCTGCCTGTGTTCAAGCACTAACCTTAAACTTTAGGCGACTATTTCTGATTTTTAACACTATGTGAAGCTAAGAGTGACAAGAGTGTGTATCCGTTTGTGTTAAGGGAAAGTATATCCCTGTTTTTCCTTAGAAATGAGCTGATGTGATACCGATACTAGGCCTCTTGTCTGAAATCGACGGCTGATATTTGTTTATGTCAGTTCAGTTTTCAGAGTTTACTGTAGTTAAGAGCTGAAAGACTTCATGCCCAACAACTGGTCTGTTTTATTGGGGAACTTAATTATTACACAGAAAAATTAAGGAGGTATAAAAACAATATCAAACATCTGTATCCATCCAGACTTTCTTAGTCGGCACATTCTCAGTTTTCCTTACTAAAGCCCACTTTGATCAGGAGTCGGCCGCACCAGAAGTTTAGCTACACTTTTAATCCCTCAAGTATATTTATTTTCGTGAAATGAAGGGCAATTTCAACAATACATCTCGTATATGAATATGAGTGGAAGATCCTAAAACGAAGGTGAGCCAAGTCGAGTAGGTACTAGTGGAAAGGTTTCAGTGCCCGTGTGTCCGGCACTTACAGGGTTGCTTTCAGCAGGACAGTGATTGACAAGACCACCTACTTTATGAGATCATTCTAGTTATGGATGGAGATTTACTGTAAATGTAACTGGACTGGGTAACAACCTGCGAGCCACGTCCAGTGTGCAGCTCTTTAAGGTATAAGGAAATGCTTATTTGTCTGATATGCTGGTTCACACTGTGCAGTCTCCACTTCCTTGAGCTTTCTCTGTTCTGTCTGATAATAAATGAGCTTTTTCTTATTGTTTCAAACCATTTTTAAATGGAGCATCCCTGTATTGCTGTGAGTCAGCCATGTCTGTAGTGAAACCAGTATTGAAACTAATACAGGCCTCAGCCTACCACTGTCTTTATACAGCCAGCTCGGTGGGAGCTTAAGTGTCACGTTCGGGCTCTCCACCTTTTTTGTTTTGCTGCTGAACTTGTGGGAATCTTGTTCTGACAGGTTTGAGTGTCTCGCCACAGGGCAGGCTATGCTTTTTTTTTTCTTTCCGTCCCCAGCTCCATCCTCGTCTCTTTTTTTCCATCCTTTAGCGTTTGTCTTTCCCATGTCTTCTCTCTTTCCTTTCTCGCCTTCCATCCGTCCGTCTGTCTCTCTGCCTGCTGGCTGAGCGTTCATTTGCCGATGTCTGTTTCATGTTTTCCCTCCCTGTTCGTTCATGCTGCGTCGTGTCGGTCCTCTCCGTCCTGATGCAAAATGACAACTAATATTAAAAAAGAAAAATGCTTCCCTGCGTCTCTGTCTATCTCTTTCCTCTCTGTCTCCCAGACTGGAATTAATACCAAGGCCTCAGAGCTGTGATACAGGGAGCTTTGTTGTGGCATGTTGTCAATCCTCAAATTATTCCACTCCGAATGTATCTTTAGCTACACCGACGATGACTCAGAGATTGATTTGGTGTCAGTTTCATACATTTATTACTTGTTGGTAGTGCTGGGGCACCATTCGCAGCGGGAAAATTTACAGTCCTCACTACTGGCCCCTCGTGAATGAACATTTAGAGGCTACAAAGTACCGTTCATAACGTCGGCCTGTGTTTGAATGGACACCAGTGTGTACGTGTGTTTGTGTGCGTCTGTGTGTGCAAGAAATTGAGTGAAACAGACAAGCAGGGAAAGAGGGAGGGAGAAATGTGATCCAGAGTTTGCATTTATGACTCAGGCCCATTCACCCAGGTTGAGATCTCTGCACACGCTCAATGCGAACACATACACACATGCGCTCTCTCTGAGACTAATGGATATTGATCCAGGAGATGGAGACTGATTGAGGTCCCTCAGTGAAGGTTTCCTCCAGGCTTAAAGCTGCCAAGTCAGACGCAGAGCAGAGGCTAAAGCCTAATGCTGCACAAAGCAGATTTCTTTTATCATCCCGTGTTTGTTGGATGGAGGCAAACGAAAGGATTGGTGCATCGCAGATCAATACAGACAAATAAGTCAAGGCTAAGGTTGTTGTCACTTTGTTTTGCTCTTTTAGCCTAGAGCGGCCAAAATCCAAAATAAATGACTAGATGAATTAAACAAAGAAGTGGTATTAATTCTGTTCTTTAATTGATCAAGTTATTAAAATTTAAGTTTATCAGTTTTATTTACTGCATTCATTTGCACAAACTGGTTTATTTTTCTACATTTCTTTCTATTTGCAATTTGAATTTTTATCAATGCAAATCAGCAAATCAATAGTTTGATTTGTAATTGAGGCATCTATTTACTTTCTCTGAGAAATGTTGGAGACTTGTAAGAGGAAGAATTAAATAAAAATGTTGAACTAGCTACAAAAATCTCCTCTGTAAAAACCAACCTAGCATGTAGAGTCATTGGCCACTGTATTAGGGGCACCATTTGCCTTTCGAAATGCCCTAATTCTTTGAGACATAGAGTCAACAAGGTGCTGTAGATATTCCTTAGATTTTGGTTTATGTTGACATTACAGCATCACACAGTTGCTGCACGTCCATGTTGGGAATCTCTCATTCCATCAGATCTCTATGATTGAGATCTGGTGGCTGTGGAGCCCATTTGAGTACAGTGAACGCCCTTTCATTTTCATGAAACCAGTTTGAGGTGATTTGAGCTTTGTGACTGTGGGTACACAGTGGGCATAAAGGGATGGACATGTTCAGCAAGGTGTGACGTTAGAATGATGCACAACTGGTATCAAAGTCTGCCTAGAAAATATCTCATCATCACCACGCCGAACCACTAATACAGGATGGGTCCATGGGTTCACGTTGTTCTGACCCTACCATCCAAATGTTCCAGCAGAAATTTTAGCTCTTGAAACCAGACAACATTTTTCCAGTCTGTTGTTGGCTAATCTTGGTGAACTTGTGCCGGTTAGAGCCCCAGCTTCCTGCTCTTAGATGACAGGAGAACAGGCCAGTGTGGTCTTCTGCTGCTGTATCTGCTTCAAGGTTCAGCATGTTGTTGGTGCATAGAAGCTCTTCTGCACACCTTGCTTGTAACAAGTTGCTATTTGAGTTACTGTTCTCTTCCTATCATCTCCAAGGAGTCCTCCATTCGCCTCTGACCTCTGGCATCGACAGGGCATTTTCATTCAGAACTGCTGCTCACTGGATATTTTCTCTTTTCCGGAACATTCTCTGTAAACCCTAGAGATGGTTGTGTGGGAAAATCCCAGCAGATCAGCAGTTCCTGAAATACTCAGACCAACCCATCTGGCACCAACAACCGTGCCACGTTCAAAGTCACTTAAAAGTCACTGCTGAAGTCCCTCATTCTGGTTTGAACTACAGCAGGTCCTGCTGACTTTGTCTACAAGCCAACGCATAGAGTTGCTACCACATGATTGGCTGATGAGATATTTGCATTAACGAGCAGTTAAACAGGCATATACTTTAACCTGTTTTTTTTTCTTATTCTTTGTTTTAATAATAAGTGTTTGCATTAAACAGCTATAACCTGCCAAATATCAGGTAATAGGACAGTAAGGGGCAAATGCAGACATGACAAGCTTGCATCCTGAAGATGGCAAAGGTGTGTTGTGTATGGCTGTACTGTTTAATTCAGTCAGAATTCATTAAATGTTTCAGAATATAGAAATCAGTGCGTTTGAAACCCAAATGTTGAGATGCTCCGTCTGAGTAATCAAGTGGAACTCGTCTCTGCACTCGGGCATCACGTGGTTCGCAGTACTCTTTGTGAAACCAGTAGTCACTGTTCTCTGTCAATGGCGTTTCACGCTAACTCACACGAGCACTTTCTCCCAATTTGTTGTTCCCACTGACCCCCGTCATTTGTGTTGGTATTGTCACGGCGTGCTACATTCTGCCTTGCTTCACTACACAGGGTGGCTGTTTTTCGTTTTACTCAGGCACACATGAAAATCAGGTAGTCGACGCATCTCAAAGTAACCACGCAGAAGAGAGTAAAAAGGGCAGAGTAAATGGGAGCCAGCTGGAGGGAAAGATGATGGTTATGAGAGTTAAAGCTTTTATTTGCCGAAGCAGCTTCAATCAAAAGCAAATGGATGGTTGAGTAAAAAGCCTTTTTGAAAAGGGCCGGAGATTAGGCTAAAACACAAGGATAAAAAAAAGCCTCTTTCTGCTTGAACTGTTCTCTTTATTGTGGCATTAAAAATGTAATGTTTCACTTAGAAAGGCATTCATCCCTTAAAATGAAGCACTAATATAACGCGGAGCACATGGCAACAAGACCAGCAGCTCAGGCACTTGGAAACCATTAGTGCTGCAGAGAGGGGCGCAAACGTCTTTACACGTGGATAAGGATGGAAATTTCAAGGGATTTCATCAACATATAAAAATTTTTATATCTGGTGCTAAAACTACAACAAATAATATCACTGAGAGCCATATGTGATCGCTTTTGTGCCAGCATTTGCTTCATGTCCCAAATAAGAAATAATCCCTGTGATATACTCGTGTTTTTGCTCAGAAAATGCTGAGAATCAGCCAGCTAGCAAAATTTGGCTTAAATAATTTAAAGTGCTTACATTTCCCATGAGTAGCTAAGTAAACACATAATCTTTTTCACCCCTTGTAACAGGTGCAGGCGCATTAAATTTTAAAGGCATTTTGCAGAGCAAGCCAGACCCCCTAAATCTGCTCTGAGGTCAGTTTGAGAGGAAGGCTAATATTTTGTTCGTTTGTTTGTTTGTTTTTTGTGGGAGGGTTTTGTTTTGTTTAAACTGTAATCTGTTGAAAGCTGAGGCGTTATCGTCAAAGTTTTGGTAAATGATTAACAGGTTGCGAAAGCCATCCTAACATCAAACAGTCGTCTTAACAATCACAACGCAGACACATAAAAGCAGCTAATCTCACACCAGCAAGGACGGCAAAGAGAAAGTAAATTAACGCTGAGAAGAAGAGGGAGAAAGTGCACTTTAGGGTTGGACAATTTGTTAAGTATTTTCAGCCAGCCTTCATCAGTCCAGCAATCCACCCCTAAAAATTGGCTGGATTAGGTTGCTTTTAGCTATCTGGAAGAAGCAGAAGAAGAATCTAGCTGCGAATCAAGAGCGTGAAGAGAGCCTGTGAGCTCAGAGAGTTGTTTAAATGGACACTTTGGGAGGCGCTTCATTTCCAAAATATAAAAAAATCAAATAATTTTGGCCAACTGGTCACTATAGGTCCATGCCTCTGGTTTTAGCATGAGGTTGCTAAACACACAGCTGTGGTTGTCAGCTTGGCTCTTAACATCTGTGGGTAAACTTTCTGCCCAACTGGCACATTGCATCATCCCGCTCAAGGCATTTGCCGCTCATCTGTGTATCGTATCACAGGCTCGTAAAGACCGGTCATCTGGTTCAGTGTCGGAATGACGTGTTCTAGTGTGCCAACTCAAGATTTGCTCCCCCGCCATCTTTTTAGCATTTTTTTATTCTGGTCGAATTTGAATTAATGTCATGAGATGAACCAAGAGGTGACTTTCTAATGGTCGTCTTGTCTTAACTGTACCAAGTTTATCAATTACGAGCAAATAGATTGAAGGGAAAAAAAGGGAGAACTTTATGAGATTATAACCAACTGATCAGCAATTTTAAAATGCAGTCCAGAAAGGAGATTAGACGCACAATTCTCCTGTGCCAAATGGATAAATGGATATTGGGAAATATCATAGTAACAGACAAAGAGGGAAAGATTATTGTTTGACCTGAAAGACTTGGGGTCCACTGCAGAAACGATCGGAAAACCCGACTCACAGATGACTGGCTGGACTATAAAGGCTGTAATTTTTCAATCAGAAGGCAGTGAGTGAAGCCATCAAGAGCCACGAAGTAGAACAAACAGCGTCACTTGATTTGTTTGTAGCCTAAAGGAGAAATGATGTCAGTGTGAACTTTTAGTTGTACACAGTAATATAATACCTAAACTCGAACAAAAAGCCTTAGATTTCTTTTCAGAGGGAACAACGCTCACTTCCTCAACAGTCAAATGCAGATAAACTAGTTTTGTACGTCTTCAGATGTGCCATACATGCCAATGCAAAATGTTCTGCAGGAGCTTACCAATCAGGGAGGACTAGTTCTGGAAATCTTTAAGTAGGGGGGGGGGGTGTGTTTCTGTATATGTGCAGTGAAGTTATGTTCCAGATGTGTGCAGTGCTTTATGCTGAACGATTAAACTGTACAGATGTATTTCTATGTGATGTGTTAGGCAGCCGAGCAGTGTGACAGTGTGATGATGTGAGCTCTAACAGCATTAGGCATTTTAGAGGTGAGAGTTCATTGGATTACACACGCTGACCTAATCCAATCTGGCGTTTTATTCTCTGGGATTACACTGTGTGTGTGTGTGTGTGTGTGTGTGTGTGTGTGTGTGCGCGTGCGCGTGTGTGTGCGTGCGCGTATGTGGCGCACATAGAGGTGGAGCAAAGGGTGGATTTGGTGTGAGTCTGTGTGTGTGGGTTTGGTGCACATAGGGGTGGAGCAAATCTGTGTGAGTCACCACCCACAGTTACACACGCACAGAGGAGGTGTGTAGAGTTAAACAAACATAATGTGGTGATTTGTAAATGTTAGCAGTGCCAAGCTAGCTGTATCCCTTTGCTTCCAGGTGCTTGTTTGTGGGTTTCAGTGGTATGAGAGTAGTTATCATCATCTGCTTAAGAAAATGAATACAGTTTTGCACATATATACATAAAAATTGGCAAAACTTTAAAGGGGTCCTACCAAGCTAATTTTCAGCTTTTTTTTCTCTTGGAGTGTTAGAGTAGCTTTGCATGATTGACAGTTCAAAATAACCTCTATTTATTTTATACTGGGGCCTGGTTTATCCTGGACTGGAGGTTGCTTGTTCTCACTGGTAAAATTGGTTGCAAAGAGGTGCACAACTCTTGACTGAAAGCCTCCTTGCAATTGCTTTGGTCAGTAGCGGATTGTTGCAGTTGTTGGTACAGATCTATTTATCTGCAAACTCTCGCCACCTGCTCCCCAAGTGGTAGTGAAACTGAGAACAGTTTGATAAAAACCAAGAACAGAGACGGTTGCCTTAAAAGTAAAAGTTGCACAACTTTTACTTCTAAGAAAAATGTTGTCTCCGTTTCTGGATGAATGAATGCTGATTGGTCAGCTGGTTATGGATTTACAGCAGGATATACTCCATACTGATGGCACCGTTTTCTAACTATACTCTAGAAACACTGTTGCATCACACCATTTTTTTATATGTGTAAAACAAGCAGCTGCTTGTTTTGCTCAGAGGTGCCCGCTATCAGGTGGCTACTAGTGGAGATCATCTCCGGGTACTGGCTTTGTGCATAAAATCAAAAGAGCAGATGCCATAAAGCGGCTTGTAGTGCTGTGATGTTGTTAATAATTTACAGTCAAAGCTGTAAAAAGTCTAAAAATTAAAATACATCCATTATCTCTGCCCCATATATTAAAAACATACAGATATTTGTTTAAAAGTGTTTCCTGCAGCTGCATAGCCCTGTCATTCTGGGGTGTCTTTTGAGTAAACTCTGTGAAACAAGAAGTTCAGTGAGTCCGTCTTCACGAGTGTTTAGAAGTTCTTTGATTAAAAATCGTGTGGTTGTACACCTTCTTTATTTACAGCCAAACAAAAAAACAAAAAGAGTCTTAAAAGGAGCATTTAGAGGAGTTTAAAGCCTGAGATTTTGGCTCGCAGGGATTAATTACACAGATGCTGACTTCATTATTTGGAACTGTTTTGGGGTTTTTGTTTTTTTCATATGAGTATCCAGAATTGTCACAGTGTCTTTATAAAACAGAGAATCCTAAATGGTATGCTTTACACAGATTATTTTATGCGAATTAATCTGTTCATGAGTGAAAAATACTTTCTGCACAGAGCAGCTACAGTTATAACTACACTGAGTGTGCCAGGGATACTTTGTTTTCATATTTAAAGCAGCATTGAGGTTTTATGCATCGCTGTATCCGGGTATGAACGTTTAACACTTGCACAAAAAGGGGGGAAAAGTCTTTTAGTGCTATAGGGACATTTTTTATCTTCCCTTTTTTTTTAATGTCCAGACTGAGTTTTCAGTCTGTCACCATGGCAACAGCAGCTATCCATGTCATCCTGTCTGACCACGTGTTATGTTTTTTTTATTTTTTGTACAAACAGGTCTATGTAAACCAGGTCGGCAAACGCCTGCACTCTCACTGAGCCTTTATGCTCGCACAGGCGTGTAAGTCACCGCCCAGATAAGAGCAAAGGCCAGCTGATAAGAGCTAATAACCACAGTGAGCTTCTGCAATCTGCAGTTCAAGGGCGGATCACGCTCTGCATTCGGTTGCATTACAAACAGATTTTGCTGTGTGGTGTGAACATGAGGCAGAGCTAAAGGGCTGCTCGTGAAGCAGCGTGGCTGTCCACGAGAATACGTGTTAATCACAACCTGCAAAACGAGGTATTTTCGTCTTTAAAACTTTTACAAGGCGGGCGGGAGTGAGGAGGGGTGTCGAGCAGCAGTTGGCCTTTACAAGCACTGTTTTCCCCCTGTTGAATTAAAGTTGCTTAAAATTAAATATAATAATGCCAAATATAGGCCATTAGTGTGGTAAAGTGTTTGTCAGATGTGCAAATGGAAATAATTTGGGCTTTTTTAAAAATCCCCCTCAGGAGCAAGTGAACAGCACACGCACGCACCTCCACACACGCACACACATATGCAAACCTCTCGCCGCTCGCTGAGTGTTTATAAAAAGGAGCTTGTCCCACTTTTTCCCTCTCATCTACCGCGCTCTCGTTCTGTAATTTCTCCGGCGCGATATCTAATTGGCGCAAGCTCGGGAAAGATTTGCCGCCCCGCCGCCGTCTTCCTTAAAAAAAAACCCAAACTGGAACAAGAGAGGCGAGCGAGTCGAGGGGGCAAAGAGAAAAATGGAGAGAGGATGGAGAAGAAGGAGACAGGAGGTACGTTTTGAGGGGAGAGGAGTCGGGGGGGGCGGGCGCAGGTTGCGAGTTGCTGTGAAATCTTGTTTGCTGATAGCTGCTGTCTTTATGCAACCTCCTAAGAGGAGCATAAACAGCCAGCTTTTGGAGCGAGGGAGTGATTATTGGGTTGTGCTTGAGCGAGATAAGAGAGTCTGCTCAGTGCAGGTGAAAGAGAAAGAAGAGAGAGCTGGGAAATTCAAAGAGAGCGAGAGAGGCAGACGTTGGAAAAACAACGAGAGAAGCGCACCTTTGAGTGGCAAACTGTGTTAATGAAAGGGGTCACTAAAAAGACTGAATTACCTCACAATTGATTTGGATCGGTTTGAAATATTTGCCGGGATCTGTGGGCTTTTTCTGAGAGCAGAAAGACTGAGAGTGAAGCGAACTAGGACAGGTCCTGAAAGACCATTGTACTCCTTTTTCTTTGGGTCTCCAGTGCATTCAAAACTGCTATCTCACTGTTGCCCTCCCCATCTCGCTCACTTCCTTTGACTACTTTTCACCTCCTTTTTTTCTCCTAGCATCGAGTAATAAAAAGAAAGAAAGAAAAGAAACCAATTCACTGCAAACATCACAATTTGTAGCTTTTTAGGTCTTAAAGCAAAAGGCTGTTGACTGCTGAGCTCCTTGAGATGGTCCCAGAGGTACCAGCCGAAATGAAGAATAGTTTAAAGCGGTGGCCTTTAGCTCTGATCTTGGGGGGCAGAGCGAGGCTTTTTTCATTGTTTTGGCATTCAGCATGGATACACCTGGGATCCATTCTGAGGGCAGATACCAGTGTGGCTAGAAACACGTCTGTAATTGATAAATGAATATAAAGTACATTCCCAACATTTATTTTCCTCTTTTCTGCCACAGTTGAGGTTTTGAGTAAAGATTGAGTCAGCTTTCTCTGGCGTGTTTCCTGGTGAGCAGCGTTGGAGTGTGGTTGATGTTTGAGTTATGGTGAATGATGTTTGGGGTTAGATAAGAGCTCTGTTTTACCTGAGTGTTTGCGTGTGCGTGAACGCCAAGCTCTCCGGACTGTTGGTCATGTATATTTTACTGCTTTCTCTCAGTAGTGTGCAAGTAAGCACGTGTATATAGTGAGGTTCGTATGCCAAGAACAAACGAGGACGTGGGAATGTCACATTCCTTGAACCTCAGATCAGTCGGAGTGATGAAAGTCATGTATATTTATGTTTCTTATAGAGAATTAATCATTCTGAAAGAAGAAATTGTGGCGTTTCTGTCCTGATCACTACTCAATCCTGCAAGCACACCGGCTGTGCTGGCAAATATATTTCATTATCTCAGACATATGACATACATATTTTTTACTGATTCTAATCTCCATATTTTGGTGTAAAATAAAGTTATTAACAGTTATTCGTTGCTTTTGACAAATTAGCAAGCGTACATGTGATGTTTTTCATCTCAGCTTCATAAAGCTGGTATGAAGGCTACTGCTAAAAATATCAGGAGCCATGAGCAACACAAAATTACTTGACTGTAGTTGTCAGGACAGGCAGTGTTTCCCACGCTTAGACTTTACTTGGGTGGAATGCCAAAGTTCGGTGTAAGCATTTGGCAACTTGGCAAAACAGTTGGCTTTGGCAAAAAAGCTCTTTATGTATTGTCATCCGCAGTTAGTACACTGGTGCATGTTTTGCTCCCTTTTATTTTGAAAGTCCAGTCACTGTTGTCGTGGACTTTAGATTATTTGGTTAAGTCTCTCATCTCCCAGTTAGAGACCGCACAGCTGGTGATGGTAGTCCTCGTTCCTCTTTGGAGAAGTTGGCTACAAACTGCAGCTCTAACCTGAATCTGCAGGGGGTATTTGACTGCTTCCTGCACCGCCGTGCACAGAACAATTACTCTATCTGTGCAACTAGAGGATTATTGCTCTGTTCTTTTATATTTTCTTTTAACAGTCAAAGTCTTCTAAAACACAGCAATATTGTTAAGCTTGCCTCTTCCTCCTTTAAAGTGCTCAGCACTACCAACACTGCTTTTGCCAGTAGTGGAGTCCTAATCTGTTGGAAGGATTTAACACTTATACTTCAGCAATGAATCTACAGTGGGGCAAAAAAGTATTTAGTCAGCCACCGATTGTGCAAGTTCCCCCACTTAAAATGATGACAGAGGTCAGTAATTTGCACCAGAGGTACACTTCAACTGTGAGAGACAGAATGTGAAAAAAAAATCCATGAATTCACATGGTAGGATTTGTAAAGAATTTATTCGTAAATTAGGGTGGAAAATTTGGTCACCTCAAACAAGGAAAATCTCTGGCTCTCACAGACCTGTAACGTCTTCTGTAAGAAGCTTTTCTGTCCCCCACTCGTTACCTGTATGAATGGCACCTGTTTGAACTCATCATCTGTATAAAAGACACCTGTCCACAGCCTCAAACAGTCAGACTCCAAACTCCGCCATGGCCAAGACCAAAGAGCTTTCGAAGGACACCAGGAAAAGTATTGTAGACCTGCACCAGACTGGGAAGAGTGAATCTACAATAGGCAAGCAGCTTGGTGTGAAAAAATCAACTGTGGGAGCAATCATCAGAAAATGGAAGACATACAAGACCACTGATAATCTCCCTCGATCTGGGGCTCCACGCAAGATCTCATCCCGTGGGGTCAAAATGATCATGAGAACGGTGAGCAAAGATCCCAGAACCACACGGGGGGACCTGGTGAATGACCTGCAGAGAGCTGGGACCAAAGTAACAAAGGTCACCATCAGTAACACACTACAACGGCAGGGAATCAAATCCCGCAGTGCCAGACGTGTTGCGCTGCTGAAGCCAGTGCATGTCCAGGCCCGTCTGAAGTTTGCCAGAGAGCACATGGATGATACAGCAGAGGATTGGGAGAATGTCATGTGGTCAGATGAAACCAAAGTAGAACTTTTTGGTATAAACTCAACTCGTCGTGTTTGGAGGAAGAAGAATACTGAGTTGCATCCCAAGAACACCATACCTACTGTGAAGCATAGGGGTGGAAACATCATGCTATGGGGCTGTTTTTCTGCCAAGGGGACAGGACGACTGATCCGTGTTAAGGACAGAATGAATGGGGCCATGTATCGTGAGATTTTGAGCCAAAACCTCCTTCCATCAGTGAGAACTTTGAAGATGAAACGAGGCTGGGTCTTCCAACATGACAATGATCCAAAACACACCGCCCGGGCAACAAAGGAGTGGCTCCGTAAGAAGCATTTGAAAGTCCTGGAGTGGCCTAGCCAGTCTCCAGACCTCAACCCCATAGAAAATCTGTGGCGGGAGTTGAAAGTCCGTGTTGCTCGGCGACAGCCGCAAAACATCACTGCTCTCGAGAAGATCTGCATGGAGGAATGGGCCAAAATACCAGCTACTGTGTGTGCAAACCTGGTAAAGACCTATAGTAAACGTTTGACCTCTGTTATTGCCAACAAAGGTTATGTTACAAAGTATTGAGTTGTATTTTTGTTATTGACCAAATACTTATTTTCCACCCTGATTTACGAATAAATTCTTTACAAATCCTACCATGTGGATTCATGGATTTTTTTTTTTCACATTCTGTCTCTCACAGTTGAAGTGTACCTCTGGTGCAAATTACTGACCTCTGTCATCATTTTAGGTGGGGGAACTTGCACAATCGGTGGCTGACTAAATACTTTTTTGCCCCACTGTAACTATCAGTTAGCGTTTAGGCAGTGCAGCTGCAGTGGAAGTAACACCAGGATAAATGCTGTCAGTGGGATGGGTACGTCACAGGACCTATAAAGATGCTTAAAGTGGGAACAGATACCCCTTTTTATTCTTTCCCCCAACTGCAAATGATGTCCTTAAAGTTAAAGTTGGTCAATACCTGAGTCAGTCTGATATCAGTCTGTGGCTGAATGGGGTCAAGTTGGCAATTATATGCAGTCTGATTCTGATAAAACAGATATTAACTGTAACAAAAAAATCACATCTGTTTGATCCTTCGTTCTGTGCTGGAGTTGAGTCCCCTTGTGTTGTGCTTATTGACACACTCATTCAGAGTGATGGCAACATGTTGATAATTTGTCTGCATTTGTAAATTAGACAGGAATTATTTTCAAAGCTTTGACAATTTCTCTGAGAGCGACTGCAGTCCGTCCAAGTCAGGCTGCGACTGTTTTCAGAAAGGTGGCCTTCTATCATGAGACTTGAGCCCTCTTGTGGTATTTGGTATTCCTCTATGGATGCAAAATCACCACGCAAAAGACCGTTATACTATACTGCATCAAGTTCCCACCCCTTAATTCAGTCAGTAGTGGTACTTTCTGTTTCCCAAATATCTGTGTATTGTGTAATGATTCATGGCAAGCAACAAAAACCCCTCTCACACAGATGATCCCTTAGGTAATATGTTGTTAAGTGCTCTCTCTGTGGCCTCTGACATTTAAACATTTTCTCCACCCTGCAGCTATATCTGCCTCTAAACTCTCCAACGCAGCCTTGACAGCTGGGTATTGCTCATTGTTTTTAAGACACTCACCTCAGTTCAGTCAGTGTGAGCCAGACAGTCGGTATTTTTAAATGAAAGGGACTCTTTCCTATTTGTGTGTGAGTCAAACGATGAGTGTGCCTGCCGAGAAGCTGAAGGCAGGGGCCCACAGAAAGGGTGGTCCCGTGTTAATGCGGGCTAAGAGTCAGAAACGGTGTGTGTCGGGACAAGAGAGAGCTGTCTGTTTTTTAAGGGGCTCCATAAGGATACAGTGCAGCCAGTGTTCAGCAGGGCTCGGTGAGTTCACTCTATCTCAGTTTTTGGGAGAGGAAAGTTTGGATTTGTTCAATGGGAATCGGGCCGTTGGAGTTTTCGCCGTGTCATTTCCTCAAAAGCCGTTTGGTGTGTATGTGTGCGAGCTCTGTTTAAGTTCATCCAAAGAGCTTGGCTGACGGTTCAGCAGTGGGCTTATCCTACTATGGTCTTAACAAAGTTGGCTCAGAGTGTATGCATGTCTGTTTGTGTGCGGTTGGATTAACCCACTGCTGTAACGGCCACATCGCAGAGGAAAAGCCTGTTTTCGTGCACACGTGTTGTGTTTTTACCCCCCCTTCATGCATGTTTGACTACTGGCTCAGCTACAAGTGTTGTTGTTTAGATTGGGATAAGCTGTGGGCTGCCACTACTGTAAGTCTGGTATTACATTGTTGCACACTGTGGCTTAAGCGGACATCTTTGGCATGGCAAATATGTGAAGTATGTAGGTGTTTGGTCTTTCTCTTGCCTTCTCCCTTCACCTCTTTCAGTCTTTGTGAAGATTTTGTTTTTCCAGGTACACGGCTTTAGAGAACATTTCCTTGATATCTTTGGCCTTCTCTCGACAGCTCGGCTCTACTTTCCCATGCAGTGTTTTGTGTGTGAGGCTGCTGTTGCCTGCAAGTTAGGTCTTGTGTAGTTTTATGTGTACTCTGCTGCTAAATGTTCATTACTGAGAACTGCCACCAGCAAAATGTTGCTTACCTACTACCTAAGCTCACAGCAGAAGATGTTTGATTTTTGCATGAATGGAGCCAGGCTGGACCTCCTTAAAGAAGACTTTTGCAAAACAAAGCAGAGTCACTAGTTTCAATCTTGGCTAAAAGTTTGAAACTAGTGCAGCTTTTGCTTTTTACTGTTCGGTCACACACCTGCAGGTGCAGATTCCTGATGGATCATTGTTTAATGAAAAATAATTGCAATCCTGTCAAAGAGTGCTATAAATCTTTGTCCAGAGCATTATTCTGCTGTTGGACTTCCTGGTTTGGATTTCATTTTCTTACCTTAAACCACCTGATTATGAACGTGGTATATGTTGGATAGATGTCTCATAAGTTTGCAAGTTCAGTGAAGAGCAGGTTTTGCTGCTGCTTTAATTAAAAGCGGACTCTTCTGGGTGTGATTTAAGGAATTTATTTAATGCGGCTTAAACTATTACTTCAGAGAAATCTTTTTTCAGCTGTAAGAGAGGAACTGTAATGCCAGTGTAGAAATTTACAGGGATGCCTTAGTGCCATCCGGGCCGAAAGGGTTTCCTGGTAAACAAAAGTGTGTCGCAACACAAATGATTTGCATGCTTTCCTCAGAGGGATCCAGGTAGCCTCTAGTTATGTCTCAAATGAGCTTCTACACTGAGGGTGTTTTCACACCTGTTTGTTTACTCTGGTCCGAATCCTTTGATGAGTTTGTAAACGTGTAGCTTTTCCCTGTGATTTGGTTTCTTTTTACACAGAGAAAAATCTAAGTGAACGCTGAGCAAACCACAACGTGTCATTACAGACCACGTGAGAATGTCCTGTCCGCTTATTGGCCAGATGTGTCTGGGAGCAACAAATGTAAATACAGGAACAAGGTGCTGCGTTCTGGACAACTGGAAAATACTGAGAGTTTACATTCATTTCACATCTAGTTGCCGACTCACACTGACATTTGAACATCTACAGCTCCTCAACACATCCCAGTACAGAAGTATTTTTACCCAAACTTGCAATGTCACACAGTACTCAGACTAACTGCACCAAGTGAGAAAATGAACTGCAGTTTGCTTTAAAAGGACTAAACAGGCAGGTGTGAAAACGCCCTAATGCTGATTTCCAGCTCCATATTTTTAGTGATGGACTCTGCTAGACTCTGCAGGATCGACAGCTCGAAGCATGTTTCCACAACACTGCTTTGCACGTAAATTTCTCATGAAGTTCTTTAAACTGAGATACGCACAGAATCAACTGTAGGCGTCGGTCACAGCACGTCATGCGTGAGTACTCCTCACCAATGAGCTTATGCTGCGCTTTGCTCAGTAATAGGATAGACAGGTTTCAGAGTGTAGTAGGTACTGCTTCCTATGTGAAAAGGCCTTTATGCACTCAGTCTAACTTGTTTGAAGCTAGCTGTTTTAGCTCCCTTGCCCTTCCTTTAAAGATACTTTCTTTTGATTGGTTGTCTCTTGCAAAGAGAGGGTCAGTAGGTAGAGATTGTGTGCTCACAGCTGGAGATCTATGCCTGGGTTGGCCATATTAGGGATATCTGCTCTCTGTGATATCATAAAGGGGGAAAATCATTCTTCTGCTCATTTATACACCGACCCTATTATTTGAAATGTTGGCCATGTTTCATATGAGCACCTACCTTAACAGTGGAAATCAAACTGCACGTACCTCAGTGCATATTGTAGATACTTGGTATAGATCATGTACTCAGTACCACAGTCAGCATCTCTCTGCCTCAGCGCAGCGATCTGTACCATTAAACAGGAAGCAGCAATCCTGAGTCAGAATAGATCGAGCATGTGTCAGTGAGTCAGCCAGTCGAGCGTCCACCCTGTTTACATGTTGACAGCACATGACGCTGACGGTATCTTCCCCTCCGTCACAGCAGCGGCCTCACTCACTCACAGGCTATAGGCTGCATCAATGGACTGATTGTTGAATTTGCAGAGAAACCACCGGGCTTTGGTCATGAGTTATAGGCTGATGAGAAGATGACTCCGGCATGCTCGGGTCCGGTGTAAGCAGAACATGCTGTTTAGGGGTCGTGGGAATCATCACGTTCCTGGTGCCTTGCTATAATGTTTTACTAGTTAAGGGAGGAGAGCATGATGAAGGTAGTCTCTTCCCCCCATAGTAAGGTGTTTCCTGTGACTAAGGCAATATCACTTCTCTTATTAATGTTGGGGATTTTTCCATCCTAAGTAATGCGGAAGCCCTTTCAAGACAGCCAGTTCTTGTTTATCTTCTTTATCCAAGGCTTTGCTGGTAATAAACAGTGTTCTTAATTATTGAGATTTTTTCTGGCAGTTGATTAGTCTTCTGTTTTTTAGCCACATTGATGGCATGTTAACCTGACAAGTTTGTGTTTGTTGTGCTTTGGAGTTTTAAAGCCTCAACAAATATGGGATGGTTTTTCATGGAATTGATCGCTAACATTCTGATCCTGCTCAGATCAACTTTAATCACTTTGTAGCATAGAGCGTAGTTGTTATTATTCCACTACTTTACCAGAAACTGTTAAAACACAAACTTTCCTTCAGCCGTACTTACCATTTATTCTATTTAATAGCAAATGTAGGAGCATTTTAACTGGAAGTGTTTATGATACACTGGTATTGATAGTAACTCTGATATTGAAAACAACATTCATATGATGTTTATCATTAATGCTGTTAAAGATACAATGTTCTTTTAATATGTTTTCATGTAGTCATGCTTACAGGACTTCTTTCCACTTCGTTTTGAGTGAATTCATTTGCCAAATTCGTTTTGGCTGCGATGTGTATTTTTATTTCTGTGTCATGCATTTTAATTGGGGATAAAAACAGTTGCTCTTTTTTTATCTGTGTTTCTACAGATGGATCCCTCCCTAAAGAGCCAAAAGGAGATGTATCGAGCCAGATAGCAGGTAAAACATAAGATTGTTTTTTTTTCTAGCAAGGCCCGTTTATATCCATGTGTGTGCTGGTGGTGCAAGAGGGGAGTGTATTTTACTGAGGGTGGAGGGTCGGGGAGGTCGGTATATTTCAAAAGAAATATGGTGTGTTTGGTGTATTTTTACATGCACACGAGCAGACTAAAGCCCTTTTACAGATGTAATGTAGACCTTTTTTAAATTTAAAAAGTATTATCCTGCTAAGGGTTTTAGCATACATTAAGTGGGTAAAGAGATGTTCTCCAGAGATGTTCAGTCAGATTCAAGTCTGGCTGGGTCACTCGGGGACATTGACAGAGTAGTTCTGAAGCCTCTGCTTTGGTATCATGGCTCTTTGCTTAGGGTTGTTGTCCTGTTGATGAACCTTTGCCTCAGTCTGAGGACCAGCGCGTTTTGGACCAGGTCATCATCAAGGGTGGACCTGAACATTGCTGGATTCACCTTCCCTTGACCGTAACTAGTGTCCCACTGCTGAAAAACATCCCCCAGCTTGATGCTGCCACCACCATGCTTCAGTTTAGGGATGGTATTGGCCAGCTGGTGAGCGGTGTCTGGTTTCCTCCAGATGTGATACTTTGCATTCAGACCACAGTGCTCAAGCTGGGTTTTATCAGACCAGAAAATTGTTTCTCATCCTCTGAGAGTCCTTCAGGTGTCTTTTAGCAAACTCCAGGTCATGTCATGAGCCTTTTATTGAGGAATGGCTTCAGCTTGGCCACTCTACTATACACCCCTGATTGTTGGAGAGCTGCAGAAGTGGTTGTCCTGCTGGGAGGTTTTCTTCTCTCCACAGTAATGCTGGAGCTCTGCCAGAGTAAGCATCAGGTTATTGGTCACCTGCCTGACCAAGGCCTTTTTACTTCGATTGCCCAGACTGGCCAGCCAGCTGTAGGAAGACTTCTGGCGGTTCCACAGTTCTTCTGTTTTCAGATGATGGAGGCCACTGTGCTCATTACTATCCTCAATGATAAAGACAGGTGTTTGCCTTTCCAAATCATAGCCAGTCGACTGAATTTACCACAGGTGGGCCCCAATCAAGTGTCAGAAACATCTGACAGATGATCACTGGAAACAGGAGGTAGCTGAGCTCGATTTGTATGTGTCATGGAAAAGGCTGTGAATACATGTACTTGTTATATTTTTGTTTTTCATTTTTGATAAATTTGCAAGAATTTCAAGCAGAGTTTATTCACTTTGTCATTATGGGGTGAATACTTTTTGGATGCTCTGTTAAATTTCGCCCCTGTTCCTGTCCATTCTCTTGTCTGCTGGTGTTGGACATTGTAAGGTTCTTGTCTGATGAAGGGCGGTTCAATGCTCTGCCCCTCCCAGTATCAATACAGGTCATTGTCATCCTAAATCTCACATGTCCTCACTTTTCCTGTCATCCTCGTCTCCACCTCTCCCATCTATTCCCAAAACATGCATGATGTGGACAGCTACCCATGTCTGGCACCTCTCCCCATAGCTATAACAGGCTATTAGCAATGAGTTGAGATGGACACTTACGCTGCCTGCTCCATGATTTATTCACACAAACTGCCATTCATTCAGAATCACTCACCCTAAATGACCTTTTCCTTGTGTCCTTTCTCCAATCAGTTGTACTAAATCTTCCCTTTTATTATCCTCATGGTGCAGCTGACACTTAAAAAGTAGGCTATGTTCCTCATGTGAGGGTTAATATGTGCTGCTGAAACGACACATTTAATGACCAATTTGACATATAAAGTTATTTCTGCTCTGTTCTTCAGTGAGAAATTTTACTATTTCATAGGAAATTAGAATAGAGCCATTTGTGCAAACCTCTTAATTAGAAACTCTAAGACTATCAGCAGTATTGGCTTTGTAAAGAGAAACAAAAACAGCCCTCAAATTCTACACACAAAGGAGGACAGTGAGTTGGCAGGTTGCTCCAAAGCCTCAGGGTCTTTATAGAGAAAGCTTCAGTGCCCGTAGGAAAAAGGCGATGAAAGCAACACAAACGCGGTTATATCTGAAAAACACTTGGCTTTAGTGTGACTGTTTAGCCTTTCTGCATGGTGCTTTTCTTAAGCATCCTGCTGCTTAACAGTTATCACTTCGTGGTTTAGACTAGGTGGTGGGTGGGGGGGATTATGTCTGTCCATCTGTTGGGCCTCCTCATCCACTGGTCTGACTGGGTGACTGGAAAGTGGGTTGCAAGGGATGGGAGGGTGAGGCGAGTGCTCTTATGTAATGATGTTAAAGCTTTCGAACCCTGACAGATGTGCTTTCTATCACTGTCTCACTCTCTCTCTCAACCCTTTTCGTCTGTGTCTGTCCAGAAGTACCCGGTGTAATCTGCCTCAGTGCTTGTTGAAATGATTTGGCATAAATCTTCAGCAATCAGCTGCAATCTGCAATCTGAAAGCATCGCCTCAAGATGGCGTGTTTGAGCAGATTGGAAGAGCTGAAGCACAAAAATGCTGCAGGAGTGTCTGATCTGCAGCAGTCGTCTGTAGAAGAGCCACTCCTCTGTCACTTACTGTGTAATCTCAGTAAGTGACAGGAGCAACGTGTGGAAGGAAAATGAGTTTTTATTCTCACTATTACAGCAGTAGAAGGGTTTTTTGGGGTGGAGGGTTAAAAAACAAACAAACAAAAAAACAAAACAACTTGTTGTTGTAACGGTCTTTTTCTCTCTGTCTCGTCACGGTTCGTCAGAATAGGATCAGGTGGCATTAAAAGACCCGGCCGACTGAACTCTTGGCACCAATAACAAGCTGCCTTTTCTTTCTCTCTGTCTCTCTCGCTGTCTTTCTTTTATTCCTGCTTCCTCTACTCTCCCTTTTCCCTTCTCCCCTGCTGTGTTTGGGTCGCTGGGGTAACCCTGGCCTGTTTCTCGCTCGGTTAGCCTACCCTGCTATTAGAGGTCTGGATGGATGGGGAGAACAGGAAGAGGCGGGGGTAAGGGAAAGATGGTGTGCGCTCTGTCTCGGTCTCCCAAGCCAAAACTCTGATTTGGGGACACAAAGGGGAAAATTGGGAAGGACACGGAGAATCTGAACGGACTGGAAACAAACACCCAGGCTGTGCTGTTCAGTCTTGAATGCTGTCAATTCGGTGTTTTAGATCGCTGCTCGTTTTCATCAACGGCAAATGATTTTCACTGCAATGAAAGTGCTACACAGATACCTTATCAGTGTAAGGGTGGTAAAGGGAAAGTAGTGACACTGTCCCTGTATTGGATTGAAAGAGTGCATTTGATGCAGAATTTACTTAGATGGCACCTAAACATGACTAATTGACCAGATGAACACGTTCTTACTTAAACTGGTTTCTAACTTTGTGTGTATGTACAGTCAGTGTGAGCTGTGGCCACAGTGAGGTCATTGTTATATTGGCACAGCAGCCAGTCAAAGGTAAGCTGTGCAGCAGCTAATCAGAGCTGCTTCAGTAGGACTGATAGATGGGACATGAGCCATTTGTCAAGAATTCAAACCACATATAGACAAAAGAAGATTGTTCTTTTCATCTGCACTGATCTGGCGTTGTGGCTCTGTTCTGAGATCTCACAGAACAGGAGTCTGTGGCAACAGATATAACTGTGATAAAATCATAAACGGCACTAAAGGCAGAGCTAGGGCACAGGTGGGCTATTAAGCTGCTTGCAGGTTGTGCAAAAGTAGCAGCTCAAGTAGTCCATTAGGCCCTGGTCACGCAGACGCAGAGACCTGTAGGCGACTGCATGGCAACCACCAGTTGGTAGGGAAAAATTAGCATTAACTGACTGGTTTTGGGTGATTGCTGGAGGTTGCTGGCAGTCTCGAAGAGGAAACCTCACTGGGAATGCTTAGGTTGCTAGCAGATTGTCACATTTAGTTTGTAGAGAAGACTTTTGTGCAAAACTCACTGACCAATCACCAAGTGGTTGTGAAACTGTCTTTGTCATTCTTCAAAGCAGAAGCTGCACATTTTTTTTTTCATTTTTTATTTGTTTTAAATGGGTTGATTTTAGGATAAAAATCAGCTTTTACTTTGAAGATGGACCTTCTCCATTTCCAAATGGGGTTGCACCCCTTTAGTGGTTAGTGAGCATTTGCAGACTGCTTGCAACTAAGGCAATCACAAGGAGGTTTTTGGTACAGCACCCTCTTTGTGGCAGTTTTCCTCCTAGCAACCAGAAGTTCACCAACCAGTCTCTAAGTGTGGCGGAGGCATCTTATGTGATATGTAGAAGTGTATCTGCTGATGTGCCTGCCTAAAACTAAGCAAAATGGCATCATTGCATTATAGAAACATTGCAGAAGAACATTAAAAGTAACAGAGGAGTTTAACCAACTGCTGACAAAAAGACAAATACAGTCGATTCAGTAGAGCTGGAACTGCAGTCACACCTGCGAACACTTGTGTGTCATGTTTGTTATTAAGTGCGATACAGCCAGGTTAGCTGTAATAAATGGTAAATGGCCTGTATTTATATAGCGCTTTTCTAGTCCCTAAGGACCCCAAAGCGCTTTACATATCCAGTCATCCACCCATTCACACACACATTCACACACTGGTGATGGTAAGCTACATTGTAGCCACAGCCACCCTGGGGCGCACTGACAAAGGCGAGGCTGCCGGACACTGGCGCCACCAGGCCCTCACCAGAGTTGCAAAGGGGGAGGAGAGCTGCTGTTGTTCCCCATTGTGTCTCCCTTTCTGTTTGTTCTTAAAACAATATTCTTAATGTGTTTAACACAGAAAAGCAGCACTCTGTGGAACAATGCTAGGGGCACTGTAAACTTCATATGCAAATTGAGGGGGGGGGGGAGCTTGAGAAGCTTAATATTTACTAAGGAGGTAAGGCTTAGCAGTTTAGGATTTATCTGAGATGAATCTGTCTGGAAGATTATAGTCTTAAATGTATTTCATTTAGATTTTTCTAGTACTGCTTTTTCTTCATAGGAAAGGAAATGCCTTCAAATTAACATTTAGACCACAGGAAACATAAAATAGCTTAATGCACGCTTCGGTTAAATCAATTTAAAGTGTAGAAATGAAATTAAATCCATTGAGCGTGTAGTATTTATGAGTAAAATGGGCATGCAATCAAATAAAATTGCTCTGTCTGGTATCTTTTTTTTGTCATGGAGACACTGCTGTCCACTCCTTTATCCCAGAGGAATTCCTGCCAGTCCCACACATCCCTCAGCAGGGAATTTATGGCACGCTGTGAATGTGGGAAGTCCACAGCTATGCACTGATTCACACTCTTGCGCGCGAATCTGGTTTCTGTTGACCCGTAACAGCTGGTTTAGGAGCGATGGCTCCCAGTCAGCTGCTGGATAGCCCTCATGAGATATAACTGATCTTTAATCTCACAGGAAGATGCTGCGAGTGTTTCCTCCTCCTCTCAGCTGACTGTACCACCCGTCCCATCTGTTGGTGTGCACACAGCTGTCGCATTCTGTCTTCATATTGAACTCAGAAACACACACACACACCGACCCCTGAGGTATTTGTTACAGTGCCTCTGGGGAAGACTTGTTGTTGTTGTTGTTGTTGTTGTTGTGGTGTTTAGCAAACTGAGTAATGCCCACTCAGAGGCCACTACAAATCTCAGGCCTCTGAGGTGTGTGCCAAGTATGTACATATTGTAACACAAGCACAGCCCAGTTCCAGTCGTGGCCTGCAACGAAGAAGAACTGGCCGTGATCCGGGAGTTTCAGCAAAGGATGATGGACATTCCTGGCATCACCCCCATGGGTGTAGTCATATCAGTGATAACTTTGTCTCGCCCACTTCATACAGCACAGGCGACACGGGAAATGTTGGGACTTTTTGTTGCCTTGGAAAAATTCACCCAGGTGTGCTTTTTTTTTCGTCTTATGGGATACGGTTTTCCTCTGTCTCGACTTCTCAGATAATTCTTCATTTAGTGATTGGCATTGGACGCCAGTTTCCCTGAATTCCTGAATGTAGACATCATCAGCAAGGTAATGACCTCCTCATTGGTAGCTAATGGCTTATTGATCATAAAGAAAAGAGGAATGTAATTTGTTTTTCACAGTTTGTCATTGAATTGGAAAAGTTCAAATGAACACTGGCTGTGTACTTCATTGCGCTGTACTTCATTGCGCTGTGAATGGATCGTAAATTTTCTTGTTAGGCTGTTTGATGACTCTCGTAGCAAGCACTTCCTCGAATTCAGCATTCCAACGTGACTCAGTTAAATCATTGGTTGTAACATAAACTCTGTGACATCATAGGTCCTTATACAGAGTCATGGTTGTATTTAATACACTGTCCTCTTTAAGTTTTAAGAATTCTTAGACTTGGTGAACTAAAAACCAATTTGCATGAATTTCTCTGCACTTACTGAACATTGCATGTAGTGCTGAAATGTAGTTACTATACTAATACTTTAATCAGACGATTAAAGTTTTGTAGGTCCCTAGAATTAAATCACATCTGTTTAATACATTAAAGATGTAGCAATAACGTGCCATTAAGCACCAAATTGCAAAAGTTACCTCAAAGTGCTTTAGATTGTTAGCTAAAGAGTGAAGACAGTGGGAAGGAAAACCCCTTCTAACAGTAAGAAACCTCCAGCAGAAGCAGGCTCAGGGAGAGGCAGCCATCTGCTGTGACCAGTGAGGGGACGGAGACGAAGGAAAAGATGCACAGTGAAAGCGAGGTGAGATTAGATTAATAATAACTAATGTTTAATGCAGTACTTCGTGCTGTTTCTGGTTCTTCACTTTAGCCCAACAGAGAAGACAGAAATCCTGATATATAAAGAACTTCTTTGTAGTAAAGAGATAAACATAACAACGCTCCATCATCGGGTCATACTTTGTTCCTTTTCGTTTTTCTGCTTCTTTTTTGTCAAGTGAACACAGCTATGATCGGTCTTTTTGGTGTGCAAGTCCCACTTTCAACCAGTCAGCAATCTGTCTTGGCATACCATCACCATCGAGTTAAGTGCTGTTGGCTCTTGGGAGGAGGTGCCGTAAATCCAAGTCGATACAGTCAACGTTTACATATACAGTCCCAGCCTCTACTAGCATAGGTTAATACTGAGCGGCTGCAGAGCAACAACATGGGTGATTTGAGCCGATTGAAGCAAGTACCTATACGAGTGAAGGAAAAGCACTCGATTGACATATGGCAATCTGCTAAGTACCTTAGAGGGTTAGCTACAGTAGCTGCAAAGCAGTGAACTATGAGAAGATCACTTTGTACGTGGGCGGAGCTGAAGCGTTTTGCCTACAACCTCACGACTCACTTCCTGTGCTAAGCGGCTTCTCCTCGTTCATAAATGCAGTGCAGGCATATTATAATTGCTGCCCCTCCTGCACGTTGAGGATTACCTCCATTTACCTGTCTCTCCAAAAGACAGACAGATTAGCAGCTCACCTAATGCCACACGAGGTTCTCACTGTTTATCCACAGAGCCCAAGTGTCTGCACCGGTAACCCAATTTCTCCTTGGAAATGTTTGCTCCAGCTTTCCATATGGATGTGTAGACATCACCAAAAATGGGTGGTTTTGGTTGTCTGCAGGGTTGGAATATCTCCCCTCAGGAATCTCAGGATTAGCTTCAGCTGCGGCAGCTCTGCCCGCAGCGGACTGGGATCCCGTCGGCACATCAGCCAGTCACTCTATGATTAGATGATGCTGCGAGTGGGCTGCATTTCTCCAGCAGCAGCCGAAGCCAAATCCACAGCAATTTATGGAGGTTTTACAATTTAGGGAAGAATTTTCAAGCATGGCTTGCTGGACAGCCAATCACAAGTGGCAGTATGCTTATACTGGTTCCTCCCTCGTCCCACTGACAGGTACAGTGTTGCCTGTCTGGTGATGCACAGGAGAGGGGGACGTAGAATCTACCATGCAGTCAGCACCATCCTTTCCTTTGTGCTCTTCCTCGTCATTCCTCAATCAACCCAATGGAAACTGAACTTAGTCGTCCCTCCATCGTTCCCTGACGTCTACTTTATTCCTCCTTCGCTGTCATACACCGCTTCTCTCTTTCCTCAGCCTAGTTATGACACAATGATGTGTTTCATTAGCTTACTAATTTTCCTGGTTCCTCCTAGTTGGTTTTGTTCATCATTTACCCAGAAACCCTTGTTCTCCAGTCTGCTTCTGTGCGGGTGTGGGTGTGACCTGGCCACTCTATATTTAGCTGCTGTGCCACTTTCTCTGTTCCCAGAGCACTGCAGAGTGCTGGGAGGTGATGGAGGATGGGGTGGCTGTGTCTTTAAACTTACCTTTTACTTTTGATGATTAAAGAAGAAATCCACCCAAAATACTGCTCAGATAAACTCTGGAAATAAGAAGGTGTGTGTGTGTGTGTGTGTGTGTGTGTGTGTGTGTGTGTGTGTGTGTGTGTGTGTGTGTGTGTTTTGGTCAGTCTGCGTGAAACCTTAATCTGATAAAAGTCGCCGTACAGTAGCAAATTCAAACAACTACAAGGCCTCACTGTGCGCTCTTTTTACACGCTCACACTCTTCCAAACACGCAGCGGTTTTCTGCTCGTCTCTTGTCAACATTAGGTTTTTCATTGACCTTTGATTATCCTCCTGCTCAGTGGCAGCCGGCCAATCAGACAGCAGGTTTGCAAGCAACATCAAAGATTGTCTTTGCTTCAGAAGATGAATCACTCTGTGGTGAAAACATGCTGACTTATCTGTTTGTGCGCATATGCTGCAGTTCACCTCGATAAGCGCGCTTCTTGAGCATTTAGCTTGGCATCGCTGCTGTAAATAAGTGGCGCCGATAAACATCACGCTCGAGCTAAGCTGCGAGGTAATGTTCAGGGAGCAGCGTGTAGGCAGCTGCTACAAAAGCAGCTTTCTTGTAATTTAATGGCCGTATTGTCACATGATGACCACAGCATTAGACAATCTGTTCCAAAGCAGTTGTATGTGTCGCGTAAGGTTGTAATTCATAGAAAGTATGATCATTTTCATAGCTGGTCTAGATCAGTGATGTCAAACTCATCTTCAATCAAAGGGGACGTACGGCACATATAGCTCATAGGATAGATCGAACTGGTGAAACTCTGCCTTCTGTCAATGTAAAGACATTTAGACACTTTTAATTCCTGAGTTATCCTTGTATAAGAAAAAAATTTGTTTTTTTGTTTTTTTTTTAAATAGCACAGCTCAGTTTTTCTGAAGTCACTACTGGGCCAATTCTGGCTCCCAGGTCACATGTTTCACACCTCTTTGTCTAGAATATGAAAAGCATTTATCCCAGTTTTCTAAAATCCAACCAAACCTTGTCATGTAAGTCAAAACAAGTAAATGCTCACAATTGTTATCGGTGTTTACAATAAATATACCTTGAATAGGTGTTTCATTTCTTGCTAATGTGTTAATCACTCAATGTAACATTAAAAACACCTAGAAGAAGTATAAACATTTTTTAAGTGACTTTTTTCAGTTCTAACTCCACTACACTAGCTTTACATGAGTTAACAAACAAAACAATCCCTGTTTATCTTTTACTTGGGCCCTCTGCAGCTTCTCAGTTCCTCTGCCTGAAACAAGCTGCCTTAGCTCCCTTCCCCATGACTTTAAGACGTCTTTCTTCTGATTGGCTGCTCGTTGTAAACGGAAGCTGTGATCAGCAGGTCGGTAGGCCAAAGCTTTGTGCCTGAGAGGACCATGTTGGAGTGAGCCACTCTCACTCACATTATAGAGAGTTAAGGGTAGAAAACATCACTGTTTGTTATGACGGTGTGTTGTTGGAACATACCGTCTGTGACAGATGAGAAAAATAGGCTAACTTTTACCCATATTGATAGCACATTTAGCGATTCCTAATACCTTGTGTCCTAATTTTTCATAAAGAGACTTAAAGGTAAAGCTGCCGATGCAGCAGGATCATATGGAGAGAGGTGGGGGTGAGCCTTTCCCAGCTGTCGTAGGGTGAGGCAGGGTGTAGCCTGCACAGGTCTCCAGTCTGCCACAGAATAACTGTGAATGTCTCACTGGCTGCAGCTTCTCAAACGTGACAGATGAATGCCTCTTTGACATTTTGGAACCATCCCTTTTTTGGCTTTAAGTGTTGCTCGGACAACCCAAGCTTACGTCTTTTTAAGTTTGATGAAGTCAAATTTGAAACGCAGCGATCAATAAATAATCCTGAGATTCAACCCAGTTTGACTCCCCCAGCGCTCTCCGTCTCCTCAGAGAGCGGATCTGGACCATGTGCAGCTCCCAGAAATAGAGCCAGAGCAAGCGCTCTCTGTCTGCACTCCCCTCCTCTCATGCTTCATCTATAAAGAGCTACAAGCTCATTCTCTACAGAAGCGCAGTGGGAAATGTAGTTGATCATGCTAATTTGTTTTTTGTGGCACCCTGAGGGAGGGAAGGAGACAAATGAGAGGAGAGAAGAATAGTAAAAATAGAGACAAGTCCTGATTCTCATCCATCTCCTCCGGTGGCAGGAATGAATTAGCATCTCATTAGCATACAGTCGTAAATACGACGCCATGCAGAGACCAGAGACTGGAGTGCAATTTCAAAAACACTTCAGTGCCCGAGAGGGGTGTGTTTCTGAGCGTTTGTTTATTATTTAATCTTATTGAAGGTACACGTATTGAAGGTGCTTGAGAGGACGCAGCGTAGGGCTCTTGAGTTTAATTTGTAGTACTGCGTTCAATTTCCTCTGCAGCGGGTAGTGTTATTATTTACGTTAGCTCTGTCATCACGAAGCTGAGCTGGATTTGGAGCTGATAAATCTTGGAAAATGATTAATGTAACTGAACTCTCAGAAGGAGACAAGACTTAAAATTGCCAGAACTATGGAAATAATACCAATGGTGTGTGTCTACACACTTACTGCACAATAATGAGCTAAATACAGTAACTGCTTGTTACATTTTCTGTCATGGAGGTAGTGTACGTGAAAAAATCCATTATTTCTTTATATTTTCCTTCCAAGAAGCCAGTCTTTGTTTTGCTTTATTTAAAGTGGGTTTGAACAAGGCTTTAAGGTTTTCTTGGACATCGGCTGCTTTCTCACTTTAGTCTGTCGATATCTGGAGTTCGTATCTTTAGGCAGTTTTTTATTAGCAGCCTGTTTTGTTTTTTGTTTTTAACTGAATCTATGATAAATAATGAAATCACATTTTTGCACCAACGTGGTGATTCCCAAAGAGTTCCTAAAACTTGGCAAATCTCTGCATGGTGTGGAGTGTGTCCTGCAGGGCCTGGAAAAATGGAGGGTAACAGAAGTGGGAATATCCAGGGAAAACCATGTGGCCCTTCAGTTGACCCATCTTTTATTCACTGAAACCTCATCAGAAATGATCACAGTGGAAGGGTGGCTGTCAATTCAGTTCAGTTTTATTTATACAGCATCAAATCACAACAACAGTCGCCTCAAGGTGCTTTATATTGTAAGGTAGACCCTTCAATACATGCAGAGCAAAACCCAACAATCATATGACCCCTATGAGCAAGCACTTTGGCAACAGTAGGAAGGAAAAACTCCCTTTTAAAAGGAAGAAACCTCCAGCACAACCAGGCTCAGAGAGGGGCGGCTGGTTAGACAGGATAAAAGACACGCTGTGGAAGAGAGCCAGTGATTGATAAGAAGTAAAGATTCAATGCAGAGGTCAGTTAACACAGAGTGAGTGAGAAATGTGACTGAAAAAGAAATACTCAGTGCAATAGGTATAGGCCCAGCAGCCTATACCTATTGCAGCATAACTAAGGGAGGATTCAAGGTCACCTGATCTAACCCTAACTATATACTTTAGCAAAAAGGAAAGTTTTAAGCCTGATTTTAAAAGTAGAGATAGTGTCTGTCTCCCAAACCCAAGCTGGAAGCCAGTTCCACAGAAGAGGCTGAAGGCTCTGCCTCCAGCTTTCTTCTTTTAAATACTCTAGGAACACAGAGTAAGCCCGCAGTCCGAGAGTGAAGTAGTGTAATGGGGTGATGCGGTATTATAAGGTCATTAAGATAAGATTGTTCAAGACCTTGTATGCGAGGAGGAGTATGTTGAATACAATTCTGGATTAGGAAGCTATTCAAGAAGCTATTCTTAAGGAAGGGAAACAGGGAGAAGGTATACAGAATTGGAAAAGAACTTGGCTGAACAGTGGTTTTCAGCCAGTGGTGTTGGAAATCTTGTCAAAATTGATGGAAGTATGGATGCAGAAAAGTACCATCAGATTTTAATCCACCTTGCGATAATATCTGGTTGCATCTGATTGGCAGCAGCTTCATTCTTTACCCTGATAATGATCCCAAACACACTGCCAGGGCAGTAGAAGCTTACCTGGACAGGATAACACACAAAGGAGCACCATCAGTCATGTTACAATAACTCTGTGTACCTATTTCCCACTTTCCTAGCAAAATGTAAGAGTGGAGAGTGGCTCAAGATTTTTGCACAGCACTGTATTATCTTTGTGCTAATCCATACACTGTGTTTACAGTGCATATTACTGCCAAACACCTACCTGCTGCCATGCTGTGGAGTTATATTTCTGGAATCGCCCATAAGGGGATAGATGTACACCATTACACACACTGAAGGTTTAACTCAGTAAAATAAATCAGGCATGACTCTGACACCCAGGTTGACAATAAAAAGGAGGCAAACGTCAGCGGGACACAGAGTGTCAAGGAGAGAATAAGAGAAAAAGATTCACATGGGAAATATAACTCGTCTGGGCCATCAGTCATATAAACTAGACCTCTGCTCTGTCTGAAGGACAAAATTGGGGCTTATTCTGCCTGTGTGTGTTTGTGTGTGTGTTTTAAGGCCGTGGGTTTAATCACTTCAGGGATTTCTGTGTTTACAGGAGTTGCTTGAAAAGGTTTGCTCTTATTGACTATCCCCGTCCAGCTGTTCACTCTCTTCCGGCAAGGTGTCTCTTGTTTGACACCGTCACACCCATGAGGTTCAGCTTGACATTTCCATGGCGACAGTTTACAGCCCACATTATCACTGTAGGGTTTCTCTCCAGTTTATTCTCATTATCTATTCTAGACAAACCAGTATGTAAAACACATCAGTCGTTATGGTCTACACCAGAGGAGTTTTTCCGGCAGTATCGGAGAAGCCGCGATGAAGAGAAAGTTTATGCTTTCATGAGGAAACCAAAGGGTCAGCCACCATTGTGTGATTCATCAGTGAATACAAGCAAGTACTATTTATAGGAAAATGTCAGTCATTGGGAGACTGAGAGAGGAAGCGGTGAAGGTAACTTTATTTATATTCATGTTTTGTGGCTGACAGCTCGATGGCCTTCAATAACCGTGCCATTTAGAAATCATCATGTTTTCCTCAGATAGAGGAAGGGGAATTAGGAAAGTCGAGATGCTTTCTACATTCGTTGCTGACAGTCAGTTGGAGTTGCCCGGGATTTATGGGTTGCAGTCGCAGAGACAGAAGTGCTTGTGGTATTAAAACACACAGTTGTGTTGGGCTAATAAGGAGGCAGGCTTTGTTACTTATGTAGCAGAATCATTTGTTTTGTGGCTTTATGGTTAACAGTGTTTGTCTCTTGCCTGCCATTCCAACATTTTGTCAGCCACCTTTTCTAGAAGGTCAGTCGTAATGACCTGACGACCCCTAAAACCACAATGAGGTTGACATTTATAGATATTTGATAGACTGCTGTGCACTTTGGTGCTGACTTTTATAGTCCTGCAAGGTGAATAAAATGCAGTCAATTTGGCAATCCGTAGACTTCATGTGTTATAGTCATCTGTTGATATATAGTACAGTGTAGACTGTGACGACTATGATTGGTCCGCTTGGTGCCATTATGACTGTCCAATAAAAACACAGCACACTACTTTATAATTCTTAAGTTAGACAGGAATCTTGAGCTATAACAGCTTTAATCAGTTGCAACATCACCCTCTGTATAGCTGTGTCTGAGCTTCTGTGCTGGACTATCTTACCTGTACATTTACAAAGGACAAAGAAAGCAAAACGAATATGTAAAAATTCCAACACTAATCCCTTAAAAGTAAATGCTGCCCAGCTGCCTCGCGCTTTCAGAGTGCCGCTTGTTCATTTTCGTTACCTCCAACACAATCTGCTTGCAATCAAAGTTGCAGTGATTACAGAGTGACGTGGACATAGAAGATATTCTTATTGAATTGAATAATTAGAGTTGTTATAAAACAACTCTGGAAAAACAGGATCAAAGTCCGTGTCACCACGTGGTAACCATCATGGTAATAGCTCTGCCCTGGTATGTGAGCCGTTATTTGCAAAGCCTGTATATAAATGAGTAAAACATTCAAAACTTTTATGCGAACCGTATTCGCCATTCTCATTGGTCGTTGCATCAGTCGCTCACCTGGAAGTTGAGAAAAGTTTGTCTCTGGTCGCCTGTGGATGCTCCGCTGTGGTCGCCACGTTGCTTTCACTGTGAACACAGTACATATGCTTTCAGTGACTCTCTTACCCAGGGGTGGGACGAACTATGTATGTGTGTCTGCTGTGCTCTCTAACTGGGAAGCTCTTATTTTTACATGTCAGGTGAATATGTTAATCGCTACACTGCAGAGCAAAGTTTAGTTAAAGGTTCCTTTATGTTTAATCTTCATAGTCCAAGCGTTTCCACCACTCAATGTTTGGTAGATGTGAAAATTCACCAGCTACTCAGAGTCTTTTTCAATAAATGCGACATTTTATTATTACTCTAGCTGATGGGAGCTAAAGTGGCCTGTGACATTTAATGTTTCTTTACCCCGTTTCACCTCTGCTACACTAAGAGCTTTAGCAGCTCTGCGTCTGGCCTCACAGTCTCACCATTACTGTTTCTGACCGCTGTCTCATTGTGTGTATGTGTGAGCGTGAGAGCGGGAATCTTACAGACTTTTTCCTCTTGATGCAAGCAATCCAAAACTGGGACTGAACACGCTGAGTTTTAAAAGCTGCAGATCACCAGATTACAACTAGACAAAATCTGCTCTGTCCCAAATAATCTGGGCTCTTCAACTGCACAAGAACGGGGAAAAAGGGAAAAGCTTTTTTAAATTTCGTTCTTGTATTCAAACCCCATGTTTTCTTTCCTCGTCTCTTCACAGGTTTCAGGAGAAATGAGGAGATGAGAGCGATGGAGGTGCTTCCCATCCTCAAAGAGAAGGTTGCCTTTCTGTCAGGTAAGGTTATGTGTGTTTGTCTGGTCTCAAAAATGTACCACCCCCTGCTGTCTGATCATGGCAAATAAAGCTAATAGAGCCTGATGTATACTTTGTACTACTTAGTTTGTATACACACACACACAGACAGTTGCTAGGTAGTAAGCTGTACTTTTGACTTCCTCTTTTTCTTGCGCACAGACACGCACACAGTAACAAGCTGTGCAGGGGTCAGGCTGAGGCCCAGACACTTGGCTCTTGACCTGTCTTTAAGCACACGCATGTACACCCAGTTGACACACAGCACACATGCTGACATGCACACAGATATCTGTTGTTTGACCGTCATCAGCAGGACAGTTAGCGTAGAGAGCTACAGCAACCACGTCCGACACACACTCGCACTCACACACTCGAGTGGTGCCAGAGAAAACTCACAGGAGGCTGAGCTGGAGATGCGGATTGCCAAGAACATCCAGCAGGATTATTTGCACAACACACAAAAGCATTTTTTTTTGAGTGCGTGTGTGTTACTGTTACGTTTGTGCGTATTCGTGCAAATGCAAGCACTCAGATCTCCAAAGAGCCAAATGGAATAATAAAGTGAAATCGGTGTGTGCGTCGTGCGCTGGCAGAGAAGGTCACAGTTAGAAACACAATGACGAGGAAAAGGACTCTGACAAACAGCGAAATTGAGAGAAGGAGAGTCAGGGCAGCGTTGCCATGGAGATGACTTACTGCCAGCTTCCCATAGTGGACACTGGTGGAATAATTGGCTTTGAAATGAAGGTAGAGGAGGGACCGCTAGTGAAAAGCAGGGTAAATAAGCTAAGCCTATTATCCCCAATTTGGCCCCTTAATAAATCGGCCATGTTCGCCCTCTCTCATGTTTGTCTGTTGCCACGTGAGCGTTTGATTTTCTCCTCTGAGCGGCAGGGTCAAGCCTACAGGCGCACAGCAACCTGACTGAACTCACTAATTTGCGGGCTGAGCAGAGAGGGCCTGTGTTTATGAGTTCCCACGTGAGCGAAGCAGCCTTCTTCTTCTGCAAGTGGCCAGAAACTAGGAGCAAAATATTATTACAGCACAAAATATGACTGCAGAGAAGATAAAAGGTCTGAAAAATCCTTTAAAAGACCACAAAATATCACAAACAAACACTGCAGAATTCAAACACCATGTACAAAAAAACAGTGCACAGTTTCTGCATAACAAAATGTATGCATTTGGCTTGCTTGCTGTTTGGAGAGAGCCAATCATATATACATGTTTGATTTATTTCTTTATCTTTTCTGTTCTTTTAAAGGAACAGACTCTGCTTCTCCTTGTTGTGTCGTATTCTGTTATAGTGCAGTGTTAATATTAGATATGGCTTTAATAATATTCAGAAAATGCTCAGTCTAAACAAAACCCTTTCAGACTGCTCTACATGCTTCAATTCAGACAGTAGTTGTTTTGTTTTTTTAACATTGGGCTCTGTGACATCAGGTGAGGTCAGGCACGTAGCTATGGCTATGCGAATAGACTGTACATAGAAGATGGATGTAGCCACCAGCGTTACCATCTTGATGTTTAGAAGATGTGACTCAGAAGGGGCGACTAACTGAGAACCTGAACACTGCACATTTAAATGCTACCATGTAGCCATTTACAAGCAATGTTGGGCCGTGCACAAAAATGGTGTGTCACAAACGACTCGCTACTTTGTTTCTAAAGCAGTGCATTGCCTTACTTAAACGTTGTCAGGAAAAAGTCATTTGATATAATAGACGTTACATTGTTTTCACATTACTCAGCAGCATGGCCTGAAATGCTTTGTCACATAATTACCAAGCTTAGGCTACAGTCTCACACCCTAAAATAAATCATTATACTAACACGTGCGCACACAAGATCTTTCTTCTAGCGATTAATTACGAACACAAAGCCAATAAAACAAAGCAGCGTTGAGAACCAGCCCAGAGAGGCTTTAGAGCAGTCGTCACGGTGATCGCGCTGTAGAAAAAGGTGCAGGTAGAAATGTAAGCTACAAGCCGGACTGCTCATCGCTGCCTCTGTGTTGAGCTGAGCTCATCTTTAACTTCACTCTGAGTTCTTCTCGGCTCTCTGCACAGATGTTGTGTTAGCAGTATAATTCAGTCATTTCTGCCCTGGATGGTGTTTGCACTTGGCCATCGCACTCTCATCCTTTCTGTTTACTGAAAATCAAAGGAATCTTCATATTTGAAGAAACAGTTTCCTCCTGCCTGCACATAGACTGAAATCAGTCTGTTCAGCCATCGTGCAGATAATTGAAGAAACTTTGTTTTGAAACGCAGTGTCATGATTCACTTAACACAAAGTAAAGCTTTCTCCTCCTTTCTGGCCCTAATGGTGACGATCATTTACAAAACAAAATGTGTTTAGTAGCTCATCAGGAGTAATGGAGGTCATAGAGAGGGGCGTCAGGGGTTATTTCTGTATGTTTTGTTTCAGACAGTGGATGAACTGAGGGTCTGCACAGGACTCTGTCAAAGATAAAAGGTCCACTTATCGTCTGTGACCTTCATCCTGTTAAGATAGTTTTTCCCTTTTTTGCTCATAAATGAAAGCTTAACTTCATTGTCATCACCAGCTGTGTTTTGTGTTTATTCTTAATTAGTGAATGTAAGCACACCACCACTACTACAGTGAAGAACTGCTGCACGCGCTGCTCATCAGCTAACGTGAGTGCTGCCGTGCCGCCGTGCAGTCTCAAACAGCCTGTAGCGTGGCCACGAGCCCATTGCAAGCAGGTCCACTTCATTTTTCACAGCTCGACTGTACAGAGAGACAACGATAAAACACTTTCAGTCTAAATTATCTCCTGTCCTTTAAAAAAAAAAAAAAAAAAACCAAAAACTTCTGTTTTTTTTTTTTCTTTTTTTTTAAGCATTCGGTTCAGCGGCCTCGGGGTCACACATTTATCTAGCCTGTCGCTCATTTTTTGGTTAGCTAACTGCCTACGATCATCTCTGTTATGCTCCAGTGGTGCAAATGATACCACTAAACCTGCAAAACTCCACATACACACTTGTTCTTACTCCAATTTTTATCTGTGTGTGTGTGTCTGCATCACCTCAGGTGGCAGAGACAGACGTGGTGGTCCTGTGTTAACGTTCCCATCACGCAGCAACCACGACAGAATACGAACAGACGACCTGAGGAGACTGATCGCTTACCTCGCCGGCATCCCCAGGTTACTTATTTCATTGCATGTGATTTTGTGTGGGTGGGTGTGTGTGGCAGTGCCTCAGAATGACATGAACTCCCACAGCAAGTGCTCAAAGCTCTATAAGCGAACACGTGAGAGGGCTGAGATGAGCATGTGATAGGAACGGAGAGCGTAATAATTCAGGAGCAGTTATCTTGCTGCAGCTTCTCGGCTGCCAGAAATCGCTTCTAAAGATGGTGAGATGCTGAGACAGAGAAGAGAAGCCTGGAGCTAACAGAGGCGACATGCAACAGAAAAAGAAATGGAGAGGGAAAAACAGGAAAGAGGTTTAAACAGAGAGAGAGGAGGCTGCTGAGATGGGCAGAGGGTGGAAGGATTAAAGCTGACAGAGATGGAGAGCGCATGTGTGAGGAGGTGTGTGTGTGAGGGAGGGAGGGAGTGTATGAAAGCAAAACAAAGTGTCGCAGTAGCCGAGGCAGTGCAGCAGCAGTTCCTGTAGGCGAGCAGCTCCTCACCTCCCAGGTAAAGCGTCGCTCATCCGCCTCCTTCTCCTTCCTTTTTTGACCCGGCATGCTGCTTCTTCTTCTCCTCCTTGCGTATCTCTCAAAAGCATCCACCCTCTTCATCTACACTCACCTCCACCTCCATTGCTTTTTTTTTTGCTTTTTTAAAATTAGACTCCAAGTTGAATTTCGGGCTTTGAAAACCTCACGTCATCGTGTCACATCTTGCACATCTTTCTTAACTTTGGGGTTTTTGGCATCCCTGTGTTTGTGAAAGGGAACATCTGCACATCGCTGCACACTGTGTGTGTGTAGCGACAAGCTGTTCCACCGAGAGAGGGAGGGAGAGAGGCTTGGGAAAGCATGGAGGTATTTAGGGATTCAGTGATGGAAAGATTTTAAAGTGATGTATTTTTTATTATTATTTTTTAAACAACACGATGACATACTAGAAGGGAACGCAGCGATCTGAGTTTGTGGATTGAATAAAGTAGTTGTGGTTGGAATGACATGGAAACGGACAGATGGCAGATGAGCTGCAAAATATTCTGAATCCTAAAGACAAATTCTGTTTGTTGTGGCATGTCAGATAACTGTGACAGGTTTCAGCTTCAGTGCGTGTATGCAAGCTTGTGCAGCGATAATAAAGATGATGATGGTCAGAGCAGAGCACCACAGGGGGAAGAGGCTGCTGATGCACAAACGGACTGAACTGTATTTTTATATATATACATATATATGTATGCATATATGCATTTGTGATTCATTCGTCGCAGGTTTCTGCGTACGTGTGGGTGTGTGTGTGTGACTGTGTGTGCATAGGGGTGCGTGGGTGTGTGTGTGGGATTTGCTGCGTAGGCTTCTCACAGTATAGAAAATGCGTCATCTCACTGTTTGTTTTGGTTCTCTTTCCTCTTCTTCTCTATTCTTCCTTCTTCCATCTGTCCTTTCCTCTCCATCATCCCTCTTTCATCCTTTCCCACGACTGTCATCTCTCTCTCTCCGGATTAAACTCTCACCAATCTCTCTTGGCCCCCTTCCCCACACCCACCCCATGCCCACCCCCCCATCTCTTCTCTTTAATTCCTCCCACTCCCGCCGACCTCCATCCTCTGTCCATCCCAGCGAGGAGGTGTGTAAACATGGCTTCACGGTCATTGTTGACATGCGTGGCTCCAAGTGGGACAGCATCAAGCCTCTGCTGAAGATCCTGCAGGAGTCGTTCCCGTCCTGCATCCACGTCGCGCTCATCATCAAACCGGACAACTTCTGGCAGAAGCAGAGGACCAACTTCGGCAGCTCCAAGTTTGAATTCGAGGTAGGATGTTGAGCCAGTGTTCGAGGCAGTGATAGAATATTTTGATGTCTTACTCAAAAATAGCTTTGGAAGCTGTTGAGTGAATAGAAGCAACAGACAGTGATTTTCATTGAAATAACAGGTTCTGGTTTGTTTCGCACTGCCAGATTAATCAGTGATCTTAACACTGTTAGATTTAAAGACTCGGACTCTGTTTGTGGAGGGGTTGTACTATTCACACTGGTGATGCGGCGCTTTATCATCCAAATATGAGCAGATATCAGCCATGTTGACTGAAATCACCTAACAAGATGGTAGTTATCGAGTGTGTGGCATCAGTTTTGCTCTAGTTTATCAATCAAGAGCTTAAAGACTTTAAAACGGGTTAATTTGTTTTTTCTTTTTGTTTTTTAAATGAAGATTTATTTTATTTCCCTGGTGCAAAGGGGAATAATAAATAACAGGGGGAAACAATATTGCCGTCAACTAAATTCTCACTCAGAATTTGTCCAGAATTTCATTACATTTTTTTCCCTCCCTCTAATAAACGTTATGCGATAAGCAATAACATTCGCAATAATCAGCTGCCTCTCCAGGGAGTCTCGCCTTCTTGGACTGCAGCTGCTAATGCTCGTTCTGCTGTGCAGCCTCGGTCGGTGAGCTTGGCGTAGCGGCGCACGGAGCAGACCTCCACCTGCTGCAGGTTCTGGTTAAAGTGGCCCCAAAAGAACAAGGACTGGCGTCACCAGCTGCAGTCCAAGCTGGTGGAGTTTGAGTCTGTTTGACTGTCGGCAGGTGTTGGATGTTTAGCAGAGACTGAGCTTTCAAAATAAGAGCGAGAGGGTTTAGTAGGTGGCAGGGCTGGATGACCAAAATCTCATACCCCGATTGTGCTAAAAGTAACAGTATAGTACATTTTCTGTCAAATAATATAATGACTACATACAAAGGACTTGTTCTACATTTAAAATTTTGCATTTTAAAGTGGAAAACAATCCATCCAAATGATGAAATAAACACTGGTGTACACAGTTTTGCAACACTGTGAAATAAACAGATGTTTCTATGTCGTCATCGTCGTGTCCACAGCATAGTGGTTAAACGTTTACCTTACATCCAAAAGATCCACGGTTGGAGACACAGACCTTGCCCGGTGAACTCCTACTGCCGATTCTGAGCTCGGATAAATGAAAGTATCCATCTACATGCTGAAAGTACCTTTTTCATCCAGTGTACATCACCTTAATCCTCAGAAGGATTAAAAATTATTATCTAACGATTTATATCGGTCTTTAAAGCGAGGCAGGTTTAGGACGAGGGCGTTAAACATAAAGCTCAGGGGAGCGGGACCAGAATCGGACCAGATCGCCAAAGACTCCAGTCCGGCTCACTGGTTGACTTTGGGAAGTGTGAAGGAGGGCATCAATTTTGGACTTTTAACTGTATTTTGTTGCTTTTTTCTGCTGATAAGGACCTCCCCCATCACCATTCATACTAGACCAAAGTTAATAAGTTGTAAACAATTAAAAGTAAGAAAGTTCCTGTTTTCTGCCATAGAGATGTGTTATTTTGCACTTCTTTTTATGTTAAAATAACTTCTTTACACCAGCCCGGCCCACTGAAGCTCAGAGTGGGCGGTACGTTTCCCACAATGTAAAATGAGTTTGACATCCCTGATTTAAGGGAACTGTTGCAGTTGATATGTGAACATATATATCTCACAGCTGCCTGTTGTCAAGCGTATCAGTTTTACATTTGGCATTTTAAAGGAACTCGTCACAAAAGCATTTTAAAAAGCCCCCACCCTCACCTCCCTCCAATTTGCTGTCAGCTGAGCTGTGATAACAACCGCTCTGCCGCCGCCCCTCCCTCCACACCCCCGAGCTGCTCATTGTCTGCACATTTCATTATTTTCCTCTCCCCGCTGCTTTGGGTGCGTACACCACCAGCCAGCTGTCTGCCATAGGGAAAAACATTTCATCACACCGAACCCAAAAACGGCTCGCTGCAGATCACGAGGACGAGTATTCGTTATGCTGTCAGTCAAGCGATAGAAGGCATTTTCACAGCTAATTAAGTGATGCGTTCACACGAACAGGCTTATTTTTTACCCTCTGACCATTTCGTCGTCATCAACTCGACACTGAAATGTGCACCAGCGGAGCTCTCGACTTCATCTGATTACAAGCCTGTGTAGTAAATGTCTTCTGATGAGAGCGGAATAACAATTCCCCTCCCCCTGTTTGATCTGTCATTAGCCAGCCTTGCTTACTACGATGATCATCAGCTCTCATTTGTTGTGGTGAAACTTGGGTTGGCATAAGCTCCTGTGTTGTCTTTATTGGTTTTTTATGCAGTGCGTTTTTCTGATACGGAGTGGAAATTTTCCCCTCTAGCTTCTGATTATAGCTACGTAGGAGAACGCACAAGTAGGGATGGGTATCGAAAACCGGTTCTTGTTGAGAACCGGTTCCCACTGTTTCAATTCCTTGGAATTGTTTGCCATTTTTGCAAACGATTCCCTTATCGATTCCAGTCGCCCCGAATGACGTCACCACGTTGCGGAGCGTCATTTACCTGGCAGGAAACACGGCGCCTAAGCGGCTCAAACGCTCAAAAGTTTGATTATACTTTATGAGAACCGATGACAACAGGGCAACTTGCAAAGTAGATATTTCATTTAAGGGAGGAAACACTACGAATATGCAAAAGCATTTGCTCACAAAACACGCGATGACACGCGTTTTTAATTCCGCTCCGGACTCGTGAATCTCAACCCAGCAGCAGCGCTAACGTTTGCACGTCCTCTCCCGTTAATGCGGCAGGTAAATAATCAACTAACAGTGCATATTATGTTAGCGCAATCTGCCTTATTACAAGACCTGCCATTACTGTACATGTAGGTGACCATGATGAGAGAGACAGACAGAGTCTGGCTGGCGCTCGCTGACAGTTCTCGCTGCAGTCTACCGGTAGCGTCTCCTTTCAGGCCAGGATAGACTAATGTCACCGAGCAGTGTCTAAGTTTGTGGTCAAAGGCTTGCACCCATTTGCCACAGCAGATGCCCCCGATTTTTGGTAAGTGAATGTGTTTAATTGTGGGCAGGGACATTACTGGATATTCTTGTGTAATTGCCACAGAACAATTTATGTTATACTTTGTTATTGCTACAGAAGAATGTTGCAGCTTTAAGGCAGGGATGACTCCTGGAGTTGCTTTCTCACTGCATATGCTTTATTTCACAATCAGATCGATTCGATAACAAAAACATACAGCAGCTCCTCTCCTACTCCTAGCCCTTCGCTGCGGTGGAAAAAAGAACGACTTCAATCCCCTTCAAGGAACATACGTACAAAATAGTTTTCCTGATACACCAATGGGGCGTTCAATGCCATCTTGTAAATATGAGTACTCTGGCAGAGTAACAGTTCAAATGAAAAATACACCAGAACAAACAAGCAAACAAAAAAAGAAGCGTGGGGTACCTTTGAACCAATGAACAAAGTATAACAATTTATACTTTTTAACATAACCCGACCCCGTCAATATGTGATATGTCTCACAAGAATATTTATTTTATTATTTTACATTTACAATTTTTTTTTCCTGGGGACCCTGTGACACCCCATTGAAGAGCCGTAGGCTGGATCTCTCAAGATCTCACTGTTGGGTTTGTAAGGCCATGTTACTCCTAAATTTCTATCTTGTTCAAAGAGAAGATATAAAACAAAGCTCTGAGCTAATCGACCTTAGTGTTCTCCTTTTAAAAAAAAAAAAAAAAAAAAGAATCGATAAGAGAATCGATAAAGAATCGAATCGTTAAACAGAATCGAAAATGGAATCGGAATCGTTAAAATCTTATCAATACCCATCCCTACGCACAAGTGTGGAAATTTACTGTGATTGCTCACACGTGTATGAACACGACCTCACTGTAGTCTCATTATATCATATTGATCTTTTGATAGGAAGAATAGCCACAGGGAACGTTATAGTTATCCATGCACCGGTCTGTCATGCCGCACAAGCATTGATTGGATAGCGTGCATGTGCATTCATGTGCAGGCTTCATCCCCCCTGTCCATGCTTTATGTTTATGTTTTGCAAAATTGATATAGGGCTGTTGCTAGGACTACAGTTGCGTATGTGTGTGAGCGTCCAGCATTCAGTGTGTGCATCAAGGATTTTTCTCTCGCTTTGTGCAATAGAAACCAGAAGTAGGACATGTTCCTCCCTTTTTGTCATCAGTTCATACACAAAGAAAGCAAAGCTCAGAGAGCCGGTCGCAATCTCTCTTTTTTCCGTTCGATTGTTGATAAATGGCACAGTTCAGCACAAGCATAAAATGCTACCCAAACGTCCCTGGCCGACTATCGCTCCATTCAGCAGAGTACAAATCGGTACAATAGCGAACGCGGCAGCATAAGTATTTTTCCCTGGCAAGAGCCGCTGTGCTTTTTTACCCAAGGACAACAGTGCATCTCTGCATTGTTTGGCCTACACAAAGCCTATCCAAGCGATCGCTCCGACTCCATCCATCTCTGGCCATGTGTGTGGGGGTGTTTTGTGCGGAGGTGGAAACACAGGCAACACAGGGAGACTTTTCCTCGGCGTATCACTGAAATTGATATCATGCTGGGGATTTGAAATTCACTTAAGTCTAACATCAAGGAGGCAAAGAAACGTTGCGGCAGGCTGTTAAAGGTTTAGTTCTGAGTTTTGAAGTCTCAAAGACAACATTTTGGTTTGGGGAGGATCTCTTTGGTAGATGGGGGAGAAGTGTTCTTAAATTAGCAGCATCTCAATGTTATTAATCGCGGAGCTTCTGCTGAAGGTCACATCTCTATGTGACCTTCAGCAGAAGCTCCGCGATCTCCGCATTGTCTTTTCTGTGAGTAAATAAAAATCGTACTTTTCAGCAACGAAACACGGCAGAAGGTGAAAGATTAGAAGCATTTACCACTCAAGTGTCCACCTGAACTCCCTCCTTTAAACCCTCGTTCTTTGCTTCTCGCTCCACTAGACCACCATGGTGTCACTCGAAGGCTTGACGAAAGTGGTGGACCCCTCTCAGCTGACAGCAGACTTTGACGGCAGCCTGGACTACAACCACGAAGAGTGGATAGAGGTACGATCAGCTCAGCCGTCCTGTCACTTCAGACTGTCTGTGCCAAGATCCCCCAAATCCCCAGTGATGTCCAAATCGGATGATTAAGACACAAGTGGACACAGGATTATTCTTCTTTCTGATCTGATTGTTTCCTTCTTAAGACAGTCAACCAAACTGCCCATAAGTGGGTCACCATAACTCAGTGTTTTTTTTTGTTTGCTGGTGTTTCCGTCCAGGTGCGTGTAGCATTTGAGGATTTCTCTGGCCATGCTACCCAAATGCTGGCTCGACTAGAAGAGATGCAGGAAACCGTGTCAAGGAAAGACTTTCCCCAAGACCTGGAAGGAGCCAGACGGATGATAGAAGAGCACGCCACACTGAAGAAGAAAGTCATTAAAGCTCCTATAGAGGAACTGGACACTGAAGGGCAAAGGTAAAAAAACAAAACAGTGGTTTTGCATCTTTCTATATATCATATATAATGTATCAGAAATGCCTGTTTTTAAGTCTTAGTTCTGGTTGTGTATGTGAATCCAGATCATTTGTATGAAAGATGGACAGGGCAACAGGTTGGAGCGTGATCAAGAGTTTGGGCAGTGCTCTTTCCCCCCCCTTTTTTTCTCCTTTTTGGGGTTATCAGTTAACAACGGAGGCTAGCTTGACTGAAACAGTAGCAAAAAGTCTTTGATGTTAATGCAAACATCAAATCTGTTTCCAGATTGCTCCAGCGCATTCAGAGCAGCGAGTCTTTCTCCAATCGCAATGGCAGCAGCGGCGGCAGCAGCAGTAGCGGCAGTGGAGTGTGCAACGCGGACACCCAAGGCCTGGTGCCGCGCATCACCCAGCTGCTGGACAAGCTGCACTCCACCCGGCAGCACCTCCACCAGGCGTGGCACGTCCGCAAGCTCCAACTGGATCAGTGTTTCCAGCTGCGCCTGTTCGAGCAGGATGCAGAGAAGGTCTGTGGCTGGTTCTCTGTGAGCTGTGATGTAGTGATAATCTATAACCAGAGCTGGTGATCACTGCAGGGCACACAAATGCCAATATACATATTTAAAAAAAAATGCAATTACACACACTGAGAAGCATCGACTGATGCTGTTTGCGAAGACCTCGTGTACTGTAGTCGAGCCCTCGGGATCTTAAACACTAAACAGGTTTGCCCTCCTCCACCGTGAGAGGCGGGAAGATGGAGGCTAGCTCACTCGGGTGCACCGCCACCTACTCTGGCTGCCACACAGACGGCTCGGGCGATGACAGCTGCGTCACAAAATAAGAAGAGACAGGGAGAGAAATGCACAGATCTGTGTTGGAGTGAGTAGAATAAAATAGCAGGTTGCAGCAACACAGAGCGAGCTGCAGTCTTGGATACACTGCAGTAGTAGGAGCTTGTTGCTAGGACACCATAGGCCACAAGTTGTTCTCTAAGAGAGCCAGAGAGGATGCTCTTAATAGAGGCAGTCCATTTCTCTGTATGCTGGCCTGGATAGATGTTCGAACACTGCAGCAGTGAGCAAACACGCTCAGGTTTGCCCACACGGCTCAGTCCCAGCTGTTTGTGCCTGTTCTTGCAACAATCTGCAGGAGTTAGTAATGAACCCAACCCTTGTGTGTCTGTGCTTTCATTTTTTTTATTGATATTTTTTCTCTGTGTGTGTATTTGTCGTCATGCTTCAGATGTTCGACTGGATCATGCACAACAAGGGTTTGTTCCTGGCAGGCTACACAGAGATCGGCAACAACCACCCCCATGCTGTGGAGCTGCAAACCCAGCACAGCCACTTCGCCATGAACTGCATGGTGAGACACACACTGATTCGCAGCAGGAGATAATGCTTTTCTTCCCACTTGGACTCAAGTCGGTGCCCTACACTGTATAATAATATAGTTATTGCACTTAGTGTCAAGCTCTACTGCTGGGTTTGAGTGTTTGTTTAGAGCAGCCTGCGCTTCCGTGCGCTTGCACATTTTCTCCATGTTAGGAGCAACACAACCAGGTATTAAGTAATCCTATTCTCTATCCACAGTCCGCCTTACATAACCATTATGAAACTGCTGAGACGAGGAATCAATCCAGCCGCTGAGGGTTTCTGCTCACGGATGAGAAAGAAACAGTAGCAGACCAATAGTGTCTTAAGCTCCTCAGTTTGCCATTTTCTCTGGCCTATTCACTTATTAAACGATGATGTATTAACCGTGTTTTCACGTCTAAGGCACTTTTTTGTCTTTTTTTGCATATGGAAAAAAATACTTTTTTTAAACAAAAAAACTATTTATTGGTATTTCAGAAATAAAAACACAAAAATATGTGCATTATTTTCTGGGTAATGTGCAGCCGTGTGACCTAATACCGATGTTATAATGTAAATTGAGTAATCGTGGAAGCTTTACCTTAAAAATATACCTGAGTACCTGAAGTAAACATGCTCAATGTGCAGAACGACCCATTCTCACAATAATATACCGCTTTAAACCTTCTTTTGGTTCCTCCTCTCAGTTCCTCTCTCGTCTGCACGTACCTGTGGCCTCGGATGTTAGACCAAGTTTTTGCTTCTTTATGAATTAGTGATTGAAAATATTCTGCCATTTCGCGCCTTTCTTCCTCATCGTCCTGTACAGAATGTGTACGTCAACATCAACCGGATCATGTCCGTGGGGAACCGGCTGCTGGAGTCTGGTCACTACGCTTCCCAGCAGATCAAGCAGATCTCAAGTCAGTTGGAGCAGGAGTGGAAGGCGTTCGCCGCCGCATTGGATGAACGTAGCACGCTGTTAGAGATGTCAGCCAGTTTCCATCAGAAATGTGACCAGGTGAGTGTGACGGTTTGGTAAATGGCAAGAAATGTTCATGGACTGAATCTGTTAGAATTTATCGTTTGAGCCTTTAATGTTGTGATTTGAAAAATGCTGGACTCATGCTTTAATTGTTTTCTTTATAAATGAATGGAAATGTCAAAAAAGAATAGATCCTGTACCCTCATTTTAGTAATTAAGCTCAACCCTATCAATTTTTAGCTCTTATGATAAGTAGCTTGTTTCTCAAAAGTCTTAACTAGTCCTTGAACACTGGTTCAGTGGGAACCAATCGGTAAACCTCGTGCTGATGTGCTGTTCAGGTAGCCGAGGTGTTGACCTTTTGTAATGAATGCAAATGAATACACACGTGCACACTTTTTGGATTGTAAAGTACCCATTTGGCTTAATTGAATAAACACTAGCACATACATTTCATTTACGTGTGTGTGTGTGTGTGTGTGTGTGTGTGTGTGTGTGTGTGTGTGTGTGTGTGTGTGTGTGCTGGTATTTTTGCCCGAGCTCATTAGTCTGGCCACTATGGAATGATTCATGGCCTTAAAAAGTACACAAGCAGAATAACAGCCAGGGAACATGGGCGGTGCGACTTTTCCGACCTGGAATGCTGCCGTCATCAGACCAGCCTTTCATGTTTGTAAGATGAAATAGAAAAGGGCATTTTGTTCCCAGAGGTTTTTCCACTCCACACATACATGAAGAGAACAAAGACTTAAAATAAGCTTCTCTTCTGTATGTGATTCCAATTATGATGTGAGAGGTGTTTAAAAGGCAAATCATTAAGATGGAGATATTTCCCAGAGGTCAATCTTAATGATTGTTATGTTTTCACCCATCACTCCTACAGGGGGGTACAGGAAGCTTCTAGGAAGTCACCACAGGCCAATGAACAGCAGGTTCAGCTATAGATAATTCTTCTAATAGATCTCATGGGCAAAAGATGATTTCTGCAGGTTTACACCCAGGCGATGTCTTTCTATGCTCTGCTGTTTCTGACCCCTGGGAAGAGCGCACAGATGTACAGTGGGGCAAAAAAGTATTTAGTCAGCCACCGATTGTGCAAGTTCCCCCACTTAAAATGATGACAGAGGTCAGTAATTTGCACCAGAGGTACACTTCAACTGTGAGAGACAGAATGTGAAAAAAAAAATCCATGAATCCACATGGTAGGATTTGTAAAGAATTTATTCGTAAATTAGGGTGGAAAATAAGTATTTGGTCACCTCAAACAAGGAAAATCTCTGGCTCTCACAGACCTGTAACGTCTTCTGTAAGAAGCTTTTCTGTCCCCCACTCGTTACCTGTATGAATGGCACCTGTTTGAACTCATCTGTATAAAAGACACCTGTCCACAGCCTCAAACAGTCAGACTCCAAACTCCGCCATGGCCAAGACCAAAGAGCTTTCGAAGGACACCAGGAAAAGTATTGTAGACCTGCACCAGACTGGGAAGAGTGAATCTACAATAGGCAAGCAGCTTGGTGTGAAAAAAATCAACTGTGGGAGCAATCATCAGAAAATGGAAGACATACAAGACCACTGATAATCTCCCTCGATCTGGGGCTCCACGCAAGATCTCATCCCGTAGGGTCAAAATGATCATGAGAACGGTGAGCAAAGATCCCAGAACCACACGGGGGGACCTGGTGAATGACCTGCAGAGAGCTGGGACCAAAGTAACAAAGGTCACCATCAGTAACACACTACAACGGCAGGGAATCAAATCCCGCAGTGCCAGACGTGTTCCGCTGCTGAAGCCAGTGCATGTCCAGGCCCGTCTGAAGTTTGCCAGAGAGCACATGGATGATACAGCAGAGGATTGGGAGAATGTCATGTGGTCAGATGAAACCAAAGTAGAACTTTTTGGTATAAACTCAACTCGTCGTGTTTGGAGGAAGAAGAATACTGAGTTGCATCCCAAGAACACCATACCTACTGTGAAGCATGGGGGTGGAAACATCATGCTATGGGGCTGTTTTTCTGCCAAGGGGACAGGACGACTGATCCGTGTTAAGGACAGAATGAATGGGGCCATGTATCGTGAGATTTTGAGCCAAAACCTGCTTCCATCAGTGAGAACTTTGAAGATGAAACGAGGCTGGGTCTTCCAACATGACAATGATCCAAAACACACCGCCCGGGCAACAAAGGAGTGGCTCCGTAAGAAGCATTTGAAAGTCCTGGAGTGGCCTAGCCAGTCTCCAGACCTCAACCCCATAGAAAATCTGTGGCGGGAGTTGAAAGTCCGTGTTGCTCGGCGACAGCCCCAAAACATCACTGCTCTCGAGAAGATCTGCATGGAGGAATGGGCCAAAATACCAGCTACTGTGTGTGCAAACCTGGTAAAGACCTATAGTAAACGTTTGACCTCTGTTATTGCCAACAAAGGTTATGTTACAAAGTATTGAGCTGTATTTTTGTTATTGACCAAATACTTATTTTCCACCCTGATTTACGAATAAATTCTTTACAAATCCTACCATGTGGATTCATGGATTTTTTTTTCACATTCTGTCTCTCACAGTTGAAGTGTACCTCTGGTGCAAATTACTGACCTCTGTCATCATTTTAGGTGGGGGAACTTGCACAATCGGTGGCTGACTAAATACTTTTTTGCCCCACTGTATAAACCACCAGTGTGTCATGTGAACTATGCTTCTCCTCTCGCTGCAGTACATGAGTAATGTGGACTCCTGGTGTAAGGCATGTGGCGAGGTGGACTTGCCTTCTGAGTTACAAGACCTCGAAGATGCCATCCACCATCACCAAGGCCTGTACGAGCACATCACAGCTGCTTACTCGGAGGCAAGTTCACACACACGATGGAGTTAGTCTGCTGTCCAGAGGGCAGAATTAGCTTTAGTGGCATTTATCTTTCCGATTCACATAGAGTTCAAAACATTTTCTAACCTCAGGTGAGTCAAGATGGCAAAACTCTGCTGGACAAGCTGCAGCGACCTTTGACCCCAGGCAGTGCCGATTCACTGACGGCAACGGCAAACTACTCTAAGGCGGTGCACCACGTCCTGGACATCATCCACGAGGTGCTGCATCACCAGAGACAGCTGGAAAACATCTGGCAGCACCGTAAAGTGCGTCTGCACCAGCGCCTGCAGCTCTGCGTGTTTCAGCAGGACGTCCAGCAGGTACGCACACGTTTCCAGTTTACTGCGTGTATTTTTGTTTATACCTTCATGCATGCGCGCATTTGTTCGAGCACACTGCAATTCCAAGGACCGAGCTTAATTGCCAGGGTTAGACATTAATTTGAAAATAGCAGGCTAGGCTTATGGCTAGATGAATACTACACTTAATAGAGGGTTTGATTGCAACCGCAGGCATGTTTCCTATCGACATGTCCTTGAGTTATTTGCTGGGACGATGCACGTTCAGTCCTCACATGTCGCTGTGGATAGGAGCACTGGATGAAGGCCTGAAATAAAAAGGCTTTCTGCAGAATAAAAGCTTGCATACTGTAATCAAATGGTCCCAACATGACAATACCGCTGCACACTGTCCAAAAATCATAGGCATTCCTCAGTGTGTTGACATGGCAACTATTGCTATGGCAACTGAATTGGGTCATATGGCCATGCAGATGCTGTTCATCCTAAGAAGGACAAAGTGCACAGAGGGGAGTGTGCAAAGAAAGACTCCGTGCTGTGGCTCCTGTTAACCGCGCTCATGGTTATTTCTGCCATTCCTTTGCACTCATGTACAGGTTTCATCATTAACACTTGTGGCAGTAATACCACGTCAGAGCGCCCCCTTGTGGTGTTATACGTTTCACAGTGGGTAATGTGGTCTTTGCACAGGTTTTGGACTGGATAGAAAACCATGGCGAGGCCTTCCTCAGCAAACACACAGGGGTGGGAAAGTCTCTCCACCGAGCCAGAGCTCTCCAGAAACGCCATGAAGACTTTGAGGAAGTGGCACAGGTAGCTTGATTCCTGGCCTTTTGTCAGGTTTAAACCAGTGCACCAGTCACTGCATTGCTGGTGTTTGTATTGTTTCTGTGTGCTGTTTTTCTTCTTCTTTTGCCACTGTAATGTTTTCTACTCTGTTGTGTCTCCATGTTATTATATTAATTTACAATCTTTGGGCATTTCACTATTAGTGAAAGACACTCTGACTCATTGGGGGAAAAAATGGAAAAAAAGTAAAGGTGCAGTGAGGGTTAGCAAATCTCGGCTATGCTAAAGCTTATTAGCTTTAATTTGTTAATGTAAAATATTAGCTATTCAAGCTAGCAGAGATACTTTAGTTTTTGTTTATAAAGACTTAGTTTCTAGGTTTTATTGTTTGACATTGTTGGTTTTATTAGTTTCTGTGTTAGCTTAACTCTATTTTCTAAATAGTTTTTTATGAACAGTATTTGTCCCAAGTAAAAGTTAACGCATTCCCAGCATTTTGTGAAGGTGTTTGGCCAAGGTCAGGTTCTTGCCTTGATTTTAGTTGATTAAAATAATTTTACAAACTAGATAAGCTCTTAGTAGGTTTTTAACAATTTCACCCAAAGTAATGTGTAGACACCTGCTGCACACACAGACTTGCATCTGCATGTGCAGCTGTTTGCAGTAAAAATGTCTTAATGCCAGCTTACCCCGTGACTCTTCAGTTTGGGTTATACTGCCATATATGGTTGAGATGTTGTATTAACTGTACTGGTTTTTTATTTTTATTTTTTTATCTGTTTATATAAACACTAAGAAGTGGTGTGCACCTGCTACATCTGTGTTCCTACTCTTTGCTTGCATATATTTATCTAACACCTTCAGTTACTGCATACTATATTTATACAGCAAGCATGTAAAATATTACTTGCATATACTTAAAAATACTATGTTTTGCATTTGTTACAGCTGTAATCCTTTTATATTTCCACACTAGTAGTGTAGAATACTCCGACAGCCTCATTAACTTTAACCAAAAAATATCAACAACTTGTTGACGTCCCACCGTAACACAGCCATTTGTTTCCGTTTGCTTCTGCACCTTTCTTTGTATATCCCCTTCACCCGCTGTCTGTATGTTTCCTTTCACTACCTATTTCTGTGAAGCTCTGCTGTCACTGATTTAATCAGTATACACGTCTTCATATCCTGTTTTTTATTTTTGTCTCTGCCTGTACGATCTCTCTCTCTCTCTCTCTCTCTCTGCCCATCTTCGAACTGCATTGCGCTTGTTTTACACTGCCTTCTTCAGCTAATCCGTCTCCCCCTTTACCTCCGGCCTCGGTGTAGAATACGTACACCAATGCAGACAAGCTGCTGGAGGCGGCCGAGCAGCTGGCCCAGACAGGAGAGTGCGACCCAGAGGAGATCTACCAGGCCGCCCACCAGCTCGAAGACAGGATCCAAGACTTTGTTCGCCGCGTGGAGCAGCGCAAAGTCCTGCTGGACATGTCTGTCGCCTTCCACACGCACGTCAAAGAGGTGGGCAGGAGGGATGACATAACGTTGAAGTGGATGGTGGGCTGCGTGTGTGTGTGGTTGAGAGCTTTCACAGGGCTCTCTGAGCAAGAGGGAAATAATTACCAGGTGAAATGTTTATATTTTGTGTTTAATGGACTTAGTCAGAGCGCAATTAACGTTGTTCAAACTGGTGAGAGGACTCGGTCAGTAACTATACTGTCCTCCCTTTAGGTTCTGATAATCGCCATTTGTAATACAGAAAAAGGTGATTAATGTATGCCGGATCCTGTCCTGTGGTCAGGGTGAGAACACGAGTGTTAACAAAAAAGAGGTGTCACACAGGCTCATGTATATGCAGTGTATGAGACTTACCAGAAACCCAGTGGATAAACTATTAGACTAGTTTACCTGCAATCAAACTGAATAAGATTTCTAAAAAATCTGACCCTTCTTCTAGTTGTGGACATGGCTGGAGGAGCTCCAGAAGGAGCTGCTGGACGACGTTTATGCCGAGTCTGTGGAGGCCGTCCAGGATCTGATCAAGCGCTTCGGCCAGCAGCAGCAGACCACGCTGCAGGTCACCGTCAACGTCATCAAGGAGGGAGAGGACCTCATCCAGCAGCTCAGGTAGTGCAAATGAGATTGTATTTCGAGTATGGACTCTCAAAACAAAGATGTTCTGATGCAAAAGTAATCCTTAAAATCCGTTCAGCTACTAGTAACAGATAATGGTGCACATGTTCTGCCCACGTATATGCAGGGATATTAAAACGTGTCAAGACAAGGAGGGAAGAAAAAACTCATGTCTCCTTATGTAATAGTACTCGTCCCGTGTCTCTCTCAGTTGTAGTTTTGGCAGGTTAATTTAACAGGGGATGAGTTTGGAATTCAAATTTGTGGCGAAAGCGCAAAATATTCAATATGTGTCATTTTGAAGACGTTAATGGCAGTGCGTGAAAAGCGACAAAGCTGAGAGGCAAGGAGGAGGTGTTGGAGAAGAGGATTCAGTTGACCCTCATTATCCAGCTTTATTTTTATGCAGAGGACGTTCCAGTCCCCCCCCCCCCCAGTTTTTTCCTCTTTCTTTCTCTCTTTGCTTGCTCTCCACGGTGTATTGGCTCCACGGTGAAGTCTTACATAACACTGCTTTTAAAAATGCGTGTCCAATGGTGTGACACTCTCCCCAGGAGGCAACTGTAACTCCACACACCTTCTGCTAACGAGTGTGCGCAGGACTAGGAGTGCACCCGCTGCACAGATTAACCAATGCGATCGGCCAATCAGAACACACCTGACCTCCGATTCTTTGCTTGCTCATATTTAGCCTCCCCAAAACTGTTGTATCTGTGAGACTGATGAGTCAGAATGTGTATGAGCTGCTTCATTTTCTCTCTCTCTTCTCAAACAAAAATATATGCATCTTTGCAGACCCCGTTGCCCACGCGACATGTGCGCTTCGGAGCGATTTAGGCCGTTTTAATTCTTTATAAATTTGAACGATTGGCATCTGGTTGAGAGTGAGAGCTGTGAAAGGCTGGGACTGGGTCCACAGTTGCCACTAATTTGTATTTATTAATTAATTCATTCACCTCTTGTAATAAATACGTATTCATTATTATTTTTTCTAGCTCTAAAATCCCTGAAAATATGCAATAGTCCTTCTCTTTAAAAAGAGATGAGGAGCTTCTGTAATTTTGTGGAACCAGCTCCCAGTTTGGGATCGGGACACAGATGCTGTCTGTGCTTTTCAGGTGACACTAACCCCCCCAAGTTACACTGTAATAGTTCTAGGCTGCTGGGGGCTTCCCATGATCCAGTTTCACTCTCAATGTGTTCAGACACCTCTAATCTCTCTTTTGTCCCGTCTCCCTCCCCCCACTCTCAACCAGTCACGGCTCTGATTGTGGTTTTGGTTCTGCCGGATTTTTCTTCCTGTTAAACGGGAGTTTTTCCTTTCCACTGTTGCCAAGTGCTTGCTCACAGAGGGTCGTCTGATTTGTTTATTCAATTTAATATTCGCATTAACACTTCTGTGCAGGTTTAATGTTTTGTCTTACTTTATGAAGATCCCAGCTCGATGGCTTAAATGCACGACTTCAGTTTTCCTTTGTGGTGAAACAGTAAAATATATGTTGCTATTTTGGCTCCAGTGCTGTGTTATGGACTAGAAATCTTTCTCATTAAGTAATGAAATCCATTTAAGATTGCTGACAGGCTGCAGGATTTCAAACACTCAATATATTGTCACAAAAATGAAGGACAGAGGGAGTCTGTCACGATGCTGGGTGCTCCTATTAAACATGCCCACAGTTTTAATATGTGCATTGAATATGTAATTCCTCAAATACAGCGTCTCAGTTTCTTCTGCTCTGTGTGGTGTAAGTGAGCGGACATCCCAAATATTGTCCCCTTACAAACATAACTGGCACAGAAGTCTCACTCGGGAGTCATTCAACCCTCCTGTTTAAGAGGGACAGCCAATCAGAAGAAGGAAAACATAAAGGGGCAGCTGCTTGTGATTTGGCTGAACCAAATCCTGATATAAGACAGTATATCGGCACAATGGCTCTCCCTGTTGTGCTGCGGTGTCCCTTTAAAGCTGCTCTGCGTCCCTTGTTTTTATGGTCAGCACTTCATCACATGGTTTAATAGCCGTTTGTGCATTTGTGTTGCAGGGACTCCGCCATCTCCAGCAACAAGACGCCCCACAACAGCTCCATCAACCACATCGAGAGCGTCCTCCAGCAGCTGGATGAAGCCCAGGCACAGATGGAGGAGCTCTTCCAGGAGAGGAAGATCAAACTGGAGCTCTTCCTGCAGCTCCGCATCTTTGAGAGGGATGCCATTGATGTGAGTCCTCATAGGTGGATTTGTTTCCACAGGAAGCTGTTTATACGAAAGAAACTCTCAGTTCAGCCTCACTCACTGCACTTTTAGCTGTAAATGGTTCAGCTACAACTGATCAGTGTCACTTCTCTCTCATCAGACATTTGAATACCTCCCCTGTACCCTAAATTACAAATTATTGACTATTCTAATGATCGTTAGAATAGTTTGTGTATTTTTTCCAAGGTTAGACTACCTTTGCTAACTGCTGATGCAAACCCAGTCATTTTATTTGAGAAGCAAGGTCTGAAATGTGACACAAACTGCTCCGTTCATAAAAGAGCGTCAGTGCTTACTCCTAGTAGGCTTTCAAGAGGTAAACATTCAAAGAAAGGGGAGGAAATTAGGACATCAAACACTGTCAAGACGGGTGGAGGAGAATTGAACTGTTCTCAGTGACAGCCCAGTTATCTGCCATTATAAGAATGTTTAAACAGTCTTAAGCAAACTGTAGAGACCTGATGTCCACAAAGAAGGAATGCAGAAGCACTAGAAACCGTTTTTTGTAGCTAAGCAACAATAATCCCTCGATAGCTCTGAAAATGAGGTCACGGGTGCTTCAAGTACAAAGACGGTTGCGTGTGGACACAGAATCGAACAGCCTGTGCTTCTGTATAATGTATAAGTGAAAATGTGCTGTTCACACGTTTAAATGCAAAAGTATTTTTCATTTAGAATTAATGATATTGGAAGAATAATGCGTGTAATTTGTATGAAAAACATCTACCCACGCAGCATTGTGCCTTAGTGCAGCAATCTCACAGACTCGTGACTCACTAAAGCTACTCTATACTACGCTTCCTTTAAATTCAATCTCTTCCCTCCTCAGATCATCTCTGACCTGGAGTCGTGGAACGAGGAGCTGACAGGTCAGATGAATGACTTTGACACGGAGGACCTGACGCTGGCCGAGCAGAGGCTCCAGCACCACGCTGACAAGGCCTTGACCATGAACAACCTCACCTTCGATGTGATCCACCAGGGCCAGGAGCTGCTGCAGTATGTCAACGAAGTCCAGGCCTCCGGTGAGTCCGCTCCTCAGACTCCATTATTTTTTTTAGACATTTTCTTATTACCAGTTCTTCATCTGCCCTTAAGTGCTGTAAAGTAAACCTGTGGAGGTGTTTGACTGTCGCCCGGTGGCCTCCCTCAGACCTCTGTCATCTTCCATCTGAGGGTGTAGTCAGGATGTAGCTCATGTTGGCTGCTGCTGCACAGATTTCTGTGTTGGCTACCTTAGTTTTAATATTGATGCTGTGTAGGTGTCGCGGGTCAGATTCAGTCAGCGTTTGTGATGAGAGGCACCCACTCACTAACCATAATAACTCACCTGTGATCTCACATGCTAATAGGTGCTCTGTAAAACGGCACAAGGAATGGTTGCGCCATGCCACGTGTATTAAACATGAGTTTGAATTGATGCACACGTGACTGATAATTAAGACTGTCGGGAAAGTTATTTGACTTGCTCCTCCACACCAAGTCTTATACGGTTACGCGTCTTCCATCCAGGTGTGGAGCTGCTGTGCGATCGGGATGTGGACATGGCCACGCGGGTTCAGGACTTGCTGGAGTTTCTTCATGAAAAGCAGCAAGAGCTCGATTTAGCAGCTGAGCAGCACCGCAGACACCTGGAGCAGTGTGTCCAGCTGAGACACCTGCAGGCAGAAGTCAAGCAGGTAAAATGCCTGGTCACATACCTGCAGCAAGGCACCATCTGCAGGTTAAACAGGTTCAAACGCCAGAATACCAAGAAATCTGCAAGTTCTGTGAGGAAAAAGCTCTCTCTGTCTCTCTTACAGGTTCTGGGTTGGATTCGTAATGGCGAGTCGATGCTAAACGCTGGTCTGATAACAGCCAGCTCCCTGCAGGAAGCTGAGCAGCTGCAGAGGGAACACGAACAATTTCAGCATGCTATTGAGGTAACAGAGTTTGTGTTATCCCATCAGCCCGTTTGAAGCTAGATTTCTCCTCTTCTTTGACTAACTGTAATCCTGATCTTTCCCCTTTCTGCAGAAAACACACCAGAGTGCCCTGCAGGTTCAGCAGAAAGCGGAGGCTCTGCTTCAGGCCAACCACTACGACATGGACCTGATCAGAGACTGTGCCGAGAGCGTGGCTTCACACTGGCAACAGCTCATGCTGAAGATGGAGGACCGACTCAAGCTTGTCAATGCCTCTGTCGCCTTCTACAAGACCTCTGAACAGGTATGAGAGAAGAGTTAGCTTTACCGTCTCCTCGACAGTCCACACAAACACAACTGACTGCACGTTTCTCTCAACAGGTGTGCAGCGTGTTGGAGAGCTTGGAGCAAGAGTACAAGAGAGAGGAGGACTGGTGTGGAGGAGCTGACAAACTGGGACCCAACTGTGAAACAGACCACGTCACCCCCATGATCAGCAAGCACCTGGAGCAGAAGGAGGCCTTCCTAAAAGTAACACACACACTCCCACACACACAGAGTATGAGTCAGAATCAGAGCGGAGCAAAGCTTTAACTCACACTTCTGATCTTACTGTGCGTGTTTTACGTTTTAATTAGGCGTGCACGCTGGCAAGGAGAAATGCGGATGTCTTCCTCAAGTACATGCACAGGAACAGTGTTAACATGCCCGGGATGCTGAGCCACGTCAAAGCACCAGAACAGCAGGTCAAAAGTGAGTATAAGAAGACACGTTTAACATCATGCAGACTTTCTAATCAACAGCCTCGTTAGCCCTCGTTTTGATAAAGTCCAGCAAAAGTTTGTTTTACCTTTCATTTGAATTCACATTGACACATATTTAATAGCGCTGCGTAAGACATGAGATGCACACCAACTGTGCGCTCACTTCTCGCATTGACACTAAAAGAAAATGAATGTTTCCCCTGCAGTTGAAGTGGAGGCACTAAAACACCATAAACAGACAAATTTGAACTAACAGAGATTTAAACTGTGTGCTCGTTTGAGCCGTTGATGCATCGTGGGAGGTTGCTGCAGAGACGTTGTACTTATTTGATTTGATTCCAGAGGCTGAACCTTACCTCTGCTTCTACACTGAGCACTGAGATCACTGGAGCCAGTTCACAGTTGAGCAGCTGTACTAGATTCACTTTAGGGGTAAAAGTACTAAATAAAAGCAACTAAATACAAGAACACCACTGTGATGTTGTAGTAGGATGGCACTGTTGCAACAAGTCACAGAGCGATGTCGCCGAGCGCATAATCGTCACGAGCTCTCTGCTGACAAAAACAGTGCTGCGCAGCTCCTGTAGATGTGACGCTGTAATAGGATGGCACCGTGGTGGGAAGATTCTACAGTTTATGTTTAATGTTCGGTTCTGAAAGAGATCGATCGACGGTGCTGCCTGCACCTTTGTTGATATTGTTACATGTGAATTATTTAATGTTATAGTAACTGTGAATAATTCACTCGTGCAGTCAGTCATCTGTCTGAAGACGGACCTCCTTCAGATTTTTCCACCATTGTTTAAAAAATAATAATTCTGTCAGTGGCAGAAAATAATCTGTTACATGGCTGCTGGTTCAGTCTGTGTTTGTTCCTTCATATTAGAATTAAGAAAAGTTCAGGATTAAGAACAGTAAACAAACAGAAACAGTTTAATTCACTCTAGAAACGAACTGAAACTAAACCGAATTGAAAAAAAATATTAAAAAGTATTCAAATGAAAAAACATCTAAGAAAATATAGGAACTCAAACATGATGGAGTCAAACACTGAAAGACTCCGATAACCGATAAATGATCAAAACCACTGGCTCCTAATGTTTGAAGTAGGAGCACAGTGTAAGTAAAGATTACTTACAAACATGTTTGGAACACCGCCGGTGGTGCTGGGAAAACCTGACCCTGCAGCAGAGCTGTGGTGACGAACACTGAGCCAAATCATAGCGAGGGGAGTTTGAGCAAAATGGTTCTTACACTTTGCACTGTGGCTGCAGGAAGGTTCTTACCTTTTGGCTTAAATCTCTTTCTCCCTGTTTTGCGTGTAGACATCCTTAATGAGCTACTGCAAAGAGAGAACCGCGTTCTCCACTTCTGGACGATGAAGAAACGCAGGCTGGATCAATGCCAGCAGTACGTGGTGTTTGAACGGAGCGCCAAACAGGTACGCAAAGCGCACGCTGCAATTTTACAGCGACACATCTACACACTCTACTTATGACAAACATCCTCTGTGTGTTTTTAAGGCTCTGGAGTGGATTCACGACACCGGGGAGTTTTACCTGTCCACACACACATCCACAGGCTCGAGTATCCATCACACGCAGGAGCTGCTGAAGGAACATGAGGAATTCCACATCACAGCCAAGGTTGGGCTCGCGAACGTGCGCACAGAAACCTTGTGTTGATCTTTGCATGCATGTGCGTCAGGACCACATTGGCTCTGTTTCTCTCCTTCTTAGCAAACTAAGGAGCGCGTTAAGCTGCTGATCCAGCTGGCCGATGGTTTCTGCGAGAAAGGCCACAGTCATGCAGGGGAGATCAAAAAATGGGTGACAGCTGTGGACAAGCGCTATCGAGACTTTTCGCTGCGCATGGACAAGTACCGCTGCAGTCTTGAGAAAGCTCTGGGCATCTCCTCCGACTCCAACAAGGCGGTGAGTGCTCAGGTTTTTTGCTAGGCAGCTGCTCGCTCTGTACCCCGAAACCTAAACTTTCACTTTGCTTCTCTCCGTGTCAGAGCAAGGATCTCCAGTTGGACATCATCCCAGCCACGGCTCCAGGGTCAGAGGTCAAGCTGAGGGATGCTGCCGCCCATGAGCTGAATGAGGAGAAACGCAAATCTGCACGCAGAAAGGAGTATGTTACCACCTCCTGCTTTATAATATCAGAAAAACAGAAAAATTAATAGATGAAGAATAATTCTTATTTAGCAAATTGGCAAGTGCTCCAGGTTATACCTGAAGAATTGTTTAGCTAGTAGTTAAAAGCTCCTCGTGTGAACAGTCTTTGTTGTACGTCAGCAACATTTTTTCCCACTTGTTGAAAAATGTTTTATTACTGCAAAGCACTCAGAGTTAACAGACTATGAGCAGGTTACCTGCCAGTGTCCCTGTCCACAGCAGTGTCAGCACTGAACCTGGTCAATAGCTGGAAGAGGAGCTCAGTGTAAATGTATATACATAATGAACCTGCTTGATTTACGCTCCTCCGTCCGGCCTCCTCTCTGCTGTGCCAGCACAAAAACTGCAGACTGAACCATCGAGCTGTGGCTCAGAACAAATGAGTGGACGGACACAGTCCAGGAAAAAGCGCCTGCATCATTTTTATATGAGCGGCACAAATCACAAGCATGATTTCCGTCATTCATGGCTTGCTTTATGACCACGTCTTATGGCCCATAAGTCATCGTTCATTAATGTAAATGGTTGAAGTCGACAGGCTGAAAGGGAGCTGCTGATTTATCACCGCGTGAACAAGGATGATATGAAAATTGCTAATTTGTGTCGCTGTGTGTTTTGTGTGTGTTCAGGTTCATCATGGCAGAGCTGATTCAGACAGAGAAAGCCTACGTGCGAGACCTGCGGGAGTGCATGGATGTAAGTTCAACTTGTCAACCCACCACTGTTAACCTGCTTAGTGCAGAGTTGTGCAACAACTTTTCAACTAAATTTAAAAATCTTTCAGAATCCTACTATGAAAAATAAAACCATTATTATTCTTATAGTTATGATCTCCTCTTTCCTCCATTGCAGACCTACCTGTGGGAGATGACCAGTGGAGTGGAGGAGATTCCTCCAGGGATCCTCAACAAGGAGCACATCATCTTTGGAAACATGCAAGACCTTTATGAATTCCACCATAAGTAAGAAACGTGTCCTCCTTCCACTATTTTTCATTTTTAGAGAAAGCTCTAATCTTTTCTTCTGGTATCTCATGGTTCTGTCTCTCTTTCTTTTTTCTTTCAATCAGCATCTTCCTCAAAGAGTTGGAGAAATATGAGCAGCTACCAGAGGATGTTGGGCATTGCTTCGTCACATGGGTATGTATTATTGTGTCTTACAGAGAAATGTATTTTGTACTGTGTACGTGTGCATTTAGATTTCTAAGTAATGCATATGAGCTTTTTTCTACTCCTGGCTCAGTATGATGTCATGTCAGGAACATAGCTCTGGCTGTTAGCACAGAAGCCCCACCCACCTGCTCTTCTAACCTTTTGTTTACAAGGAGTAGCCAATCAAAAGAAGGCTGGCTTAAAGCAAAAAGCAAAAGGCTTGTTTCAGAAAGAGAAACATAAATTAAGGTTATTTTGAACAGTGGCTCTGCAGACATATTCCCAGCAGTGTCCACAAATTAAAAAAATGGAGCTGGAAATGAGCATCAATGGTCCCTTTAATATTTCTGGAAGTAAGAAAAATGGTTCATAAGCTGAGATCTGATGGGTATTAATTTTTCATTGTCATCTGTTTCTTTCTTGGTCAAGGCTGATAAGTTCCAGATGTATGTGAACTACTGTAAGAACAAGCCGGACTCCACCCAGCTCATACTGGAGCATGCTGGCAACTACTTTGATGTGAGTACCACCTTTGATCACTGAGATGAGACTGAATGTCAGTCACGTACAGTCACCTCACTGTTCTCCTCTGTTAATGGCAGGAAATTCAACAGAGGCACCGACTGGCCAACTCCATCTCATCCTATCTGATCAAGCCAGTGCAGAGAATCACCAAGTATCAGCTCCTGCTGAAGGTAAGCCACCACAGCGAAAAAAACAACAAGATGCTTGTATTGAGCATCTCCATGGTTCCTGTTGTCATGGTTTCTGTGCCCGCGTCCTGTTTAGGAGTTGTTGACGTGCTGCGAAGAAGGTAAAGGAGAGATCAAGGACGGCCTGGAGGTGATGCTCAGTGTTCCCAAGAAAGCCAACGATGCCATGCACCTCTCAATGCTGGAAGGTCAGACATTGATCACGTATTTGTACTATTAGCTATAATTTCACAGCAAACCTCTGTGTGTTTATTCTTTAATGATTTTTCATCAAGTCATCCTCTGGCCTTTTTCTCCAGGTTTTGATGAAAACATCGAGTCGCAGGGTGAGCTCATTCTCCAGGATTCATTCCAGGTCTGGGATCCAAAGACTCTGATCCGAAAGGGACGAGAGCGCCACCTCTTCCTCTTTGAGATGTCTCTTGTTTTCAGCAAGGAGGTCAAAGACTCAAATGGCCGGAGCAAATACATCTATAAGAGCAAACTCTTTGTAAGTACACGATGATGAAGTCAGGAGCATTTTTGTGATTATGGAAACCTCAGAACTTTACACAGTTACAAAAATTTAAATCATTTGACAGTCGCAAAGTAAAGTTGACGTTTTCTCATATTACTCTTCCTTGCAGACATCAGAGTTAGGGGTGACTGAACACGTTGAAGGAGACCCCTGTAAGTTTGCTCTATGGGTGGGACGCACCCCGACCTCTGACAACAAGATTGTACTCAAGGTAAAACACTCCTCCTCCTCCTCCTCCTTGCTTCGCAGACTCCTCCTCTTGGGTTGGACCAATATAGCTTCCTGAAGCAAATCTGATGAGTAATTTGGTCTCAATAAAGTCCAAATACTAGCATTGAAAATACGTGAATCTTCCATGTGAGTGTGCTGAAAGCATAAATATTGGTCTAACCCAGTTTCCTCTCCACATTCAGACCTTTTCTATTCTTCTTCTTATCTCTACTGTCCTCTCTTCTGTCCCGTTTAAATGCATGAGCAGCTTCAGGGTGGCTGAGAAGCTTTCTGTAGTCACTCTTCTGTCTCCTCCTTCCTTCTCGTCTTCCAGCCTGGTTAGATTTCTGCTTTTGTTCCATCTGTTAACAAAACACGGCACACATGTGTATATCTGGGGCTGTGTTTTCTGTGGATGTTTGTATCTCTAATTCTCTATGTGGGCCGACATGCTTCCACCAACGCTGGTGATGCTGATTCAGCCCCCGAACGCCCACAATCGCCCAGCCTGACTCGCTGCTGCTTTATCAAAGCAGCGACTTAGCTATCCTTCTCTACCACAAAATATATATTTTAATAATGATTTACAGCCACTGTTGAAGTTTTTAATTAATTTTTCTAAATATCGTATCACCCATGTAAGACTTCTTCCTGCTGAGTAGTGTCACAGATGGATTAAAACTTGTCAGCTGTTGGACCAGCATGAAGCCAGAGTCCTAGCACGTTCAGTACTGAGCATTTCAACATAAATACACACCGACTCCCAGACTAACCACTGAGAAACAGTCATGTGTTATGTGTATTGTAAATTAGGTGTGTCTTGTTACTAACCACACACACACACACACACACACACACACACACACACACACACACACTATCCATTACTATTCACTAGGCATTTTATTGGCCTTCATTATACTGTCAAACCAAAATGTCAGTGTTGTGCACTTCTATCATTTCAAATCATTCTGTCAGCTTGTAAAATGTCCTGTACACCTTCTAAAAGCAAACCAGTGAAATTCCCTTTTTTATATTTTAAATTCAAAGCTAAGTCAGGGATCCAAACATGGAGCCATGGTGAGTACAAACAATCCCACAACACAGCCCTCAACCATTTTTCAAAAGTCTTAAAGTTAGCTTAGTGTAATGGGTTAAAGCAGCATATTTGAGCTTTAGCATCAAGCCGCTGTAACCTTAGCAATATCACATCTTCAGACCTGAAAGGTACAAAATAATCAATAACGGTGATTCCCAAATGAGGGTAGTAAAGTAAACCTAAACACTGACTGTTCACTGTTCATGTTTGTATGACTAATACATTAAGTAACATCCACTTTAACTCAGATTATTCAGATGGTGGGTGGTGTTGAGGAAGTGGTTCTTCATCTCTGAGAGCTGTTGCAGTGGCTGTACAAAATAAATGCAGGGAAGCCACTGTGTTAGGCATTTACAGGCAGAGAGAACCTGAGTAAAATGTATATGTGAAATAAAGGCTTTGTAACGTATTAAGAGATCAGATATGTGTGAATCAAGAATTCAAATTGAGGATTTTTTGACAAGCTTTGCCTTCTTGACAATGATTGACTGCCGATAACAGGCATCCAGCATTGAGAACAAGCAAGACTGGATCAAACACATCAGAGAGGTGATCCAAGAGCGCACCATTCACCTGAGAGGAGCACTTAAAGAACCCATTCATATTCCCAAAACAGCCACCACCAAGCACCACAAGGGACGAAGGTAAACACAGCTCTAAATGGGGATTAATCTATGAACAGGAAGTTTATCTCACTGTTTTTATACAAGAAGGGAAGAAACCTTTTATTGATCGTGTGTGCTCCCGCTAGGGATGGAGAGGACCTGGACAGTCAGGGTGAAGGCAGCAGCCAACCAGACACCATCTCTCTGGCATCACGCACCTCTCAGAACACACTGGACAGCGACAAGGTGAGAACACACACACAGAGCTCAGAAATGATGCCCAGACCTTCTGCAATTATGAGCTTTAAAAACAAATGTCATCTGGAGCAAAGGTCTCAGTGATGGTCTCGTCTTCCACAGCTCTCCGGCGGCTGTGAGCTGACTGTGGTCATACACGACTTTATGGCCAGCAACAGCAACGAGCTGACGGTGCGGCGGGGTCAGACTGTGGAGGTCCTGGAACGCTGTCACGACAAACCAGACTGGTGCCTGGTCAGGACCACAGACCGCTCTCCTGCCCAGGAGGGCCTGGTGCCCTGCTCTATGCTCTGCATCGCCCATTCCAGGTCCTCCATGGAGATGGAAGGCATCTTCAATCACAAAGGTACAAAAATGTAACCTAATTTGCTTCACTGGCAAAAAGTCACTGATATGATGAAGTGTAGAAAATCCAAGCTTGCATCCATGTTGCCATGGAAACACTCATATTTCTGAAGGCACCGTTAATGCTGAATAACTATATACTGTTTTGGGGACAGATGCTGCTATCTAGCTTGTGCTGATGATTATGATGATGATTTCAGAGAAGAACTGTCTTATTAACCATGCACTGCACATATTACACACATTGGCTCTGCAGTAAAGGGTCTGGGACGCAGGCTGGTTAGCAGCTGAAATCCTGGCCTTTTCGAAGCATTTCACTTAGAAAGCTGCAACATTTGGTCTCCTCAGTGTCCAGATGTTTTTGGAACATATTGCTGGCATCATATTCAAAATCAGATGATGTTCTTCCACTAAAATGAATTTTCTCGGCCTTCACATTCTGATTTGCCATCTACAAAAATTAATAATATTTAAAAAATATGCTTTAACTTTACAGATGACTGTATTGTTTCTTGTCTTTTTTGAGTACAGCTGTTGTTTTTGGTCTCATTTCTGGAATTGGCATCACAGGGCTTGTTTTCACTTACAGCTCTGTATTTCACAGACACACTGTCAGTGTGCAGCAATGACTCCATCATGCCAGGTTCCTCTGCTACGCTGCAGCCCGGTCACGGCATCGGCTCCCACACCTCCCCAGGGCCTAAACGACCAGGTGAGATCGCCAACCTTTATTTGAAAGGCTTTGAAAAAAATCTGTTTAAAAAAAAAAGTACAAAGTATTTTAAATTTCAAACTGAGGAACAAAGTGATGAAGCTGTCAACTGTAGTTGTAGATAAAATCCAGAGTTTTTAACTGTTCGCTGCAGTTCCGGTGAATTAACTTTAACCTGTGCTTTGTGCGTGTGTTTTGGTTTCTTAGGTAACACGCTACGGAAGTGGCTGACCAGCCCGGTGCGACGGCTAAGCAGCGGTAAGGCAGATGGCCACGTGAAGAAGCTGGCCCACAAGCACAAGAAGAGCCGTGAGGTGAGGAAGAGCGGAGAGATGACGATAGGCTCTCAGAAAGACTCGGACGACAGTGCTGCTACGCCTCAGGATGAAACTTTGGAGGAGGTGGGTGGATGCAGAACGCTTGACACTCCTCAAACCTGTTACAAGAGAGTTAAATGGTGCTTTGTCGTCCTCGTGTTTTGCAGAGGGTTCGTAACGAGGGCCTATCGAGCGGTACGCTGTCCAAGTCCAGTTCTTCGGGAATGCAGAGCTGCGGAGAGGAGGAGGGCGAGGAGGGTGCAGACTCAGTACCTCTGCCTCCACCTATGGCCATCCAGCAGCATAGCTTGCTGCAGCCAGACTCACAGGATGACAAGGTGAGGAGAGTTGGGGCGTTACAGCGGGGGACCGGGGACCAGATGTAATCAGCTCACATCATTCTTTAAGATTGTAGGTCAAGAAAGGGCATGAAGAATCGTGTTGTGAGGCTTGCTTTTTAGGATTGTGTTGATCTGGAAATTGCCAGCGTGCTTTGTGTTCTGAACTTCTGGTAGACAAATGGAGTCACACAGATTTTGTCTTCAGTATTTATAAGTGTTAGAAAGTGTTAAATTTACTATCCACAAAAATCTACCCCATTCAAAATTGGCTTGTTTTGCTCAAAATGATGAGATGCATATCTGAAGTCATCTCTAGCTGCCTGCAGTGTTTTCTTTCAATAGAAGTGTGTCCTAAAGGTTTTTTAAATACATTTATTTGTGATCTAGTAAGTATTCATTTTAAATCTGCAACCGAATCAAACCCACATTTGGTCGCTTGCCGAGGCCGGGGGTTGGTGTAAGAGGTGGTGTAACATCTGCAGTCATTGGTTTCTGGAAAACACTTTCACTCATTTAAGTTTCTCCCACTTTTTCCCAAATAGGACCATTTCCTGACACGGTTTAAGTGACCCTTAGTTTCAGTTGTGCATAGCATTTTATCTTGGCGTGTTGCATCATATTCTCCCCTCTCTTCTAAAACAGAAAGCAATGCAAAGTCTCACACAGCCCACGTTTCCTCCTCGACTCAAGTGGAGACTCCTCTGACACTAATTTCTGTTTCTCTTTTTTTGTTTTGTTTCCTGGTTGTATTGTTTGCTGTTTTCCATGCTGTAGCATTACCTTGATTTATGTCCTGTCTTTGCTTTGTCTCAGTTTCCATACCTCTCCATCTGAAGTGTCCCGCTCTTCCCCTTCTGTCTCTTCCCTCGGTCACTTCTTCAGTTCTCTATCGTTTTCCCCCTTACTCTTCAACTCAAAATTGTATTTTCTAAAACCTGAAACATGAAGATAGAAGCTTTTTTCTTTTTCCTTTTTTTGAAATCCACATTTCTCTGTCCCTCTGCCTAACTTTTGTATTTTTTGCAAACTCTTAAACATTCCTGGATTTCTCTACTTAAGATTTCCCCCTTTTTCTTCTTCTTCGTCTATGTTTTTTAAGCTTTACATGTTTTGACTTCTGCCTCGTTTCTTTGATCACACCTCTGGAGCAGAGAGGTGTCTGGCGGATGAGTAAGGGCTTTAAAGCAAAATGTACATAAGGAGAGGATGCATGTAGCTCCTAACTCTGTTTTCGTTAGTCTGTAAGCATAGCGCAAGACTCCAGCTTTTTTCTGCATGTTTGTCAGTTATAGGCTGGGATTGACCATAAAATTAGTGGATCTAAATCTGAAAATAAAGCGGTAAGATCCCCCAGCAGCCCCGCTGGATAATCTAACGAAGAGGCCACAATGAGGTGAAAATTCATAAGCACCCCTTCTTCCTCTCCCCCAACTCCTCACCACCCACTCCGTCCCCCGCCTGCTCGTCCTCATCTCCTTTTACCCTCTGTGCGTTAACCTCATTAACCATGCGAGTAATTGGCATCTCTAAATGCTGGCGAGGCCAGAAGGGCACACAGCATCACCCAGAAAACCTAATTGGGGAATGTCTTGAAGCACAGCACAGCAAGGGTGAGAGTCTCCTGAACTATATATATATATATATATCTATATATGCATACTTACATATTACCTCTTTCATTCTAGCTCTGTTAGCATTCTTTTTTTTATTCCAAAGGCCGCTCATCACCATCTGAGAAAGCAACACAAACATCTTTCACTCACACATCACCATTTTTTTGACCTTCTGCCCATCACTATTTCAAAGACTTCTATTTTTCTTCTCTTATCTTCATTTCAGTCACCCTACTTTCAGCCTCATGTTTTGTTTTTTTTACCTTTTCATTGGCCGCTTTATGAAGTTCATATACGTTTTGACTTTCTTTAACCTAGAGTTATAAAAACCCCGCCCCCTGTCCTGGGGGTTTCACTGATGGGAGCATATCGTGGATGAATCTCTTCAGATTGCAACATTTAACAAACATTTTCACTAAGTCATTGTTCACATCAACAACTAAAATCCACTTAAATGCCACCACCAAAAGATAATTGAATCTTGTCTTCAAGTTATTCTCAATGAAAACTCCAGCATGGCTTTTAACTGTAAGCTCTTACAACTTACTTTAGGATTACGTTAGAAACAGACTTATTTCTGTTTCAGAAAGGATGGAAATTACTCCTAAAGTGTGATGAGGCTTGATTCAGTTCTGAAAAGTTTAGTGGTTCCTTTTTTCCCTAAAGAGAGTTATTACTTCAAAATTTAGACTGTCGACTTGCATGGCTTTTCTCACGCTTGTTGGTTTTCCTTCCTCTCATCTCTCTGCTTTTTGCCTAGACCTCTTCTCGTCTGTCGGTCCGCCCGTCCAGTTCAGAAACGCCCAGTGCCGCTGAGCTGGTGAGCGCCATCGAGGAGCTAGTCAAAAGCAAGATGGTAGGAAATATCAAATACTCACACCAACCAGGCCCAGTTTATCAGAAGATACCACAGACTGTATATAAAAGATGGACGTAGCAACCATGCTATTGCCAAATCCTTATTTTGACTGCCATCATGTGAATTTTCGGAGCCTGGAGTGAACATATTAAGACGAGAGGGTGGAGTGCTAAGCTAATACTAAGATAATGCTAGCAAGCTTAAATTGGCAAGTTGCTGAGTTTCACTCAGTAAAGCTGAAGTATAAACTTCTTGAACAAAGGTTGCATTGTTTGTCCAAAATTTGATTAAAATGTTCAAAAATACACCAACATTAAGAAAACAAAAGAAAGGAAACATGGTTTTGAGGTCCAGTTGAGTGACTCTGAGTAAAAGTGGTGAGGACAGATAGCTAGCAGCTATAGCTATAGCCCACGTTAGCATAGCTGTCACTGAAAGTGTCCACATGCCCTAAACTTTAAAGAACAAAATCTAATTAGGTGAGTTTAAAAACAACAGTCCAGTGTTTACGAAGAGCGAAAGTAGCTTTAGAAACCATCTAGCAATCAAGTAAGTATGATGAAAATGAGTCTGCCTCAAGTGGCCATCAGAGGAACTGCAGGTTTTGGCATTAGACTTTTCCTTTGTTTTCCAGCTCCAGAAGTTTCTGCTTGATTCAATCGCATTAATTCTTTGTTAGCTTCATATCAGCTAAATTAAATATATTTTTCTGCATTTTCTGTTTATTAAGCTTAGTTGTGTCCATTTCAGAGTCATTAGGATTAAGAGACTTTATATAAAGGAAAGAAGGATTTCTTCTTGTGAACAAACTGCTTTTGTTGTGCAGGCTCTGGAGGACAGACCCAGCTCTCTGTCTGTAGAACAAGGAGACAGCAGCTCTCCCTCTTTCAACCCCTCTGACAACTCCCTCCTCTCCTCTTCCTCCCCCATTGAAGAAATGGACGAACGCAGGGCCAGCATCCTCAAAAAAAGACAGTAAGTCTACTGCGATCTCACGCAACAGTAGACTAATGTTTAGGGAGCTCTAACGCTGCTTTTATAGCTCTCATTTTAAGTCTGCCATCTGTGGTTCTCCTCTCTTGCTCTAGTTTCATTCTGCTGGAGTTGGTGGAGACGGAGAGAGATTACGTCAGAGACCTCGGCCTGGTGGTGGAGGTAAGTTTAGTGAAACATTTTCTATGTGATGGATCTTAAAATGAGTTCTGCGAGCTTTGGCGACTTCCTGTTGTGAATCCTTCGTGTGTTTCCATCACAAGGGCTACATGAGCAGAATGAAGGAGGAGGGTGTCCCTGATGATATGAAGGGAAAAGACAAAATTGTGTTTGGCAACATCCATCAGATCTACGACTGGCACAAAGAGTATGTAGGGGAATGCACACACACACAGACGTGTGGAGACTGTAGAGTTTTCCCTGTCCAGAATCGGCGCTTCAGTAACTTCTGTTTCTGTGTCGCTCAGTTTCTTCCTCAGGGAGTTGGAGAAGTGTTTGGAGGACCCTGACAGACTGGGACCACTCTTTCTCAAACAGGTTGGTCTGCAGGGAATTTCCAGCTCCTGCCTTCTTTGTAATTGCTTCCACACATCTGATCAAAGTGTAATTGTGTGTGTGCTTTATCTATCCAGGAACGGAGACTAAACATGTACGTAGTGTACTGTCAGAACAAGCCCAAGTCAGAGCACATCGTGTCCGAGTATATCGACACCTACTTTGAGGTTAGACTCTGGTATTTTGGCAGCTTTAGGTTCAAGTGTAACTCATTATGCAGCTGTTAAAGAGACACATTTGATTTTGTAGGACCTGAAGCAGCGGCTGGGACACAGACTGCAGATCACAGACCTGCTCATCAAGCCAGTCCAGAGGATCATGAAGTACCAGCTGCTGCTCAAGGTTAGGCTGTTTCTATGCAGTAGAGGGCGCCAGAGCCCCAGCTGCTGCTTACATACCCTTTATATTTTGCACTGTATCCAAATGCCCCTCGCTGTTACACGTAATGTACAAAGCTATTATTTTACTTGTGTTTGTTTGTGCATTTTAGGATTTCCTGAAGCACTCTAAAAAGGCTGGGCTCGAGTCTCCGGATTTGGAAGTGAGATCCAAATAAAAAACCCCAAAAAGAAAACACAAAACATAAATTTGAAAAAGAAATTATGCAAAACAGTTTGAGCGATTATACCAGTCTTGTTTATTTCTGACTCTTCCAGAAAGCAGTGGAGGTCATGTGCATTGTTCCAAAAAGGTGTAACGATATGATGAATGTCGGCCGGCTTCAAGGGTTTGATGTAAGAAGCCATTTTTCTCAGTGATCGGTCAAGCAATACAACATCTTCCTTAAAGCGTGCGTTAACATTTCTCTCTCTTTGCCTCCAGGGGAAGATTGTGGCTCAGGGCCGCCTTTTGCTGCAGGACACATTCATGGTGTCCGACCCCGACGGCGGTCTGCTCGGCCGGATGAAGGAGAGGAGGGTTTTCCTGTTTGAGCAGCTTGTCATCTTCAGTGAGCCCCTGGACAAAAAGAAAGGGTTCTCTCTGCCAGGCTTCCTCTATAAGAACAGCATCAAGGTAATGATTTAAGGAGGGAGGATGTACACTTGTTACTTTCCCCACTTGAAGAATGTCTGTTAATATGCTAACAATGACGAACATTTCTCCTTGTTGTTTGCAGGTTAACTTGATTTAATTATTCCTAGTTGTGTAATCTTGTTTTAGTGAGCAGTTTTAAAGTCAGAAGAATGTCTTTCTCAGAAGAATAAACCATGTTTTCTATAAAAATAGGCCGCAGGCTTCGTTTGGCTCAGCTTCAAAAGCAAAAGACATTTACCTGAAGCAGAGCTTAGTCTGTCAGTCTGTCTGGCTCCTCATCAAGTTCATGTAACAAAAGCTCAGACGCTGCTCTTTTTAAGTTGCTGCATTGCACTGATTTTAGCAATGGACTCTTGACACACAATAGTAGTGCAGTCCCAAGCTGCCTTTGTTAAACATCTCTTATGAGTAGTTTAAATCTGTAAGGCAGGTGAGCGTGAGGTGAGAGGACGGCGTGTCCGCGCTTTCAATAACAGTGCTGGTTAAGCCTCAAAACGCATCCTGAACTTCGCTGTACTCTGCAAGAGCACTTTTCACATGTGTGAGAGAGGGAGGGGTCGAGATGTTGGGACAAAATACTGTATACCATTCTTGATGGAGCATGTAGTTACATTAATTTAAAAGCCCTGTGCTCAGTTGGTGTTAACCCTTCATTCAGGGCTGCTTTTAATGACATTTGATTTTATTTCTCAAACATTTCCTTCTGCCTGTAGTGAACCTTTAAGCCTTTGCGTATAACAGAGGAAAGTAAGGAAATTGAGCCCATGGGAAATAAAAAAATACAAATTTAGGAAAGGTTGACATGATTAAATCTCAATATTTCTGTGCCGCTGACTCTGTTTGATGTGTTTTCCCTGTTTTCTTTTTTTACACCAGATAAGCTGTTTGGGTTTAGAGGAGAATGTGGAAGGTGATCCCTGCAAGTTCATTCTCACTTCTCGGTCAGCCAACGGCGCCGTGGAGTCCTTCGTGCTTCACTCCTCCCATCCAGGGGTGCGCGAGGTCTGGACCCTTCAGATCAGCCAAATACTCGAGAGCCAACGCAACTTCCTCAATGGTAGGCTGCTACACACACACAGACGCACACAGACACACACACAGAGGACTTATAGGTGATGTAAAAGAACTGCTGTGTACATGGCCACCCTTGTCTCTTGCATCTTATCACAGCTCTGACCTCACCAATAGAGTATCAGAGGAACCATGTAGGGGCAAGCAGTGCGCCCAGCATCGGAGCTCCAGGTGGGGGCAACAGCGGTTCTAGTGCAGCCCCCGGAGGTGGAGGTGGAAGCTCCCAGAGTAGCTCCATCCCTTCGGGACCCCAGGGTGGCTCTCGTCGGCCGTCCAGGATCCCGCAACCCTCCCGCCTGCCCCAACCCCTACGTCACCACCCCGGGGCCGACCCGGATGGCTCCAATAAGATGTCAGGTATGAAACGTCTGTCTGTCCTTGTGAAATTTGACTTGTTTGACCCAATGAAAGATGTGACTGAAGTCTGAGTTTTACTCGCTTGTGATCCAGGTTTGTCCCCTCGTCCTGTCCCTCCTCCTCTACTCCCTGTGGGGGGCAGCCCGCAGGGCAAGCGCCCTATCCACACCACAGAGGACCAAGCTTATACCCCCATCCCACGTGCTACCGTTGGGCCTCTGCCCTCCACACCCACTTCTAAACCACGGCCAGGAGCCGTGTCTCCCATGGCCTCCCCCATGGCCACTCCCGCCTTTGGCAAGGACACTCTCCCCCCTCCCCCTCCCAGCCCAGGCCAAAACCAAAAGTCTGGATCTGGATTCTGGAGCTCAATGCCGGGCTCTCCAGCCAGCCGGCCTGGCTCATTTACCTTTCCGGGTGAGGCGGGAGAGACTCCGGTGCGACAAAGCTCAAATCAGAGCCAAACCCACAGACACTCCACGCACAGCAAGGAGGCCGACCGCATGAGTACGTGCTCATCGGCCAGCGAGCAGTCCATCCAGTCCACCCAGAGTAACGGGGTAAGACCACTACCTGCTGCCCAGTGCTGATCCGACTAACCCAGCGGCAGAGGGGGGGTCGGTCTGTCCCGTCTGCCTTGTTGTCTCCTGTCCTGCTGCCAGCGCTACTAATCTGTCCCTTACTACGCATCTCTGACAACCTCCACTGCTCTTCAGCATCATCCTCTGTAGCTTTAGACGGTTTCTGAGGACAATCTCTAGACAAGGCTTCAACTGTCAACATGTTTTCAGGCTCAAAATCTTTCTAGCGGACCTCGCTCACCTCTTCACTGATTATCTTTTAAGGCTGTCTCTAGATTCTTAACTCTAACAAAGCTTATACTAACACTTGACTTCTTCTGGGCCGTCTTCATGGTGTGTTACTTAAATGTACTTTTCCTGCAACTAACTTCTGACGTTTGCGGTTCACCTGCAAACGTACTCAGAGATCCTTTCATTCAGCCTAACGTTTCTCCTCTCGTCTTTGCGTCGAGCTGCAGAGCAAAGACGAGTGAAATGGAAAACTTCATCTTATTCCTGCCTTTCTTCATCCAGTTAGCCTTTTCCGAGAAGAAATTAATAGCTCCCTGTTTTGTCTTTCTTCCGCTCGAATTTCTTTTTACAAAGCCTCCACTTCTTTTTCTCTTTATCTCATCAAAAGTGGCACTCGCTAGAGATGTCACCCCACATGTTTAGATTTGAAAAAGTTACCGTGTTTAATGCATAATCGCTGCATGTCCATCTGAGTTTGCCCTTACCGTTTTCCATCCCTGTGGTGCAGAGTGAAAGTAGCAGCAGCAGTAGCGTATCCACCATGTTGGTGACCCAGGACTACACAGCTGTGAAGGAGGATGAGATCAGCGTCATTCAGGGCGAGGTGGTCCAGATCTTGGCCAGCAACCAGCAAAACATGTTTCTGGTATTCAGAGCATCCACCGAGCAGGGCCCCGCCGCCGAGGGCTGGATCCCCGGATTTGTGCTGGGACACACGTCGACCATTGTCCCCGACTGTCCCGAGGGATCCATCAAGTAAGAGCACGATGATTGGGGGGGGATTATTTTCAAATTCATAATATGTGCAGTTGAGATTCTCATCTGCCGTTTTTATCAAGACACTGAGCTCACTGCCGTCATTTTCGTTCTCCTAGCAGGAAGTCTTCATCCTGGCACACGTCCCTGCGTATTCGCAAGAAGTCTGAGAAAAAGGAGAAGGAGGCAAAGAAGGAGACAAAGCTGGAAAATGGTTACAGGAAGTCCAGAGATGGCCTGGCCAATAAAGTTTCTGTAAAGGTGAGTTTCACTTCACTTCAAAACTCTACAGCGATGCCTCGAAGTTACAGACTGTTGACATTTGTTTATCTTTCTTTCCAGCTTCTAAACCCAAACTACATCTATGATGGTGAGTTTGAGCTCCAGACCCGATCCCTCAACATCGTTCCAGGTTTCTCTTTGTCACTGCAGCACACTGCAGGAGCTTGTCTGTATCAGACGCATTCTCACTGCACTGCAAATATCAGTTGGCTTTAGGCTAGGTGTGGGGTAGAGGGTGCTGCTGGAGGCGGGACATGTGATGCTCGCTTGCTCCCTGCAGATTTTCCATAACCTGCATTCTCATTGGCTCAATGTGGCATTACACAGATTTGGAGCCTGTCTGTCAAACAATGACAACAACAAATCTCTTCTTTCCTTTCAGTTCCCCCAGAGTTCCTTGTACCTCTGAGTGATGTGACATGTGACAACGGAGAGAGCGTCACCCTAAGGTGTAAGGTTTGTGGGCGACCCCGGGCTACAGTCAGCTGGAAAGGGCCCAACCAGAGCAACCTCACTAACAACGGACACTTCAGCATCGCCTACAGGTAAATAGCCGAGCAGGTTTTACTCCTCGCATCAGCTTTGTTGAACACACTAACTCGAGAGTGAACCTGCCGCCCCACTCAGCTACACTCACCCTGTTATGATGGAATAGATGAATAAAGGAGTGTGTGTTTGTTTCAGTGATACGGGTGAAGCGACTCTGCGGATAATCGGCGTAGCCTCTGAGGACGATGGCGTTTACACGTGTGTTGCCACCAACGAGCTGGGCAGTGTGACATCATCAGCTAGCCTCAGAGTGTTGGGTGAGCGTAGAGACAGACGTGAAACGTATGCGATGAGTGTCACTGCAGATTTTATTGAACCACCTCCTGCTTTCATGTGTCTCAGCCGTGTCCACTGACGGGGTCCGAGTGAGCTGGAAGGATAACTTTGAGTCTCACTACACTGAGGTGGTTGAACTGGGAAGGTAACAGACACGCTGTGAGAATTCAGAATATAAAAGCTACGGCAACAAAAAACGATAAAGTAAACGGACCGACTGTGTCGTCTTCTCGTCAGGGGTCGTTTCTCTGTCGTCAAGCGCTGCGACCACCGGGGCACCAAACGCGCGGTGGCTGTGAAACACGTCAACAAGAAGCTGATGAGGAGAGACAGAGTGACCCAGGAGCTCAATCTGCTCCAGAGACTCCAGCACCCGCACATAGTCACCCTGATTGACACCTACGAAACTCCCAGCAGCTACGCGTTAGTCCTGGAGATGTGAGTAAACAGCAAAGGCGGAGTTAAACCCTACATACACACACACAGCTCTGTCACGTCATACCTCCGACCTGATGTTTTGCTTTGGGTTTCAGGGCCGACCAAGGCCGTCTGCTGGACTACATCGTGAGCTGGGGGAATCTGACTGAGGAGAAGGTGGCCTGCTACTTGAGGAACGTTTTAGAAGCTTTACACTACTTACACAACTGCAGAATAGCACACTTGGACATAAAAGTGAGTCCTCACTTTTTCATTTTCCTCCAAACATTGAAGCCATAAAAAGGTTGACTGACATGTGGATGCAGTGCGGTCATGTACAAACCATGATGATGAATGAATGAGAATCCATGAGGCTAATCTTTGCTCTCGTTACAGCCTGAGAACCTGCTGGTGTCCCACACCGCCAGCGGCCAGCCAATAGTCAAGCTCACAGACTTCGGTGATGCCGTGCAGCTCAACAGTGCCCACTATGTTCACCCTCTGCTGGGCAGCCCTGAGTTCGCCTCCCCAGAGCTGGTCCTCGGAGAGCCCGTGTCGCTGACCTCTGACCTGTGGAGTCTGGGCGTGGTCACCTACGTGCTGCTGAGCGGCGCCTCCCCCTTTCTTGACGAGAGCGCAGAGGAGACCTGCCTGAACATCTGCAGGCTGGACTTCAGCTTCCCCAGGGATTACTTCCAGGGCGTCAGCCAGGCGGCCCGGGACTTCGTCTGCCTGCTTCTGAAGACCGACCCGGGCAGAAGGCCCCCGGCCGGCCTCTGCCTCCAGGAGCCGTGGCTGCAGGCTGGCCAAGGCGACGGCCGGGCAGAGGGCTGCTTGGACACCTCCCGCCTCATTTCTTTCATTGACAGGAGAAAACATCAGACCGATGCCCGGCCCATCGGAGGGGTCAGGAGCTTCATTCACGGTCGCCTTCAGCCTCGGGTTTGAGCAGCTCTCAGCCTCAGCGCTCCGACCACAGCAGGAGACGCTGCTCAGTTTGGGGTCCAGCACTGAGGTTGAAGAGACTCTTTATGGTCTCGATGTAAAAAGAAGGAGAAAAAAATGAAAGCTGATCTCATCCTCTTTCACAGATTTTTCACTAAATAAAATCCTGTTATCCTTTTAGGTTGTTTATTTGAGACCTGCTGAGGTCTTCAGCCAATCAGAGCCCAAGAGAACGGAGTTCTCACCAATCATAAATGAATGGATGCCCTCGTCTACTGCTGCTTGCTGGTTTCGTCTTTTTGTAGTTAAGTGAACAAAAACAGTTTTAAAAAAAACTATTATGAAGTAAGTTATTTTCCTCTGCGCGAGTTGAAGCTGATCAGAAGAGCCAATCGATCGAGCCTCAACGCCACCACACGGGCGCAGCTCCTTCAGGAGAAACCGATGCCAACGGAGCTCGCCACAGAGAGCAAATCGCCCTCCAGGAACAGACGGTGTGTTTTTGTCTTTTACCCTTAAACAGTAACTGGCATACTTTTGAGAAGCAACCCTTTCTTATAGAAACAGTGTATAGAAAGGCACAGTAGTGTCTCTGATTCCAAGGAGGAAAAAAACAAACACATTGTAGAAAACGCTCATAAGTTGAAGATTCGTGTGCTACTCTGGACACTGCAGACAGGCGGAAACCGCGACAGAGCTCATCAGCTGAGACATTTATACATCAGAGCTTCTCGATGGCTGCGCTTACATTAATGTACCCTAATCTAATCTGAGAACACCATGATGACCGTGTCGTGAGTAACAAATGCTGCACTGTCCAACCCGAGAAGAAACAATAGACGTTCGTCTTTTTTTTTTCTTTTTTCTTTTGTCTTTTCCTGTGTTGCGCAGATATGACATGTTTAAGCCTTACCTTGTATAGAGACTTCGGCCTTCTTCCCCCTCACGTTCGCAGTGGACTCGAGACTGTTGGAGCCCTCGGTGGCAGCGCTGAATGTGGAGGCGGCGGAAGATGAATTTACTGTAAATGCACTCATTGTATGTTATGTTTGATTATCATGTGCAATGTTGCGGCTTTAACATTTTATGCAACTATTTATGAAAACATCTGTTGTATCTGTAATAAATCTAGAGAAAAGCATGTACTTGGTACTGCAAGCACTGCTGGTAGTTTGTGTTCATTCGATCGCCGAGTGTTAACGACCGCTCCGGGGCCAGGCCGCGTCAGAGGTCACGACCTACAATCATCACGTTTTGATCAAAACTAATTTAACACTTTTTTTTGTACTGTATGCCTCTGTAGTATTGGTACACCAAAGTTGCTCTAGCTTTATAGTACTTAATAAAGAAATGGTTTTATTGTGATTACGTTTCACTTGCGTTAGGCCATCCATGACCATGTTAAAAGATTGTTTACACGAGTAAATGTCAGAGGAACACTTTTAGTTTACTCTCTTTATACCTTTATTAAAAAGGTGGGAGATTAAAGGACTGAAATGTACTCTTGGATGGGAGCTGAATGCAAGATTTTACTTACAAAGTGTTGTTTTCACTTTATGTACAGATACATGTTGCCAAAATATTTCTTCCATTTAAAAACAACAACAACAAAAAAACACCTAACCAGTAACCACACAAGATTACTATGGTAACAATAGCACAGATAAGTCCAGTAAGGGGTTATGATCAAATCAGCCCCCTCTTAACCTTTTTTAATTTACTTCAAAAGGTGTACACACAGGCCATTTTAAAACAAGAAGACTGGACTGGATACCTCAGTTTGGGGTTTTTTTTGTTGATTTTTCTGTTTTTGTCACTTTGTTGTGTTTTTGTTTTCCCGTTTTTGTTTCATAAATTGTTTTTTTTTTATTATTATTATGTTTGCATGTATATTTCTTTGTACAAATCATACATATTCTCTCCTGTAAATAGTGTCATTTTGCCATCACTCATTTGAAAATTAAACTTCATGAACACACAGGCCCCGTCTGACATTTACGTTCTTTTGTGTTTGTTTTTATTGTTTGTTTGTTTAGTTATTTATTTTCTTGTGGGGGGAGTGGGGCGGAGGGTCTTTAAACGCTGAAATAAACATTAAAGCAAGTTTTGTTTAGATCGGGTTGCAACATTTTCAAGACTTTGTTCATTTTCCCATCATCTGCTCACCACTTTCTTTCTCTTTTTTTTTTCTCTGTACAGATCAGATGGTTTGATTTTGTACAATTCCGTGTTCGAGTTTAGTGACGTAGGCTGACGTCATCATTTACAGGACTGGTAACAAACTGACGCTCACACTTGCCTAAAATACCTACAAATACTTAACACTTTCAAAACTCTTCATTGGGACTTTTTCTTTTCTTGATTTGTTCTGCATTGGAAACTCATACTGTTTGAGCTCTATATGAAAGATAAACAGAACTTTCAGGATTTAAAAGCCAGTGCACATGTGCTTTAAAGTGGCATTAATCCTAGTGACCAGCAGGGGGAGACTGATGCATTTGCAAAGAAAATTAAAAGGGGATGCAATTAAAAATGCACATGATACAATTATGGTCTCAGTCCATGGTTTCATATTTTAACTGTTCCTACACGGTGTTATTATGAAATGACTATGCTTAAACCCAAAGTTTCCTCCACATCGATGGGAGGCAGTTGAAGTGTTTCAGGCATCCCAGACCAGGAGAAAGAAGATGTCCCTCAGCTGGCTTGGGAATGCCTCACGCTTCATTCACAGCAGGGCAGTCATGTTCGTTTGTGCATGTATTTGCCTGCAGAAGACAGGTTTTCAACCAGTGCAATCCTCAGAAATCCCTGCTGCACTCTGCTCGACGTGGACGACGCTGTGTGTCGCTCACATGCTGAGTTGTTGACGAGTGAGGTGAAACAGTTCACCAGCAATGGGAGAAAAGCAAGAACAAATTAAAATAAATATTAAAAACTACAGCGTGAAAGGTAAAGACAGTGGTTTCAGTGAACATTCTTTACTTTTTTAAGCATATTTTGCACTTCAGCTCGTTGTCTGTTAAACTGTACGTACTTCATCAGTATTTTATAAATAAATTTATATGAATAATATATATTAGATGAAAAACACGGGGAAAGCAAAGGTTGTTCTGTGTGTCCACTGTTTATATATCAGGCCACAAGATGAAGAAATGTCACAGTTGGCTGCATCCATCTTTTTATGTGGTCTATGGTACAGACACTTATCTGCACACTGCATATCTGCTGTTTCTTCACCATAACACTCATAATTTGTCAGCTGTTATGTCTCCTAATACTTGAATAACAATTTTAAAGACTCCCACAACTAGTAGTGCTGTGGAGCCACTGGTTGTTGCTTACAGGTGAGGACATGTATCTGTACTGAACGGCATGTTATGGTAAGTAAATGAATGAAGAAAACTCCACAGGATTCTTTTAATATTGTCCGATATGCGTAATCAGTCGATTACATCATTTTACATCAACATTTTATATTGTGTGTGTGTGTGTGTGTGTGTGTGTAGTTAGATTAGATTAGCAGCCATTTAGCATCTGAGTTACCACGAAACATTTACAAAGATCAGTAGGGGAGACCGGGGATAGTTGTAACGTGGGTCAGTTACTTCCAGTTTCTCCAATCAGGGCTAAGTTTCAAATGATGTGACTCATCCTGTGCATGCCCAATTCAGTTCTGCTATCACATGTGAAAAATCAGCACATTTTGTCAAACACAGACAATTTAACACGAAAAAAAGTAATTTGTATGCCAAAAAGTAAGTTTTTCTACTTTATTTCAATGTTTAATAGCATTATCTGCTTTGCAGTTAAACTCATCAAACTTGAATTATGTTATTTGTGAAGGAAATTGCCTTCCCAGGTTTCCTCCGTGGCGTGAGCGATAAGCAGAGTTCTGTCCTTTCCTTCTAAGATTCCTAATTATTTAAAGTAACACTCAGGTATGCCATTCAGCTGGGTTAGTTACGACGTCGGGAGCAGCTTGGGAGAACAAGGAAACACAGACTGCTTCAGGTTGTCTTCCCAAATCGACTCAAAGGTTTATTTGATACACAGCAGTTTATATAGATGAAAAAAAAGGTTCGTGTGTCAGCTTTCCCAGTTCAAACCGGTACAGACCAAATAAGGAAACGTCTTCCTGCCTTGTGAGCCAAGAAGTATCCTGTGTGTAGTTTATCAGTTCAGCTATAATTTATGATCATCCCAGCAAAATACACTCCTAGACATAGAATACAGAGTTCTTTCATCAGTGAATTCTGAAACAAACCACCTAGCCTTTAACGAGCCTTTTCCAGGAGATAAAGAAAAAGGGAGGATGGGAGTAAGGAAGTGGTCTCATCTCTGTGGTGTTTTCGACCTTGGGGTACCAGCTTGTGAGTCCTACACATTAATTCTTGGGTCACAGAGAAAGAGAAAAACAACTAGTAGTTGGGCCTTATTGAGTAACAGTTTTCCTGTATAAAACAATATCCTGTAAATGCTACTATGGTATCAAAATACCTAACAGTTCCCCTCTTTTATTATTTTTAAAAATAATAACTCAAATAGAAAGGAAAAATCACAAATGTAATAACATAATATAAAAAGCAAATCATAAAATGTAATAGTTCACAACCTAATGTTCAATATACACATCAGGAACATCATTGGTAACATCTGACACATAATCTGGGTCAATTTGTGCCAATTGCAAATACATTGAAGTAGCTGTACTAGTAGCTATACGGGTTATCATTGAAAATGTGGCTTGCAGAAATGTGAACAGGGTTGCACTTTACAATATGAAATAGTAAATAAAAATCCTAAGGTTAATGCAGTAGATATGATCAATAACCTAAATATATAAAAAAGACAGTTCTTCAGTCGTCTTCTGGCCTGGTCCCAGGTTCGAGAGACACAGAATAAGCGTCGTATGATGACAATGGGCATTTCATTTTTTCCATTATCAGGATGGAGTGAGTCTAGCTTTATCAGGTTAGACATCATGTGGTACTTTTGGCTTTCTGTTCCTGCTGGATGTTTGAGTACCTTGTCGTTGTTCTTTCCGACGTTGTGTGTTAATCAGTGATTGCGTGTGTGTATGTAACTTTTGGATCCGGGCGCTGGCTCGCCTGAGATGTCATCTACCCGTGTGTGTTTATTTGCTCTAGTTCCGGGCGCTGGCTCGCCGGAGATGTCGTCTGCTTGATCCGACGCCTGAGATGGTCCGATTGGGCTGGTCTTAACCCTGCTGGCATGAATCCACTGAGGTTGTCCGTCTGTGAGGATGCTGGTTCTTCGTCACTGCCAGTAAAGCCTGGGGGCTGGAAAACGCGGCCTCCCAGAGTGTCCTTGGTTTTAGTGGCTTCTCCAACATGCGTCTCCTTGTCTCCACTGGTGGAACTGTGGAGGGGAAAGGCTGAGAGAGACAAACTTTCTGATAGTTATTATTCAGTTTTTCTACCAGGTTGTGAACATCAGTGGACAATGCAATATACATCACCTTCTACTAGCGGTGCCCCTCTGGAAGCTGACCATGGTGTTGGAAATAATCTTATTTCAAATGGAGATAATTTGGTTACTGCAGATTGAGTCATTCCAATCTCACAGAGGACTTGAGGAAGTAATTTGACCCAGGTCATTAAAGTTTTAGCACACTTTTGAATTACTTCTAATGTGAATGAAGATCCTCTATCACTGTTAATCTGGTGAGGTATTCCGAATCTGGGTATTATTTCATTGCTCAACTTTTGACAGACTACTTCTGCAGTTTCTTTTGAGGTTGGATAAGCTTCTACTCATTTACTAAATTGATCCACTATTACCAGTAAGTACTTGATGCTTCCTTGTGCTGGCATATGTGTGAAATCAATTTGTAATGTATGAAATGGAAAATCTGGTTGTGGTAAATGCTGATGTTTCGCTTTTGAGCTACCTACATTAGTTCGTGCACATGTTAGACAGGTTGCTAATATGCGTTTTACTGCGTGTGATGTTTTCTCAATTACAAATCTTGATTTTATTGCCCCTATTACCCCTCTTTGTCCGACATGACTCACACAGTGAAAATGTCGGGCAAGGACTGGCATCAGGGAATATGGGAGGGCAATCAAACCCTTAAGATTTTGTATAAGCCATCTCTGTCATCTAAGGTACAGTCATTATTCTCCCAATAGGTGTAATCACATGCAGAGGCTTGCTCTTGTATCAATTTTAAATCAACATTTGTTCCTAAATAGTCTGGGAGTTTAAGTGGCAGCTGTAGGGGCACAGATAATACTTCCTGCGGAGGTGGGAGCTGTGATGCAGCTGCAGCCTTGGCTGTCACGTCTGCTAAGGCATTACCTGTTGCTTCGTCTGTGTCAGCTGTACTGTGTCCTTTCGTTTTTACAACTGCAACGGCCGATGGCAGCTGTATAGCCTGAAAAAGTCTTTGAACAAAATCAGAATTCAGCAATTTATTTTCCATCAGCAGATCTAAATCCTCTCTGTCTCCACAATGTGCCAAAGTCATGCACAACGCCAAATGCATAGCGGCTGTGTGCGTAAATTGTCACATGCTTATCCAAATGTAGCTCACAGGCGCGTATTAAAGCCATGAGCTCTGCTTTTTGTGCTGAGTGAAATGGTAATGAGTGAGCCTCTAGTATGATGTCAGGCACTGTTACCACTGAATAGCCACAAAGAAATGAGTTGTCACTCGGCCTTGAACAGGACCCGTCCACATAAACCGTGGCTGAGTCTGAGATAGGTGTTTGCTCTAAATCTGGACGTGGTGCTGTGGATTCCTGTATACGTGTCATGCAGTCATGAACGTCAAGCCTGTCTGAGCCATCCTGTCGGTCAGAAGAACACAGCATAGGATCAATAAATGTGCTGGCGAATCAGGTGTGCTGCTCGCTTTTATAGTGAGATTTGCATATGTTGTGTAGTTATGTTTGCTATAATGGTCGTGACCTGGTGATTGGTGTATAGAATAGTGTCATGTGAGAGTGTGAGCTTCCCGCAGTCCCTTATCATGATAGAGCAAGCTGCTACTGCCCTCAGGCAGGCCGGCATTCCTGAACAATTCAGGCAGCACCTTTGAGTGGCGGAGGTCAGCACTCCCTTTAATGCATTGAAAGAGACAGTCATTTCTGTGGATCACAGTATTCGAGGAGGCTTGTCTTTTTTGCAGCAGTCACGCAGAATGTGGTCATGAAAAGAACAGTCTGGTATCCACTGTCTGCAATAGTTCACCATGCCTAAGAAGGACGACATTTCCTTCTGTGTAGTGGGACGAGGGACGGAGGTCACAGCTTTGACCCTGTCTGCAGTCATGGAACGTTTTCCGTGAGACAGTGTGAATCCCAAATATTGAACAGAAGTCTGACAGTACTGCATTTTCTTTGCAGATGCTTTGTGGCCAGTCTTTTGGAGGTGCTGGAGAAGCATGTGTGTAGCAGTTTGACACAGTTTTTTCACTTTCAGCACAGAGGAGGAGGTCATCCACATGTGGATCAGGGTGCGGCCCTGGAGGAGTGAAGCACCATTGAGAAAGCAGCAGAGCTGTCTATCATGCCTTGGGGCAAACGAGTCCAAGTGTACTGCTTATTTCTATGTGTGAATGCAAATAACGGCTGTGTGTCACAGGTACTGAGAAAAAGGAGCGGAGCATAAATCCACCACGGTAAAATGTGTATGCAATGCATGTCAATATGCTGTGAACATCTGAAACGAGAGGTGGCAGAGGAATGTTGACTGCATTAATTTGCCTTAAGTCTTGTATGAAACGCCATACGCCAGGTTTGTTAGGCTTTGGCACAGGATTGACAGGAGTGTGGGCTTTATTACTCCTGTAGTCAATAAATCTCCTATCATGACATCTAGGACTGCGGCTTTTTCCGTGGAAATGGGATGCTGCTTGACATATACTGCTTGTTTTTTAATAAGTGTACGTGATAAAGTGTACAGTCAATAAATCCTATATCATTCTCACTTTTAGACCACAATGTCATATTCTGGTATTCAGCTGGCAATGTAACTGCAGAAATAGTACAGTGGATAGGGTAGGTTAGATCTATGTGACGACATGTTTCGTAACCTATGTCTGAGTTATGTAACAAAATCACTGTTTGACCTTCACTTGTGTGAGCAGTTATCATGTTGTTGAACAGTGTGAGAGAAACAAAAGTGTGGCTCCCAGATATGGGATTACCTGGTAGTGGCGTCTGTACACGTTTTTTTGGCACAGTGTGTGACATAGAGTACCGGACAAAAAGGATGTTGAGTTCATTCTCTGCTGAGGGTCCAGCTGACACAGAGGATGTTCCTTCTCCATCATGTCGGTACATAGGGCAGAGAAAACATAAGCTGTTATCAGTGTCAGCAAACATTTCACCCTTTATGTTAAATGAAATACACAAATTCATTTTTGCTCTGGGTGTCTGCGGCTGCTGGAAAACTGAGCTAAATTTGCACCTCTAGCTTGTCCAACAGTGCATAAAGCGTTTTATGAATACTAGGATGGATTCATCAGGCTTCTGTTTACACATAGTTACTGCATTTAAGTCAATTTTGTCTCTGGACATTGTTAGCAGGAATTTCTTTAGATTCTTAAAGAAATCGGCGACTTTGTCATTATTTACCCTCCTTTTGTCCATAGCGGTAACATTTGATGCATCACGTCGCGGCATTCTATCATATATTTTCTACAGGACTTTTTAAGCAGACTACTTTTCTTATCACAAATGATATTCAACATTTCTACTGACCTGTTTTCTGGCGATAATCGTTCGGGATAAGGCTCCGGAAATAAATTAGAATGCATTGAACTTCTTAAGTTGTAAACAAAGTCAGTCACATAAGCACTCCCGCATGTTCTGGATACGTGATCATGGACGTCTTCACCGATTCGCGGACGTAGGTTACACGTAACCGGAAATGGGAGTTATACTGAGCCGTTATTTGAGACTTTATTTTGTATTTTATTAATTTTTGGTTTTACAGGTACTTTAGATTTTTTATCGGACCTGTCTGTGGTCTTTGAATAATTCTGACCCATGTTCAGTGATTTCCAGAGGGGTTTACACGCTAGGAGGATTTAGGTTAGTATTTTCGCTGCGGCACAGCTGAGGTCACTTTAAATTTATTGCTAGCAATTTTTTGTTTGTGTGAGCAACTCTCACTTAGCGAGCAACTTCTCGCTTAACGAGCAACTTCTCGTAAAACAACAGGCAACTTCCTGTGTCTTTCTGCTTTTAATTTACTGCTTTTAACCCTTGTATGGTAATCGGGTCTGTGAGACCCGTTTTCAGTTTTCTTTCGTTTTTTTTTTTTTTAACAAAATTAAATTTAATTATTTACTAGCTTTCTGTGAGTGAGCAACTTCTCACTTTTTAACGTACGTTTCAAGATAACAGGCAACTCCCTGTGTCACTCTTTGATGAGCAACTTCTCACTTAACGAGAAGTATTTAAGACAACAGGCAACTTTCTGTGTCACTTTTTCTGAGTGAGCAACTTCTCACTTTTTAACGTACGTTTAATTAAACAATTAATTATTATTATTATTTTTTAAACAAAATTAAAATATTCAAGACAACAGGCAACTTCCTGTGTCCACCAACACCACACAAGGGTTAATTTACTTTATTCGGGGACTGAGGAAGTCAGTCAGTGTATCTCTCTGGATCACTAAGTGAAACTTCGTCAGCATATCCCGTTTCTTTATTCGGGGACTGAGGAAGTCAGTCAGTGTATCTCTCTGGATCACTAAGTGAAACTTCGTCAGCATATCCCGTTTTTTTTTATGGATCGATCACTGAGAGAGGTATAATATGGTCTCTATATAAATATGAAAGACACATATTTACCTTCTGTCAGGATCCCACTTCTGACACCAAAATTGAAGGAAATTGCCTTCCCGGGTTTCCTCCGTGGCGTGAGCGATAAGCAGAGTTCTGTCCTTTCCTTCTAAGATTCCTAATTATTTAAAGTAACACTCAGGTATGCCATTCAGCTGGGTTAGTTACGACGTCGGGAGCAGCTTGGGAGAACAAGGAAACACAGACTGCTTCAGGTTGTCTTCCCAAATCGACTCAAAGGTTTATTTGATACACAGCAGTTTATATAGATGAAAAAAAAGGTTCGTGTGTCAGCTTTCCCAGTTCAAACCGGTACAGACCAAATAAGGAAACGTCTTCCTGCCTTGTGAGCCAAGAAGTATCCTGTGTGTAGTTTATCAGTTCAGCTATAATTTATGATCATCCCAGCAAAATACACTCCTAGACATAGAATACAGAGTTCTTTCATCAGTGAATTCTGAAACAAACCACCTAGCCTTTAACGAGCCTTTTCCAGGAGATAAAGAAAAAGGGAGGATGGGAGTAAGGAAGTGGTCTCATCTCTGTGGTGTTTTCGACCTTGGGGTACCAGCTTGTGAGTCCTACACATTAATTCTTGGGTCACAGAGAAAGAGAAAAACAACTAGTAGTTGGGCCTTATTGAGTAACAGTTTTCCTGTATAAAACAATATCCTGTAAATGCTACTATGGTATCAAAATACCTAACAATTTGTATGTCTATGGGGATATATTCTGTGTAGGTCTTTAGTGCTAATGTTTTAGCCGTTGGCTGTAATGTTAGCTAGTTCATGGCTATAGGAGTCTGGGTCAGTTGTAACAGCTACAGTCTGGGTTAGTTGTAACAATGATGCAGATGTTACAACTTACCACACTATTACTTTAACTTATATTAAACAAGTTGGGGCAACGACATCAGCAGAGAGAGGTTCACTGGTCGCTTTTGTATATGCGGTTAATGCCATTGGCAACACAATTCCTCCACTGTTTGTGTTCCCACACATACATTATGCAGACCACTGTGTCAGAGATGGACCAGCAGGAAGTACTGGTAGTGGAAATAAATCAGGATGGGTGCAAGAAACAGATTTCCTCATCTTTCTGAAGCACTTTGCAAACCACACCAAGGTAAGCCAGGATAAAAAGTAATGGAATTGCGATGCTGGTGAACAACTACATTTTTTCAGCTTCATTGTTATGTTCAAAAGTTGGTGCAAGAGTTGTAGGTTATAATGCCCACTGAGCCAATGAGGCCAAACTCAAGGAAGACCAACCAAAATTAATGAAATATTCAGTTGCAGAAAATTCCATAACTTGTCTTTTTTGGGGGGTTGGAATATGTTCAAAAGCTAGATTTCTGCATTCTGTCACACACACAGCTACATAAATGGATGTAAGTGCATTCATGTGTTGAATAAAAAAGATTACATGTTAATGTTTTGTCAGTACTGTCAGCTAACCCAGACTATGGGGTTAATTGTAACATTTCACTCTTTGTGTTTGAGACCATACCATGCAATGGGTAATTGTGCTGCAGAGAAAATAGCTGCACTATGTAATAGCCGAGACATGTAAATACTTTGCATTACATTTTGAATCCACTACCTTAAAAGAGCTCTAATTTACAGAAATGTCAAAAATGTCACAACTATCCCCGGTCTCCCCTGTCGGCCTGGCTGTGATCTCTGCCACAGGTAGTAAAGCAAGCTAAGCTTGTTTGACTATCCGCTACAAAGTAGTGAAGTTTCTTTAAAGAACAACTGAAAAATGTTACCCTTTAACAGCTATGGAAGCGGCCTTTGCAGGGTTCTAGTCAAATACCTGGTCTGTACCGCCCCCAAGTGGCTCTTCTCTTATATTGACGAGCGGCTGCTTTACAAACCTCACAGATATTGACGACTTAAAAGTTGTTTTGGGTGGGAAACAGATATTCTGTGTACACATATCTACATTTCACCTTATGAACAGAGCGATAGGTCAAATATCCTATAACATTTGCCCAAATTCATTCATTTAAACCATCCAGAATGTCCAAAAAGCTTCTGTAGAAAATGCCTTCTAAAGACAATTTTTTAGGTATAGCAGAGCCGTTATTAATCTTTTTTTTAAAATATTTTATTGTATTTATTTAAAATTTTTGTCAAATGTGGCTTTCTGGTATTGTGGTTAAAACATCTGCATTATACGTGAAAGTTTCCTGGTTTGGTACTGTGAGGATACACAAAACCCACCCTCAGAGGGTCATTAGCTAGTTCACAAGCCCTGATTGTTGGGAAGTCTGTCTCATGAAGAGCATCCGGTGTAAAATCTGTGCCAAATCAGACATTTGGATCATTTTGCTGTGGTGACCTCTTGGGAAATAAGGGAGCAGCTGAATGTAGCTCTGGTTAATTAGTATATAATAAAACCTGTTACTGCAGGGTTGAAGCAAGCAGCATTTATAATTTTCTAATCCTGGGTTAGTGAATATTTTTTGCTGCTGTAATACCGTGAAATTATTATTTCTTCTCCAGATGTGCACAAATGTGGGTTTAAAAACCCGATACGGTGTTTCCGTTTCGTGCTCACAGTTTCCACTCTTTATAAGACATTAAAGACCAGTTAGAAACACTTATGTGTGAACAGATCTTTGCACCATCTGGTGCCTTATTTGAACTTGTATGACTCAAAGTCAGCAGGTTTCTGACACTGGGGGCGTTCACGTGCAGTGGGATGTTCCAGTACTTTTTAACTGAAATAAAACTGACCTCAGCATGGGCACACCTTGAACTGGCTTTGACAGCTTTTGCACAGGACGGGCAAGATTAAAGATTAAAGTGTGCAAACAGGAATATAACATGTTACACAAGCAAGATCAAATTGCATCGATTTACTTTACTCGTGCTTTTGTCTGTAGGTAAGTCAAACTAATAAAATAAATTATTTGATTCAGGTAAACAAAAGTAATTCCAGTGACATTCAACATGTTGCTCCAATGATGCAGTGGTGCAGGTTGAGGTGTTATCCTTTTCTGCTTCAGTAACATTTGATAACACTGATAATAGCAACTTGTGAGGTGATAGATGCACCACTGTGTTGCCCAGCTATTTGTATACTTACACATTTATTAGCCTAACTACATGTGAGGTTAGTTAGTGTTCTACCCTGTCCTAGTTTAGTGGTAATTGGTCTCAAAAAAAAAAGCACTGGACTGGCTTTTTGCACTGCAAGCTGCATCCACACACCTAGATGGACAGATCGGGGGGTAGTGAGGGTTCACTGTCTTACCTGAAGACCTTATGAGTGTTGGACAATGTGCTCTAAATCTCGAGCCACCGTAAAAAACGGAATATTTGGGGACCTTAGTGGAGAGCCAGGTAACCAGTGAAGTGGTCCATCCGGGAGATGTGACTAAAAACAAAAAGTATCATTTGTACTACACTGCGCACAAATTATTAGTTCAATTGAAATCAGTTGTAATTATATAGCGCTAACTAACAACAACAGTCACCTCAAGGATCTTCATATTGTGAGATGAAGACCATACAGCAACACAGAAAACAATCCAACAATCAGATAACTCTGTATGAGTGAGTGGGAAGGAAAAACTCCCTTTTAACAGGAAGAAATCTCCAGTAGAACCAGGCTCAGGTAGGGGAAGCCATCTGCCGTGACTGGTTGGGGTCTAAGGCTCATCTATTTTTACTCAAATGGCTAGTGGGTTTTATCAAAAGAAGTAAATAAAAGAATAAAATAAATAAACAAAAGCAATTTCCTTTTAATGTTACTTTATCTTCTGCACGAGAAGGGAAATGTAGAGATATGCAAAGTATGCGAGACCTGGATTGAAAACCAGGAACAGGTTTGATGAATCCAAATTTGAAAGTTCTGGTGCAACAAAAACTTGCAGAAACTCTACAGTGACTTGCAGGATCTACAGTCACCTGTAAAACACGGTGGAGGCTCCATCACAGTTTGTGCTAGAAACCGGCAAAAGGTGTCAGGTGTTTTTTCCCCCCAGAAATCTCTGCAGCTGTTTCCCATTTCCTGGAAAAATATAAAGAAATAAGGGGTGGCACAATACTCAAAAGTAACTGTTTTTTGGATACAATGGACAATCCTAGAAGCTAACTAGCTATCTCTGTAGCCTTTAAATTACATTATTTATTACAGTTAAATATATTTGCTTCACATTTCAAATGAAAGATTAATTGATGATAAAAAGGCAAAATGAGAAAGACAGCTTCCTGTACCTTATTAGACTGGAATACTCTAAGGAGTATCTGATTTACTAATCCTGAAAATCTTCCATGAAGAATGAAAATGTCCAAAATTGGAATCTGGTTGCAAGAATAAAAGCGAGTGAGAGTACATAGCGTATCTAATCCAAACTTCAAACAGCAGAGAACAACAGAGCAGGAGTCAGGCATGTTTGGTTTATAGCAATGTTGTCTTTTATTCTAATTTCCAATAAACAGAGAATATATCAGTCCCTTATTTGTACAAAAAATACCTGAAAAGGATACAATGTAGATCCAGGAGCCGCACAGACAGAATGAAGCAAAGCACAGTGGAGGAGTGTACATCAGAAAAAAATGATTACAGTTCATTTGATCCTTTGTTTTTTTCCTCCCTGGAATTTTATATTTGACTTCAACTTATGATGACTTTGACCCAGCAATAAAAACAATGAGTTAGCTTCACTTGCACCTATAGTGTAAGTCACCGAAGTTCAGTGGGACTGACGTGTGACGTCCACATTAGCATTTAGTTCCGGTAAGGCTGCATTTCACAGTCACAGCTAATTTGAAACGCAGTGTGAGAGTGGACGGACGGCAACTAGGGAGCTGTGACCGTTTCAGAAAGAGGCACGTGCTGCGAGAGAATACAAAAAAATGTTACGCACCTTTAAGAAAAATAATCAGACAACATAGACATTATAATGAGATGCACAATCCTCTGGAGCTACAGCTTATAATTGCACTACTTGTGATGAAAAGCTTAAGAATTAGCGTGTGCGCTCTCCATCAAAAAACAATGCTGTGTGTGTGTGTGTGGGCTTAATATCCAAACATGGAGTATAAATGACAGAGAGGGAATACTGAAAGAGTTGAAACCTGGCAGAGATGAAGACTCCGACAGCCTGTCAGCTTATAAACACAACTGATGTTCAGAAATTTGACACATGCCAAAAATCCAGTTTGATTTCTTAAAATAAAATAAAAAAAGAAGTTTAATTTAATTAATACTGTATATGCTGTGGTATACGTCATTTTGTGGCAAACCAAAGACAATACACAATAAAGTCATACACACAATCATAAAATAAAAAAAAGGAAAAAACAAATCATTCTTCATTTTACATGGAGTTATGAGCAAAAGCATAACAGCCCATACATAGTGATCTGTGACCTAGGTACAGTGTTAGATCTACATCTTCTCCATAGCTTCACATACTTTGAAAACAAGACTTTATACTGGTATATATTCATATGATTGGACTTCTGTGAACGATTGCATTGTAGCACAGTGACTTAAAAAAAAAAATGGAGGGAGGACGGTGATTTTGTCCCCGCTGACCCATAGTGACGTGGCTTTCATCCTCTGTCAGACAGGGAAGAACCTAAACTGATGACTGGGAATGCTGGGAAACTTCCAGTCAAACTCCCGTCTCCTCTAAATCTGCAGCTTACCCCCCCGACTTTACCAGACTGTCTTCTTACCGCCTCTAAAAGGGCAAGCGCGTTAGCCAGCAGACTTCCTGAAGAGTGAATATAACAGTCTGGTCATCCGCACACCAACACACACATTTACCACAGGGTCATATAGCTTACAGGCTGGACACAGGTGGGAGAGGGGGGCGGGGGATTCAAGCATTATCCAATCCCTGGAGAGAGTCTGACCTGACTGACCAGAAAGGCCTGATTGGTGGAGTGCAGAGCTGGTGAGTCGTTTAAGTCACGCGATTAGTTGGCTGGTGGCGGCAGTGGATTGTGTGTGTGTCTGTGTGTGTGTATCAGTGTCGGTGCTTAGAGTCTGCCGACCTCATTCTAACCCTGTGAATCTGGGGTAGGATGGATGGAAACTGCAGGTGAGGGCGGGACGGGTGCTGCACAAAAGCAGGTGTTATGTCACACGGGTTCAGTTGGTCATGTGACAGTAGGAATGACAAAAAGGATTCCTCGTCTCCTTTCTTGGGCATCTTTTTCCTGTTACTATAAATAAGGTCAAAAATAAACTAACTCGTGATCTGTTTAAGCTACTTTGAGAGGAATTTCTATGTGAATCTAATTCTTTGGAACTGATCTCTATGCTGACTATTACAGATTCATTTTTAGAGACCTGGCAACAGCATCAACAATTGGCATTTTCTCTTACATGTCATGAATTGGTTGATGACAGCTCATTTTTTTTCAGTAGACCAACTAGGTAGAGGGGGGAAAAAGCTTATGATACCGACTGATTCACAAACTGATGCCACTTTAATGAGTTTTGAACCATGAATGCTAAGATTGGGCATAAGGTTAAGGTTCTGTGTTTAGCATTTAGCCACCTATTAGCAAACTCGTTCTCTGTAACATACATGTGGTATGTTCTAGTATAAAGCTAGCGTTCAACCAAAAATTCAAGGAAACCGAAACAGTAAAATGGTAACACATTTTGGACACATTCACGTGACAAATGTTTTCCATGAGATCTACTATCACAGCAGCTAGACTTACAGACTAACCATCACTAATATCCAATTTAGTCAATTTAGAAGATTTTGGTCAAATTTTGGTGTACTGAGATTTCTCACATGGCATCATATTAGAAACGATACAACCACTAGTTGTCAGGGAAACATATTTACGGACTGGTTGGTAGTACTTCCAGGAGGTTGGTGGCTCTCGCTGGGTGAAATCAGTTGCAAAGTAGGTGCTATAATGGAAACCTCCCAATGACTCTTTTGGTTGCTAGCATATTTGCATCGCTGTGTGTCATGTATGTCTGAAAGATATTTGTAATTACTCTCTGAGCAGTAGTAAATTGTCACACAAACCAGAGATGGAGAGGATTCCTTCTTCAAAGTAAAAGCTGTGCTTGAGATTTACAACCAGCATGTTTCAAAAAAGGACAACTTTTACATAAATACAAATATTCCTTGTTTCCTTTTTTTGCTGCACTTTTTACAGTTTCCAAAATGTTTTCCATACTGACAGGTGGGTCATTGGGGAAAAATAGGGGCCACTGACCACCCGGAAGGCATGTGTGACTGAGACTTTATTTTTCGAGTGAAAACCATCAACCTCCATTAACTACTTGCAAGCATTCAAGTAATACTTATTTCCCCATCATGACCAGTGGTTTCCAGCTGGTTGCAGACCAGTCTGTAGGCTTGTGTGATTGGGGCTTTGTTCACTTTATCCTACATTGTCACATGTCCAAAATGGCCGACAAGTTAATGTCACATGGTTAGGGGTCATGTGTCTACAAAAAATAAAGAATGAAAAAAAAATCTCAAGAACCAAAGGTGACAGCTAGTACAACAATCTGAAACTGGAGGTTCAGTTCACTAAACCTGTTATTTGAGAAGCTTGAATAATTGAATACTTTTACTTTTTCAAAATGAAAGAACAAAAACAAATACTTGTTGGCCCTTAATTTACTCAAACAATGACCTGGTACTACTAAACTAAGCGAAACCCCTCTGTAATGTTAGCTTCCTATGTCTCTGTAGCGGTGGATTTGTTGTTTGATGGATTGGTTGTGAAATCAAGAAAGAAGCCATTTCTGCTTGATTGTAAAATCAAGAAAGAAGCCATTTCTGCTTGATTGTAAAATCAAGAAAGAAGCCATTTCTGCTTGATTGTAATTTAGCGACCCTGTTGATGTTTAACAATGGTGCTCACTTCATGCAGCTAATGGAAATATCTAAATATAGAGTTAACTGACATTTTATCCAGATCTGAGATTGCATCACCAGTACATGTTTTCAAAGTTTTGTTCCAATGGATTTTTACTTTACAGGAATCTTTTAGACCTTTTGGAAAATATATTTTTTGCTTTCCTGTTAGAAAAGAAGGCAGAGATGAGAAGCTAGCTAGTTATGTGTGATGCTAGCTAGCAGTCTACAGCCAGCTAGCCAAGCTCAGTAAAAACATCAGATAACTTTCACAAACTGTTGTTTCCAGGATGATAAAACATGTTGATTACTGACTTTAGAGGTGGCTTTAGGCAGACTTTCTAACTGCACAGAGTCAAGACTGCTAGTCACGCTAGCATTAGCCTCATATTTAACGTACAGATCCTGTGAGTGTGTTACATTTCTTGACAAGAAAGCAAAAAAGGACTGTTTCCCAAATCTCCCACCATTTCTCCCCACTCATGATGTTCTTCCACCACCCCTGAATAAAAAATCCCAAACGTGTTACTCTATGTGCATTACTTTTTAAAACATAGCTTCAATTTTATACACAAGGCTCACAATTTTCACTTAAGGCGAGTGAAGCTCATTTGACTGCTTGTTGACACACAGACAACTGAGTTCACGTTTCAAGTAATTTGTTCAAATTTCATATTTAAAATGTTTTTAATAAAAGTTTCGAGAGTGCTTTTGTTGCTTTCAACGAGGGAACAGTGGTCAGAATCCGAACACGACAGCTCCAACCCATCGACAACAAATCAGGCTGATTTTTTTAAAAATGTGCAAGCAGAGAGCTCAGAAATTATTTAGTAAAAGGAAAACATTCAAAGACAAATTCACCAACAGATAAAATAACCATTTTGATTGGAAAAAAAAGACCGAAATGGTAGAAAGCTTGGGCTCGACACACTTTAAAGTGAGTCTATTTGAAAATCTTCCTCTTCTTCCTTAAAGTCTTGAGACACCTACAGCTGGTTCAAGAGCACATTCATGTTTTTTAATTGTTGTGGTCTTGTTGGTACGACACACACGGCTGGGGAGGTTAGTTAGATGTTCTTAAACCTTACTGGAAAGCACTGCATGATGTGACTGTGCTCCCACACCACCGTAATCCAGCCAGAGCTGATGGAAATTCACATGCGTGCTTTTCAGAAGGGGAGTGAAGGAGGAAGAGGAGGCAGCTTCTCTTAGCTAAAGAGCTGTCGTCTGTCCGCTCGGGAGTGCAAAACAAGTTCTTCATTGAATCAACAGTAATAAAACAGCATTAAAATGACATCAAGTAATCAACTCTACAAGAGAGGCTTGTACAGCCTTCCTGATAAACATTCCTCTGTCCTTTCAGCAAACCCTCGCCCCTGCTCTGCTCGTCTTGCCTTTCAGCGACTTCTCGTTTCTCTCCCGACTTTTTTCTGAGCTCGTGTGGAGGCGGGATTGGGGTTGCATCAGGGGTCTGTGGGTCGGGACACGGCAGCGATGCCACGTCATGCCCCGCTAAGGTGTTTCCGGGGGGTGGAGGGCAGGGTGTCAGCTTATCCAGACTGGACTGCACAGGTTGAGAAAACTCCTGGATCAAGTTTGATGGGACCCAGGGAGGTTCCCGTCCATCCCTGATGATCATTGAGGAAGTCAGAAGGTGGCGCTCCCCGCCCACCTCGGTATCGAGGACAGGGCGGGCACCACAGCTTATCAGGCCTGGAGGATGGGGAAGGTGGGTGGGTGGGGCTGAAAGGTTTGGGACTCTAAAGGAAGGGATCCATCCAAGAGACCCACTGGAAACATACTGTAGCCATCTTGTGGTTTCACATCACGCTGGTCTTTTTCTGGGGTCTGAACACCAATAACAAAACAACCGCAGGAGTCCACAGTCTTCGACACTTGGCCGTTACCCACTGGGGGACATCGACTTCCAGTCCTGGCTCCTAGCAGAGTTGTTCACATCCGCAAAACAGGACGTAACTTTTCTCCATCTCCTCAACCCCCACTGCGTTGGTAAGGGAAGGGGTAAAGGGGACAGAAGGGGAGGGAGGGAGATCTCAGGGAGAGAGGTGTGCAAAGAAAGGTTTGGGGGGGAGGAGTGTCACAAGGCCACAGCGGTGCATGGGTGTTTGAGCTTGCAGGGCAGCACTCCTCTGTTAAGCTGGTAAAACTCCACCAGGTGAATCAGATCGGTGAACTTGGTGGCGCCGTCGTCGAGGCTGAAGAATACCTGACCGTCCTCCTCACACTTCAGAGCAGAATCAGACGGAGGAGAGGAGATAGTTTAGACACCACATGACAGAGACTGATCTTTATGAGGTAACGATAAAACATGGAACATCTGACAGGAGTGCAAACAGATGATCACATCCAGGTCTACATCGCCAGGCCACTGTACTGCATTTATAAGATAAGCAAATGATTTAATATCAAACACTAATGAAGCCAGTTAGGTTTAGGGTTAGGTTTAGGACATTATCCCTTCTCAGACCTGGAGATGACATTAATATTCAGTACAGTCTGTGGAGTGATCCGACTGGCTACATTTTGCATTTCTTTGACGATATAAACTACAAACCAACAAATTTTATACTCCTACAGATTAGTTTGTCTATCAGTCACTTTGATCCACACTAGAATATCAGGGATGGATGAACATGAATGAGTTTTATCAACTGGGCATTTTTAACATTTACACTTTTGACTGAACGGACAGAAACTCCATTGGAGGAGAATGGCCATCTATTATCAGTTCAATGTAATCAGTCTGAAATACATATATACCTTTTTCCAAATAAAGTTAAAACACTTTCTCCATGCAACTGCATCTTTGTCAATAACTGATTGATCTGTTTCCTCTGAGCTGTTTCGAGCTGATTTCTGTCCTGCAGCAAAACAAATCTAAGTGCACGGCTGCCTGGGAGGAAGCAAAAAACACATTTTAAAATCTTAAAAAAGCACAGCGTACTTTGGACACGGGTTGGTGGTGATGCTAAATGAGTGTAGCAGGCTCGCTGGGCAGAGTCTGCCGTAGGGTTTTTTTACACTATAGAATTAAACTGCATCGCAGACTATTTTTAAAGATGGACCTGCTTCTGGGGACAAATATACTCCTTTGCCGGTGATGCCAACAAGCCACAGCAGCTGGTTTATGAGACTGTGACTGCAGTTTAGCAGTCAGACTATAACAAGAAGTCAAATTTGTGTCATTTTCACACCGTTTCTCATTTCAGTGCATCTTAACAGAGGCGGTGAGATTTTTCTTGCTTTGTAATCACACTGACCGGTAGGATCTGGAAGTGCTTGATCTTCTGGTGGTGGCACAAGGTGAGCACGAATGCCTTGGGATTACTCTGACTGTCCCGCAACAAGAATAACCTGAAAGAAAAAGATTACATCATGAGAACTAGTTCAACCACCTTATAAAAAGGACTGACATATCTACCATGAATTTCCATATGCTTGATAATACACACCTTGAATATACTGCTCAAAAAAATTAATGGACCACTTTGAAAAATCACGTTGGATATTACTCCACTGGGTAATGTGTTAGGATGAAAAGATGCCACATCGTTTGATGAAAACTAAATGATCAACCTACAGAAAGCTGAATTCAAAGACATCCTGAAAATTTAAAATGATGCAGCAGGTTATGGATGGTGTACCGGGGCATCTCCTCCCAGATCTGGACCAGGGCATGACTGAGGTGCAACCTGGTTGCTCAGATGCACTGAAACATAGAACATAATGTGGGGTGTTCTGTTGCATTTAGGTCAGGCCAGCAGGGCCAGTCAATGGTATCAATTTCTTCATCCTCCAGGAATTGAGTGGATACTCTCACCACATGAGATCAGAGATTCCCATTCAACAGGAGGAAACCAGGATCCACCCAGCACCAGAGTAGGGTCTGAGAATGGCTCCAAAGATTCCACCCTGATACCTAATGGGAGTCAGAGTGCTGTCACCTAACCTGTAGAGGTCTGTGTGTTTCCCAGACTATCATTGACCCACCACTCAATCGGTCATGCTATGTTACAGGCAGCATAATGTTCTCCACGGCTTCTCCACATCCTTTAATGTCTCTAATATGTCCTCAGGGTGAACCTACACTCATCTGTGAAAAGTACAGAGCTGCCAATTCTGGTATTCTATGGCAAAAGCAGATCTGGCTCCAATGTCCTGGGCAGTGAGCACAGGGTCCACTAGGGGATGTCGGGCCCTCAGGCATCATGAAGTCAGTTTCTGATTGTTTGGTCAGAGACATTTGCACCAGTGTCCTATTCGAGGTCATTTTGTATCTCTGGCAGCGCTCACCCTGTTCCTCCTTGCACAGTGGACCCTGCTGATGGGTTAAAGACCTTCTACAGCCCTGTCCAGCTCTCCCAGAGTAACTGCCTGTCTTCTGAAATCTCCTCCATGCTCTTGAGACTGTGCTGGGAGACACAGCAAATCTTCTAGTAATGGCTCGCATTGATCTTGATTGGTTTGTACTGTCCAAGCTGTCCAGCCTTGGTAGGGTCCAGGTATCGTCTCATGCAACCAGTAGTGACACAGACCCAAGCTAAGTGCAAAACTAGTGAAAGAAACAGCCAGAAAAGATGAGGAGGGAAAAATGTCAGTGGCCTCCACCTGTTTGGGGGTTGTCTCATCGTTGCCCCTCTAGTTCACCTGTTGTTTATTTCATCAACACCAAAGCAGCTGAAGCTGATTAAAACCTCCTCTGCTACTAACCTGACCACATCAGGTCTCAGAAGTTTAACTGACTTGATGCAATATTCTGATTAAAAAGTGCTCCAGTAATTTTTTGAGCAGTGTTCTTTTGCAGTTTCTGGAAAGCATTAAAATTTGCTCTGTGTGTGTTGTTGCTTTGACGAACCAAAGCACAATCATCCTGACAGCACTTGGACTACTTTGACAAAATTATCTTCCTCCCGGAGCCTTCACGTGAGGAGCGCTCTCCGTTCGACAATGTCGTAACTCACCCATCGACTTGGCCTTGTTGTATCATCATTTTGTGGGCTTCCTCTCTCATGATACGACCATGAAACCACACCTGTGTCCTGTGAATCACTGAAAAACACGGGAAGTTTTTCACGCACACAGACAGACACAACCATATTATATATATTTGTAAATGTATTTATACTGCTCATGGTGTTATTGCTAGGCCAGTGTCACATGAGAGTACCTGTGCTCAGAGAAGATGGATGCAGGGGACTGGGACTGCCCAAGACATTCATACGCTGACTCCTTTTCTATAAACACCACATTTATCGTTAGATATCATCATGTAAAACAAAACTCCCTCAAAGTCAAAGTCCCTAAGCCATGCCCATCACGTGTGTAACCCTCATGGCAAACTAAACTATGTTTAAACATCACTTTGGACCAAAACAAACACAGGAATGTTTTACTGTGAATCACTCTCTTCAATTCTTTTTAGTCCAATAACAAACACTCTACTGAAGGATGCACAGCTTTGGTAAAGTGCAACTACTACACACTTTAATTCACAAAGAAAACGCAGCCTTGTAGGGTATGAAAGGCTTCAGTGCATACCATCCATAAAAGCAGTCAATTTTTAAATATACTGGGAAACTCCTGCATATTCTGTGGTAATCACACAAAGCAGCTGCGGCTTGAATACGTTTGCACTTCTAGTCAGATATCCTCTATTTCCTATCTAAGCCCACCCTGCAGAACAGAATCCTTGCTCCCTCTGCTTACCCTCCAGGTATGCCCTTCTTCCAGGGCGGCGCTCTGGGCCTCGATGGGGTTGTCGATGACGCGACCGGTCCGCCCGGAGAAGTCCATGGCAACCAGGGAATTCTCAGATACGCTTCGCTGTTTGGAGAGCGGCAGGGTGGGTGGAGGGTGATGGTGGTTGGGTAGGGGTTAGAGGGAGGGGGCATACAAGAAAAAGGGTGGAGGGGTGGTAGACAAGGGTCAAGGGTTAAACAAGCCAGACACACTCACTGGAGCATGACAAATCCTGTCTGCACACAGACCCACTTTAGTCAATCCACAAATGCCCCTTTTGAGGAAAAGCACAAGCCTCTGCTGGCTATCTGGCTGTGGGACTCAAATTAGTCAAGACTTTCTTATAATAAATGTAATATAATATAATATAATATAATATAATATAATATAATATAATAATATTACTCTTCACAAAATAATCCAACATTAATTTTTCCCCTTTTTAGGAGTCGTTGTTATATTATATCCTAACACCTTTCAGAAGAAGTTACATTAATTAAACATAATGCTCGAAGATCTGCTGTGTTAATTTTTTCTCACGGTCTTTCTAACCGTTTCCTAAAAGCTTTGATAATCATACACCATTACTCTATTGAACAAGCGCAGTGGCAAACCCAGCTTCAGCTTCTAAACTGAACGCTGAGTTCAGGAAACATCAGGAAAACTGAGTGGAACTGCTTTTAGTTTGAGCTGCCACTGATCGCCTAACACTTTCAGATAGCGGGGTTTGTGAGTATGTGTGTGAAGTTTTAAACACAGGCTAACTCGCTGTAGAAGTATCTAATCTTAAGGTTAGGGCACAGACTTCAATTGTGGAGAATTGCGACTAATTCTATTCACAATCTTTCCAAAGCAGCTTATGACACCTTTTTCAACACCTCATGGTGCGAGGGGATTACACATCACACCTGCAAAAAACAATTCTCCTGTTAACTGTGCATGTGTTGGAACAGTATGTAAATATTCACTTATTAAAAAAATAGGATAAGATGTTTTTTAATGGATGCCATTTTGCTGTAAACTGTCTGCTTACATTAGCAGCAAACGTCAGCAGTAGCCTGGTCATCCGAATATAAAAATCTATTTCAGCATTTCAATAAAACAAGTTTTTTCCTCTTAAGAAGCTTTGAGCTTCGTCCCAAGATTACTATCGGCTAATTCATGCATCAATCTGGATTCGTCCCTGCTGTTAGAGCAGAGCTGCAGTAAGGCGATGTCACAGAGAGCAGATCCTCACCACAGGTGCAGTAAAAGGCGAGAGGTTAGACTTCCTCTGCTGGGGCACGTTGTAGCTCTGATACAGCACTATTCCGTACTACGGGGGCAGGAGAGAGGAGAAGGCATCAGCTTAACATCCAAGCACCAACTAACTCATTAATGTTTAACTGCGACGCAAGAAAAGTGCAGGGTTTTTACTTTGAACAGCCTGAAGGCAGTCATCCAGCAAGTCCTGCTCTGCTCGTCCTCCGCACACAGCATTTTCAGTTCCTTGCAGTCACTCCTCACTTTGCTGGGCTGTCGACCAAACAGAGGACGCAGCGGGGAATTAGATTAACGAGATGCACATCGCAAACATGAACAGTAATAAGGCTTCATGTGACCGTGCCAGAACACAGTCACAGTGCAGCCACTGTTGTGCTCGGCAGCACAGGTCTGCGCCCTAATCACAGCAAAGATCTGGCAATCAGGAGTCGATTGAAAAGAATTTAGCATTTTCCACATGACCCAATCTTTATTAAATATTTATACACTGCATGCAGTCAAATAACATGAAAGTAAGTGATACAGTAAGGTTAGGAAAATCTATTTTTTTATGATTTATTTATGGACAGAGTTGCGACTTTCCAGGCAACTCTGTCCAAAATCACAGCTTAGACTTTTTCCTTTTTCCTTTCCTCCTTCCACCACCAATAAGGGCATGAGGCACACTGCTCCCTAAATACAACCCCATACTGATAAATTCATTCATGTCACCATGGCAACAAACCCCACCACCCCCTCACCCCACCAAGAAAAATCCCTCACCCAATCCTGCACTGTCACCCCCGCTGACAGCATCTGACACGCCAATCGTCTAGCACGTGTGTGTCTGTGTGTGTGTAAAAGAGAGGTGAAGAGGTCAGGTGGGCCAGATTCCCTGTGCCATCCCTGCTTATCCCCCTGAGCTTATCCCAGATCAGCAGGTACGCCCACCGCAGATACCACCCGGAGCGGGGCACAGTACTGAGAGTGTGTTTAAACCCCTGCTGTGCTGTTTTAAACCCATGTGTCCTCACAGACACGCCCACTACATACAACATATGCAGAGAAGTACTGACTTTAAATAAAGATTTCAAAACTGTGAAAAAATCTGTCAAATGAGACATTTTTTAGCTATTAAAGAACAATAATATTCATCTCTAGTGGGAGCCCTGAAGTTAAAAACTGCACTTCCTGTAATGACCACTAGAGGCTGACTCTAAGACTGAACCAATCCCCACAGACTCCCATGTTAGCACAACTTCCCAGCATGTTTACAGTCTGTTCAGCCAGTTCTTTCCTCTATAACCACAGAATGAGAGGTGAGATGTGTTGTTACTGACCAATGACTGTATACAGTCATTGTTACTGATGCACTGAAACTTTATTAAAGTTGAAGTTATGCAGTATTAGCGGATTAGCAGCTGTAGCCGCTAGCTGCCCGCTGAGCTACATTTCAGCTAATCTGAATCACTGCACTTTAACTGCGTTTGTGCATTTGGTACCTTTTGGAGCATTTTGTGTGTAATTATGTGGCTAATAATAAGGCCTGAAGTGTGACTACTTCTACTAACAAACTATTCGAGAACTCTTAGCTTCAGTGTTGCTGAGTCAAGTTCTACTTCCATGTTATTTAGCAAAAATTAGGATGAAATCATGGCTAAATATAGCACATATCTGTTTATGGATGCAGCTTTCTGACCACCCAAACGCAGTCACCTCTGGCTCCACAAAAATAACAACCAAGCGGCCAAAATCCTAAAAATCTGAAGCCTCAAAACATGATTTCACAAACCAGTGGGTGATGTCACTGTGGCTGCATCTTTATTTACAGTCTGTGGTTTGTCTGTGTGTTACCTTGATGCAGAACTGGTAGTCTGTGGGGGCGTTGTGAAGTTTTCGGCCCGTGATGACGGTGAAGACGTTACTGTCCTCCAGGTCTGACAGTACCTGCAAGTGCCGGGGCTCCTGTGGGGGTTGTGAGGGTGGCGATATATGATTTAAGCTAATGCACAACAAGCGCAAACACACACACACAAATTGTGGGATTAGGCAGCTGACAAGCCCTAGATCTAGTTTACTTCACACCACTTCCACAATCAATAAAGCAATACTTTCTCACCTTGGATGTTCCTTTAGTGGAGTAATAAAGGCCGGAGCGGCGCAGGAACATGTAGAGCTTTTTCCAGGACTTGCGTCCAGGCTCTTTCACATGCAGATAGCCCTGAATCTCTGGACAGCTGCTTGAGTTCAGAAAGTTCTGGAAAACGAACGCACAACAACATCTATCGTTAATACTGCTGCAGGGCAAGGATATTATAATTAACCAAAACTAAATATGGTTTGTTAACTAAAATAAAATATAAATAAATAAAATTAACTGAAATAATTTGGTGGAACTTGGAAAACAAACTAAAATAAATATCCTTAGTTTGAGTGTTTGTTAGTTGGGTAAAAAGTTGTATTACAGCTTGCCTGATGAGGCATTAGTGGACGTGTTTGCTGAAAGTCTGGATGAGTCTCTATGAGTCAACCGCGTTCAACACGTTCTGTGTTTTTATTGCAATAACTGTGATTTTCCCCAAATCTGACCTGTGACCTTAAAACTCAAACTGAAGCTAAGAGAAAACAAAACTAAACAAACATTTTCAAATATTAAAAACTAAACTGAATTAAAAAGAACAAGCCAAAATAAAATAAAAATAACTATAATAGCACTGCTGCAGGGGAAGTGAATGCAGCACTGTTTGGGTATCTGCTTTTAAAATAGATCATAATGAAAATCTGAATTAAAAATGAATATCGCAGTGAAATAATGAGGCAGCTTATTTTATATTTCTAAAAATCGGGAAGCAAATTGAGCGCAGCACCATAATCTGTCTGTGCATGCGCATGCATATTTTTGGATGAACAGATGGTAACGCTCTTGAGATATCAGGGCTCGTATAATTCATAGTATTGCTTCACTGAGTCATCAACTCACCTGTAAGAGCTGTGACGGAGGAATTGAGCCATCAGACTCCTGACAAAAAGCCACCATCTGCTCCGGAAAAAAGTTCTGCATGGAAAAGACACACGGAGATCGCCAGTGAGCGAGAGACAAAGAGACAAAGAAAGAGAGAGAGGCACTACAGACCACTTAGGATAGTGCTTCTCTATCCAGAATGTGTGTGTGTGTGTGTGTGTGTGTGTGTGTGTGTGTGTGTGTGTGTGTGTGTGTGTGTGTGTATGGGATGTGTGTGTGTGTGTGTGTGTGTGTGTGTGTGTGTGTGTGTGTGTGTGTGTGTGTGTGTGTGTGTGTGTATGGGATGTGTGAGTGTTCAATCAACACAAGGACTAAGAGCCAAAGTGGTGCGGAGACAGAGAGAGAGGGCACTCCAGCCCTCGGAGTAGATGCAGTATGATCTCACCCGCTGATGTAATCCCCTTTAACCAGCAGCGCTACTCTTAGCGTGATTGACAAGCCGTGGCCAGCACTCCTGTGTTTTACTGTGCTCATTACCACAGAGCTGAGGTCACCTGCTGGCTCTGACACACACCTAAATCACCCACAGCAATAATGTCACCGTATACCCGGCCAGCACACAACAGTAACAGCCCCACGCTGCGTCCATCGCCAGAAAAGATGCCACGCAGGCCGCTCGGCGCAGAGTCGCTGGCTGCCAGAAGTAGGGACGTGTACGTCTTTAAAAAAACGACGATCGGCTTTGCATTTTGAGATTTTAGCACCTGTCTGAAGGTAGGATAAAAGGATAATGATGAGTTTTAACTGAAACCGTTAGCTTCTTCCAGGAGGAAGAATGAAACGGGAAATGCAGAGAGTGTAGCTAAAATACTTTAGCATTGCCATTTACCCGTCATGTAATGAGGGCTTAAAACCCCAGCTGTGACTCTTTGTCTTATACTAATTGACGATTCCTGAACAGAAAAATGACTAAAAGGTGATTTAAAAACCCCGAAAACACAACAATCCTCTAATTTTTGGCTAAAACGATTAAACACAGAGGTGCTGGCTGCTAGCAACAAATTTGTTGCTGCATTTCAAAAACATCAAAAGATGAAAAACCTTTTGAACCCCAATTTCTCTCCCCCTCTCTCACTCTTTGTGTGTGTGTGTGCTGCTGTGTCTACGTGGCTCTGTGGGGGATGCGTGCTAAACCGAGGCAGTCACAGAAAGGTCACTTTAGGGATGCAGGAGACTCACCAGGGGGTTCCTGAAGAATTCATATTTGGCATAATTCTTCCTGAAGAGGAATTTACTGTCACCGCTCATGGAGGCTTGAACCTGAACCACCAGCTCGTGGTCCTCCACACATCTCTCTGAATGAGGGCACAGACACAGGCAATGTTAAAAAAAAGAAATTGCCCTCTGGGGACGGCGTCGAACAGAAACCGTCCGGTTTTAAATCTGCGAGCGCGGCTTTTAGGGCTCATTTGTATACTAAAAAGATTTTCATGTCAAAAACACCGTTCATTGTTCTTATTTAGATTCATTTTAGGGATTCATCCACAGCATAACAAGCAGCTCTTTTGCATACATTTCCACTTTTTTTCCTCCCTCCTGTGTTGACAGCATATTTAGAAGTGTCCTTGTCACTAAAGGACTTACTGTGAGCTGTAACTGCATCCCCTAGCAGGCTGAACAAAACAGCTTTTGAGGCGCTGAACCTGAATGTAATTCCAGTGCCATACACTGGAACCGTCGAGGATATTTTTATTTTAAAGTGTCTCGCAGAGTAACAGAGTATTAATAAGCTGTTCACATATATTAATAAATACAAGAACCTTTTGTTTGCTTGCTGCCAATCAGAAGAATGCTGGCTTGTTTCCGATAGAGGATGAACAAAGATAATAATAAGGATTATTTAGAACTGTGATTCATGGAAAGCTGCTATGAATTAAAAACATGCAGAGATCCATATAAGATGTCTCCAGCAGAAATTTAGCCACATTAACCCCCACATCAGCATTGTGTACAATGACGCAGCAAGAAATAAATACTTTTGATTTTTTTTAAAAACATCGCCTGTTACTAAGAGACGGGCGAGGAACTAAGAGGTTAAATAAGGAGGGGCGGTGAAGAGGAAGAAGCGCTGTGAGGCAGAGGAGGGAGGAGGTGAAGGTAGTGGTGTTAGAGGAGGAGGGGGGGGGTTTGCAGGAAGATGATGTCATTTATTTAGGCTGATTGCTGAGAGCAGCAAAGCCATAAGCAAAGTACAAACCACAGACAAACACACAACCACACATTACAGGCTCACATAGACCTAACCTGCTCACTGTGCACCACGGAGGCCCAGTTACTTTCTTTGTGTGTGTGCTTGCTTGTGTGTGCGTGTCCTCGTCTATCTTAAGTTGAGGGCACATGATCTCAGAGTGATGCAGGTAAGAATTTGATAGTGGTGGGATGTTCCAGTTAGACGTGGACGTGCAGGCAGGGTTCTCCTGTTTCACTGAGGCACAAACACACATTTCTAAACTGAAGCTGTACTCACTTCTTTTTTTCTTGCTTAGCTCTGGCTGTAGTTAAGGGGTGGAAATGTCTGGACTCTGCGCGCGTCCGCTCGTGCACGCCCTCGTTGGCTACAAGCGGGGGAATTTCCTGTGGACAGTCAGGAAAGGGCCGATTGGCTAGAAAGGCTAGGGGCTCGTCCAATAGAGACCGGCGATTGGTTCCTCGCAGCTCTGGTATGACGCTTCAGTCCCAGGCCTCTCCGCCCTCCACCCCCACCTTCTGTCTGTCTCTCTCTTTCTTTCTCCCTTCATCTCTCCTTCCCTTCTTCCCTCTCCTCTCCTCACCTCACATTCCATCGCTCCGGTGCACTTTTCCCCCCCCCAGAAACGCAGATCAAGCAGGAAAGCACAAAGCAATCCTTTGACTCTAAAAATACGAGTCGAGAGGAGGAAAGCCTCATTGAGGACAAAGGCAGACCCAGAGAAGAAGAAGAAAAAAAATAAAGCTTCAAAAAGGGACACACGGCAAAAGTGAAGAAACGAAGCACGAGTCCTATGTTTTCCTTTTTTTTCCCGCCCCCTCTACCTCTTTTTTCTCGCTCCCCCCACCCTCTCTCTGAGCAAACTATTTGGGAGGGAAAAGCATGTGAGTAGAACATGGAAAATGCTTAATCCTACAAGCACCACACCTCCCTCTCAAGTGGTAAAGCCATGCAAACACTGGTGCTGTGATCAAGTGAATACACAGGGCACACACACCTGCAGAAAAGCACACGCAAGGCAAATATGCAGAGATTTAGCAGGAAGCGTTTATTCTCTTATTAGAAGCTACAAGAAAAAAATTCCTTTTTTCATGGATCGCATTATGTGCTTTTTTCTTTTAATCTACAGGAAAGTAAAATCAAAGCTCCCAGGTTTTTTTAGAAAATGTTATAATGTAACAGATTTGTAACAATCTGACGACCTCACTGAAACTTCTAATGGTGTTTAATCACCTTTTCATCACTGCATAAACACAATACAAGAACCAAAGTAGCTTTAATCCCTTTTCTTGCAAAAAAGAAAGGAGGAAAAAAAAGGCGAGGATCGAGCATCGCTGTCCGCACTGGGATCCACACAGAACACTGAGATTCTTACCAATGCCGAGGATGGGGTGGTGCTCCACCAGCGACCAGGCGCTGTCGTCCAGGCAGTGGCTCTTGTAGACCAGCAGCTGGCACACATCTCGAGTCGTCATGTCGGCCGGGATCTCCACGACTTTGCCGGCCCCATCCTCGCTCCACACCTTCACTATCTGAAAGCACATACACACACATAAGAGGGATGGTGAGGATATGTGTACATGACAGCAGCAAAGGTCATGTTTTCAAAAACAGGTATGAGGCATGAAGTTGCTGTCAGGAGCATTTGCAGAGAGAGGAAAAACAAAAGCTGAGACTACAACAGATGACCAGCTGCAGTTACCTCCATAACCAGGTGCTCTGGTTGGTCCCGTTCACAATATTCTGTCACTCGAACACAAGAAGGTCTTAAAATAAGAAGAAGGATGACGTCCAGGAAAGGCTGGCTGGTCCCTGAGTGTTTAGTTCAGCCCTTTTTGTCCGCAGCAAACGGACGTCAGCGAAACGGACGTTTCCCCTCACATACGAGAATATCTGCACTTGGAAAAGCTTAAAAATCTGCCCCCCCACCCCGACATTTGAACTTTGATGGCGAAACCGTGTGGTGGATTTATACGTGTTGTATATTGTCATTAAAAATGTCACCGCTGGGAGCAGCAAGCGGGCAGAGTTCAAAGTACCTCCCAGTGTTGCGCCATTTTGAACCATTTCAGCCAAAGTGCCCAGACCGACATTTAAGCCGGGTGTATTTTTTTTTTGGCTTCTTCAAGTGTGTTGCTGCACAGACAACCACAGGCCAGCTGCTTCACACTCTACGAGCAGATTCACACACACATAGGGACAGATTGCCCTCACAAATATGAGCAAACCACAGAGGCAAAATTATCTTCTAAATCTCAGAAATGGTAGGTGGCTCTTGTGTGTGTTCTCACACGCCCACGTCCCAACATCCTCTGGTCACAGCCGGGGATTCGGCTGCCCTGCACTTCACAGACTGCCAACCAGGGAGCAACTGTTGAAAATTACATGAAACAAGAGAAAAACCTAGTGATGGGCGAAGGGTTGGAAGGTGGCGGGCGGCTGGCGGGCGGCTGGGGGGTTCACGGAAAATTAATTCAGACCAAGGCCCCCGTAGAGCGGGAATACGTAAAAACGCCAAGTAAACGGCAGCCGCGGTGGTCTGGAAACGACACAGAGCGTCAGGAGCAACAGCATGCAGACATGGAGAAAAACTCCCAGCGCAACCAGAAACAACGTCACGGCACTCTTTGCCCCTGCAGAGCCCGAAGACCGCCTCCTCTCTTCCCAGATGCCACAAAGGAGGGGGGACAAAAACTGCATTTATGACGCATTAGTTTGTTTGAGAAAAGTTTTAAACACACTGACCTGGGGGGGGATGCAAACTGGCAACCAGACACGCACACACAAAACTGATGACAGAGACCCATAAAAGAAACAAACACACACACCCACACACACATGCAGAAGTCTCTTACCTCCACAGCCTGTAAGAGGCAACAGTCTGGAGAGCAGGATGGCATTTTCACACTGAGACGCTCTCCAGTGACACACAGGGACAGAGAGAGAGCGAGAGCGAGAGAGAGAGAGAGGGGAGGGGAGGGGAAACAGGAGGCGAGAGGAGAGGAAGTAAGGAAGAGAGAGAGAGAGAGGGAGGGACGGATTGGCAAGGAGAGCGCTAGAGAGGAAAGAGGAAAGAAGGGGGAGGAAGTGACAGAGGAAGGATGAGAGAGGAAGAGAGAGAGAGACAGCCCCCGACTTCTCCAGTCTTCTCGTGCTGGGCAGCATAAAGACTGAGCTGCAAGGAGTGGTCTGAACAGTAGCTCCTCTCCTCCTCCTCCTCCTCTTCCACCACTCCCCTCCCTCCGTTCGTCTCCTCACACAGGATTAACCCAGTGTGGGATTTTTAAAACGGTGAGCTGCTACCTGTCACGTACGCTACCACTCTTATCTTCAGGGTTGCTTTTCAATCCTCTCCTCCAAACCCGACTTCCCAAAAACAAAACACTGTCAGCTCCTTTTACTGATGGCGCCGCACCAGAAGTAGCAGTCCCTCTCCCTGAAACACACCCACACCTCCTCACATGCACGAGGACAGAAAGAACAAGCTCAAACTACTAAGCCAATCACTGAGCAAACACACACACACACACACACTGACATTTTCTTTGAGCTGCCTAATGGTTTCAATTTCTAACCCCTCCCTCCCCCTTGTCCTCCCTCCTCTTCCTCTCCTCCTCCTCAGCTGTATGTGAAATACTGTGAGACGGTGTTAGGACCAGAGCAACATGTGTAACGCACAATGACGGCTTCAAGGGTCGCTGAGAAGGCAGCAGGAAGTCTTAAAGGCAAAAAAAAGGAAGAAAAGTTGGGGTGATTCGATCTGAAGCTGCACGGATCACGTGCCGGCTGGGCAAACAGTCTTTGGGGTGGGAATGGAGGGGAGGGCTAGAAATGGAGGGATGGATAGATGGATGGATAGGCGGGTAGGTTGGTCAGCAAATCTGGAGGAAAAAGGAACATGCCGATAACATGTGTGTGTGGGGGGGGGGATAGAAAGAGAAAAGAGCGAGAGCTATGGAGGAATGTCAGTAATGCAATACTGAGTCATAATCAGGCTCATGTGTAGAGCACAGGCCAGCCCAGCTGGCCCCTAATACAGTGTGCACGCCAACTATGAGGTGCATGCGCTCCAGCACAGACACGGGTACAAAGGGGGAAGACAAAATGTAAACTATGAAGACGAGCTCCAGGAGATTTCTTTCCTATACGTTACTGCTCGACGTTTGCTCCAGCCTCATGCTGCAGTTTGGCACTCAGAGTTTACGTTGATTACAGATATTAGAGAATCCCAAATATGATGAGAGAAAAGATTGGAAGAGATAATGAGCTCACTTTTGGAGTCTTCAATTTGTGTTTTTCGACTTTTTTTAGTCGATGTTTTTACTGCCAGGGTCCTTGGAAAGTTTAAAATCCCTTTACCTAGTTTCATGTTTCCATCATGAAACTTAGCTCACCTTGCCGCCCCCCCCCCCTCCACTTCCCTCTCATCTCTCTCCAGGCTGAGGCTGAGGTTACACGCCTGCTGCTGCTTATAGCAACACATAAAGAGGGCCGTGAGCAACAATATACCGGACTGGAAGGTCATGTACAGACACCCGCGTGCACACACACTGCACACATCGGGTCAGAGGTCAAACAAAATAACTTACACCAGGGTCAAACCCACTTGACCAGGAAGTTTATGGGACCTTAAACCACAAGCTAAAAGTGACACACACACACACACACACACTTTGAGTTTACTGTGTAAATCCATGCCAGTGCCACTGTGAGAAGATCCACAGGGAGCCTAGTTGAAACTTCTTAACATGTTTTTTTCCATCTTGTAAAAACTTTAAGTGGCACAACTGATAAACTCTGGAAGGCTTTACTGTTTCTTGGCCGTTGTGAGAAATGGAAAATTGCATACATACTGTATATAAATGTGATTCTTGTTGCTCATCAACCATGAAATGTTCAGAATATAGATTCATTCTCCTGTTTTCTGGCACGCAGGACATTTAGTGTAGCCAGCAGTACAATCCATATAAACAGACAAAAGCTGCAAATGCTCACCAGCAGGCAGACTTTCCTAAATATTTTAAATAACATTTACAAACTGTCGGAGGTTTCTTCCTGTTAAAAGGGAGTTTTTCCTTCCCTCTGTCGCCAAGTGGTTGCTGAAAGGGGTTCATCTGATTGTTTAGGTCCTCTCTGCATTATTGTAGTTTCTGTACCACACAATCTGAAGAGCCTTAAGGTGAATGTTGTTGTGATTTGGTGCTATATAAATAAAACTGAATTTAATTGAATATTTTCAAACACTGAAAATGTATTACCAGCAGAAACCAACACCTCCACTGATAGCTGACTATGCAGCCACAGTCAGCTAACACACCCATCACTAATGCCAATTTTTGAATGCTGGCTGCTGGTGACTCCCACCCTGCTCTGTTACAGCGTCATCTGCCTTTCATGTCTGAGTGGTCGGGTTTCAGGCCAGACAGAGCTGATTAGCTCTGCAGACAGGCCAAACTCAATTTTACCTCACTGGAGAGCCATCGCAGAACTTCGTCTAGTGGCTCGTTTCCCTGCGACCCACCACGGACAGGGCACACCGTCTGTCCCACACACACTTGCACGCGCACAAACACACGCACAAACATATATCAGCCAAAAGTTTGATGGATATCTACTGTTCAGTTCGAGGAACTTATCGGGTTTAAAGATCGCTCATGTGGGCACGGTGAAATCAATCCAGTAAGACAGAATGTACAACAAGTTTCTAGCTCCACCACACAGCAAAATATTTTTTTTAAAAAGAGTTAAAAGAGCACATTATGTTTCCATGCAAAGGTCCACATCCCTTCCACACATCTTCTTTCATCTAGTTTGTCTGAGCTCACCATTCTCCAGTTCCACAGCAAAATCAATACCTGCTGCATAGTTTGGTTATGTAGAGGATACAGTCTCACTGATCTTTTTTGATAAAAAAAAGTCCAAAGAATGTGGGTAAACTCCCTCTTCAGGAATTTGGATTGAGCACATGTTAATATCAGAGCAGCAATCAGATGCCGACAAAGAATTTCTGTCTTCCAAACTGGGAGAAAAGGACCTGAAACAAGCACTGATCTGTACAGCACCCCCAAATGGTCAGAGCAGGAGGATGCAGCTGAGGATGCAGCTGTGGATACAGCTGTTGCTCTGCTTTACGATGAAATCTACGGAGGCTTTGCTGTGACTGCTTTTTCAGCAGAGAACATGCAAAAAGTTCCTGCACCAGAACACCAAGGTCATTTCAGGGAAATATCTCCACAATATTACAACACTAGCAACTACATTTTGAATCCCTTAGAAGACTTTTCATTGTTTCCGTTCATTATTATGATTTCAATGGGAAAACTGAATCTACAGTCTATTATGACAGAAATGACCCATGTAATCCTCAGAAATTACATTCAAGCTTGAGTGAGTATGTGTGTCAGAGTCCTGTAAATCATCATGACACACACACACACACACACACACACACACACACACACACACACACATAACTGTACTGAATCCTATTCAGGTGAGTAACTAAATTAAAATTGATCACAAAGCATGATGATTTATGCGAGACTATGCAGCGACCTCGTGACTATGCAACGAGGAGCTTGTGCATCCTGTCATTACAGGCTGACTTGGGTGAGCAAGCTTTCACTGCCATCTTTACATGCACAGAGACACACACACATGCACCTTATCTGATTGCAGTGGGTCAGCAGACCATTGCGTGCAGAAGTACATCAGCTGACCACAGACAAAGAGGGAGGTAGGAGTACTAAATAGAGACTGAATGACTCAGGGCTTTAGTCTTAAATTAGTTTTTAATAACACAGCTACAGATCACCACATGAATCTGCTTTTAACACTTATGTATAAGAATAACGGCTGCATACAGAACAGCTATTAAATAGCTGCTCACAACAATATTTTGCATTATTTATTTAATAAATGTTTTCAAAACTTGTGTGTACCAGTGAATACTTACATGTTGTACTCACAGTCCTGTGAAAAATGATTCAGCAGGTTTTAGAACCACCTTTAGCCACAAGTGATTGTTTTTTATATGACCTTTTCTCTTATCTTTATCTTCACATTGCTGTGGAGGAATTTTGGTCCACGCTTCTTTACAGATTTGCTTTAGTTCATTGATGTTTGCAGACATTTGCTCAAGGACAACGCCACAGTAGGATGGGACTCAAGAACCAGTTCTTGGGTTAGCCTGAACTGGTTCCCAGTAGTTCAATTCCTTGGAGTTGCTAGGGGAATTGTTAGTCTGCTTGCCTATCGATCCCACTAATCAGTTCTACTTGCCCTCACGCTACAATCAGCTGATTTCAGTTCGTACATCTGAGGTGACAGCGGCGCAGTCTACAGCGTTATGGAGAGTGATGGTAAAGAGCGAAGTGCATCCAGGACAGACACAAATGCATTATGTTGCTAACACAACTTCAGCTTTTTTGCTAACGCTAAGCTAGCCAAGAACCAAGAGTGACGTTAACACGCCGAGTCAACGCCGACCCCGGCCCAGCAGCCACAGCCTGAGCAGTCAGGCTGCAGCCTCTGTTTCTACCTGTTCAAAGTGAAATCACTGTGGAGATCACTTTGAAGTCTTTTTGTGTTGTTGGCTTTGTGTTCATATGTAATACTAAGAGAAAGACCACGTGTGTTCTCATTAGAATAGGGATTTGTGTTGGTGTGTAGGACTCTAGCCTCAGGTTTAAACTGTTAAATGGTAGTTCTAAGACATTGTGTTTCAGCTATTTTACAAAGTAACATGAAAGTAATGTAACAAGTATTATAGCAAGTAATGTAATGCATTACTTCTAAGAAAAGTGTTCGGGGTAATAATTACTTTTTTTGAGTAACGACCACAAAATGATCACAACGAAGAGGGGAAATACCTCCAACATGCACAAAGATTTGACCACAATGCAATCAATAAATCTGCATGAATGTAATGTCTTTGATATGCTGTTTATCAATGGTGGTGACTCTCAAAGCCAATGAGAACCCAGTGAGAATCAATAAGGAATCAATAAGTGATATCAGTAACAGAATCTGAATCCTTAAATTCTTGTTTAATGTTTCAATTAAGGACTCGCCAAAACTAGCCATTACAGTGTGTTTAATTTGCTATGCCCCAATAAGTAACTCTTATTTTAGGATGGTCTAATCTTAAATGACTAAATTAAGCCAACGCAGAGATACAAAGCCATCAGATTTCACCCTCTGAGAAGTTGTTTTGATTTCTGAGTCTGGACCGAAGTGGTGGCAACACTGCTGAAAAATCATCCCTAGAGTCCTGCCGCTGGCACAGCTAAAGACCGTAGACCGCAGCCAAGTATGATTCCTCTTTGTACATAATCAGCTTTAACCTTTGAAATATTTTGCAAGCATCAAACATTTCAATAATGAAACCATGTGCTGAACAACAAACCATGAGAAAAAGGGTTTTTTCACATCCTTTTTTTAAATTAAAACCCTCTTTTCTCTTAAATCTTTCCAGAAGAGGTCAGAGGTCAAGGTCACTGAAAAGGGTTCGGTGTCTTGCTCACTAACTACTTCAAAAGAATGGAGGTTAGCCAACACATGGGGCTTCGGTGCTTTGGTTGAGGCTGAGAGATTGGTCTCTATAACTACCGGGGCTCCCTGCTGTCACTGATGTTCGTAATGCTCTCTCTGGCCACAAATAAAAGCACAAGTTGCATTGCAGCCATGGTCGCGGTGCCAAAGCAAACTCATTTGCCCAGCAATGACAGACAAAACCTGACCAAATCCTTGTGAAAGCCAGGGGAACATGACTGAACTCTATGGTGTAATACTGCAACAACATGCGTGGGAAATGGCCATTATCCAGTCCACTATTGAGCAGAATCAGACCACTGAAAGAAAGTTTCACAAATCTGATGGAGATGCAGCATCATGTTAGTTTTTTATATTTCCAGCCTGCTTATGATTCTACGAGGACACTGCTCTACTTGGCTCACAATGTGAGCAGCATATCGCTTTGAGAAAAACCGAAGCTCAGTGAAGAATGTCCAGATTCCAACTCTACAGCTGGAGGGAGCGAGATCCTCCGATAAACCTTTGCCAATGCAAATACAATGCAAGTATGTCTGCAGACCAACGCACGCATGTGTGACGGTCCCATCTGCATTGTTGTGTAAGTCATACTCAGCACTCCTCAGGCTTAAATATATTCACCTGATCTGCACACATCAATGCACATATTTGCTCCAGCGCCAGTAAAATTTAAACTCGCTAACTTTCTGTTATCTTAGATACAGTGAAAGCCTGAAAGGCCATGCTGTAGACAGTCTAACCCTAAATTTGCTGAATTTAAGGAATTTGATCAGTGGACGTTTTACTTAATTTGATTTAGAAAAAGCTCATTTTAGAGCATTAGAATCCATTAAAGTGTACAATGTTTCAAAAGGCATGCCCCAAAGCAGCCCAATCAATAGGAGGCTGGTTTAGGAAGATCTTACACAGTCAACAAATTAGTAAATAAGCAGCCCACAGACATGCCTGCAGCTCTGTGAGAGTGTACTCAGGAACGGCAGTGCTTGGAGCTAAATGCTAACATCAGCCTTGCCCTCTCTACTGTGCTCAGCAACAAAGCTAACACAGACATTTAGAAAAATAAGGATTAACGCATTCACCAGTTTGTTTATCGGCATTATGATCAGTATGAAGCACGCTGGTTACAAGTAACAGCAAGTTACATGACTTTTGCAGGTATTTAGTAATGAGCCAAAGTCATATTTGTCTGTACTTAATCAAGTACTGACAAATTTAAACTAAACTGCTCAAATGATTACTTAAGCCCTGGTTAAGTTTACACAAAGATTATTATTAATTATATGTTCTAGAAGGTCAACACCCAAAACAAAAAAGGATCTACAGGCTACACCAAAAGGCTACACCAAAAGCCGCTCTGAGAACCTTCACAGACATACCGCTAGAACTAGAATCCTGACTAGTCCTCATGTGTTTACCTACATGCTAGACGCACAACTGAGGTTCAGCAAAATGTAGAGTTTATGGTGTCAGATGACACACGCAAGCTATGACACAGATATTAGAACTATATTAAAATTATTATTTTTTCTTTAACAACTGATTAATTATTTTGAAGAATCATGAATAAAAATAAGTTTTTTCCCCCCATTTTTATATTCATCACATTTGTAATCTCTTTTTCTCTAAGCCAGGTAGCATGGAGGTGAGCAAACGAGCCACGTGTGGCTGTGGAGTTGCTTGACTGAGACCCGTGACTGGACTTGATATAATATCAGTTTTCCTGCATTTCTCTTTCAGGGATTTCAATTTTGTCCATAAAACTTTAGCACTTTGATGATTGGTTGATTAGGACCTCAGTCGATTATGGTTTGGAGACTAACCTGGTAATATGCAGTAATTAGAAAAAAATGTGTATTTCCTGACCAGCTGGTGTGTGGTTGCTGGTTATTAGTCACACCCAAAACTTCCTTGTGATTAATTTGTTTGCTAGCAGAAGGACGGTTTCTGTGTAGGACACCTCTCTGTAACCAGTTTCACACTGACAACAGCCAGCAAACACCCATTCAGGCAGGTCTCTAAGCCTGCATGAATGGGGCTTTAGCAGTTTAGCAAGGAATAGTCCTTCGATGGCGCCAGTTTCCAAAAAGTATTTACAACAAGCGTTAAGAGTGGAGTTAAACCAAATAGCTGGTTGGGAGGATTGAACATGTTGTCAGAAGGCTGCTGCTGTAAACCTCTTGAAAACTGAACTATATCTATTGCTTAGACTCCTACGATTGAAAACATGATTAAAATTGCTTAAAAAAATAATTCTGGACTTTTTTGCAAGCACCAGCTATGAGACCCCAAACCAAAGAGGTAAAAGCCAAAGTCAAGAAGTTGGCTGGCTAAACTCCATGGCCATCCACCCGCCTGACACAGCCATCCCAGTTATTTATTAATGAATCATTGCTGACAATCAGTGGAGATGTTTCTTTACATGGGTGGTGTCCAGTTCCCACGATCCCCATCACCCTCAGCCACACATTTATCAGTCTCACAGCCACCTCCTCTTCTCCTTTGGACAAAATGCTTTTGCTGACTATGATAAACATGGTGGAATGTTAGAGGTGATTTTTCCACGTGCTTTTTACTCCTTCCACAAGCTCTATCGCCTAAACAGAAATACTACCGCCATCCTGTTTTTGTGCATTTAAACACTGTTAAAGAATGTCCTGCCTGCTCTAAAGTTGTCACGAGCAATGAAAAATGACACAAGGACGAATGAAAATGGTGCCAAGCCTCAGCCATTATCTGTATGAATAACTGGACAGAAAACACAAGTTAAAGCCGCGTGAGATAAGAGAAAAATAGAAACGTAACTGCTACTGGCTGGTTATTTGGCTCGCTGAACGAACAAGAACTGTGGACGAAATGAAGATGATCTGGGAAAGAGAAATGAAGCAATGTTTAGTCAGCTCTCACAGACTCGACCGCGCACACAAAAGATCCTTTGTACAAACTGCAAACTTGCTCTCTGACTCCAGACCTTGTGAGTTGATGTCAACGAAATGCAAAAATAATGCTTTGGCTTATCACATGTCTCTGTGCGTGTGTGAACTGAATAATGCCACCTGTGTGTGTATAACTGCGTTAACAACACACACAAAAAGTGTGCGTGTGTATGTAAAGAAAGCGAGCGAGTGAATAAGCATCTAAAATAACTTTTATTGTTCAGGGTGGGCATCCTGAAAACATCTTTGAGGAGGATGGAACATTCCTGGGACAGGAGGCTCAGCAGGGGGAAGGAAGGGCAAGGCTGTGACACACACACGCACACACACACACACACACACACACACACACACACACACACACACACACACACACACACAGAGACTCTCTCGAAGTGACGCTAGGAGCCGAGGTTGAAGCGTGTGAACCGGAAAAGGGCGCCTGTCTTGCCGGAGCCAGCAGACGGATTCAGAAGGTTCAGAGAGATCCGACCTGCAGATGTTCCCAGCCGTATTCCTGGCTCTGCCACGGGAAGTCTGCACTCTGTCCGCAGCATCCTGGAGACGCGGCTCACCTCGTTCTTCCACAGCAAAACATGTCCGTCACATGTCTGCATGCGTGTGTAAATATGATTGATGATGATTCCACAATAACACACATGTACTGCCAGATAACCCCGGCTGAGTTGTTGTGTAATGGATAAAGGATGTGCGCAGCCAAAGTCAACACATGCTGCTCTGACCCGCACATAACAGGCCAGTCAGCTGGTTTGAAAACACACACTAACACAAATGCAAGATCTAATTAACATGGGCAACAAAAATGTAGCCAATCCCTTGACCACTTGTGCCTCTACCAAATCAGCTGTACCATTCTCAGTGATTGCGTGCTGGTGCACGTGGCGTGTGTGTAGGTGAACTTACATAATTGTCAGAGGTCTGTATGGGGCTCAGAATAGGGGATCCAGTTAGGCTGCAGAGCTCAGGGAAAGGGTTGGGGATGGCTGGCAGCGAGGCTGGACGCAGCTGGTGCTCTTCCTGCAGGTTCCTGCAGAGGGAGACACACATTCATGACACTGCCTCAGGTTACCAGTGAGAGACTAACACTGGAGGATATATATACACATGATTATGGGTGTCATTTGGGTATAATAAGGAATACAAATCAACATGGTTTCAGCTTAAAAGTTAATCTGAACTCTGACTGGACCACTAAACTTTTTAAAAAGTTTAAATTCTAGCTACTGTAATTTATTCACACAGATTAGCAGAAGCTGTCCCAGGCTCACTCTGTTCAGTGTCACTCTGAATAATGACACTTTCAAACAGGGCACACTGATCTGGATATTCTGTTAAAGTTCAGAGTCAACAGTGGAGGAAAAGGGCAAGAAGACAGTCGGTGCTCACTGACCACTGGACGGCCTCTGGCCTAGATATTAATCCACTTCTGTCTAAATAAACAACAAGCATTTCTCTTTAAAATAACTTTATCATGCTCAAATGCTCAGACTTGCTGCCAATTATTGCACGTTTCTTTTAAATTGTTGTGTTTCCAAGCTTGCTTTACACTCATTGTGCAAGTATGTTCAACACATTATAACCTTTATTCTGCATGAAGATGGTTAAAATATTAAATTGCATAGACTTATAGCTCTGTCGGGCCTCTTTATTAGATCTGCAGTAATTTATATACAGTAGAGTTTCCATTGCATCGGCCTGACCTACCCCGCTGTCCACTTGCCTCGAAAGCCTGAGGAAGAGAGAGCAGTAGCAAGAACTGCAAGAGCTGCTGACAATAACAATGGAGATGGTCAGAAAAAGCAAAAACAGCTTGAACTGAAGGATCTGGGATGGGGGTGGGTTGCAAAGCACCTTGGACAGGCAGGGATTAATGTAAGCAAGTGACTACCTTTAGCTAATGCTAGTCCTTTAATCTCTTTCAATAGACACATTTGTTATGTGTACTCATTTATAACCTTGTTTACTCTGACTCTGCTTGGATCAGCTCATTTTTGTTTGTGCCATGTGGCCAAAAAGGAAACTGCAGTGCCCTCTGGTGAGTAAAATATGCAACATCAACACTCGTAACATGGTTGAAGGGTGTCGTCTCTTCTTTACGTGTGTAATTTTAACTTATCGGCTGTTATTAACGTCAACGTCGGTCAATTACATTAAACCTCTCATCATCTGTCGGCTTCTAACTATTACATTTGTAATATTTCTAGGTTTGTACATATTTATGTCCCACTCTTTGGAAATTGTGGAAGCAGATACCCTGACGACCCCAAAATACAGTTACAGTAACATTAAAACGCTGGAGAACGCAATAAATATGATTTTTACAGAGTATCGCACTCTCTTGTTTAACACAGCGGTGCAGTGGTCAGCACTGTCTCCTCACAGCAAGCAGGTTCTGGGTATGAATGTCCTGGTCAGCCGGGATGTATCTCCCATATTCCAAAGACAAGAATCTTAGGTTAACTGGCAATGTGAGGGTGCCAAAGGGCTTAAAGTGAATGAAATAACACGCTGTATGAGTGCAGTTAATCTGTGTAAGTGTTTATTGAGTCTACTCTATCTGAAGGTCTGGTGAGATGGAACTGAAATAGAGTGAGGGAACACTGGAGACAGATCGGTTGCCTGATCACATGGTGCACCTGCCAGATTTGTAAAAACATGAGCAAACTGTGTGGGACAAGCAGTCAGACTGCAGTTTAGATCCCGAAAATGAGAAATGCTCATCATCTCAGTTGAGGGTGTAAGGACGGTGGATGATGTTTGCGCTTCAGACCTTTGATGTCTATGTTGTTGATGTTTTGTTTTTTTAATTTATGACTTATTTTGTTGAACTTCTATTTCATTAGTGCGTAGGTTCACTGACAGTGATTAGAAGCAGTCACTTTTCTTGTATGTATACACATGCTGTGGCCAGGAAAGCTGATTCTGATTAAACCCACAGAGAAGTTCAACACACATCTTAAATGTGGCAACACAAAAAAGCAATATATAATATCACTGCAACTACAGAGTTACCAGAAGTTAATTCATGGTCACACTCTCCCCTTCTGTTCCTGATCATGGCCTTTAATAGTGGCCAGAAAAAAAAAGGTTTCTGCAGAAAACTGATTTCACGGTGAAGCTGACCTTTGACCTTTGGGATATGAAACGTCATCACTCGTCCAAGGTGTTCCTGAGATAGCATGTTTACAAGAATGGCACAGACAGACAGATATATAATAGCAGAGTGTTCTTTTGCTGGCAGTGCTACGTTATCTTTTATTCATATCTTTATTTCTGCAGGTGTAGCAGAGCGATCTTTTTATCTTTATCTTGAACATAAACCAGTGCGATCAATGTAGAGGCCCAGGTTATGAGCATTTACCTGACAGCTTTGATGTGCATGGGTTGAGAGTGTCTCAGCCTTTCTCTGGAGGGGGAAGAAGAGGGCAGGGCTGGGGTGTGGCGACGGCTGTGTCCCAGGTAGGAAGAGTGCACCTGATGGTGGTGGTGAGGGGCGTGGCCGTTGTTTAGAAGAACCGCCGTGTCTGTCTGTGTGGAGTACACACTCTCCATAGAGGAGTTCATGTCATTCACCAGCTGCTCCAGATCCACGTCATCATCTGCGGATGCAGGTGGACAGCGGGATGAGCAAAGGGAGAATGAAATGAGTGACAGTGATGCATTGCATCTACAAGCAGCTGACAGTCATCAAAATCATCCCAGTGTAGTTTAACACTACAGCAACCAACATTAGTGATGAAGAAAACACAGCTGTGGAATCACAAGCAGGACAGTAAAGAAAAGAAAGGGTGACAATGCTGCAGCGCCCCCTGCTGGGTGGCAGGACTACAACCTAAAATAGAAATTTAAAAAAGTTATTTTTCACATTCTATTACAAACATTTTTATTTTATTTTATTTTTTTTGCCATATTTCTTTTATTTTTAACCTATATTTGACAACAGCATAATAAAACTGGAAATTCTGCCATCCTAATATTTTTAGTGGCCCTCATATGGTCACCACCAGTGTTGGTCAAGTTACTTGAAAAAGTAATCAGTAACTAATTACTGATTACTTCCCCAAAAAAGTAATCCCGTTACTTTACTGATTACTTATTTTCAAAAGAAAGTAATTACTTAGTTACTTAGTTACTTTTTTAAAACACGATTTACAACCTGAAGAGGTGATAAAGCGATATCTCTTTCAGCCCAGTTCTACTTTTTCTGCATAATCCATCATACAAAATGTAATCAAATGGAAAAGTCTCTTTTTTTAAACTTGTTTTATCAGTTTTAATCTTTTAACTTTATGCATCAAGCAAAAATTTAATTATATGCAACATTCTCTGACTGGAAGAAATTAGTTTAACATTTAAACCTATTTTCTGCACATTCCAGCACATAAAATAAAATATTTTTTGTGTTTACACTCAGTCTTTCAAATAGATGCAAGTAAAACACAGCAGAAAATAAATAAAGTCAAAGACTCAGCGGTCCTGTTGCTCTATTTTCACCTGTAAAGCAGGAGCAGGGTAGGCGGAGGTTTACCCTGGTGCAGGTGTGCCGCGGTCAGTGGAAGAATCCGCGAGTTTCTCTGTGAGTTTCCCATTACGTCGTAGCTACTCGGTGTTTGCTTGGAAGTTTAGGGGTTTTTTTCGCTGTAAAAAGAAGTTTTCTTCCCACGCACAGCGGACACTAATGTTTTTGTCACTTTTTATGGAGTCAAACTCAAAGTAAGGTCAGTACTTCCACGCTTTAAACGCTGCACGCTCATACTCTCTCCCACAATCGATATGTGGATTGTTGATCTGCACACAGCTGTTGTCACTAACAGCGCACTCGCTTACGTCACTGTCATGAGACATTCTCGCAAAAAAATCACGGTTTTAGTAACGCAGTAACGCAGCGTTCCTACGGGAAAGTAACGGTAATCTAATTACCGTTTTTGCAATAGTAATCCCTTACTTTACTCGTTACTTGAAAAAAGTAATCGGATTACAGTAACGCGGAACGCGTTACTGCCCATCTCTGGCCACCACTATGAAAAAATTCTGGAGGCATCCCTGCCGAGTATCTCAGGTAAACTTTTACCAGCAAGAGGAAAGGTAGCCAAGGAGTTAGAAGTTTCATCAAACAGAATCCCGATGCAAGAATGCTTCCGGAGGACGAGAATTGCCAACTTATACTTTCAACTCACATGCCCAACTAACCCTATTAAAACATGTTCCCACACCTATCTACACAGTTTTCCCGCCTTGGCAGGCTCAGCAGTTGAAATAAAAGACTCATTATAAGATGTAAAAAAAAGAAAGAAAAAAAAGAGGAACCAATAAAGTCTGATTAGAGAGACAATTGTGTCAGTGAACCTTTTCTTTATCTATGTCTGCAATTAAACACAGACTGGGCACTAGTTTTACTTTGAGCAAACAGCTCATAACCTTTGTATCATGTCTACAGTACATACTGAGACAATGACACTGAAACCTCAATGGCACTTTGATAGAGCAGCAATTTAAGCAATAAAAATATTGCCAGAAAAACATCACGGCCCTGAATTATCAAGCATGGCAGCAGACAGAGAGAGTGAGAGAAAGCACAGCCCTGATGTGAAGTATCATTCTTCCTTGTGTTGGATTCCTCTTTGGCTTGGATTTCATTCAATTCCTGTGTAGTACACCACCTCCCTGGCTTGCCTTTGGCCTAACTGTGTGTAAACTGTCATTCAAGGGGCTGACAAGCCTTCCTGGCAGCCAGCAGCAGTTTCGAACCAGCACTCGCCCACAGACCAAACGACTAACCAAAGCAAACCAGAGTGAATGGGCCCCTGGTCGTGCAGGTCAGATGTCGATGCCGATCTTTTACCGTAAACTGTTATTAATTAGCTAAAGCCAGGCCCGGATTTGCAAGCCCCACTTTGGGCTTCCCTCAAGGCTTTGATGCTGTTCATGTGGTGCTATCTGATGATGAATTGGTTCACTTCTTGCAGCACTCTATAATGCAAAATGAAATGCCCTCTGGGGACAGATGGAGATAATCCTGTGTATGGCAGTCATTACTAACAGTTTTCCAACCTCGCAGCAATAGATTTTTCTACTCTTAACTTTCTAAAAAGTAAATGTGCACTGTCAGCTTGTGGGGGAAAAGCCTGCTAGCGGGAGAGAAATCTCTCTAGTGAATCAACTTTTACATAAGCTCTGTTAAACGTCCTCACAACTGTGGTCTCAATGTGTTTCGCTATGTGTGTGTATGTGTGTCTAAAGGCCTTTGGTCCTCCGTGAGTCCCACCCCAACACCACACACAGAATTCTTGACATTCCTCTCAGACGAAATTACAGCACTCTGGGAACGTTAACCAGGCCTTTTCATGACACATGGTGGCCAAATGACTGGGACAAAGTAGGACATCAAAACAGACACACAGGAATGTATGTGCACTCTGCAGTGCTGATGTACATGTGCATCTAATTAAAGAGGAGAAATTTAAAAGGAAACGCAGCAGTGCACCGAATGTACACAAACACTGTGAACATCCACAGTGAGAGCAGGGGGGAAAAGCTGCTGCACCAAAAACAACAGGAGTCGCTCATCTTAGGTTATAAGGAGTTATGCATGTCACGCGCACACACAAACACAGAGCACAGTCTGGGACATTGGGTCATGTGATGCTGGGGTTCATGAGTGGGACATGGTTGCTTGGGTGGGGTGGGGGCTGTGTGTGCAAAAGATGTTCTAGGAAAAGAACAAGACCACGCAGGAGGAGAGACAGTCATGGCTGTTATATAAAGATGTAACATAATGTGGACTCATGATCTGTAAAAGCGAGAGGTGTTGTCATTCGTCTCATTACTAATGCCTGTGTTTTTCCTTCCATAGCATAATAAAAGTTATGCTACTTTGTGATTTTTAGTAAAAGTTGCATCCTTAAGAAGCAGGACAAGTCCAGCCAAGACCTGACAGATACATCTGGCCCTTCAGTTAATTCATTTATTATTCCCTGGAGCCTCATCAGAAATGGTCTCAGTGGACGGATGGCTTTAAAGAAACCATTGCTTGGGAAGCAAAATGGGGAGAAAAGTCTGAGGTATAACAAACGGTGAGTGTTCATATCCATCTATGAAACATAGTGGAGGCTCTGTCATGGTTTGGGGTGACATTTTATATTGAATGCAACACGATGATGAAACGATGAACACAGAAAAGTACCATCAGATCTCGACACAGATTTTTTTGTCTGATTAGCAAAGCCTTCACTGCCAGTGCAGTAAATGCACACTTGGATAGAAAAACACACAATACCAATGTATCAACCCATAGGTTGGTCTCACAAGCCTAAACCACAACATTACTGAAGCAGTGTGGGTTCATCTAGACAGAAAACAGAACAAAAGGCAGCCAACATCCAAAAAAGAGCTTTGGAAGTCCTTCAAGAAGTCTGAAGAACTATTCCAGAAGACTACTTAAAGAAATTACAAGAGCCTTTGTTGAAGAATAAACGTAGTAATAACAAATATTGACTTTAAAGCTAAGAAATGTACAAACTCTGTTTTCATCTTATATGCTGTATTTCCATCTGTTTACATGCGTTTCTCTAAATGGCTGCAGCTACTTCCCATTTTACTAGCAAAATACAAAGAAATGAGGGTGGCTCAAGACTTTTGCACAGTGTTGTACGTTTGGTAGGATGCTAAAACTTAACATTTAGTCTATTTTTCTCTCAACTGCTAATGTGCATCAATGCAATGGCAAACAACACTTGCAATAATATTTAAAGTTGCTCACAGGAAGATTCTTCATCATCCTAATTATTGTGAGTTTGAAAGGTTTTGTTCTTGCTGCTAAAAGAGAACTTTTACAAAAAAAAAAGTATCCCAGTGCCACTTTAAGAGGATAATGATGGTATCATTGGCATTCCTCCCCCTCCCCCTGTGGCTTGGCCCACACGGCGCTGCTGGCTATGGACAGGGAACCCAGAGGACATATAGAATGAAAATGTCTTCTCCGTCTCCTCCGCTAACTATAACTTGGAATGTAGATGACTCGCTCCAGCCGTCTGGCTAGCATCTGATGACAAAACCTACCATACAAACGTGGCCAGTTCAGTCCTGTAAGATCCCAAAATATACTGAATGAGTGCTCTCTGTCCCTGGCCACGACAACCTGCAATCATCGATCTCTGACAGCAGTCTAGAGGTCAGCGAAGAGAGCTGAATGTTCAGATTTTCAAGGGCAAAGCGCAACGGAGTTCTTTTTATGCAACAAAAACACAGGGGTTATATTTAGCATCCTTTTTGCGTTGGTACTTTCTCAGTAGGTTTTTCTTGCTGCTGCTGTTTTTTATTTGAAAAGGATTTATGTTGTCAGTGCATTTACATTTTGCATTGTTGGAGGCACAAACACTCTCAAAGTTACTTTAGTGTGTAACTACAGGTGCATAAAATGAATGATTTTCTATCGTGACAATGAGTGTTACTGCTGTGAAAGCCTCAAGCTATCTGCAGAAATCTGCTTATTACTCAGCTGCAGGACCGGAGGACAGCACATAAATCAGATAAAAGAAAATTATGAACAAAATATTAAATCTACTGTTAATTGGTGGGCTTACATGCAGATGACAACATGTCATCAGATTGTAAGAAAAAAACCCCACATCTAGCATAAATGAAGGGCATGTAATCTGAGCCAGTCATGATCTAAAAATACAGCACATCCATCAGTGAGGCTGAGGTAAGGTTCAGCTACCAACCAAAGCCAGAATGAAACTGGAGATGGGTGACTTTGACTCTTGCCTTTTCAGTGAAGTGAAGTGTTGTCCTGCACAACATTTTATCAGATAAACTATATACAGTCCTTTAATAAACTAAGTACATCCCTACTGCCCCCAAGGAAAAGAGGGGAAGTAGCAGCCAAGTGTTGCTAACCTGATTACTGAACATCATTCCCCTTTAATCACCATCGCTACTTTTAAGATTAGGCTTAAAACTTTCCTTTTTGCTAAAGCATATAGTTAGGGCTGGACCAGGTGACCCTGAATTACCAAACGACTCACGGACCGGTACCGATCCGAGGCCTGGGGGTTGGGGACCGCTGATTAAGAGGACCCGAGGGAAGCTCGGAAAGCTAAGCAGAAGTTATTTGGAGAGGAGAGTGACTGCCGTTGGTTGAAAAGAGAGGTAAAAAAACTTCAGTGGTGTGGAAACATTATGGGTTCGCGGAGTCAGACATGGATCAAATAGACATAGTGTGTAAACTTTGCTACGGTGTCGTAGCTGCACCACAGAGCAACACTGCAAAGTTCACTAAACATAGATGTTTACATTTTTCATTTATTTTTTATATTGCAAACATTTGCACTGTTATCAGTATTTGCACACTATTTTATATTATTTTTTGACAATCTTTAAAGTCATTATTCAATACATTGTTATTGTTAAATAAATATCGTCAAATAATCGAGATCTCAATATCAGTGAAAATAATCGTGATTATCATTTTTGCCATAATCGAGCAGCCCTACCCTGAATCCTCCCTTAGTTATGCTGCAATAGGCGTAGGCTACTGGGGGACTCCCATGATGCACTGAGTTTTTCCTTTTCAGTTAACAGACCTCTCTGCATTAAATCGTACTTGTTATTAATCTCTGGCTCTCTTCCACAGCATGTCTTTATCCTGTCTTCCTTCTCTCTCCTCAGCTGGTTTACAGCAGATGGCCCCGCCCCTCCCTGAGCCTGGTTTCTTCCTGTTAAAAGGGAGTTTTTCCTTCCCACTGTCGCCAAAGTGCTTGCTCATAGTTGCTCATTGATTGTTGGGTTTTTCTCTGTATGTATTATTGTAGGCTCTACCTTACAATATAAAACGCCTTGAGGCGACTGTTGTTGTGATTTGGTGCTAGACTTCATTTGGCATGTTAAATGTTAAATTTTATGATTAAAGTACAATTAGAGGAAGACTAAACAAGTATAATTTATTTGGAAGGGATTCCAGGAGAAAACCTCTTCTCTCTAAAGAGAACATGGCAGCACAGCTTGCGTTTGCATGCTTTCATCTGAACAAACCACGACTTCTAGAACCATATTTGGAATAACACCGGATAGAGAGCATACAGCACAAATACCTCATACCAAACTGTCAAGCACAGTAGTGGAAGTGTGATGATTTGGGTTTGTTTGGCACCTACAGACCTGGACACATCCTCTTTATACCAAAGTATTCTAGTGACAAATGTGAGGCTATCTGACTGTCAGCTAAAGCTGGCTGGAAACTGGAACCTACAGCAGAATAGTGGTGGGACCTCAAGAGAACTGTGCACAAACGAATGCCTGCAAACCTCAGTGAATTGATGCAAAGTTGGAATGATAATGTAAGAGACTGATAGTCTCTAGCAAGTCTTACGGAAAATGATTATTAAGTTATTACTACTAAAGGTGCTTCTGCAAGCTTCTAAATCATGTACTTAGTTTTTCTAGTACTACATAGAGCCCTGTGAATTATATAGACAGATATCAAGAGAGGTAAGTACACTGCTGAAAATACAAAGAAACATTTTTATATGTATAGCATCAAATTAGTTAAACTTCTGGAACACTGATTCGGTCAGTCAAGTGGCAGAGGGAGTCGTTAATCAGTTTCAGTGGTTTTAAATCAGGAATAGTTTTACAGGTGGAGGCCACTGACATTTTTTCCCTCCACATCTTTTCTGGCTGGTTTTCAGTAGTTTTGTATTTAGCTACGGTCAGCGTCATTACTGGTAGCATGAGGCGATACGTGGAGCGTAGAGAGGATGCACAGGTAGCCCAGCTTGTCCAAAATGGCACATCAACACGTACCATTGCCAGAAGTTTGCTGTATCTCCGAGTACAGTCTCAAGAGCATGGAGGAGATTCCAGGAGACAAGCAGTTACTCTGGGAGAAGTGGACAGGGCCGTCAAAGGCCCTTAAACTATCAGGAGGACTGCTATCTGTTTCTTTTTGGAAGGAGGAACAGGATAAGCACTGCGAGAGCTACAGAATGACCTCCAGCAGGTCACTGGTGTGACTGTCTCTGACCAAACAACCAGAAACCTGAGAATCCTAGTGGACCCTGTGCTCACTGCCCAGCACCGAGGAGCTTGATTGATTTGCCATAGAATACCAGAATAGGCACTGTGTACTTTTCACTGTTTAGAACAGGTTCACCCTGTGTAAACAAACCAATTTGTTTGAACAGTCTATTATTTTGTGTACAAAATATATGATCATATATTACATAACTGAGGGGCTGACTATTTATCTGCATGTTATCAGCTGGGTTTGGGAAATGGATGCATATACTGATTATTGGCCATGTCCATAAATTTTTGCAGGCTAGTTTTGCTTTATTTTTATTGTTGTACTTGAGAATTCAACTTGGTAAATGTTTAACTTAAAAAACAAAACAGAGAAAAGCTCCAGAAACTAGAAGCATCATTTCAATGGTTCCTTGTGGAGACTTGTTCCTTGTTGGTTTGTTGAGTTACTATAAAAAGTTGTGCACAGACTGAGAGATTCTTGCGTCTATTGTGCCAATGCATTTACATTTGCATGATCTTGACCCCATATTTAGTTGTAGCAGTTACACTTTACAAGCTATCACTAACAACAAGAAAAGATTCTGGAAGTGCTGTTTTACTGTCTAGTGTGTGATAGTGGCAAACGGCTGATCACTCCAGTGGCGTCACTGCCTGAATAGAGTATGAACCTGCTGACCTCCTACTATCTACAACCCTGACCCACAGACCTATGGCTTACTTTCTATGAACTCCCTTCTGCCCTGAACTGTTTGACCTATAGACCTATGTAAGCACCCATTCACTTATTGTGAAACCATGTTTACAATACACGAGCATGACCAACAAGCAGCAGAAGTGAAGCCAGTCCAATAAATCACCAAACCAAAAGAAAAAAAAAAGCTAATCCACAGGATAACCACTAGCCAAGAATTCCCAAGATTTTCCTGGAAGTGTGAATGAAATTCTGGAAATATAATGGGGGCAGATTTAATACTGAGGCACTGTGGGGAAGGGAAGAGTTCAAAGTAGTGCCGAGCAGCGGTAGAGGGAGGGGAGAGTTTAAAATTTGTCAATAATCTCTCCATCTGGAGAGCATAGCATGTAGTGATGGAGGGAGACAGTGTCCTAGATGGAGATGGAGATAGAGCAGGAGGGGGGGATTTCTAGGAAGACAGGAAGAGTGTTAAGAGGCCGATAAATTGGTTTTGATCCCATAAAGAAAGGTATGAAGAAAGGAAATGACAAAAGAAATATAGATGGAAGTAGGGCTGAACGATATATCGCATTTGCGATAATATCGCGACATGATCAAGTGCAATTTTCTAACCGCAAAGGCTGCGATTATACTCTGGACATGTCCAAATTCATGGGCTGCATCCTCCTGAGGCCGCATTTGTAGACCGATTACGTCACAGCGACGCGCCGAAGGCTGTCCAAATTACTACCATATCCCAGAATTCATAGCGCGGCCCAGCCAAACTCCAGTTTCCAGCAATGGCGGCCGCTACTAAGTTTTAAAATTACTCATACTAATCTTTCTGGGTCACAAAATAAACTTTTAACATATTTTCAGGCGAGAAAGTAGTTGTGTAAACATCAAATATCTGCTCGGTTTATCAAGATATCGCATATTTGCAAAAGTGCTTCGACGTTTTCAGAGGCGTCTGCTACCCACCAGCTCGACAGCTAGCCGGGAGCTCGAGGGTTACTGATGCGGCCGAGAACGGCACAACTCCCGGCACATCATTTTCAGATCACCGCGGAGTTTCGCTGCTCGGGTTAAACGTAATATATAAGTCACTTAGACAACCTAAAAATGTTATTGTTAGGCTTTTTTCAGTGTTTTGTTTGTTCGTGAGTAAATCAGTTTGGCTGAGATTAAAGTTATTAGATTAGATAAAATAAAACTTTATTAATCCCCCGGGTGGGTTCCTCCTTGGTTTTCACACAGCTGACTAAACGTCAAACAGAAAACTTATTAAACAGAAGTATGAGACAGTCGAGAATTTACACCAGTGTCTGGTTATATTTTAGATAGCAAGAAGCAGACGGCCGAGTTTAATAAACTCCACCGAGACAGCGGTGACGCTAATCAGAACTAGACCGTCCAATTTCACGCCTTTAAATTTTAAAGGCGTGTTTGTGTGTGTGTTTATACAATTGCTATTATGTTTGCACTTTATGTGTAATGTTACTGACTGCAGAGATCAGTAAGATGTGTGTATTTTTTTTTATTAGTTTTATTTATTTAATATTATTTTTTAATTGAATGACTGTCTAGTAGTTCACAGATGTCGAAAAACTGAGTGTGGTAAAGCCACTGATTTTTTTTATGTATATTTCTGCAATCTGCACATTGTACTGACTTTCATTTTAATGTTTACACCAGGGTTCCTTGTCACCACTTTATGCTCAGATGTTTGTAAGCTAAAAATAAACTATTGTGTATGTTCAAATATACTGTTGTGATTGAAGAAGTTAAATAACAATGTCAGTCATCAATTCATGCATCACCTCATGTCATCATAACAGAGGTCTGTCTTCCAGGAAAGAACAGTTTAAAATTAATGTAATATAGTATTGGCCATACTATATGATGTATTGCTTGTCTTTGTTTAATAATACAGAAGACAAAGACCTTAAAAAATAATCGCATATCGCATCGCAATCGCAATATTGGGGCAAAAAAATCGCAATTAGATTATTTTCCATAATCGTTCAGCCCTAGATGGAAGGATTTCATTAATCACTCAGGACATACCAGAAAAGACCAATGGTAATAACCAGTTATTATAATCCAACCTAAATGTTCCAATTTTTTTTAATAAATCCAACATAGGTTCAAGAAGGAGAAGAGAGAAGAGTTACCATGGTGATGTGGCAAATTCTGACTGGCTGAGCGCTGAAAGCCAGGAACAATAAGCTCGTCAGGCCTGCGAGTGGAAGTGCGGTCCATCCTTTCCTGTCCCAAAAAAAAAGTAAAGGACATAAAAAACATTTAAAAAAAGAACAATTTTGAGCACGTGGTTAAAAAAAGCCTCATGCAATGTGTTTAAGATGTCAGATATTTTAGTAAAACGGGAAGACAGCGTGTCATTTTCACAGAGTTCAAATGGTCGGGCAAAGGGTGGGTTCAGGCCTCGGCTGTCGAGGAATGCCAAGTCAGGCATTCAGAGCCCGGTGACACTTTGTCACTTTGGCTTTCTGACCCCTCTGACCTTTCCTTTATGCACACTCTCTCCCTGTATCAGGTATACTGAGCTTTATTTTAAACTTGTGAAACTCACTAATTAACTAAACCTTGATGTATTTCATGAAAAAAAAGATTATCAATCAATTCAATAATTTTTAGAAAAAAAAAAATCCACCCAAAAAAACCCACCAGTCCCAGCCCACTTATACAATTTCACACGTCTGAAGATACACGCACACATCCTGCCAAGTTCTTCACACATTGTCTAATTTGAAGCAGCCTCAAGGCAAGAAAGCTGCAGAGGAGAAAGAGAGGGAAAAAAGCCAATGAAATTTTCAATCTTCTCTTTTCCAGGAAAAAGAAGAACGCGGAAGCGTTGCTTCCAGGAACTGCTCGTGGCCAGAGGTCTCAGTCCACATGCATGCACATACACACACACTCGCAGCTCCCCTCGGTGCTTCGAAAACATCCATAAATGCCCAGAGTAAGATTTATAGCTCTGAGAAGCAGCATCAGCCAAAAGCTTTCCAAGGAAGGCAACTTGGCTGCAGGGCCTATGGGCTGAAAGAGAAAGTCTGCAGGCCAGGCTATAGCTAAGACTGAGGCACAATAACTTACAAGCTGCTAAACACCCATAAATATATACACACATATATATCAAATACATACATACTGCACAACACCAGGCATTACTCCAAATCTACAGAAAGTGAGACTTTTACCAAATTAACTGAGATGACCTTTTATTTGCATCTTAACTACTAGCAGATCTACTTGTGGCTCTTTCTTTAAAACCTTCCAAAACAAATAGTCTAGTGGTAAGCTAGGCTACGTTAGCACAACGAGAGTAAAACCTTCCATGATTATGTGGATATCCACCTCAATTTTTATATATATCTTAAGAAAACATTATGAAAATATTATTTAATATCCTTTAAATACACCGGTAGGTAAGTTTTCAGCCAGACCACCTCTTTAATCCAGTGCTCAGTGTTTGTGCTAAGCTAAGTGCTAGCTGTAACCCCTTTTAATGGACCTAATCTTAATTTTCACACCAAACCCTGAACACAAAAGCAAATCAGGGATGCTACTCCTTTAAGTCAGATGGAAAAACTTTATCACCACACCTATAAAGACAGAATATCTCCATAAACAGCAAAACCTGATACCTAAAGCTAAAATGAAAAGCTGGAAAAAGTACGCAGAGAATTTATAAGTGAATGTTTTTAATCTGATGATATCAAGTGATCAAGTGATTTACTCACTGCAATCATACTAATCAATCTTCTCTCGGCACTGTTCAGAGTCTGGGCTTTCCCAGGCACAAGGGTATACACTGTTTGGAATTGGAGGCAGGACGATGTTCCAGGTCTTTAAAGAGCTATCAGTAGCAGCAGTGTTAACATATAGCTACAAGCAAACGTAGGGAAAATTACCCTTTCCTTTGCAGCGCTCTTGCAGTAAAAGGGTCAGCTTTAATGGCCACATTCCCCATAAAAAACTCACCTGGAACTCTAAATCGAGTAGTGATGCTACATCAGCCGTCACCTGGGTGGTTATATGAGTAGAAAAAGCCAATTTTGAAAGACATGAACCTGTTTCTTAGAAAGAGGCACTGATTTCCCGCTAAAATCATTTACCAGATGTGGACTGTTTTGCACAATAGTTATAGCAAACAAAACAGCATTCTTCATATAACTAGTCTTAAGGGCATACTGAGTGGCACAGTACATGAAGGGAGGCTTTCTTCTTGTAGTTTTACGGCTTGTGAGTCATTCCTGCAGTCGTGTGTTTTCTGTTTCACAACACACAGCATCGTTTAACAAATCTCATTTACACTGAATTACTTTGAATGTTCATCTTAGTATTTTTCCATAGAAGTTTATTACAGTTACAGAGCCTTTTTAGCATTGTGGCTTTGCATTTATGGGCAAGCATAAGTCTGATCAGGGGGCACGGAGGACCAAAGGTTATTAATACAGTACTGTGCAAAAGTCTTGGTGTAACTGCTTTCCTTCTTCAACACAGTCTGAACCCTCTTAGGGAAGCTTTCTTGTCTTCTTTAACTAGTCTTCAGGAATAGTTCTTCATGAAGGACATTTAAATCTTTCCTTTAGATCTTGCCTGCCTTTTGTTCTGTTTTCTGTCCAGATGAGCCGACACTGCTTCAGTAATGTTGAGATTTGGGCTAGTCCATGACTGATACTGGTCCTCTGTGTGTGTGTTTTTCTATCCCGGTATGCTTTTACTACATTAGCAGTGTGTTTGGGATCATTGTCTTTTTGAAAAATAAAGCTGCTGACAGATGGTTTTGCATATTACCTTTCTGCGTTTATAATTGCACTAAATTGGCTAACATCCTCAACACAGCTGACCTAAATGCAGCCCCCAATTCATTACTGTGCCTCCACCGTGTTTAACACATAACTTTTCTCCCCACTGATAGCCACCAAGATCATTTCTGATGAGATTTTGGTGAACAGCTGCTACGTTGTCTGAGTGAGATACCTTTTTATGTTTGAATGACACATATAAAATAATCTGAAATGGAATGAAAATTAATGAAAAAGCAGCCAATGTCCAAAGAAAACTTTGAAAGCCTAGAGAACTGCTCAAAACCTTTTTAACATATTAAAAGAAAATCTGTCTCATTGGAAGCAAAATATAAAGAAATGAATGGCGTCAGATGCTTATTCACAGCACTGTAACTCTCATCATGACCCTAAAATGACTGGCTTGCCCAAAGCAACCACAACAACACAGCACTGTGTAATATGGAAGTAAACACTGAAGCCACTGTGGACAATGTTCATCTTTGTTTTATGTGCAGTAGAAGCACATCTTTTTGTTTTTTTGTGGGGCAATACCTGCAATTTCTGTGTGTGGATCCAGAGCCTAAGACTAGAAGTTGACTTTAGTTCTTAACGGAAAATTATAATTTCTTAATGGTGCCACTATAAATACTTCCGGTCTACTGATGGGAAGCTTTTGTATCTTTGACAAAGCATACAATCTCATCCGACTTAGCCAAAATACTTCTATATGCATTAACAAAAATCTGTGCTAAAACCATCTTTGAAAGATTTGCTACGTTGGAGGTAGCGGTGTTGGCTGCACATTCTTTTTCTCAAAACGATGCTTTGATTCTCCGTCTCGCTGTCGCATTACGCTGATTTCCAGAATGTCTCTGGGCCAGAAACTAGCATTAAATATTGAAGAGCAGTTTTCCAAGATTTGAGTGATTTCTTGTCCTGGGTTTTGGAGCATCAAAGCTATATCTCACTGAACGAATGCTGTGGCTCTACAGTTTCCATCAGCTTGACATACTGGGGTTGCTTTTGGACAGACATCCTGTAACTTCTCTTGACATCGCCTTCATAAATAGCGAGCTCCCCTTTCACTCCATTGCCCAAAGCACTGACATCAAGGCACTTCAACAAAGTGCTTTAAAGGCTGCGCTTCCTCGAAAGCACAAACACAACTGAGCGTGCCCGTCACCATGCTCGCACATAACCACTTACCTGACGTCTGAGAATATAGAGACACAAACTGTCAGGCAGAACAGACATGTTTATGAACAAATGGTATCAATGCTGACGCTGAAGGAGAGGAGCAGAGGTTAAACGCTTCATTCTTTCCGCTCTTAGCAGTTAAAGTCATAACTCATCAGAGCTTTGAGACTGTGGACAGTGGTCTCTTGGTCTGTGGAGAGCATGTGTGTGCACATTTACAAATACATCCATAAGAAAAAAAGGGAAAGCAAGGGTCGCCGCCCGTTTAATCTGAGACCTCCCTGGCACAGGTCCAACGCTCTCAGTAAGAGTGCGAGACACAGGAACACACATAAGACTTTGCTGCCCAAATTCCCAAACATGACCACCATTATGTATAGTGTTATGTAAGTACAAAGAAAAGGGGCTTATTTGCTCCTTATCTCTAAACACTGAGCATAAAGTCATTGCCGCGCAGAGACTCCATGTGTGCCATGCTGTTTCATGACAACTGGCAAGCTTTACATGAGCAACATACACACAGACCAACACAAACAGAGCAATGTTGTAACCCACTTCTCTCCATCAAACTATCAAACTTTGGTTTTTCTCTGCTACATGCAGGGTGGAGGAATGTTGTTTTTCGATGGGGATTCAATTCACTATTCACTGCAGCCTTACTGGGGCAAAACTCTTTCCTGGAAGCTAACGTGAACCAGTCCAACTTAATGTCAGCTCAGCAGGGGCTCAGCAGTCCCGCAGTTTGGGTGAGCAGGATTTTTGTCCCTCCACTAAGAGAAAAAAAAGACAGCGGAGACTACATCACCTCCATCATTCCATGGGTCCCAGCAAGACATCATACCATCAATCCAGTGCTTTTAGGCCTGTCACACAACAAAGCCCAAACTTGTTATTGTTGTTTGCTTAGCACTCTATTTATAGACCTCCATGAAGCTCTTTAGCCAAATTCTTTAGGTTACTGGAGGGTTGGAAAGGAGAAAATCCAAGCTGAGAAACAAAGGGCTCATTCTGCAGGAGTTGGACAGTGGAACCAGGTCTGTCGTGTTGCACCAATGCCATATTTCACCAAACTAAGCTGGGATTCGCTCACTTTGAGGCAAGCAAACTTTAGCCCACTGCTAAACTTTAACCTTGGTCTTGCCTCATAATCAATATTTCGGTGGTTTCATCTGTTAATGTTTATCTTGGTTACCCAGTTGACATATTCAGTACAGCAGCTGGTTTCCACAAAAAAAGCTCTGCTCATCGTTACTGCTAAGCACTCAGCACCAGAGTGCATTCAAAGGTGGCTAGCTTACTAGGAAGTCGGAGAACTGAACAACTGCAATTATTCTTGGAGCAGCAACACAAATTTCAAACAAATGATAATTTAACTATCTGTTATATATGAATAGGCAACCGTTTGCTAGTCTCTTGACAATATTATAAAATAATAATGTCATATTTTTTATTTACTACTCGGAGAATATCAATCTTTTCTATTATTTGTATCCGTTTTGATAACATTTTAGTCTCCAACTTATTTCTAGCACAGCAGTTAGCCAACTGCAAACTTTGTGCTGCTGCAGCTGGGCTGAAGACACCAGTGCATGATCATGTTGGTTTTTACGGCCATTTTAATAGTCAAAGATTATACAGAGGGTGCTATTACAACAATTTGAAAACATGAGACATGGGAAATACTTGGTGAAAAAACCCCACTTGGCAATGGGGTTTTTTTCCCGGCTTTGACTTCTCCTCCTATAACAGCGCTGATGTGGCAGTATTGTCTTAGTGGCGACACTTATTGTATCGCAGCAGCGACCAAGGCCTTAAAAACAGGAATAAATATAAGTGACTGTTAGGTGATGTTGCCTAGTGGACAAAGCGACCAACCAACATTAGCTACCAACCAACATTAGCTACCAACCAACGCGAGCCACCAACCAGTGCGCTAGGTAAGCAATGTCCCCTAGTGCACACTGCATGAAACAACCAACGTAACTGGTATACCGAGGCCTTTAGTGTTAGCATGCACACAGGACAGCACCATCTTCTAAAAGCATGATGGTAAATGTGCACCATGTCAAACAGGCAAACTCATAAAAGTAAAATAAAATAATTTTTGTTCGGTCCAAGATTATACCAAAATTTGTCTAAAATTACACAAAAATTAAGAATTCTTCATCAACCAGCAAGTGTCACTTAGTCTTAAAGTTGATTAACTGTTACGTGAAAACTAACTCCAGTTTAACATTACTTTTATTCCCGTTCTACCAACAAACCCACATACAGCTGGAACATTAAATGTTTACCTGGTAGTTCGAATGACGTAAGAAGTAGTCAGGGCATCCCGCTAATGCCATGATGTTCCTTCAGCGTTCCCTCTGCAGGGAATAACCCTCTGGTCTCACCAGCACTCTGCACAAAAAAGAAACAGACTGAATGAAGAACAGAGCTAAAATCACAGAGAAAAGTCAGTAAGAAAAAAAAACACAGGGTTAAAATGAAGTTTTAATTAACAAATTTCATTAACTACTAAAGGTGGATCTGGGATTTTGTGATATACATTACACAACAACTTTGCACAACTGGTATCAATTTTCTAAAGACAAAAGTCCTGCACCTCCTTCTCACCTAAACAGCAAAGCTTGTCTGTGCGACTTAGTGTGCATGCACGGTTGAACATGTGCACACACAGTGTAAACACAGTCATTGTATACAATACACACACAGTTCCTTCACAAAGCCAGTGGCTTAGAACTAAATAAGAATTTCTCCTCTCCGAGTGAGCAACACATGACCACTCTCCACCACCTGTGTGTGTGTGTGTGTGTCGTCTAGGAGTCGTCTATTTCCACTGCATTATCTGCTGTGAGTAAGCAGCAGGAAGTTGCGCGCATGTGTGTGTTTGGAAAGAGGACTCGCAAGCACAGACATACACACACACAAAAATCCATCTCAAGCTGTTCAGCACTTAGTCTTCTGTTTATTTGTCTGCAGCATTTAGAAAGAAAAAAACTCTTACTTGCATTTACATACCAAAAACTCCTTGCAGTCACATTCATATGAAGATAAACAGGCTCATTATAAGCCCCGTGTAATGTCACTTTGGAATCAGATTTCTGTCTTAAACTTGTTTCATCGTCTTAGCTCGCCTGCTGGTGGAAGTCCCAGATCACTGTTGAAATCTAATCGCTGATCCTCTTTAACTCCTATCTGCCTGTCCAATTTCACGGAGAGCTGCAATAACATATTAGAGATGCCCAGCTCACAGACTGGATTCATCTGTGAGCTCGAGGAAAAATAATAAGCTTCCTCAAAGAGAGAAATGATGTTATGCAGCCCACATACACATTTTTTAGGGAACTGCTGCAACTGATACTGCTTCCAACAAAGGTTCAGCAAACCCAATCTGCTGAAACCACACACAGAGCTGCCTCTCTCTCTCTCACTAAATAGCTCCTCTCACTCTTTGACGATTCCTCTTCACTTTCTCTCCCAGCATGTCTCCATTGTACAGGTCATTATATAACAGATATCAGATGGTTCAAACAATATCCTCCTCCTCCTCCTCCTCCTCTCTCCTCTCCTCCCTCTCTCTTCACCCCACTAATTACTGTTTCCACTGGGGCTCTGCTATCTTTAGGTTTGCTCTTCTGTCAGAGGCATACGTTGCAGTGCAGCCTCTGCGTTCCTGATAACTGCACACTTTTTTTTCTTAATATATTACATGTTATTGCACAGGCTGTTCGCAGCAACCAAAGTCCTGGCCAAAAGGGCAAGTGCCGCCGTCGTACGTGCAAATTAATAAGCCTGAAAGTGCCAAAGACAGAGCTCTGTGTGCTTGACATTTCCTGACATTTGTGATTCCTCCTGTGGAGAGAGGGAACAATTCAGCTTCGCTGGTCATATGGGGAGATCTGGAGAAATTAAACAGGGCAGGGAGCAACTTAATAATGTCACACGTGTGTGAGTGTGTTTAACACACCCACTACTACTACCACATCTTTCCAAGTGCATAAGGATTCAGATTTTTAGCTACACTCACGGTCTGTTGTCTTATGAAGAGCACACACTCACAAAACTCCTTAATATTACCTGAGACCCAAACAGACATGAAGTCTACTTTGTGCATAAGATAAGAAGGAAGGAAGTTTAACAGCATACAAAGATTAAACCTACATTAAGGCACAGCTTGGAGCTTTATGACAGCCCATTAACACACACACACACACACACACACACACACACACACACACCTAGCTTATGCTCTCTGGGGAAGCAGTTCCCTACCATGCTGATGCTTCAGATAACTCTTGTCCCAGTTCAAAATCGGAATTAGTGGAAGAGGGAGGAGGTACAATAGCTTTAGGCACTGATGGAGCATCTGAGTCTGACTGTGTTATGAGGTGATATGACGGCTGTGAGCTGAAAGATTGAATCCCCTCCTTCACTATCACCACTACAGCCAACGCGTGTTTCTAATATTAAAAAATAAATATATGACAACTTTACAGTCATCTCCATAAAAGCGAAGAATCTGATCACTTAGAGTAGTGTGGCAAATTTAAAGAGTTACATAATGACTTTGCCTCTCACAGCACAGCAATAACTGTCATTAAATACCTTTTTTCTACCAACAAGGTAGCTCATAAATTGAGTTTACATCATCTCTAAAGCTCCTTTGCGTCCCGGCGCATGACCAGTAAGTATGTATAGACCGGCTGATACTGAGTTTAACGATATGCAGTCCTGATGAGAGATATTAGTTCCCAAACAAGTATGCAAAGCGCTTACGGTAATGAAAAGGCAAAATCGTGTCCAGGACGGAGAAGCACCCGGTGCGCTCCGGCTATCCTCGTCTGGATGTCCGCACAAACTGCTTTCCCCCCCTTACCTCCACCCCCCCAGGCTCCACTCTGTTGTCTTCACCTTGTTCCCCCCTCCCCACCCCACCCCACCCCGAGGTGCTTTCCTTGCACACGTACAACGCTCACACAAGTAACGCTCGCTCACCCGCGCTCGCACACATGCAAACACACGCATGCATGCACCGCTCATTCCGCACTTTTCGACCAGCTGACTCCTCTCGCTCTCTCTCACATGCACGCAGACACACGCCAGCGAAGGACAGCCTCCTCCTCCTTCTCTCTCCCCGCCCTGTTCACTAGAACACACTGCAAAAAATACCCCTTTTTTACTTTATTGGCTCGACATGTCTGTAAAAGTGGACTATTTTTGCAGTGTGTTCAAGACCTGGCTGTAACCCTCCGAGCAGAAGGAGGACTTCAATGTATGAGCCAGTGGCAGCCCCAGAAAAAAAATTACATATGGTGGAAACTGCATATGAAAAATGGAGTCACCATGAAGTTTTTTTGTTGTTTGTTTTTTTTAAGCAACATACAGTGTTGTGCAAAAGCCTGGAGCCTCCTCCTATCTCTCTATATTTTGTTTGGAAAATGGGAAATAAGTGAAGTGTTTATTGAAACTTGCAAACATGCATGAAATAAAGTATATGAAGGCAAAAATAGAGTTTGTGCGGTTCTAATGAGCTTGAAAGTTCATATTTGACCACCTGTGCAATAGGGAAGGGTCTCTAGCAAAGTAGAAGCTCTGTTAAACAGCATGCAAGAGTTAGCATGGCAAATATTACCTTAAACCTTATTGACAGGTAAGCACGGAAAAAGGGGACAGATAAGCATTCTGCATCTAAATCAAATCACACTGAGCTGTTTCCAAGGCTGTACACTGTTAGTGTTGCTTGGGGTCATATCTTACATGGGAAATGGCGCACATTTGACAGCCTGGGCTCCCCTCTTGGCAACAGCAATGGACACGTTGATGGACGAGCTCAGACTCTCTGTGGACTATATCTGAAGAGCACATGGTTTGTACTGACAGAGCAGGTTGAGGGGAAGCTGGAGAGGCAGAGGTACGCTTTGGAAAGAAGACTGGAGCAATGAAATTCAGCAGATCCGAGGAAGAATACGTTTGTGAATGAGAGAGAGAGAGGACGGTGGAAGGGTTACGATGCAAGGAGCAGAGGTGGTGAAGGCAAGAGTTTAAGTGCTTGTCTTTCACTGTGCAGTGAAATGGACAAAGCCTAAAAGATGTGAAGAAGAGAGTGAGGGCAGGGTGGTGTGGCGGAAGAAGAATGTCATGGACTGATTTGGGTCAGAACGGTAGCATCAAAAGTGGAAAATAAGGATTACAGTATGAGACTAGCAACACTAGATTGCCAAAAGTACTCACTTGTCTGCCTTCACACGCATATGAACTTGAGTGACATCCCACTCTTAATCCATAGTGTTCAATATAATGTTGGTCCACCTTTTGCAGCTATAACAGCTTTAATTCTTCTGGGAAGGCTTCCCACAACGTTTAGGCGTTTATGGGAATTTTTGACCATTCTTCAGAAGCACATCTATGAGGTCAGACGCTGACATTGGGTGAGAAGGCCTGGCCCAGAGTCTCCAGACTAATTCCTCCCAAAGGGGTTCTGTCTGGTACAGAATAGTCAAATTCCTCCTATCTCGCTCATTAATGTCTTTATGGACCTTGCTTTGTGCAGTGGTCCACAATCATGTTGGAACAGGAAGGGGCCATCCCCAAATTGTGCCCACAAAGTTGGAAGCGTGAAATTGTCCAAAATGTCTTGGTGTGCTGAAGTTCCTTCTTCCTTCTTGTACTTGGTGAGGTAAGGTTTGGATGCAGCTGCTCGGCCTGGTTGACAGATCCTTCACTAGGGACACCACCTTTCTGTACATAAAGCTAAACAATAGGGGTGCAACGATACTCGTATCGACATTGAACCGTTCGATACAGTGCTTTCGGTTCGGTACGCATATGTATCGAACAATGCAAAATTTTAAATTAATTTTCTTCTGACGAGGCTGTCTGTGTTGGAGTAGTCGAACGCAGATTCACTGAGCGCAGGGCAAGCTAGCAAGACAGAAGTTAAGCTCTCCTTGCAACATGGCAAATTGAACCTCCCCCGCCCTCATTCAGATCTGGCGTTTGGAACTATTTTGGTTTTCATGTGACGTATGACCCTGAAGGTAAGCGCGTCATGGACTAAAGTAAAACAGTATGTTGGATGTGCCACGCAATGCTCAATTACATGGGTGGGCGCTAGCGTGTTAGCGCAGTTAGCTCGTTAACGTGTTGGCCGTCCAGCCCCATGCACGGGGCGATCAGGGGTAGCTCGTTAATGGAGATTTGCCGTGTTGTGGCGTTAACGTCATTTCAACGAGATTTACGCTGACAGCTCTAGTGGGAACACAACGAATATGACTGCACATTTACGCCGACATCATCCTAGTGCAAAGACAAGTGGAAGCAGACAAAAACAACAAGCACGCATGCTACAAACTTTAGCAGAGTCATTTAGACGGCCGTTAGCACATGATTCTCCTTATGGGGACCTGATATGTTTAATATGCTGCTGAGAATATAGCCCAGAAGAAGCGTATAGTATAGCTTTTATTTTGGAAAGAGCCATTTCTCTGTAATAAACTCTCTTTTCCAAAGATGAGTGATTCCTCAATCAGATACAGGGCTCGCAAAATCGCTAGCCCGACGTCCCGGGGCTAGCGATTTTTCCAGTCGGGCTACCAAAATCTATCTCTGCCCTGCCCGTCGGCCTATCGTAGGAAGGAAAAATATATGTCAATGCTTTTGCATTCTTTCGGAAATGTAGCTGGGTAATTATGTCATTGGCATCGGTGAGCCACTGTCAATATGTGACATATTGAAATCGCGTTTGAATTTGCGCTTGTTTTTTGCTTTCACTTTGCAATCGCGCGAACTGTGTATAGAGAGCGACAGCACTGATTGGTGAGTGATGATAATTTGCGCACCAATTCCTCTGACGTCGTCTTATCAATCGTTAGCTTACTATGCAAACATGACAAGTGAAATCTCCCGCATCAAGCTTAAACATGTGAGAGGTTGATCGCGCAGAGAATCGCTGAGCTTATGTGAGTGCCTGTGTAAAAGCAGCAGGATATATATTTTAGTTCTGCTGAGCCAAATAAGACAGGTCAGGGTGAAGAAGTGACAGCCAAAGAAAAGCTTACCGCAAAACGGAAAAGTTATGACAAATCAGACCATAAGGCAAAAAGAAAGTGCAGCTTTATGGTTTCATGGACAAAATAATTTCTGTGGCTGCAATATGACGAGCTAAATAACCAGGGCTGCACATAAGTGGTCCGCAGGTGCGCATTCGCTGTCAAAATAAAAAACGCGCACAAGATAAGAAGTTGCAACGCGTGTTTGCGTACATAAGATTTTCAGGAGGAGGACAGACATTTGTTTAGAACTCTTAAAGATGTCGAAGAAGCTCCTTTAAGCAATTACTGTGATGTTCCTCCACCTCCAAAGAAATGTCAGGAGTCCGAACCACAAAAGAAGCACGTATTCTCGGAAAAGTAGTTGCAGGAGGTGAGCTGGCTTCAAACAAATGATGAACGCACAGAGATGTGGTGCAGAATGTGCCGTGAAAATTTAATAAATGACAAATTAAAAAGGCATGAACATTTTTTTTGTATCGAAAAAATATCGAACCGTGACACCAAAGTATCGAACCGGACTGAACCGTGAATTTTCTGTATCATTGCACCCCTACTAAACAAGGAGGTCAGTAATAATAAGACACCTATCCACTCATTTCCCTTCCGCTTATCCTCATCAAGGTCATGGTGGGGCTGGAGTATGCTGTGTTAAGCTGCTGTGGTCATTCTTCTTTGAGTACATCCCATCAGTGCAGTGGTGCATTTACTCTGTGAGGAGGCTGAATTCACTTGAGATTTGCACGATCATGAGAGACTCTGTTTTGCCAGCCTTCAGTTGATGTGCTTGAGAAGACAGCAACTGATGAGGAACTACTGGCTAATAAGGTTGTAGGTATAGGTCTATTTTATACTTAACAATACATTAATGCTTAAATGAGTCACCTATCACCTGTTTTAATTTTCTATACAAAGACGGCTGTCTGCCTGCTAGCTTTCACATCTCAAACTGCAGCTTGTTTAACTTCTCCAGTGCTTTTTCCCATTCAATCTCAAGGCTTAAACAGTCAGCATCATCAATATTTGGCTTAAGTGAGTGAGTAATAACCCATATCCCAAACCAACAGAGCTTGAAATAAGTCACAGCAGTGGTAGCTGCAACTACACAGCTCTCAGCAATACTAGCAACAACTTCTTTTACAGGCATTAGATTGTCTGCGCTGTGCTAGATTATCTTCAACACCTCCTTTTATTTGCATCTATCAGCCAGTGGCCATTTGCAAGCTCAGGTTTCATCCACTTATAGGTTAACTAAGCCCTCCACTTTATCTACTGTCAGACTGAGGACACATGTTGGGGGTTGACAGCAGATAACAAGGAGGCTTGGAGAAGTAGATTCGGCAAGGAGAAGGACACTTTATTTGGATGACGATAACCCTTATTTCATTACAGCATTCATTTGTTTCAAGGTCAGACATTTCTGGACGCTTAAGGTGACGCTGCCTCTGCCAGTATGACAGCTGAACTTCTGACAGTAGAAATAAGCTTTTCTGTAGCTCCAAGCAGACATCCCTCTGTGTAAGCCTGCAAAATCTCAAACATGAGCCTGTATGTGCATGAGCCCGATGCCACGTGTATTTTGGATGTCCATGAACTTTTCAGAGGAAACTGGGCTCTGTAAATAGGTCAAAGGTAAAAGCTAGTTACAGATCGTGGGCTCCATGTAGGGCTTTGTTTACAAAACCCACATTAGAAGATAGAGAGGAAAAACATATGGAGTATCAAAACACCTCATCATCACATGGGAGTGCTTATACCCAGAACTTGGCAGAACTGGTCTGACATCTGAGGCAGTTCTGTAGCAGTTGTAGTCATTAACATAAAGACTCCAGTTCTTATCAGATTGAAGATTTCAAGCAGTGTGTTGTGGTCTTTGGGCTGGTGTTTACAGCAGCCAGAGCAGAGTATCAAAAATAGTACACAATCAGAGCTCAAAATAGTACACAGCACAATAAGAAACCTCAGCCCAGTGAGTCTAAAAGCGACAATTTTGACACAAACTGTAAGATGCAAAAATAAATAAATAAAAGACAAAAATAAGTCTCACCCACCTGCTGTGAAGGGCGTCTGTTTGCAAGAGGAAGCCAATCGGGAGAGAGTTGGTTTAAAAGGATGGGAAAGAAGATAAAATGGTATGTTTCAGACAGAGGATCAACTTATTAACTGGGAATCATGCAAAGCTGCTCTAGCAGAGTCCAGGAAAAGAAATGTGGGGCAGGAAATCACTGCTGAGACTACAAAATATTAGCTTAATGGCTGCACCAAGCCTCCAGTTGTGCACATCCCCTGATGCTAGTAGTTATTCGACAGCAGAACTGTGGAAGAGGTGATTGGCTAGGGAAAAAAGCCCAGACAGTTGGAGCTCTGGTTAATTCTGCTCTTCAAAGGTTACTGAAGTCAATCCTCAAACACTCCCAACCATTTGTTGAATGCCTGTCCTTCAACAGGTTTTTACAGGAAGTCAAAAATTATGAGTATTACTTCCTCAGGTCCAAAGGGTATTATTCAAAGACTTGAGCCATCGAACATTCAACATAACAGTATAGTTGTCATTTATTCATAATCTGCATACAAATTTAGTGAATTCTGAATGTTTCAAGTTTCTTTAAATTAATGGCAGTGTTTGTTTTCCCTGCAACATCTCTTGTTTCTAACGGGCTATATAGGAAAGCATCTGGAAACTGTAAAAAGACAAAACACAAAGAACAAGGATTTGTTCAGTTTTTAATCATTTCCCCCTTTCTTTACTAATAGGTACAGTGCGACTGTAGAAATCAGAGCCCAATTGAAACCAGAGACCCAGAGCCACTTCAAAGTAAAGTGCCTTCTAGGAACGCTTTAAAGGTCTGGCTTGGTCCAATGACCAGTTGGTCCCTCCGCTCTGTTTGTTTGCATTCATTGGCTAAATGCAGCAGCGTTACGCAACAGACAATGGCAGCAGAAGCAGCTTGACGTTTCCCACTGAAATGGGTCAGCCGCACAAACACATGGACGTGCGCAGTGTTTTGAAAACACAGGAGAAGCGTGGCTGTTACATAAAAATTCCTCTGACCCTTGTTGGGAAACAGCCTTCCCAGATGTGGTGGAATCTGAGTCTCTCAAGGACATGGGAGGTCAGTTCAGAAAACACACACAACACTGTGGGCTTAATTGTCTCCAGTTGTAAGTTCAGTGTGCAGCATGTTAACACGTGACGTCTGACAGCCTAAAGTAACTTCAAAGCACTACCCTGGTCTGGGTGTGAACGGGAGACTTACGTGTAAAACGGGTGGGATGCCATGAATGGTTACGTCACAGACTCGACCTATTGTGCCACGAGAGTCTTGAAACCTGTGAAAGCTCCACAAAGTTCACAAAACTGAATCCGATCACATGGATTTAGGTCAGAGCATGCCGGTGTTAGTGTGTGTCCTTTCTTGCAGGGTACAGCGTGTGCACTCACAGCATGTTTTGCAGGTGATTCATTGTGTAAGTTTGTGTTTGTGGGTGTGTCCGTGTGGACAACTTGACTGTGGTTGGGTGGTCTAGGAGCTGTTGTTGACAGCCTGCTGGTTTTTTAATTGATATTCACCTCTGAGCTGGAATGCCACTGCTTCTCCAAACATAATAGAGCACAGAGATTTCGGTTTGGTGCAGAGAGGTGAAAATGGTGGCCAAGAAAGCAAAGACCTACATGAAATAATGCACAAGAGATGATTAGTTCTTTCTAGGAATAGCAGTGCGGTCCACCCCTCCAACACTTTGGACCAGATGGAAAAAGCTCAGCAGTACTGGATGATTTTGGCCTGTGCTACGCCAATGTTCACAGTGATCTTATTGTAAATTTTGAAAATTTGCTGGATTTTCCCAACTTCTGCTTCAGAGATTTTTATACTGCTATAATTTCTATTAGACATCAAGAAAGGGAGATTTGCTTTTCACAAATTGGAATAGTACTCCTGGGCCATCACTAAAGGTTATATAAGAAAACAGATATGTGACACAAGCAATAAACCGAGATTTTTCCAGTCGGTGTGTCAGTGGTGGTCTTTTAACCCATTTCACAAAACTCAACAAATTGTAGTTAGAGAGAAGACAATGAAAGAGTCACTCACTATGCCAGAAAGCTGGAATTAGCTCTCCGATAGCAACTGTAAGCTTTTTCTAAACTTGAATTAGCAAAATGGGGGCTAAATACATAAGGAGCAATCAAAATTTATGGAACTCTACTGCTGAAAATCAAGCACCACCCCTTATTTGCATTTGGCCCCTATCACCTTCAAGCCTGGCTATTTGGCCGAGACAGAGAGCAAATATGTCAAAGTCTCTGGCTATGGCCCTGACACCAAACAGTAGTCTTCAGTGTAAAAATTCCCCCCTTGGTGTAAGACTGCCTTTACAGCATTCTACCATAATGTCCTGATACGTTCCGAGACCATTTCATCCAACTGACCTACACCAGCCTCATTCATTAGAACTGGCACCCTGTGACTTCATACTCTTCCCAAACTGAAATTCAAGCTGAAAAGTTGCCATCTTTAAATTTTTGAAGCAATCAGTGGTGCACTGAAAAGTGCAAGTGCAAGTTGTCTGAACAGAACACCCAAAAAAGTGAAATTTGAACAAACACATTCGTTAAATTTATTCTTGTTGCGATGACGTGATACAGTCTAGCAAAAGTGTGGTCAGTTGCCTGGACTCACAAGATTACAATGTAACAAAAATTCTGTATTAGGCTTTGTAATCATAGCTTTCCTTGTTGTTTGAAGTATGCAGTGACAGCTCGGTGGTGCGGCGGTTAGCAGTGTTGCCTCAAAGTAAGAAGGTGGACTCAAATCTCTCTGGGTATTCCTGCTTCCACCCACAGTTCAAAGACATGCAAGTGTGGTTCGATTAATTGATGATTCTAAATTGCCTATGAATGTGTTAATTAGACTCTACACTTTGTTGAATGCACCAAAGAACAACTCTTTAAATGAACTTAAAACAATCATGGAATGGATTTCCACATAATAAATGAGGTTCTATTTGCATTAAGTACTTTTGTTGGACTAACGTAATTTGCACGAGTTGAATTAACTCAATTAAATTAAGTTGGACTCACCTGCAGTAAATAAGTTGATTCATATGATGAAACTGAACTAAACTGAAAATATGATGGCATCACACAGCCACAGCACTTTTACGTTTTATGTGAATATTTAGTTTCAGCAGGTTTCTGATTAAGTTGAATAATTCCTGACCGTGTTATGGTTAAAAGCCTTCAACAAACCTCTCCCTGTAGCTATGTTAGCATGAAAACATTACCACATATTAATTTCCACTCAAATAAAACTTTAGACATTTTCCATAAAATGTATTCCATAAAATTTCCCAAACATAAGATGCAGAATGTCACTGCTTTCCAACACATATCTGGCACATTTCTCTGGGCTTCACTGTTGTTTTAAAACTAACCCTGGTTGTTGATATCATTTCAAGCCTCATTAATCCCCCAAAACCTTTATAATCATTAAATCTATTAGTTACAAAATATTTTTTTTCAGTCTTTTCTCCTCCTTGTGGGATTGGGATATAATCAGGCATCTACATTACAAACTTAAATCTTATTAAGAGCTTGGAGCACCGTGCTTGGATTCAGAGATTTGGAGTTCGTCTTGATGTCGATAAGCCCACAACACGCACACACAGACATTCACAGACAAGTACATTTTAATTGTTTTATTAACAGTAAATCTATATCCAACACAAAACCTCCTTTGATCTCCACTTCAGGATTTAACATGGGAACATTGGTGCTAATTGGGTGAGGAATTGTACAAGCTCCATTTGTTTGGGTCAGTTTAAAGCAAAGTGTCATCATTAGGAAACTTCAATAGAGTATTATTGTACTTTTTTTGTTAATTAACACAGAAATTTGACTGTTTTGACTCGCTGTGAAAGAATTAACCGTGTTTTCAACCTAGATTATGTGACACATGATGGACATTATTCACAGCATGTACTGTATTCTCTGAGCGTGTTGATGTGTGTGCGCTGCCCCCACTCCCCTCCAAAGTCGCTTAGAGTGACTCAGAGATCAAAGTCAAAGCTGTAGATTAATCCACATAACAGGAGCTTTTCCACTAATAACAGAACATTCTTTTCATTCTGGCTGCCTGGTACATCAGTGCCAGCGAGCGTCGGCAGCAGCACCAGCGCACAGATATCATATCTGAGCTCTAATTTTAAAAACAACTATTAAATACCGTAGATCTTAACAATGGAGATTCTTCTGTTATGATTGGGAGATTTATAGGGGTAAACTGTCGGCCAAAGTGTGAGGGAAGCCACTCGATGTCCAAAGTTGAAGACAAATTGAAGTGTGAAGTGTTTTTGGATTTTGTCTTGGTTGTATTTCTAAAAGGCACGCACTGCTAGCAAGTGTTGAACTCAAGTTTCAAAATGTCTCTTTAGCATTTGACGTGAAAGCAACAGAAGCTTCCACTTCTCTGTATGACAGTTGATTGAGTGCCTGGATAAAAATCAGCATTAACTGCATGAACTTCCAGTACTACCAAATTTATTTCAAATGCTTATCTCCCCGCCTGAAGCAGCTAGTCTCCACCGAAAAAGGAAAAATGATATTGCATGGGGCCTTGGCTATTGCCAGGCAGGTGTTTGGGTTGCACTGCTGTTTACTTGATTGCCATTCAATAACAAAAAAAGTGAGCATTTTTTCACAATAAATTAAAAAAAGAAAAGAAAACTAATGTTAGAAATCTTTCACATTGTTGATAATGTTTTCTCTGTATTAATGCAGGATCTTTACCTTACAATATGAAGTGCCCTGAGGCAATCATTGTTGTGATTTGGTGCTCTATTAATAGTGCACAATTAAATTGAACTGAAGTGCATTTATGATGGACACTAAAAAATGTTTTGTTATGATATGCTACTTCCTTTCAGCCAGACTGAACAGAAGGACTCAATCAGAAGGCATTTAGTCTTTTTAGGCCAAGGGGATCGTGGTAACAAAGTATATTTTCAAGGCAAGCTGTAGATCTTTAGCTTCAGAGTTTTAAGCATCAAGAGGTTGTTGCGATCAGAGAAGTCCAGACTTCCCTGATCCCAACCACCTCCCCCAGTTCATCCAGTGGGACAGTGAACCATTTCAAAGGCATCTGAGAGATATAACGAGGAGGTATCCTAGTCAGATGCCTGAACCATCTCAGCTGGATCACCTTATCTTATTGCTAAGGGACAGCTCAGCCACCATTCGGAAAAAGCAAACATCTGCTGCTTGTATAGAGCATTTTACCCACAAGTTTAAACATCACAGCTAAGTGCAAGACACTGTGCTTTATGTTTAAGTAATGAACTGTTAGTTCTGATTATTATTATGATTTGTGATCTTCTGTTTGTTATATTCTTAGTCTTTGGATTAGGGCTTTCTGTGTTGCTTTCCCATGCCTCATCATGCCTGCATTGCCCCCAGCTGTGTCTCCATCCTGTTTCACATTTCCTAATCACCTCACTAGGTGATTAAGCCCTGTGTTTTTCCCTGCCTGTTGTTGTATCCTCCGCATTAGTTGTGTGTTTCTCGTGTGTCATGTTTGGTCAGGTTATGTCATGCAAGGTCATCAACTCCTAGTTCAGGTCATCCTTCCTAGTTTGAATTTTGGTTTTGTTTCTAGCGTTCATGTTTTGCGTGTCTTAGTCATTTTTTGCCAGTGAATAAAAACTGCCACCTTTAAGTTTAATACTCCATCTCAGAGTCCTGCATTTGGGTCCAATCCCCACCCGCCACACAGCTCACTGTGACAGACACTAAATGTAGCACAAACCAAATTTCAACTTTGAACCTAAAGTCTAATTTTGTCCCTGACACTGGCTTCTGAAAAAAAGAACCAGCCAAAAAGTTCCTACTCAATCAAAATGTGGTCCCTAAAACTTAACTGGGTTCTCACTCTTGGAGTTTGAATAAGCAGTTCACAAGAAAGCTATAACGTGCAATCTGGCCATTTTGAACGGGCTCAATCAGAGACACATTCATTGTGTGCATCATAACAGCTGCCCTCTCTTCAAAACTAACTTAATTACTGCCTCTGTTTGACGTCTTTAGCAGAAAGCTAAAAAATGACCTTTGTTACACTCTGCAGACGGATACTGCATTAGCACTTTTGAATCCATCCATCAATCTATTGTCCAATGCCATCCCCATCCTTACAGAAGTCTGCTGAGAGGTACAATTGTGGCATATGCTTACTAAATTCTCTAATCTGTTCAGTGGAATTTCAGAAACAAGAATGGGTGCAGTATAATAATCTAGTTAATGTTGTTCATTGTGGAGTGCCCTCTTTTCTTCTGCTTCAGCCTCTGTAGGCCACAGCAATTGAGTAAGCGGGGAACAGAAGTCCCGTTCTAAAAGAGGAATGTTCTTCCTGCATCGCTAAGTATTCACTTTTATGAGCACACCAGAACAAAACAGTACTTGAGCAATAATCATTTGAGGAATTTAATTTTGCCTCAGCTAAATCACTTGGAATGTTTGCATTGCACCTCCAAAACGGGGGTCTGTCCCGGCACCACAGATTTTCATTATGAGAAAGTGAAGGCTGGCAGGAAAAATTAGAGCTGTCAAGTGAAAGATAAACACAGCAACAAACACTCAGTGAGGACTGTAAATTAGTTTCTGAAGTAACAAACAAAAAGGTGTTTCACATTAATCTTTTCGCATTTGTCATCAAGTTCTCAGAGTGAGGATTTATCTGTATTACAACCTAAACTGCAATCAGATCTGAAATGTCCAGAGCAAACTGTGAACTGCTGGGTAACTGCTGACATTGGATAAAAAATCAACATGTTGCCACAGTTTGGATGGAACTTCTCATTTATACAACCCCTCAAACGGAGTCATATAAATAAAGCAACTGCACTCCAATTGGTGCTTATCAGCTCTACTCCAACTCAACAAAAAAACGACAACAAAAACATACCATTGAAAATACTGCTGTGTAACTGCAGACTCTTTGATATATTAAACTACTGACTGTAAAACAGATTACAACAAACTTTTCTTAGGTTATGCAAAGATTTTCCTCTGTGCACCAAGCAGGCAGGCAGTTGCCTCCCATCATGCCCCGTCTCCCTCTTTAAGTATCAGCTATCTGCTGCCAAAAGCCTGACTGGATATTAATAGCAACACTCCCAGAATCTAAACCACATTTGTTTAGGTCAAGGCTGAGCTCAGTGTCCATTAAACAGAGTAATTCAAATGACTCTGGCAATGCAACGAGATAAACTAAACACATCTACGATGAGCTAACTGACTGAGATGGAAAAATCGATTGAGGACGTTAATCATTTTGAAACTGGTGGCAGTGAGTGCGAGCTAAGCATTCAGCAACTTGGAGCTGGACTATCCCAGCTGGAGTGAGGGGGATCTGTGAGTCCTGCTGCACAGCAATCAACTGAGCTTTCTGAGCAGTTTATTTTTAGCATTTATAAATATGCATTTGAATTCAAATGGCAGTGTTAGGTTTCATTACATTTGTCTTTTCTTTGGTGTTCACTTTAACAGACTTTTTCTGCAAGTGTCAGAACTCAAATAAGTGGAGGCGTCTACTTAAAACAGCGACATCTAGCGCACAACGCTGATTTTGGTGGAAGTTATCAGAGCTGTAAAGAATCTAAAGACCCATTGCTTGTCCACTCGGGTGACTCAGGATCAAACTGTTAGCTAGGGAGGAGGGTATTTTTCAGAGCATCTCTCCAGGTGCAGCACACACTGTGACACCCATAATCTAAAGTGTAGTACAGCACAGATTCCTGCTTTCACTGCAGCCCAGCAGCTCAGTTCGGAGCAAAAGATTATTGCTTTGTCTGTGCCCAGCAGGACTTTCCGTTAAAAGTGGCGAGGAAAGGTCAAGTAGGAGCAAATCTGAGGAGCATGATGTAACAAGTAAGACTGAGAGTGCGGCTGGGCGGCCGGTACCAAACCCTGCTGACAGAGTCCAGAACATTCTCTTTTAAAAGTCAAGCTTCATTTTTCTCAGAACGGCAGGAACAAAATCCAACAGGAAGGGGGGGAGGTGTGTGTGTGTGTGTGTGTGTGTGTGTGTGTGTGTGTGTGTGTGTGTGTGTGTGTGTGTGTGTGTGTGTGTGCGCGCGCGCATGACAGAGGGCCTGTTCTGCAGGGCTGTGTCTGAACTTCTTATATCTTTGGAACTGGCATTCCCCCAAGCCCTGACACATCTGTCCAGAGTCTAACGACCAAATGAGAGGGAGGAGGGGGAACACAGTGTGTGTGTGTGTGTGTGTGTGTGTGTGTGTGTGTGTGTGTGTGTGTGTGTGTGAGAGAGAGAGAGCTCGGGATATTCTATAGGTTAATTCCAATCACACCCGTGAACGCTCATTTCAAATGGTAACAAGGACACACACTGTAAAGGCCTGCAAAACACTCCGGAGCTGTGAACACAGGTCCAAACGTGCTGAGTATCTGTGGTGAACATGGTTAGGTAAATAGTAGCTATGATAACCCTGAGGTTAACCTGGCCGCTCTGATTGGCTTATCTCTGCACGATGGCTTCAGAAAACCTGGTTGCCAGCCAATAAAAACATTTGGAGGGAACACTCTGCCCCAGTCAATGTCGAGAAAACCCGTTGTGCTGAGACACACAAGGAGTGAACCTGTGAGGAGTGTACACTAGATATAGCCTTTCATTACATGCAAGGCCTTGTCATTCCCCCTGTAGGTTGTTTCCACATATTGTTTTTAAAATAATTTAATTTCTTTTAGCTGGTTTATGAAGGCATACAAACTTAGTGCTGCATGCTGTAGCAAACATATTATCACTTTGTAAAGCTACTTTGAGTATGCAAAAGAAAAACAAAGCAAAATATGAATTTAGGTATAACCACAGTAGCGACATTAGCAAGCTTGCTGTAGCTACTTAAGCAAACGATACATTAGACATCTGCTCGGTTTTAAGGTAGGCCAACCTATGCCGCTCCATAATAAAGCTGCACATTATTCAGCTTCTTATTCATTTCCAGACATATAGTAAATTTAAAAGCTCAGGTCCAGAGTAGCTGCAGATGGTCTTAATCCTGCTCTCCATGCCAGACATGACAGCATGATTTTTTTTATTTTTTTTTCACACCCTATGCAGAGCTAGCAACAGGAAACACTGCATCATAGTGAAGTGTGGCCACAACAAGTACAAGATGTGATGTTGAGTGTGGTTCAAGAATGTCAGTAGCTACTTTTTCATGGTTAAATCAGGTTGAGAATAATCAACAAGAAAGTTCCAAAAGCTGCAGTTCCCCATATGGCCACTTGGGGCTGGCTACAAAAGTCTGACTCCCATTTTAAAATGCTTGTTGCAAAAAAAGAAGACTACATAAAATTTCTAGTTGTAGGTGTAGTCACATTGACTGACAGATGGATGTTAGGCTTCACCTCTTTGTGGTATAGGTGCTTTTCAGATATAATTCATTACTGCACTTGAGTAGTGTTTGTTTATTTATTTATTTATTTATTTATTTATTTTATTTATTTATTTATTTCTGGAGGGCGGTGTTTTGCTTTTGCCACAACACTGGAATGACTGCAGGTGCCTGTAAGTTGCGGTTGAAGTACTTTGGGATCTTGCTAGTCCTACTGAAGAGGAGCGAGCATGAGAGGGAGTTACTTTTGTGTTAGCTAATTTCAAATGCAGAGTTTCTATCAGCTCAGCAAACACAAACTGTTTGTGTGCAGTTTGTCACAGTGTGTTGCTGACTACAGGTCCAGCTGCTGTATTTCACAGGAAGAGAAAAGAAAGGGAAAACTTCACTCAAAGATGGAGAAAGATGAGAAAGACAGGACAGGAGAGGAAGAGAGAGGTTAGATTTAACGGTAAGGACTGCTCGGTGGGATTTGATGAACTGCAAATTTAAAGCTTACATCTAAGTCCTCATGTTATTGGGTCTGTACATGTAACATGTTGGGGTTTTTTTTTTTCTTTGTTTTTTTTCATATTGTGAAACATGCTGCAAAACAAACTGAGGTAGACTGTGTTATTTAAAGACTGCATGAAAATCCTCTGCAGGATAAACAGTTCAGTTTACTGTCCTGTGATGGATTTAAAGTAAAGAACAGTGTGTGACCTGTACACAGTGGCTGTGGTTTCACAGTCAGGTTACATCAAGTGTAGCAGAGATTCCTATCATTTTTAGCTGATGATGCTTAGATTCACTGAATTCCACCTTCATACCAACTTTATACCGTATAGAAAATAAACAGCATAAACCGTGTACTATCAGTGTAGAGTATGGAAAACACGCCAGGACAAGATAAAACATCTGCTGACATCTGGTTGAATTACATCCAAGAACATCCCCACACTGAGCCACTACAACTGATTTCAGGGTTCCCCCACCTGTTGAGTTCCACATTAACCTCTTCCCTACTCATTTTCCTGTTATGTCTGTATGTCTTAATTATACTGTATGTCCATTTCAGTAAATTGGTGTAAATATTTCCTAGCAACATATAAAGGAATGAGGGTTGGCTTAACACTTTTTCACAATACTTTAAATTGTGCTCCAAAAAAGATTTGGGGGGCGGATACAGGAAGTATAATAAAAGCAGAAGACCAGCTAAGAACACTGCAGAAGCCTGAAAGAGAGGGATCTTTTTCTTGTTTATGAGATTGCTCTTCTCTTATTGCCACCTGGTTATATTAGGTGACCTTTGCATGTCATTTTTAATTAGTCGTAGCAGAAAATCAGATATAACTAATGTCATTGTGAGCCAGCATGAACAGCGCCAGGGCACATTTCTGATTTATTATACACCTTTGCTGTCCTTGGGATAAATGTTGTGTACAGTTCACATTAAAATGGATTATCGGTCTATTTTTCTTTGCCAGGTTTTATTTAACTTAACGAAACTGGGGCGAGGAACTATTTTTTTTTTCAGTCGTTTTTGGAGTCAAGGAAGAGACAGCAAATCAGCGAAGCCTTATTTCCCATCATCCATACGCATCAGCTGGCCTCAAACCCTGAGTAAAAAATCTAGTGAAAAGTTATCCCTCTGCTGTTCAGGCTGGAGCTGTTTTTATTGGAGAAAAGCTCTTGTTGCAGGCTCTGGTGCTGGTTTAATGAGCAGTCTGCTTCGGCCTGAGAATCTAGGTGAAAGGTTAGCATGTCCCTTTAAGAAAAGGTCAAATTTAAAACTGTGAGAAGAGTGTGTGCCTGTGTTTGTGGGCCTCATAGCGAACAGACCATACCTCCAATCACTAGCTATATGACACAAGCTGTTACTAGGGGAACTGAAAGTTTATATCGTATTATAGAGTTTTAAAGGGAACAGGCATCCCGATTAAGCCCTTGTTGTAAAATAAAACTGTCTACCGATCTTTTTATTTGACACCACGTATCTCTGTTGCAGAGGGAGGGGTGCCGAATACATTAGTGCACTGGAAAGCGATTTTACTGGCAAGGTTAAATTATGAGCTGTTGTGGCGCTGCATAGCTTGGAGCTCCGGGCACCCCAGTGTACCAGTGCGGCAACAAGCAGTTTTGTCAAAAGAGAGCCCTAAATATAGCCATCGCACAGTGTTATTATCACAGCAGGGGAAGGGCTCTGTTATCTCTCACCCTTCACTCCGATTGTTTTACTACTCGAGCAGATGACAGCTTCACAGAGGCTGGGGCCCATTTGCTCGGTATATGACCTGTTATATAAGACCTCCAATGATGCGGGTGCGTTTGCTGTATTTTCCAACAGCAACACTTTATAAATGATTTCATGTCAGGTTTTATGTGCCAAAGAGGAGCACCTATTCCCAATTTGTGCTACAGTCACACTCGTACTCTTCTTTTTACTCATGTTTATCTCTGTGACAAGTATGCCATTAGCCCTACAACTGTGACGCCAAAATTTTGGCAAAAATACATCAGTGGAGGAAAACATACAGCACACACAGTCTTATTAGGGACTGTATAAGCAACACCTGGGCTCTGATAGCCAGACTTAATCTATGCACACAACAACGCGGGGCATTGTGTTGCTTTCCTGTCTTTGTTACAGAGCGGTGACATGAGAATGGCCATCGTGGGCTCGCTGAGTCACTCATTCAGAACTAGCTGTACTGAACGGCATGATTGGAAGTGGTGGTCCGGTGGTCCCCCCAAACCCCCTGCTGCGCTGCCTGACCTGGATCAGTGGTTGTAGACAGATTCAACAACACGACAGACACTCAAAAAAAATTCATTCACAAAAGCTATTGTTAGTGCAGTCGATGTGTGTGGCAAGGACTGGCCCGTTTCAGCATTCCCTAACAAGCAACAAGTAGCTGAGTATGTCAGGCCACTATTCTTCTCATCTCTCTCTCACTCCCACTCTCTCTCTCTCACACACACACACACACACACACACACACACACACACACACACACACACACACACACACACACACACACACACACACACACACACACACGTCAGTTTCTCTTCTGCACTGTTTACACCCAAACAAATGATACTGCTCGCTGCTTTGCTAATAAGGTCCGTACTAAGAAGAGCTTAGCATTAGCTACAGAAAGTAGTGTTCACCGTGAACTATATGGCCAATGCCATATTGTTCATGTTTTGTTTGTCTGGACTGGAGACCAGTCTGCAACCATCTCTGCGATTGCTTTGGTCACTGGCAGGTTGCTGCTATCGCCTGTAGTTTGCATGGATGACATCAACTTGTTCCAAAGCTATTGGGTAAGTGGGAGTGAAACCAAAAGGTACAGCACAAACCGCAAATAGGGACTGTTTATGTTTAGTGTGAGTTGTGGATTTTGAAACGTGCTGGTTGCAGCGCTGAGACGCACTTTTACTTTGAAGGTGACCATTCTCTATTTGCCATTTGTGCACTTCACTATCGCTTAGCTAGTAGCTAGCCAGCGTTTGCTAACAAACTGACACCTTCAGCAATTTCTTACCATCTAGTTGGAGAATAAATATTTTTACTTCGAAAATGGTGTTAGAAGTATAACATCCAAGCGAAAATAATAATAAATTTAAACTTTATAACTTATTACATTTATTATTTACTATATTTGGATTAGAAGGTGGGATGCTAAGACTAGCAAGCTTGATTAGCAAGCTACATCCATAAACTGCATTGCTGTAACACACTGTCATACAATTATAGACAGAAACTCTATAATTTCACTCACCCAAACTGGAGTTCTTGGGATCCCTTACATCAACCCACAGTATTTGTCAGAAAATTTTATTAGAAACGCTTCAAGTGCGGCTAACACTAGCAACAGTAGTCTAGTTTAGTTCCTAGACTTAGCTAAGAGGAGGACAAGTATGCAGCTAGCAACAGCCCTCAGTATCAGCATACCTTGTGTATTTAGTGCCAGGCTGTAAGTATGTTTTCTGCATTTCAGTATGGAAGTATATGACTATAGTATCCCTTTTAGAGCCAGCATCAAGTGGCCACAGTTTTTGGCACATGCTCATTTGCTTAGTTTTTCAGGCCCAGAACAAGCTGGCACTAGGTGCACACAGCTTAAACACACCACTGTGACTCCATTGAACCATAAATGTACATTGCTCTGGGAGTGGGAGCTAATGTGATGGCTTCCTATTTCAGGAGGTCTAACTGGAGCTGAGGTCATTAAATCATGTCCAGAGGTAGTGGGTTGGTTTTTGTGTACTGGTTTGCCACTCACTTAAAACACATTGACAAATATAGCCTTTATGAAGCTGGGCTTTATTGCAGGACTCTCGGGCTAGACTGCGTTAATTGAAGCTAAGGGTAGTAAACTGGAAATGGAGTGTAATTTCATGATTCTAGATATACCCTGCACACATTTGGAATTAAATGATTAAACAGACGGAAAATAAACTGCGCTGCTATTAATCATACTGTAAATTAGTACAGCAACGATGCTTGTCAATTATCTGTGTTTGTTTTGCCCACAAAAAGGCTTTAATGCATTATAGGGTGATTAAACAAAGCCTACATTAGATCAGAGATTATTTGACAGAGAAGCATGACTCAGATTTTCCAGACATGAAACACCAAGGGCAACTTCAGCAAAAATATTACAGTCTAAGTGCAACCATCTGTGTGTGTTTGCGTGTGTGCACGCAAGTGTGATGCAGCACTCATGATCTGTGTGTGCTCCCATAGTAAACAGTGTTTGAGGGTCCTGCCATGGCAGCCACTTCCACATCTTTGTGCTCCTGTAAAGCTCCCAGGATTGTCTGTTCAGACACAGTTCTATATTACATAAGGTGTAAAGAAAAATTTAGTGTCTCGGACGTCACAGAGTGCCAGTGTTTTCACCAGAAACAAGCTGAGAAGGTCAGACAGGATTTCCCTCACCGGTAGCAGTTGGCTACACAAATATCAACCTGAAAACAAACATGTTATTGGAGAGAGGGCCACAGGAAAGCTGGACAAAGAGTCTGTGACGTGGCAGCTGAAAATAAATCCCATTTCCCATCACTCACTAGACGTTAAAGCCTTCCTGATGAATGGCATTTTGTTTGGTTCTCAAGACTCAGAAATGACCACCTTGGCAACGCATAGAAACACACAAAAGCACAGACAGGCTCTGTGATTAATGATTAATCAGTCTGTCTTGATTGAGCTACTTCCCTGATCACTGTTAGAGAAACAATCCAAATAACCTGCAGCCTAATTTTTAGTTTGTTTGCATGGTTTTTAATCAGTGTTTTGTGTAAATTAATTAGATTCAACGCTGGATTTCCTTTCCTCTGAGTACCCCTAAAATAATTCCTGATGACAGGTGAATTATTTGCTCTTCCTGTTGCACAATGAGGTTTTTTTTTCCCCCCCATAAAAGAAGTAAAGACTCTTTATGTTTCCTCACATTGTTTGCAGTTAAAGGGATAGGCCTTAGCTCAAGGAGCAGGATCTGTAAGATTGCAATACAAGCGTGAGGACATTTTATTAGGATTACACGTTATTTCCAAAGTCCAATCAAATCCAGGGTGGGATGTGAAAATGTGTTTCTCCTGTGGCTGCCAGGAGCAAAATAGTTTTACATAAGCTGGAAAAATTACTTTGATTTGCCTCTTACAGCAAATTTTAACTGAAATGATTGTGCTGCCATCTAGTGGTGCACATGGCCAGTGGCAACCCCCGCTAGAGTGGGGGTGAACTCCATGTGTCCATGATCCAACACAGCTGATTTAATGGCTAAATTACCTCCTCAACAGACTGAGAGTGGAGAAGTCACTTGGATGAGTGACAAAACGTTTCTCCCACTGAAAACGCTACGTCCACATGAACAGAATCAACCTTTTTGGGCTCCTCAACATGTCTTCAAGTTCTCCAGAGGCCTGGTAATGAACTAATGATTCAGGTGTGTTGGCCCAGGGTGAAATATATAAAATCTGCAGGACAACGGCCCTTGAGGCCTGGAGTTTCTCACCTCTGCGCTAATGGAAAGCATAAAACTGGTGAGACTTTTTGGGGACAATGTGACAACACAGATTTTTCGCTTGAAAGAAACACACAAAGGGGGATAAACACTGCGTCCACTTGCTGCTTCTGTCATTTTTAGCTGCATGAAAGTGAAAAATATAAGATTTGGAGCTGTTTTCATTCTTTGTAATGTTTTCTTTCAGACTAGTGGAGGGAAAATGTCATTAGATGTTTATTTTAAACACTTGATGTGTCTTTGCCAATATATACAAATTATGAATGCACGGTTATTAAGATAATACCTCAGCTGTACTATTTTTTTTTTTTTTAAGCATGAAACTTAAAAACCCCCCCGATTACTTTATAATATAAGTCATCACTTGGGGAAGTCTCATTGTGACTTCTGATTTTAAAAGTTACATAAAGGCCTAGATTTTATTATAAATGTATAAATTTTGAGTAAATAGCTCTAAGACAAAGCGAGCAGTCTCTTCTTCAGCAGCTCTTAAATCGAAGAAACATTCCAGCTTTATTCCTGCCTTTTTATCAGTCAGTACTTTAGAACCAGTACCTTGGAACTTGGGTTAATATCACAGTCTGCTTTTCTAATTAACAGGACGATCAACACACCTTTTTCCGACTTTGCACACTTCCGCATAACATTTATTATCATTTAATTGAAAGGATTCAGGATTATGAGGCGCTGCAGAGTAAAGAGTTTGAGGTAATAAAGTGTGCTGTGTTTGAATCTGTGATTACAGCAAGTCCACACTTATAACAGCAGAGTTTGATTTATTTATCAAACTTGTGATAAATCACAACTAAGTTCATCTGCAAGGGTTCATTTTTTTTCATCATTACTCAGACTCACACCTGATGTTTCCAGGTACTTCAGTGGTTCCATCAAAGTCATTTTTCTTGACCTTGTTTAGATAATAGGTCATCACTGCACCAGATACATATTCATCCCATTTGCTAAGACAGGAGGCAGCAATCACAATTTTCCCCGGGTTAGGACCGTTGGTGGGCATGGAGACTCCATAGTATCTCTTTGAACAGGATTTCTGAGAAATGCAGATGGTTGAGGAGACCAGAAAATGTGGAGCTTGGTCTTTGAGGAGTTCTTGCAGACTCTGCTTAATTTGCTCTTCATTCTCTGGATTATTCAGCAGGACAATCTGGAAACGGTTACAGATACAGTCAACTGCCAACTAAGATCTGCTAGAAATTAAATTCCAGTCATTAAAATGAAAGTAAGTGCTTTTTAAAAAAAAAAAAAAAATTCATACATACCATTTACTAATTTTATTTTTTAACAGTTGCTTATTTTCAGTGAATTAAGAATAGATGGATTTATGCCTAATTAGAACTGTGTCAACGAGTGTAGCTTTAATGTTATTTAGAAATATAAGGATATAAGCTTATTAGGTTCATAATTGGTTAGCTTTTGTGTTACTGTGTTTAAATTAAGGGTGATGTAATTCATTTAAAAGTGAAATGTTGCGATTGTGTCAATGAAATAAAAAAAGAAAAAAAGAAAAGAAACCTGTGTGTCTGCACAGGTTGAACATTTTTATACTAAATTTAATTGCATAACAACACCACATGCAATAATAAAAATGATAGCATTACTGCTGTTCTTTTCCCACATTTTCTATCAGTTAAATAAATCTATCGCTATTGCTATGACTGCGGCCACATCGCTGGTGTTAAATCATGGTGTGCGTACAAGTTTAAACTTTAAGCTGTGATGTTTTGTACTGGCTAGAGACACGTAAGGTTTGTTTCTTGAGGACATAAATGAGGCCATTACTTTTTATTATACACAGGGAGAGACAATTTTAATTGTTATCTCAGACTTGAAATCAAAAACGTAATCTGTCAAAGCATCTGCTGAATGCAATCCTTGTATAAGAAGATGTCAACATTATGGATATTTGCACATCCATGAACTCCACAGTAATAAAGAGTATCACCTCCCTGGAGTTGTGTTGATATCCTCAAGGATCTAAGTCCAGTATTGACATTCAGTCTTTTAGCTTTGTGTTTGCAATCTACAGATCCTTTAAAAAGTGCCCGACTCTTCACTGTTTGTTGCTGAAACATAATGTACACTAGGTTTTTCAGCTTTTGAATTCATCAGTATGAAAGTACTCTGCACTATACATGACATGAAACTGGAGGCTCTGCCGGGGAAGCTGAGTCAGATAAAAGTCGAAAGGCCTGGGATATTTTTTTTCTTTAAGCCTGACAAAATATCCCTGATGATTTCTTCTTGGGGGAAAAAGGGAGGTTTGTTGATTTTTCCCAGAAAGAAGATGCTGTGAAGAGTCTGCTAAGTGAAAGCACATGAATTCATTGTTAAATTACAGATTGCACAATGGTCCTGTTTCCAAAGCTTGCAGTTTAACCCGCCTTGTCCATTAAGCGTTCCTTCCACCTCTTACTTCCTTGAGGCATGTTACACCACTCCTGCATCTGTTTCAGTATCTTGAAGGCAGAAATGTCACGGTTCTGGGTCCGTTGGACCCAGTATTTTGAGTTTATTATATTTCGGTTTAATTCTGCTTCATGGATTGTTTTCTTATTCTTGTAGTGATGACGATTATTATTTCTTGTTTCTGTTTATCCGTGCTTAAGGATTTGTTCTCAGTTATATCTCACGTTTAGTTTAGTTCAGGTTCCATGTGTCATTCTCTGTCTGTCTGTCTCTCAGTGTAAAGTCTGCATGCTTGTTTAGTAATTCATGTTTCCTGTTTTATTGTGAAAGTCTTTGTCTTATGTTACTGTGTGCAGCTTGGTTCCCCCCGTCTCGTTAACCCTGATCTCTCCCAGCTGTGTCTCCCTCCTGTTGCCCATTCGCTGATTACCACCCTGTGTATATTAGCCCTGTGTTTTCCTGTGCTCAGTGTCGCGTCGTACCCTCAGACCCTGCCTGTGTGTGCCTGCTTGGTTTCATGCCAGCAATAAAAGCTGTGGTTTTAGTTACATTTCGTCTCTGAGTCCTGCATTTGGATCCACATTTCCACCTGCCCGCACACAGAGCCCTGACAAGAAATGCCTTCAAGTAGTGATGGCCAAATGAAGCTTTCCGAAGCACTGAAGCTTGTATTGAAAAACGGTTCATTACTCGAAGCTTTTCAACACAGTCCTCTCCGGTGACATCTGGTGGTGAAAATTTTGAAGAGCAGCTTGAATCTGCAAAATAAAACGGACTGCTCAATTATCACTGCTCACTCAAGAGTGGAGTTCTCTCTGCTATTGGGCCACCGTTCCGTTGCTTTGAACATGTAATTGGTTTTGTTTTCTCGATTGGGGGGCTGAAAAAAATGTAATGCGTATTTGCGTAATACATTTTGATCAATAAAGTTTCCCTATTTAAACATGCACTATGGTGGCCTTTCTTTGCTCATAACTCCTTGATGTTGGTAAATACAATAAGTGAGCAATATATATAATATACATATGATAATGCACAGCACATTATGGAGTATGCCCCTGCTGTGAAGTCCTGCCTCCATCTACTTGTCGTTTAATCACTGGACAGCTGGACAGGTTCATACAAAATATTAGATTAGGCCAATTGTCCTATACATATTTTTGACCTAGGGGTGGGATTGATTGTGAACTGGAAAGGGAAAATGCTTAGGGAGCTGAGTACGGCTGCATCGTCACTGATTTGTAGAATCATTTTTGATTCGATACAGGATCCGATTCAATTTGATTGGAATCTGGAAAGTTTTGCCTCAGTCAGAAATATTACAATTCTGATCATTTAACAGTATATATCCATAATTTCGTATCTATTAAAAGAAAGCTGACACATGTGAGACTTAATTAGAGATGTAAACAGAGAGTTATGAAACCTGCAGCTGCAGAAGCCAGCGAAAAAAAAAGAGGCAAACACAGCGCGGACCCGACGACACATCAAAATCTGACTCTGACGCGTCGGGTCCACGCTCTGTGTTCACGTTTGTATGCAGAATCCGTAAACCTGCTCCCAGTTACTGTTTTAGCTGCATGGTGTTTGACGACATGTTGTGAGGTTTAACCTGAGATGCTGGCGTTTCAGGCATAATAACGTTAATTTACAAATCGACACGGGATTTTAATGAATCAATATCACTTTATTCAATTTAGCATGGATTGTAATCAGAAAAGCGATAATCAAAACCCACCCCTAATCAAGAACTTGCAAAGTAAAAACATGATCAATGTAAGGTAGCCCTTTTGTTATTTACAGTTAACAAGAGGATTAGTGTTACTGTGTGCTGGCTGAGTCTGTTTCTTTTCTTAGAAATAGTTTCTCCTGCCCTGGAGAAAATCCACTTGCATGGAACAGAAGAGGCTGTGGAGTGCAGGAACTACACTGCAAGCTGGTAGATATGCAGGTATTCCTGGGTCCTGCAGACTATCACCTAAAAACAATAAACAAAATGATTTTCTAAACTGTAGCAATGTCATGTACGTATAGTGTCAAATACATTGTTGTAGTCTTCATCAGCTTTAATTCACATGGAAGTGTTCCTAAAGTCATATGCTGTAATGATATTTACATTATGAAAACATGATTTTGGACATTTCAAGTTTTTCACTTCGGCAGATAAAATGAATTGAGCAAAATCAACTCAAAATATTCCCACACGCCAGAACGTCCTCTCTTCCTCGCTGGCTCCATATCTGTCAGTGGAATGATCACCTCGTCGCTATCTGTCACCATCAACACACTCCACGAATCCCGTGGATGATTCACTTCCTTATATCTGTTTGAATCAGGTACCGAAGCAGTTACGTGCGTAATGAAGCTTCGGACGTCACTGGTCACGTGACTTTTGCCAAACGAAGCAAGCCTCGACACAGTGCTTCTGAACCAGTGTGTTGTTTTTTTCGACACACGCTCCGGAGCGTCAGCTTCAAGCGGGCCATCACTACCTTCAAGTTTCTTTTTTTTTTTTTTTTTTTTTTTTTTTTGTTGATTTCTCAGAAATTCTGCTCTCCTAAAATGAATGAGCAGTTATGGATTTAAAAACCCGTCACAGCTCTGATAAATTCATCAGTAGAATCTGCAGACACACAATGTTAAAAACAATATATTGCACAAAAATGCTGGATGTGGAAAAAAACAAAACAACTCACATATGCAGTTTATTTATTTTATTTGTTAGAAGGTTCAATAAGCACTCCAGTTGAGTTTTCTGTCAATTATTTCATGGTTGAGACTTTACAGGATTAAACTGAAACAAGTTAGATTTTACAATGCAGAAATATAATTAGTGCTATAACTGCTACAACTATTATAACTACATGTGTAGCGCTTATGAAAGAGGTTATAGATGGGATCATAAAAGGAAAAAATGGTTTTGTTGTTTTCACTTCATGTGCATCCTGGGTATAGACCAGTATAAAGGTGTTTCTTCCCAATAATTGCTGTCTCGCATCCTTCATATTGCATTTTAAAACGTAGAAGCCTGATTTTATTATTACATATAATTTCTAACAAGCACATTATACGGAGCTGGAGAGTAAACAGTTTGAGCAAATCCACACTCATTCTGTCAGAGCATCATTTATTCATCAGAATCAGACCAAAGCAGATGTATCAGGTCACCTCTGCACCTTATGATTCTGGGGTGTAAAATTCTCCTGTCCATGTCTTAAACTGAATTGTTCGTAACACACTCATAAGATCCTTACGAACCTCTTCCTCTGCTCTCTGCCTGTTTTCAGCTGAGTGTTCGTGCACATGTGTTTTATTTTTAACTTCTTCCTCATTTGTAAGCAAGTTGCTCAGGCTCTCGGGTTCAGCACAGTTACCATACTCCCACTCTTTTGTTTCTGTTGTGTTCAAGCCAAACAAATTGTGACATGATCTGCAAGGGTTCATTTTTTCATCATTACTGAGATTAAATGCTTCACACCTGATGTCTCCAGGTACTTCAATGGTTCCATCAAAGTAATCTTTCTTGACCTTTTTTGGATAATAGGTCATCACTGCACCAGATACATATTCATCCCATTTGCTAAGACAGGAGGCAGCAATCACAATTTTCCCCGGGTTAGGACCGTTGGTGGACATGGAGACTCCGTAGTACCTCTTTGAATTTTGGTCGGTTTTGGATTTCTGGGAAATGCAGATGGTGGAGGAGACCAGAAAAAGTGGAGCAAGGTTTTTGATGAGTTCTTGCAGACTCTTTCTTATTTGCTCTTCGTTCTCTGGATTCTTCAGCAGGACAATCTGGAAATAGTTACAAATACAGCCTAAATGTTACACCAGCATTCTAGAAATGATCAACTTCCATTTGTTTATATTGTAACTGTAATATTTTTATAAATATCTGACTCTAATTCATGAGATTTTTGTGATTTCTTTTAATATATAGTTGATCAAGATGTTTAGTCTATTGAGTTATTTAGCTATGCAGGACAATTAGATGCTTTTTATTTAGATAAGAGATGGAGTGGAATAGTTCAAAATATATCTAATTTCAACAGAGGTGGGTAGTAACGAGTTACATTTACTCTGTTACATTTACTTGAGTACGTTTTTGAAAAAAATGTACTTTTAAAGTACCTTTTTTGCACGATACGTTTTACTTTTACTTGAGTACATTTGTGAAGAAGAAACGGTACTGTTACTTCGCTACATTTGCAAAATTCGACTCGTTACTCTTTAAAAAGTTGGTACTTTTTTACCAATGAGATGTGGCCATGCAGTCACATGACCAGTTTGAAACTGTGGCGGGCAGAGCGGCCCAAGCGTTTCAAAGTAGCGGACACTAGTGATGTGCAATACCACTGATTTCCTTTCCGATCCGATACCAAGTAATATTCAGGGTGGTATCGATGATACTGATCTGATACTGATACTTTGTACAAAAACTTATTTTATTTATTGTATCTCAAATTATAGCGTCATAATCTCCCGGAGCCACCATTCTCCCGAATTTCTCTCGATTTTCCACCCGGACAACAAAATTGAAAAACCATATCGCAGAATTCATAGTGCAGCCCAGCCAATTCCAGTTTCCAACAATGACGGCAGCTGCTTAGTTTTAATATTACTCTTATTTCTCTTTCTGGGTCGCAAAAAAAAACCTTTTAACATGTTTTCAGGTGAGAATGTAGCTGTGTAAACTTCAAATTTCTGAGCCGACCGACACATCGTTTTCAAACCCCCGTGGTCTTTCACTACTCGGGTTAAACATGATATATAAGTCACTTTGATAACTTAAAAATGTTATTGTTTGGCTTTTTCAGTGTTTTATTTGTTTGTGGGTAAATCGGTTTGGCTGAGATTAAAGTTATTGGGTTAGATTAAATTAAATTAAACTTTTTTTTTTTTTTTTTTTTTGTCCCATTTGGATCTTTAGCCGTCAGAATTTTTGTCTTAAGGCCAAGAAAGATGCCAAGCAGATTTATTTTACCAAGTGGATCATCATGGCCTTGCCATATTGGTCCATTTGATTGACCTTTATTATAATTATGAATTTATTTTATTTTATTTTCGGTTGCTACAAACGGGACAGACATGACTGGGGGATAGGACAGGGAGAAAGAAAGAAAGAAAGAAAGAAAGAAAGACAGACAGACAGACAGACAGACAGACAGACAGACACCTGGATGGGAAAAAAAACAGAAGAGAAAGCAAACAACAAAGAGCAACATAATAAGAAAAAAAAAAGCACCATCACAATAAACTAGCTAGCAGTAGATATCAATAGTTACTAAATATTAAACGATATTGTGCAGCACGCAAGATAGACAACGCACAATGTGCTTTGAGGCAGCAGCCAAGAAAGGTGTAGTCTGCGTCTGTGAACACCCGTGTGTACACCTGTATGCACACCTGTGTGGATCAGCATGCTTGTATTCCAAAGGTTTCTCCATGTAACGATCTGCTAGGGAGTGTGGGGAGCCACAGCCCCGTCCCCCAGGGCATGAAGCAGGTATGGAGGAGATCCAGGCCCCAGACATCCAGAGGCTCCAGAGTACGAGGACCCGAGGAGGACCACCAAAGGGGGGGAACCGTGCCACCCTCCTGGGAAGAGCTGAGTAGAGCCCCAAACGAGACATCACCCAGCAGCTACGGAGCAGAGGCCAGAGGGGGTTGCAGTGGCATGCCCGCGGGCTCTGCCGGCAGCCAGCTGTGCCAGAGAGGACCGAGCTTCAGCCCCCCGGAAGGGGCCCAGCCGGGCCACAGGCGCCAGGCCCTGCCAATCGGCCACCAGGAGTGAGCCGGTACATACATGAGTGCCCAGCCCCAGTCGACAAGAACCACCAACACACCAACGTCTGAGGGCATCAGCCACCGGCAGGGAGTGTGGTGAGGGGGGATAGGCCTCCGTACTTTGGAGGGCCTGAGATGTACCCAGAGAGGTTGAGTCTAAGACCCAACCTGATATAGATACAGACGAACAGGCGCACGCGGACACAGACGTGCATTCCCACCCCCATATACACAACCAAATACTCGGCACTCACCCAACGTGTAGACAGACACAAATAGACACTGCACAGACAGTCGCACTCCCCAAACATACTCTATATTGCATGTGCATTTATGCAGAAATAAATGCACATTCATACAATTTATGGTAAACTGAGCTGCCTTGTATGTACATATGTTGAAGATGCCTCGTTTTAATGTTTTCTCTGAGGCTGCTGTGCCAATTGGAGCAAAAATGAATATAAAGTTTACAGCATATCTTGTCACTGGAAATTGTTTGCACTGTTTATATATTTATATTATTTACTATACTGGTGAAAAAAGCTTTGTTGTGAAAAACTGAAATCTGTAAATTAGAGTTGTTGTGCCTTATTTTGTTGATGTTTTTACATATATTCCTTTTGAAAATACTAAAATTTGTATATTTATTTATTTTTGTTTGTCTGATATTTATTTATAAAATAAATCAGACATTTTAAAGTTACTCGCTACTTGAGTAGTCTTTTCGCCAAGTACTTTTTTACTCTTACTTGAGTAACTTTTTTTGAAGACTACTTTTCACTTTTACTTGAATAATAATATTTTAAAGTAATGCTACTCGAGTACAATTTTTGGATACTCGACCCACCTCTGAATTTCAAATCAACAAGCAAAAATCCATCTTTGTTATTACTGATTCAAAACGTATTTTGCAAACAACCTTTTTTCCTGGGCTGTCAAGAGAAATACTAAATTTAATCTTTGAGTTGACTTAACAGATCCAGCAGCTACACAGCAACAGCATCATATATGCACTGAAGACTGTAATAGAGCTGGGCGATATATCGAGTTTTTAAAAAATATCGATATATTTTTATACGAGATATAAGATGTGACAATATCCTTTATATCGATATAGTCTATGTTACGTTATAATTATACTTGTGGAGCCGCAAGTTTGCCTCTCTTTCGTCCACTTTCGTCTTTACAACGTTACTCGGCCTCGCCTCTCCTTCACTGAACACAACTCCCCCTCCTCCCCCATCGGATGCGACAAGATCAACACGGCAAATCTCCGTTAACGAGTTACTGCGCATCGACCCGTGCGTGGGACTGGACACCGTCAACGTGTTAGCTAGCTAACCACGCTAACGGGCTAACGCCATGCAGCCCAGAGGCGCTGCACGGACTAAAATCCTTTCATTTTCTCAAAAGTTGACAGCGCGCCTTATGTATTAATTCTGGTTGTGCTTGATGGCCACGAACCGATTTTATGTGGTACACAGCGCTCAGCAATCTGTCAAAAAATGTTTTAGTACGACTTTGGTAAGCTACGGAGCTGCACCGCTTGATGGATTGTCGGAGCATTACGGCTGAGCCTCGCGGAGTGATACGTACTGTGCTTCAACGTAATATTACCCTACTGTGTATAAGGACCATAAATGGCACCTGTTAAGAGACGTGGTTGCGAAGCGGATTTCAAACTCCAGGCTGTCAGTCACGCAGTACAAGTTGGGAACAGAGCAGCTGTGAAATCTGTCTTTGTTATTGTGCTCAGCGTCTTTTAGTTTACATTTTGACTGCACAATTGTGAGCTTTTTGTTATGCACAAAAACAACATTGTTTTCTTTTATTTATGGAGCATTATTATTTAATAAATGCTCATAATTTATTTTTGAGTAAATTTTATGTACATCTGCTCTATGTTAATAAAAGTGCCTGTGTGACATCTGGGACACAGCTTTGACTAAGAACTCTCTTTTTGTTCTTACTTTATGGCTTTAAAAAAAATATATCGAGATATATATCTTATATCGCCATCCAGCTAAAAAATATCGAGATATGAATTTTGGGTCATATCGCCCAGCCCTAGACTGTAAGTATGTCCAATACTGAGTCTTTTAGATATGATTTAGCCTTAACTAACAAATTCTGAAGCAAGTCTCTAGTTCTCCAGCAGTCTCTGAGCACTGTTGGGTGAAGTATGAGGCACACTTTTCAGCCATTTTTTAGACTTACCAGACAAAAAACACTTTGCATCATACTTTCTTTAAAACGGAAGTTTAACAGATTGACTGAAAATGTGAGAACAGTTATCTTACCATGTCGAGCACACAGGAGAACGGACTCCGTCTGGGAAGCTGAGTCAGATAGAATTGAAAAGGTCTGGGAAATTTTTCCTTTAAGGCTTTCAAAATATCACCATCAGAGATTATTTCTTCTGGAGAAAAAGGGATTTTGTTGATTTTGCCCAAAAAGAAGATGCTGTGAAGAATCTGTTGAGGGAAAACACATTTACTTAATGTTACAAGTGACATAACAGGACAGTGTTAAAGGTGCCAAAATTAACCCACCTCATCCACTAAGTGTTTACTTCCTGGAGCCATGTTAGACCAGTCATCCATCTTCATGATAATCTTGTAGGCATTTTCTCTGAAACCTTGTTGAGTTTTCAGAAATTCTTCTTTTCTAAAATGATAATGAGTGAGCTGTTAGGGATTTAAAAACACAAGAGGTCTGATAACTTTGGCTTCAGCAGAATCTGCAGACATACCTGTTTTGCTCTTGGTCAGCCTATTTTGAACATGAGAGAAAACATATTTAATTTAATATTGACAGAATAAAATAACTATCATTGGTGGCAGAGAAGACGACAGTGAAGAAGTGAAAAGCTGCTACTCACCATTGCTGCAGTCTAAGAATGAAACAGAAAGCACAGAGCGAACAGCCTCCGCCTTAAAATGGTTCCTCATGTGATTTAAAGAAGACCAGCCCTGCACTGGACTCTTACTCTACTGTAGAAAACAGCTCCACGGGAGAGCATGCGAGCAACTCTCCTAGTAATAGCTAGTGGAGGTTAATATGCACCCGCTGATCACTTTGTTTATCATTTGCTCTCCTGGAGTTAATCTAAAACCTGGAAGGACTTTGTTCCCATGTTATTCATATACTGCTATGCAGATGGTTTTTTCTTGTCCAATCCAAATAAAGATATAATTTTAAAAAGAAAACAGCTCCATTTACCCTGCACACCCGTGATCTTTAATGTTGTTTGTATTGTTCTAATGCATTATGTTTAAAGTACTGTTAAAACTACTCTATGGTACTGTAACTGTCAGGTACATTTATGGATGAAACAGTGAGATGAATACAAGTACCTTTATAATATGTACTATTATGCTCACTCTTGTTTAGTTTATAAAAACACAGTTTCAGATGCACTCACTGAATTTGCAACAGGAAGGAACAAACGCACTGCAGCATTGTGCAGTACTGTTAAACAGCACACAACACTGCAGGTGTTCTGTAGATAATGTCAGAAAATAATCCACACAAAACACAAACAGTGTTAACTTTGATCACTTTAATTATTCATTATTCATATTTATTAATGTTAGTGTAAGGAAGGAGGGTGAAATGAGCAGTGGAGCAAGAAGTGAAGGTCACACAGAGAGCAGCTGACATCAAGAAGTGAAACATTTACTTAAGAATAAACTGGCCCTGTTATCAGACATGCTGTGATTGGGTGGAGTTTTCCTGTTGTCATTATCACGTGTAACTGATACTTCATTAGTTTTTTTTTCTTCCTGTTGATGTTGTGAAACTTGCAGTAATAAACTACAGCATCAAAAAATACTTTTCTTCCTCCTTTAGCAGATACTATCATCTAATAAATACAATCTGGGTGGAGAAATAAAACAGATCAGAATTCCATGGAGAATATAACATTTTTACACATTCAGCTCTGCTTTAGCGTTAGTATGTGGTCAGAGGGTTCATGCCACTGAAGATGATGTTTGCTTTCATGCTGTTGAAGCCAAAAACCTGAAGCTCTTTTGGCTAAATACCAGAATCTGTAAGAGGAAAAAAAAGTATTATTAAGAGAACAACAACCTCAATGATTATCCACATCAACCACTCTGAGACACAACATGTCATGTTTCTCCATCCCAGCAAACACCAGCTGTGTTTTACTGAAGTGATGAATAACAAGGAAAGAGCAGTCAAACATAAAGGCTTCAATCCTGGATCTAATTCTAAGCTGGGATGGATACCCACCTATGATTTTAGGCTTTTTAAGAACGCCGACTTGGTTTCCTTCACCAGCTTTTGATGCTCTCCCTCCAGTTTCCTCCCCACGCCTCCCATCTTCACTGCTTCCCAGTCCTTTTCAGTCTAAACAGAAGATAACACAATACAAAGAACCTGTCAGGTGATCGATCTCTACCAGCAGGTCTTATTCTTAACACTCGAACTTCTCACCATATCTTTGAAGGCCTCTCCATTGTAGTAGCTCTTGGATGCTGGATACTCTATGTCTTTGTCATGTAGTTGCTGGAAACTGGAAGCCACCAGATGCAGCTCCTCTCCATCGTAGGCGTACAGCTTTTTGTCCTCACAGGTCATCAGCACGAGCTCGTCACATGGACACGAGGTGCCCTCCACCACACCGATGACCTGCATGTTTACGATTTTGGGGAGGTAGAATTTTCCCCAGCCGTTCACTTCATCATGTTTCCCTCTGTACATGGTGTCCTCCAGCCCTGCTATCCTCAGCATGGCACCAGCTGGATTCTTCAAGCTTAAATGCTTGTTTTTGTATTTGGAAACAAAATCTGACACCCATTCCAGGTATTTTATACCTGGAAATAAGCAGAGAAGATGAGCTCACTGATCTCATATGCTCGGACTACTGTCCACGTGCACAAAGGGAAGGCTTTCTTCAGTAAAAAGACAACAAAGGCTGACGTGAATCATTTTGCTGAACTCACTGAAGACCACAGTTTGAGACCCTACCGGAACAGATTTTTACCCTTAGGCTAAAAAATTATTGCGATAAAGGAAAAAAGATACAGATTGGTTTTTTGTAACTATTATGCCATCAGACCGACGTCTATGGTATGTAGAGGAAAAGCATGCCGTTACCTTCTGCCCTCTCACACTGCTGCAGATCTGGCATAACAAGAGAATGATGTGCACTGAAAGAAATAAAAAGGTTACAGTAAAATGAATCAGCGTGACAGTGATCACTGGAAACTACAAAGTATCACAACACTATCTATGAAATCCCAAAATGCAGTGTGGTGTCTGTAAGCACTAAACATGACATCCCTGCACATTTGTCTTCTGATATGTAGATACCTTGCACATACAGCCATTTCAGCCCTCAGTCACCTAGAAAAACAGGTGATTGTCAAAACAGTCATGGAAAATCCAACTTCACATTAATTCTACTTAAACATGTTTGGGACTTAAAAGAAAACTGCTCCATAAAAAGTATTGTAAAAAAAAAAAATCCTTTTCAAATATAATTTACATTGTCTGTAGTAAATAGCATTAAATAAAATGTCTTTTTTCTGTTATTTGCTTCTCACTCGGAATATTTATTCTTAGCCTCAACACTGTATGATTACGTTTAAAAACGAAACTAAGGTGAACGTGACAAACAAAGCGCTTTCTTGTTCTGTGATAATGTAAAGTTATTTATGTAAACACAAGCCGAAACACAAGCGAGTAACAAACGGACTGAAAACATTGCTTCATTAAAAACTCGCACAAACAAGCAGCAGCAGCCTCACTTCACTGAGACAGCGCTTTAAAAATGAAGCTAGTCGTTACGTACCAGAGCTTTCTACACAGCCCTTTATCAAGCCGAGAGAAAGTCACGCGAAAAAAACCACTCATTACTAATAACGAGTATCAGAAAGGTTCAGCTGAGAGTAGTTACCGGGTTTACGGACGCACACTGACGTTTTCTGTCCTGTCGGGAGCAGCTGTGGTATCAGTAACAACAGACTCGGTACCACTACTGACTGTGCTGCCTTCACGTGCTCATCAACCGTTGTGATTCACAGTACTGTGCAAAAGTCTTGAACCAGCCCCTATTTGTATTTTGCATAAGCGAGTTTAGACCCTTTTGGGGGGTTGCACAAGCAAAAGTGCCCCTAAAAATAACTACAACAATAAATCTATAATGATACTATAACTATAACAATATTATAACTATGCTAAAAAAGCATCAATAAGACTTTCGTTGCTGCGGCAGAAAGATACAACGGCGGAGCAGTAGGTTAGGCGTGTGGTGTCAGGGAAGGCAGGTTTTCACAGCCGGCAAGCATCATCTAATCATGCCTTCCCTATTTCAGTAGCGGCCAGGCCGGAGAGGAGGAGAGAGCTGCTGGAGCAGTGAACACTGCAAATTGCTGAAGGACACAGTGTCCACAGTGATACTGTAAATAAAATAAAAAGCAATAACACAAGCTTGTGCGTCGTGTTGGGTCCTTTGGGGTCACATCCAGATTCCCCAAACATTCAGAAAGGGGCTTCATCAGAGAAAATGACTTTACCCAAGTCCTCAGCAGTCCACTCGCTGTAATTTTTGCAGAATATCAGTCTGTCCCTGCTGTTTTTTTGGAGGTAAGAGGCTTCTTTACTGCCCTTCTTGACACCAGACCATCCCACAGAAGTCTTCACCTCATTTTACGTGCAGATGCACTCTCACCTGCCTGCTGCCATTCCTGAGCAGGCTCTGTACTGGTGGCACCCCGAACCCGCAGCTGACTCATCTTTAGGAGACAGTCCTGGTGCTTGCTGGATTTTTTGGGGGCCCTGAAGCCTTCACAACAATTGAACCTCTTGATGAAGAGATAAATGGTTGATTTGGGTTGATTACTTACAACATCCTTCCCTGTGAAGCCCTTTTCATGCAATGCAATGATGGCTGCACGTGTTTCCTTGCAGGCAACCATGGTTAACAGGAAGAACAATGATTTCAAGCATCACCCTCCTTTTAACGCATCCAGTCTGCTATTCTAATTCAATCAGCATGTCATGAAGACCAGAGATGGGCAGTAACGCGTTACTGTAATCTGACTACTTTTTTCAAATAACGAGTAAAGTAAGGGATTACTATTGCAAAAGCAGTAATTAGATTACCGTTACAGCGTTCCTGCATTACTAAAACCGTGATTTTTTGCGTCACGACAGTGACGTAAGCGAGTGCACCGTTAGTGACAACAGCTGTGTGCAGATCAACAATGGATCACATTTCGATTGTGGGAGAGAGTATGAGCGTGCAGCATTTAAAGCGTGGAAGTACTGACCTTACTTTGAGTTTGATTCCATAAAAAGTGACAAAAACATTAGTGTCCGTTGTGCGTGGGAAGAAAACTTCTTTTTACAGCGAAAAAACCCCCTAAACTTCCAAGCAAGCACCGAGTGCGCAACGACGTAATGGGAAACTCACAGAGAAACTCGTGGATTCTTCCACTGACCGCTGCGGCACACCTGCACCAGGATAAACCTCCGCCTACCCCACTCCTGCTATACAGGTGAAAATAGAGCAACAGGTCTCTGCGACCTGCTGGAGCAGGGGGGCTAGGACTAGGAGGAGGAGTTGGCTGTCCGACTGCGGTCTGGAGTGTGGAGCCTTCCTGCTGCTGCGGAGTCAGGGCGGTCTGCCTCCCCCCACCGCAGGGAAAAGGGAAACACCACCTGGGTCTGGGTGCAGTTCCCCCCTCCAGGGGCGGGGGCACCTAGACCCGGTTTGTAGAGTACGCTTGGGGAGTGTGATCGTGTGTACAACGTCTCTTTATGTCTGTCTCCACGTTGGTTGAGTGTGGAGTAAGTGCATATGAGAGCATGAGGGTGGGAATGGATGTTTGTATCTGTGTGTGCCTGTATGTCTGTGTCTATATGTCAGGTTGGGTGTCAGGCGCCACCTCTCTGGGGACATCTTAGGCCCTCCAAGGTATGGAGGCCTATCTCCCCCTACCACCACTTCCCCTGCCAGTGGCGGACCCCCTCAGACATTGGTGCGTTGGTGGTTCTTTGTGTCCGGGGATGGGCGTCCAGGTACACACCGGCTCACTCCTTGGCGGCCGCTTATCGGGGCCTGGAGCCTGGGGCTCGCTCGGGCCACTTCGGAGGTGGGGTGCCCCCGGCCTCTCGGCCTGGGGCTCGGTCACTCAGGCGCAGCTGGCTGCCGGCGGAGCTCACGGGCGCGTCACTGCAACTCCCCCTGGCTTCTGCTCCGCGGCTGCTGAGTGAGCCCTCATCTGGGACTCTCCTCAGCTCTTTCTGGGACAGTGGCGCAGCTGCCCCTCTGTTGGTCTTCCTTGGTCTCTTGTGTTCTGGGGGCCTCTGGATGTCTGGAGTTTTGATCTCCTCCACACCTGCTTCACGCCCTGGAGGACGGGGCTGTGGCCCCCCCACACCCTCTAGCAGATTATTACATGAAGGAACCTTTTAAAAAAACAAAAAACAAGCGCGTCCATGCTCACAGGTGTACACACGGGTGATCACACCCACAAACTACACCCTTTTTGGCTCCTACCTCAAAGCACACTGTGTTCTGTTGATCTTATGTGCTGCACAATAATGTTTAACATTTAGTATTTACTGTCATATTCCCATATATCATTGTGATGTTGTTTATTCTATTACTCTTGTTCTCTTCTGCTTGCTTTCTTTTTTCTTTCTCAGCAGGTGATCCAGGTGATTGATATATGGATTTTTTTTCTCTGCCCGTTCTGTTGGTTTTTGTCTTTTGCCCTTCTCCCCCGTCCCTCTTCTCAGCTGTTTCTCTTTCCCTCTTTCTTTCTCCCCTTCTTTCCCCCAGTCAAGTCTGTCCCGTATTCAGTAAGTGAAAATAAAATAAACAATAAAAGGTGAATCAAATGGACCATTACGGCAAGGCTGGGATGGTCAGTTTGGTAAAGTAAATCCGTTGGGCATCTTTCTTTGCCTTTAGACAACAATTCTGATGCAAAAGAGCCAAACGGGACAGGCAAAAAAAAAAAAAAAAAAAAAAAAGAAAATAGAGCAACAGGACCGCTAGTCTTTGATGTTATTTATTTTCTGCTGTGTTTTACTTGCATCTATTTGAAAGACTGAGTGTAAACACAAAAAATATTTTATTTTATGTGCTGGAATGTGCAGAAAATGGGTTTCAATGTTAAACTAATTTATTCAAGTCAGAGAATGTTGCATATAATTAAATTTTTGCTTGATGCATAAAGTTAAAAAAGAGATTTTTCCACTTGATTACATTTTGTATGATGGATTATGCAGAAAAAGTAGAATTGGGCTGAAAGATCTATCTTTTTATCACCTATTCAGGTTGTAAATTGGGTTTTTAAAAAGTAACTAAATAATTAAGGCGCTGCTGCGCCTTCTTCACTGTTTTGTTTGTGTGTACTGACCACGTAAGATCCTCAGCCAGATGTACTCCAAGGAACCGGAAGCTGCTCACTCTCTCCACAGCAGCACCGCTGATGGTGATGGGGGTGTGTACTTCTCTGTACCTCCGGAAGTCCACTATCAACTCCTTTGTCTTTGCGACGTTGAGGGTGAGATGGTTGTCTTGACACCAGTGGGTCAGGGTGCTGACCTCCTCCCTGTAAGCCGTCTCATTACCTTTGGTGATAAGACCCACCACTGTAGTGTCGTCCGCAAACTTCACAATGATGTTGGAGTTGTTAGTGGCTGTGCAGTCGTAGGTGTAGAGTGAGTACAGGAGAGGGCTCAGTACACACCCCTGTGGAGCACCAGTACTTCTAATCCGGTCGTTAAGTCTGACATCACTAGCCGTGTCTGGGCCTAAACTCCACTGCAAGTCCATATATCAAACGATCACTATGGCATAACTGAGAGTTGAAAAACAGTTTAAAGTCTTTCATCTTTAATAAAATGATCAGCGTTCTGCTCTACCAGGTGTAACAATTGAGTTTAACATCCAGGCATCCATGAAAACGGAATTTATGACATTTAACGGAGTTAGAAGTTAGCAGGGAGTTAGCTCGCTAGCTCCTATCTACCGTATTTTCACGACCATAAGGCGCACTGTGCTAAAAGGCGCAGTCTCAGTTATGTGTGCCCTTACTGTATTTAACACACACATAAGGCGCACTGGACCATAGGGCGCATACAAGTACCGTATGCGTATTTAAAAATAAAGCGGGAGCAAACCTGAATTCGGTACCTTACTCACATTTCTATTGCCGGTGTTGTGCCAAAAAGTGATTGCCTGCCAAAAACTGATTTCCAATGTTTCCGTGTATTTTTTATGTGTAATACCTTTATGTATGTTGGTAAATAGACTTCGGTGAACAGCGTTTACAAAGGGGTTATATATAGAATTAAAAGATTATCTGTTTTTTCAAGTATCTTTATAACTCTGTGTTATTGTACTCACATTATAACCAATCCGGTCCTTTTTCCCCACTTACAATATTTTTACAGAACTATTGTAATATTTGCTGCCATTTCTGATGTCTTACTCTTACAAAAGACATTTTTAATGTTAATGAGATTTTTTTTAACTGCATAAATAAAGGTTCTATAAAAGTCGCTGCCAAAAACTGATTGCGGCTTCTACCTTGTTACACGAATGTTGTTTGTGGCTCAATATGACTTTGTGTCAAATCAAATCAAAATCAAATCACTTTTATTGTCACATCACATGTGCAGGCACACTGGCACAGCACATGCGAGTGAAATTCTTGTGTGCAAGCCCCACAAGCAACAGACAAACACAACAACACAAACGAGCAAAATACAAGAAAGGCTGCATCTGAAACTAATAAATATATGTACAATATATAATAGTGTATGCATTTCTGGATGTGTATACTAAATATTATCCTACGTGTGTGTGTGTGTGTGTGTGTGTGTGTGTGTGTGTGTGTGTGTGTGTGTGTGTATACACATTTTTACAAATTAAATAGTAAAAAAAATAAAATAATAATAATAAATAAAATATATAAAAATATACAGAGTTGAATATGTGCAAAACAAGTGGCATTTATATACAGTGTGTGGAGTGCATAGTGTTGCAGTTCCAGTAGTGAAGCTGAGGTGTCTATGACGTGTTCAGCAGTCTGATGGCCTGATGGAAAAAGCTATCTCTCAGTCTGCTGGTACGGGACCGGATGCTGCAGAACCTCCTTCCTGATGGAAGCAGTCTGAACAGTTTATGGCTGGGGTGACTGGAGTCCTTGATGATCCTCCCCGCTTTCCTCAGGCACCGCTTCCTGTAGATGTCTTGGAGGGAGGGAAGCTCACCTCCAATTATCCGTTCAGAGCACCGCACTACTCGCTGGAGAGCTTTGCAGTTGTAGGCGGTGCTGTTGCCATACCAGGTGGTGATGCATCCAGTGAGGATGCTCTCAATGGCACAGTGATAGAAGGTCCTGAGGATGCGGGGGCTCATGCCGAATCTTTTCAGTCTCCTGAGAAAGAAGAGGCGCTGCTGCGCCTTCTTCACTGTTTTGTTTGTGTGTACTGACCACGTAAGATCCTCAGCCAGATGTACTCCAAGGAACCGGAAGCTGCTCACTCTCTCCACAGCAGCGCCGTTGATGGTGATGGGGGTGTGTACTTCTCTGCACCTCCGGAAGTCCACTATCAACTCCTTTGTCTTTGCGACGTTGAGGGTGAGATGGTTGTCTTGACACCAGTGGGTCAGGGCGCTGACCTCCTCCCTGTAAGCCGTCTCATCACCATTGGTGATAAGACCCACCACTGTAGTGTCGTCCGCAAACTTCACAATGATGTTGGAGTTGTTAGTGGCCGTGCAGTCGTAGGTGTAGAGTGAGTACAGGAGAGGGCTCAGTACACACCCCTGTGGAGCACCAGTGTTCAGTGTGATGGGGGATGAGGTGATGCTGCCCAGTCTGACCACTTGGCGTCTGTCAGACAGGAAGCTAAGGATCCAGCTGCAGAGGGAGCTGCTCAGTCCTAGATCCTGCAGTTTCCTGTCCAGCTTCGAGGGAACAATGGTATTGAATGCTGAGCTGTAATCTACAAACAGCATCCTCACATACGTGTCTCTCTTCTCCAGGTGTGACAGGGCAGTATGTAGTGTCAGGGCTATGGCATCATCAGTGGACCTGTTGTGGCGGTATGCGAACTGTAGAGGGTCCAGTGAGTCGGGTAGTGCAGAGCAGATGAAGTCCCTGACCAGCTTCTCGAAGCATGCTACAACTATTATAACTACATGTGTAGCGCTTATGAAAGAGGTTATAGATGGGATCATAAAAGGAAAAAATGGTTTTGTTGTTTTCACTTCATGTGCATCCTGGGTATAGACCAGTATAAAGGTGTTTCTTCCCAATAATTGCTGTCTCGCATCCTTCATATTGCATTTTAAAACGTAGAAGCCTGATTTTATTATTACATATAATTTCTAACAAGCACATTATACGGAGCTGGAGAGTAAACAGTTTGAGCAAATCCACACTCATTCTGTCAGAGCATCATTTATTCATCAGAATCAGACCAAAGCAGATGTATCAGGTCACCTCTGCACCTTATGATTCTGGGGTGTAAAATTCTCCTGTCCATGTCTTAAACTGAATTGTTCGCAACACATTCATAAGATCCTTACCAACCTCTTCATCTGCTCTCTGCCTGTTTTCAGCTGAGTGTTCGTGCACATGTTTTATTTTTAACTTCTTCCTCATTTGTAAGCAAGTTGCTCAGGCTCTCGGGTTCAGCACAGTTACCAAAGGCCAGTCTTTGGTGTCGTCTGTGTTCAAGCCAAACAAATTGTGACATGATCTGCAAGGGTTCATTTTTTCATCATTACTGAGATTAAATGCCTCACACCTGATGTCTCCAGGTACTTCAATGGTTCCATCAAAGTAATCTTTCTTGACCTTTTTTGGATAATAGGTCATCACTGCACCAGATACATATTCATCCCATTTGCTAAGACAGGAGGCAGCAATCACAATTTTCCCCGGGTTAGGACCGTTGGTGGACATGGAGACTCCGTAGTACCTCTCTGAATTTTGGTCGGTTTTGGATTTCTGGGAAATGCAGATGGTGGAGGAGACCAGAAAAAGTGGAGCAAGGTTTTTGATGAGTTCTTGCAGACTCTTTCTTATTTGCTCTTCGTTCTCTGGATTCTTCAGCAGGACAATCTGGAAATAGTTACAAATACAGCCTAAATGTTACACCAGCATCCTAGAAATGATCAACTTCCATTTGTTTATATTGTAACTGTAATATTTTTATAAATATCTGACTCTAATTCATGAGATTTTTGTGATTTCTTTTAATATATAGTTGATCCTTGGCGGTCGCACACACTGGCGTATGTGTTCTGTGTCAGAGTTGAAACTCCTTTCAATGTAGTCCAAAGCATCGACATAAATATCCTTGTCTGTTACAGGGATACCAGTTATCTCACCGTGCACATATTCTCCATCCTCTTTGCTGTCCATCACACCAAAGTGTATTGTGCCATTTGATCTGATATTCATACAACCAGCTGCAAATTTAAGAACCTCTTTGGCAAACTTAGCTTGGAGTCTTGTGCGATCCAATGTAGCAGCTACAGCAAAAGACTTGAATTCGTGGCATGGCAATATCAGATTAAAAGCACCTGATTCAGGCTGCAGGATTCTGTGTTTCACATATAAAAAATCAATCCCTTCTTGATCAAATGGCCTTGGTTTACAGTCTTCCTTTGAGATTAACACACATTGTTCCTGAGAAGCGTGGTTCTCCTCAAAGACATCTTGTTCTGTCTCTGTAGTTTGTGCTGGAGGACCATCACTTACTGTTGAAACAGACTGAACCAATTTCTGACTCCTCTTTTCCTCAAACTCAGTTCTTTTGGAACCAGTAGTTTTTTTCTTTTCTTGACATTTTTGCTGGGAGTTGATAAGCTCATCTCTTCTCTGAATAATCAAATGAGCAGGCCCTGACTTCATGTAGATTTTTGTTTTTAGAAAGTCCTCATTTAGTGCAAGTAGGATTTGTCCATTTACTTCCTCTTCATGGAGTTTTCTATGTACTGTTCCTTCACTCCAATTGATCTTAGCCAGGTGCTTACTTCAGATTCAGTCCAATTCTTGGGTGACTGCTGAGGTGTGTCAGCTGTGAAAGGACAAAAAAGCAAAACAAAACATGAATTACCCTATGCATAAAAACATCAGTTAAATAAATAATGTGTGACAATAACTTTTTTAAGACAAAAACTGACAACATATTATACCGCTTCTTTATTTTGAAATTCCTTGTATATTAAAACATTTTTTCGCCGTTCCGCCTAATCGCATTATGTATGTGGCGAGAGGCAAGCTGCATACATAGTTCACCAGAGCAGAATTCATATTCTTTTACATACTATGGAGGCATTTTTTAATTTCTCTGCAGCTTCAGACTGAAGATATGAAGGAAAGGGAATGTCATCTGGATAAAATGTCGCCTCAAGCCTCATATCCTGAGCTTAAATTGGGGCTCTAACACATGGAAATGCTTGATGACATCCGTAACCCCTTTTCTCTAAAAACCAAGTGAGATATCTCACTGTGGGAAGTGCCCTCTGGCGTGACCAATCATGGAAGCTCTACTACCACAACGTCTCTCGAAGACGAACCAACAATTTCGAGGACACGGGGTCCACAGACATCCTTTTATAATAGCCCCTGTGCCATAGATGTGACATAGGCTTCATTCTATGAGAGGTAGCCCAGGACACAAAGAATTGGTTGCTTTTCCTAAACCCCTGAGTCCTGTTTAGCTAAATGCATAATGCGCAGACAGGACAAAGTGAATTAAGCCGCCTCTGGCTCTCATCAGCAAATGGCCGGTGGATGAAAAACTGATAGCTCCAATGGTAGACTCCCTAACCTTAGACACAAAGGTAGGCTTAGGGCACAGAGCCACCTTTCTATAATTTGGGAAAAACTGGAAAATAAAATTTATATATATCTAGATAGATCTATAAGGGTGCAACGATACACAAAATTCACGGTTCGGTACTTTGGTGTCACGGTTCGATATTTTTTCGATACAAAAAATGTTCATGCATTTTTAATTTGTCATTTATTAAAATTATAAATATATATTTTAACTCAAAAGTACAGTTTTTAAATTTAACCCTAACCCTTGTGCGTGTTTTTTATTTTGACAGCGAATGCGCACCTGCGGACCACTTATGTGCAGCCCTGGTTATTTAGCTCGTCATATTGCAGCCACAGAAATTATTTTGTCCATGAAACCATAAAGCTGCACTTTCTTTTTGCCTTATAGTCTGATTTGTCATAACTTTTCCATTTTGTGGTAAGCTTTTCTTTGGCTGTCACTTCTTCACCCTGACCTGTCTTATTTGGCTCAGCAGAACTGAAATGCTTTTACACACGGACTCACATAAGCTCAGCGATTCTCTGCGCGATCAACCTCTCACATGTTTAAGCTGCGGGAGATTTCACTTGTCATGTTTGCATAGTAAGCTAACAATTAATAAGACGATGTCAGAGGAATTGGTGCACAAATTATCATAACTCACAGATCAGTGCTGTCGCTCTCTATACACAGTTCGCACGATTGCAAAGTGAAAGCAAAAAACAAGCGCAAATTCAAACGCGACTTCAATATGTCACATTGACAGTGGCTCACCGATGCCAATGACATAATTACCCAGCTACATTTCTGAAAGAATGCAAAAGCATTGACATATATTTTTCCTACAATAGCCCGACGGGCAGGGCAGAGATAGATTTTGGTAGCCCGACTGAAAAAAATCGCTAGCCCCGGGACGTCGGGCTAGCGATATTGCGAGCCCTGTATCTGATTGAGGAATCACTCATCTTTGGAAAAGAGAGTTTATTACAGAGAAATGGCTCTTTCCAAAATAAAAGCTATACTATCCGCTTCTTCTGGGCTATATTCTCAGCAGCATAAGGAGAATCATGTGCTAACGGCTGTCTAAATGACTCGGCTAAAGTTAGTAGCATGCTTGCTTTTTTTTGTCTGCTTCCACTTGTCTTTGCACTAGGATGATGTCGGTGTAAATGTGCAGTCATATTCGTTGTGTTCCCACTAGTGCTTTCAGGTTAATCTCGTTGAAATGACCTTAACGCCACAACACGGCAAATCTCCGTTAACGAGCTACCGCCGATCGCTCCGTGCATGGGGCTAGACGGCCAACACGTTAACGAGCTAACTGCGCTAACACACTAGTTCACACCAATGTAATTGAGCATTGCGTGGCACATCCAACATACTGTTTTACTTTAGTCCATGACGCGCTTACCTTCAGGGTCATACGTCACATGAAAACCAAAATAATTCCAAACGCCAGATCTGAATGAGGTTCAATTTGCCTGTTGCAAGGAGAGCTTAACTTCTGTTTCGCTAGCTTGCCCTGCGCTCTTCCTTCTGACTATGCTGTCTGTGTTGAGCGCTCAGTGGATCTGCGCTCGACAGTGCAGCCTAGGCGGAGTAGTCGAACACAGATTCACTGAGCGCTCAACACAGACAGCATCGTCAGAAGGAAAATTGATAAAATAAATTACAAATGTTGTATTGTTCGATACATATGCGTACCGAACCGAAAGCACTGTATCGAACGGTTCAATATCGATACGAATATCGTTGCACCCCTAATTAATTATTTATTTATTTATTTATGTATTTATACATATATATATATATATATATATATATATATATATATATATATATATATATATATATATATATATATATATATATATATGATCAAGATGTTTAGTCTATTGAGTTATTTAGCTATGCAGGACAATTGGATGCTTTTTATTTAGATAAGAGATGGAGTGGAATAGTTCAAAATATATCTAATTTCAAATCAACAAGCAAAAATCCATCTTTGTTTCTTACTTTCTTTAAAACGGAAGTTTGACAGATTGACTGAAAATGTGAGAACAGTCATCTTACCATGTCGAGCACACAGGAGAACGGACTCCGTCTGGGAAGCTGAGTCAGATAGAATTGAAAAGGTCTGGGAAATTTTTCCTTTAAGGCTTTCAAAATATCACCATCAGAGATTATTTCTTCTGGAGAAAAAGGGATTTTATTGATTTTGCCCAAAAAGAAGATGCTGTGAAGAATCTGTTGAGGGAAAACACATTTACTTAATGTTACAAGTGACATAACAGGACAGTGTTAAAGGTGCCAAAATTAACCCACCTCATCCACTAAGTGTTTACTTCCTGGGGCCATGTTAGACCAGTCATCCATCTTCATGATAATCTTGTAGGCATTTTCTCTGAAACCTTGAGTTTTCAGAAATTCTTCTTTTCTAAAATAATGAGTGAGCTGTTAGGGATTTAAAAACACAAGAGGTCTGATAACTTTGGCTTCAGCAGAATCTGCAGACATACCTGTTTTGCTCTTGGTCAGCCTATTTTGAACATGAGAGAACATTTAATTTAATATTGACAGAATAAAATAACTATCATTGGTGGCAGAGAAGATGACAGTGAAGAAGTGAAAAGCTGCTACTCACCATTGCTGCAGTCTAAGAATGAAACAGAAAGCACAGAGCGAGCAGCCTCCGCCTTAAAATGGTTCCTCATGTGATTTAAAGAAGACCAGCCCTGCACTGGACTGGACTCTTACTCTACTGTAGAAAACAGCTCCACGGGAGAGCATGCGAGCAACTCTCCTAGTAATAGCTAGTGGAGGTTAATATGCACCCGCTGATCACTTTGTTACGTTCCCCTGGGGGGGGGGGGGGGGGGGTCTAGGCGGTGAGGGGGAAGTAACAAAAGTGACCGAGTCAGAAAAAGGAGTCAGGGAGGCGAAACAGTTAAATAAAACAGTTTTATTGAAGTAATTCAACTAAAAGAGACGGACAAGCCGTTATCACCATAAAAGAAACACAAACAAAACTCAGGCGTTGGTCAAATAAAGCAAAAAGTCAAAAGGAAAGCGCAGCTCACTAGCTGGAAACCACACTACACAGCTCACTAGCTGTACCCACACAAATGGCACTCTGGCCCAGAGCTCACCCTGCTCTGGGCTTAAATACCTTTAATCGCTGATGGGAATCAGCTGTACCGGCGGGAAAGGTGGCATCTCAGGCAGGAGGTAGTGGGACACGCCCACACAGGCACCCTCAGGAGAGAGAGGCCCTGCTAGGGCCGTAACACTTTGTTTATCATTTGCTCTCCTGGGCCCTATTTCAGGAAGCTGGTTTAGTGCAAACTCTGAGTAAGTATACCCTGAGTTAACGAAAACTCTGGGTTTTCGGTTTCACAAAGCGAGTTTAGATTAATTCTGAGTGAGTTACTATGACGACACACTCCGTGAAGCTAACCTGCCCCCTAGCAGGTTTACTTCAACTAACCCTGACGTTCTCCGCCTCTTTGTCGGAAACCTGACTGTAGGAAGTGTCAGACATGGCGTGCTCCTTCCTTGAAGAGCCAGTAGATGTTGAAGCCCAAATTCTCTGCAGAGCTCTCCGCCGGGAGAGAGTGATTAGAGCGCGTTCGGACATTTTATCATTTCCTGATGATTTCCTGTGCGAACGTTACCGTTTTTCAGCACAATCTATAATTTATTTGAATAACATCCTCAGGCCATATATTACGCATGTGACACATCGCGGACATGCTCTCAGTTCTGTACATATTATTTGTATTGCACTTCGGTTTTTTGCAAACGGGAGCTTTCTGTATAATATTGGTGAAGCTGAGCACGTTTCCAAGGCTACCGTCTGTCGGGCAGTCAGGAATGTTACAGTTGCACTGAAACGTCTCCTGTACTCGTTTGTGGTGTTCCCCGGTCATAGACCCACAAGATTTATCAAAGAGGGATGCCACAAAATTGCAGGTATCAGGATGAACAAAACTTAATTCATGATGTGGTGATACTTGAACTACTACTTAAATTTTACATTTATTCTCACGGTTCCCAGGCGTGATTGGCTGTATAGATGGCACTCACATTCCAATCATTGCTCCTTCAGTAAATGAAGGAGACTATGTGAACAGGAAGTCTTTCCACAGCATTAATGTACAGGTACATAGCTCCCTGTAGCATTTCAAACTAACAAATTATTTCATTATAGTAATGGATGCTAATTCGTGTTCTCTGCACTGTGAAGATCATATGTGATGCTGCCAACATTATCACAAATGTGGAAGCCAAGTGGCCTGGATCAGTGCATGACTCGAGGATTTTCAGAGAGTCAGGGTTATGCACATTATTTGAGCGTGGTAAGAAAAACAGACTTATTTTGATATTTCATACTTATTTTGGACCTAACATAACAGCATTCCTCCATTACACAGGGGCCTACGATGGGATTCTCCTTGGAGACAGGGGTTATGCATGCAGGCAGTACTTCATGACACCGTTCCCTGACCCCAACCCTGGGCCACAAACCCGCTACAATGCAGCTCTAGCCAGGACAAGGGCACGCATTGAAATGACCTTTGGGCAAATGAAGGGAAGATTTCAGTGTCTGAAAAGCCTGAGGGTTGCACCTGACAGGGCAGGTGACATTATTGTTGCATGTGCCGTACTGCACAACATTGCCACCATCAGAAAAGAGAGGACTCCTGTGGTGGAGGTGCAGCCTGATGATGACCTCCAGCCAGTACACTTGGACCAACCTAGTGGCAGAGCTGCACGGGACAGAATTGTGCAACACAATTTCGAATATTAAAAACATGACAAAACATATTTGTCATTGAAATTTATTTGAGCATCTTTATCTGTCTCATCAAAAACAAGCCAGTCATCATTTGCCTGGAAAAAAAATCATATATACTGTATCACGCAAGGTCATCAATAGTGCTCTGTATGAAAGTGTATTTTTACTTACTCTGAAGCTGAGGCGGAGGCAGACATTTGATACACCCAGGGCTTAGCCCTAAAGGGTAGTATGCATGTGGGATGGGGGCGGGGGGTTATAGGCTCTGTTTTGAGTTTTGTTCAAAAAAGCAGGACTTCATATAGGTTTTAAATTAAGCAGCAAGAACAAAGTCGGGGCTAAACCCCAATTCAACCAGACCCAGAACTGATTCGGAATTAAAACAGGACTACAACAGTTCAAAATCAGGACTACTTAGGACTTAACCAAGACAGAACCAGAATCAGAACTAGATGATAGTAGCACTAAAACCTGCACTACACTTATTTTTTAATTCTACCGAAGTCCACTATTTAGATTCAGAAAGGTTCATATAATTATTTAGCCTTGCTGTGAAAACAAGCCTGCATAACTTAATAAATGTAGAATTTGAAAAATAACAAACCTAAAAAGAAACATTAGGTACGAGATACATGAGTACCTATGATACGGTGATACTTTTGGTAAACAACCATTTGACTAACATGTGTGTCTCACCTGCTCTTGTTCATCTGTTCTGTCCTCATTCTCCTCTCTCTCTCTCTGCTCCTCTCTCTCCCTCTTTGTGCTGACAATCAAGCCAAACACCAACATCATCAAATATACAGTTGAAACCAGATATTTACAGACTCTTCAGATAAAAACACTTTTTTAATTGTAACATCAAATCAGACTAAATGTTTATTTTTTTAGATTGATAAATATAAAAACATATTTGTTAACTTTAAGAGTAAAGAGAGAAACTATCTGTATTTCTTAATTGCAAATGGCACCAAATTGTATTCAAACTGAGCCACACTTATGGAGCTCCACAGTTCTTTTCCTGGTGTTTTGGTTGATATCTCTGGATTTTCCCATGTCAAAGAAACAGGCTCTGTGTTTTGCCTTATATGCATCCACAGCTGTGCCACCAATTTACTCACATGGACTCTACTAACCTATCAGAAGCTTCTTCAGCTCAGAATGGAATCGTCTGGAGTTTTCTTATTAATTAACAATAAACTTAGTGTATATGTACTCCTAAATTTGATGAAAGAGATAAAAAATAGAAAGCTCTGTCTCTCTTTATTCTGACCTTTAACTAATTCAAAAGATATTTCAATATTTATTTATCCAAAACAAAACAAGTTTACTCTAAACTGATGTTGTGCAGTAAAAAAATGTTCTTGTGTTTTCCATAAAGTGTAAATATCTGGTTTCAACTGTCAATATACTGCTGTGTGTTGAAATTTTTGTTTTGCATAGGAATATACTGAACAACATACAAAGTACAATATATAAAATAACATCTACCTGAGTTTTTTCTTTGAAAGAAGCTCCTTATGTCCATTCTTGTATATCAGTGCATTACTGAAACCGATTTATTTAGCCGTGGAGGGTAACAACTGAAAATATGAAATAAACACACATGTAAGCTAAGACTCTCTAAAAAAACAGCAGTGTTGTTGTTCGGCTTTTCATGTTGCCATTTGTTGATTCACTTGAAGAGCAAGTAACTTAACATGGGTCAAATGATCAGTTTGATATCAATCTTTTGTGATGCACCGTCATATTTACATTATTGGTACAGTACGAATGATTGGCTTTGGTACCTGCTCAAACTTCAGCTCTCCTCTGTCTGCCTGGCTGCGCTTCTCCAACAGCGCACGCGCAGGCAGCAGCTGCCCCGCCCCCTCGCTCAGTCGCTTAGTGTCTGAGCTCGGATCATACCAATATTAGGGGGGATTTACACACAGTCGTAAATTCCCACAGTGTGCACTATGTGCTTCGAATATTGTGTGTAGTTTTTGTTTTATACAGTTGTCAGCCAGGCATCTAACTATGAAAAAATGACACTCCAAAAGACCCCGGGCTTCTGAAAAAACAACCCGGGCTTAAGCCCAGTAAGCCACCCCCCCGCTCCGCCACTGCTCTGAAGTTCCTTTTGAAGCAACTCGATTTCTAGTTGAAGTTTTTGCCTCATTAGAGCTTGAAGTTCGATTTCACCTAGGAGCTTTGGTTTCTTCAGCTCAGTATACTCCATTTTTTGCTGGAGACTGCTCTTATAGAGCAAACGAATGTCACCCTGTTTCAATTGTAGAAACAACATTTAACGGTCAATACATGTCATATAGGAAGTAAAATTAATTACAACACTGCCCACCTTTGTATCAGGCCTCTCTGCCGGCCTCTTGGCCTGCAAATCATACTGCAGTCAGAAACACATAGCAGTACACAATTAGATGGAAATTCAGGCCAAATTATGCATGAACTTACAGGGACTTCCTCTAAACCACAGTCATCTGACAGGGTTGCGTCACTGTCCTGTGCAATGGAAACAAAATGGTGTTACAAAGGGATGTGGTACAGCCTATTGGTCTAAATAATTGAAAAAAGAAAGATATATATATCTCCCAACTTACTGTGCATGCTTCAGTCACCCCTTGCATGGGAACAGGTAAAAGTGATGGAGTGTCATGTAAAACTACACACAAAAAACCCACAATGTCAATAAATGTCAAAGTACAAAAAGCATGTTAATTAAGGCAACAACCAAATATTTTACGTTCTACAAATAGAATTATGAGCTCATTTACCAGTTATGTAGGTGCTGCTGCTACTGCACCCCGGCTGCTGGTCTAAGGAAGAGCTGCCCCCAGGGATGCCCTCAACAATGGGTCTGGTGGCATTCAACCCTAGGGCCAGCTCCTCTGCCGGGGTGTGACGAGGGGGTGCAGGACCACCACCTGTCTTTTTTTGCTCTGCCCTTTTCTTGGTTGCTGTTATACACAACCAAACAGATTGTTTCAGGGTCTCTTTTCAAGAGACTAAAAGCAATATAAGTGATGAATATTACCATTCTGTAGAATATTCTTATATTTCACTTTTACTTGTTCCCATGTTCTAGTGGGTCCTGTTGTGGCTCTAATGTGAAAGAGGATATAATGTAATATAATATAATATGATATAATATAATATGGTATAATGTCATATAATATAATGAATTACTTACGTGTTTAATTTGTCAGCAACTTTCTGCCAGCCCTCTCTCCTTGCTTTTGCAGCCTTTGCAGTGTTCCCTTGCGTTTTAATTAAACTCTGGAACTCCTGAAATTCCTCAATAAAGAGTTCTTGCTCTGCTGCCGAAAAATACTGAGCGCGCTCCTTCGACATTTTCGCCGACCAATCAAAGGGTTGCCGATCAATGTTTCTACTATCGATGCGTAGCCCCTTTTAAGCCACCCAATGATCTCACATTACTTCATCCAGGGCCCTATTTCAGGAAGCCGGTTTAGAAAACTCAGAGTGAAAAACGATACTCAGGGTTGAGTAACCCCGAACTGTCCAACTCGGAATATTCGGTTTCAGAAAGGCTGATAACAATTAGTTCAGTCAACGCGGAGTTGCTTTAACCCCAAGTTAAGCGCGCGCACGAGGATACATAAAGCCCTGATTAGTGGAGCACAGATTAAGCGAGTCACCATGGAGACGGAGGGAAAGAAGGCGCGGTCAATGTATTTCACAGCGCTTGAGGCCGAAATTCTGATGGCAGTATATGCAGATAACATGCAAATTTTGCGGAAAAAAAGTAACACAGCCTCAGCTGCAAAAGAAAGGGAGCATGCATGGCAAAACATAGCCGACAGAGTCAATGCGTGAGTGTTAATTTAAACATTGATCTAGGGATTTCCACCCATTTAACACGTTATTTTATTTTATTTCATTTTATTTTGTATTTCATACATTTTATTTTGTGATGTGATGTGAGCGCAGGTGCAACCCAACAGGCCCCAAACGTTCCTGGCAGCAAGTAAAAATGAAATATAAAAATATAGTCCAAACAGGTAAGGTGTAATTGTATTATGAGCCATAGTGCTTGGTCTGTTTGTCCCATGTAAATCAATTGCAGTTAGAGGCTACATTAATTTCCCCTCTGTAAGCACTTATTGAAATTATCTGAGCACATTACAAGTACATATTTGCTTACTCTATATTCTCAAATGTGACCCGTTATAGCCAACAGAAAAAAAGCGGAGGCCCGAAAAACAGGTGGGGGTCCTCCACCACCACCACTCACAGAGGCTGAGCAGTTGGCTTCCACATTTGTGATAATGTTGGCAGCATCACATATGATCTTCACAGTGCAGAGAACACGAATTAGCATCCATTACTATAATGAAATAATTTGTTAGTTTGAAATGCTACAGGGAACTATGTACCTGTACATTAATGCTGTGGAAAGACTTCCTGTTCACATAGTCTCCTTCATTTACTGAAGGAGCAATGATTGGAATGTGAGTGCCATCTATACAGCCAATCACGCCTGGGAACCGTGAGAATAAATGTAAAATTTAAGTAGTAGTCCAAGTATCACCACATCATGAATTAAGTTTCGTTCATCCTGATACCTGCAATTTTGTGGCATCCCTCTTTGATAAATCTTGTGGGTCTATGACCGGGGAACACCACAAACGAGTAGAATAGAATAGAATAGAATTCAACTTTATTGTCATTGCACATGCACAGGTACAGGGCAATGAAATGCAGTTTGCATCCATCCAGAAGTGCTTTAGTGATATAGATATATTACAATATATATTAGCAATAGTATAGATATGTAAGTATACTACAGAAATGGGTCTATTATGGTATGTTATAATGTACACGGTATGAAGTATGTTGTGAATATTCTATAACTAAGTATGTAAAGGCTGTAGTGAGTACAAGCTATGTACAGGCTATGAACAGGATATAAATATGAAAAACGTACAGGAGACGTTTCAGTGCAACTGTAACATTCCTGACTGCCCGACAGACGGTAGCCTTGGAAACGTGCTCAGCGTCACCAATATTATACAGAAAGCTCCCGTTTGCAAAAAACCGAAGTGCAATACAAATAATATGTACAGAACTGAGAGGATGTCCACGATGTGTCACATGAGCAATATTAGGCCTGAGGATGTTATTCAAATAAATTATAGATTGTGCTGAAAAACTGTAACGTTCACACAGAAAATCATCAGGAAATGATAAAATGTCCGAACGCGCTCTAATCACTCTCTCCCGGCGGAGAGCTCTGCGGAGAATTTGGGCTTCAACATCTACTGGCTCTTCAAGGAAGGAGCACGCCATGTCTGACACTTCCTACAGTCAGGTTTCTGACAAAGAGGCGGAGAACGTCAGGGTTAGTTGAAGTAAACCTGCTAGGGGGCAGGTTAGCTTCACGGAGTGTGTCGTCATAGTAACTCACTCAGAATGAATCTAAACTCGCTTTGTGAAACCGAAAACCCAGAGTTTTCGTTAACTCAGGGTATACTTACTCAGAGTTTGCACTAAACCGGCTTCCTGAAATAGGGCCCTGGAAGCAGAATTGCTGATGAACTGGTTTTTATTTAGGAGTAGGCAGAGCGTCTGGCTCCATGTCTCTAAATATGTCACACACTGGTTCACTACCTCAAAAATAACACAGAAAATCACCAAAACACAACACAAATCCTGCCAATGATTCAACACAGCTGAATCAAATGGTTTGATTACCTCTTCAGCATGCCATCATGTTTGGCAAAGGCCTGATAACAAGCCATTCATTTGATTCGGGTGTTGGGGAACAAGGATGCATCTAAAAGCTGCAGGACGGTAGCTCTCGAGGACCGGGATTGGGCACCCCTGTTATAAACCATTGAATTGGGTACTGAAGCAGTGACGTGCCAAATGAAGCTTCGGGACATCATTGATCACATGACTCTGTTCAGACGAACCAAGCTTCAGCTCAGTGTTTCTGAAGCAATGTGTTCATATTTTTTCCTTTTTTTTTTTTTCTTTTTTGACACATGTGCCAGAGCTTCAGCTTCAAATGGGCCATCACTAGCAGACACTCTTGTGTGTGTGACGTCTGCTTTGCTGGCTTGGCTGCTTAGCTGAATTTACATGGAAGAAATTTAACTGAGTGGCAGTGCATACTGTGCCCATGAAGTTAAATTATTTCCAGGGACAGGGGTGATTTCAGGTAGGAATGGAAATGGAGAACTGCTTCCTGTAGAAAACGGGCTCCTAATAGTCCACTTCCTTTGAACTCCTTTTCTGACTGTCTATTAATCCTGCTTATCGGGTCTTGCACTTGCACGACAAACAGCTGATTACAGTTCATGTGTCAGAGGAGGAAAATAGCGACGCAGTCTACAGCATGGATATGAGCAATTATTTTTATTGCACAAAAGATGGCATAAATGGTAAAGTGGAAAACTGCATCCCGGTCAGAAACAACCAAAAATAAAGCTGGTATCATAACTTTGGTTCTTAGCAAGCATCCGCCAAGACAGCATGGTAACGCTAAACTAGCCAAGAACCCCGAGTAAAAGCTGAGTGAACGAAAATGTTACCTTCAAAAGCAATTAGACAATCAATTGTAGTCTCTAAGAATGATTCAGAATAAATAATCACAATTTACAATACAATAGACTGGTTTTAGGGTGGACACTTTAGTTTGAAGTTCAGTTAACGCTAGAAATGTGTTTTGGAGTTTGTACGTGTTTTGTCTCTAGGGGTCACCGCATATATTTATATATAAACATATATAAATAAAACCACTTTTTTTTTTTACATTAGTAATTCCTTTTGTGCATAATTTTAAATTATTGTTAATAATAAATTAATGAAAGCAACAAAACAACCTGAAGAGCCGGTTCGGAGCCGAAAGAGATGGCTCTTTTTAGTGAGCCGAGCCGAAAGAGCCGGTTCTCTAAAAAAAGAGCCGGAAATCCCATCACTAGTGACTAGAAGAACTGGGGAAGTGTGTATTGGTTGTGTAGCGCACTGTGGGTTCAGCTAAGGCAATTTTTAAAAAAATTGCTAAATTTGTCCTGGGCCATCATATGATAGATGAGAGAGAGAGAGAGAGATGAGAGAGCCTTTATTTGTCAGTTGCAGGTCTTTTGCCCACAACAGAGCATAGCTTGTTAGTAATGGAATGAAAACGAATGGCTGTACTCACTCATGAAAAAGAAGTGTAACACATCCAAATGTAATGTTCTTTTGTCCTTACAGAAATAGTGATTCCTTCAGAATATCGGGTAAATGTCATCTTCAGGGTCATAAAGGCAAACTACCTGCGATGGTTTTTGACAGCCCCAAGAAGGCCCAAACTAAACTGACTCTGTTCAGTATCCTGAGTGAAGAGGCTGGGGAGTTAGGCCTTGGCTTTGCTGGAAGATTGGCCTGTGATGTCACAAGGGACACAAGTCTGTAAAGGCATCAATCCTTCAAGTGCAGATATAACAAAGGAATGAAAATGATATCTTTTTTGGTGATATGAGACATTTCCACTTATCTGGATTATTGGTTTAATATTCTTAATACACTTATTTTATAATAACAGAGTCTTTGCAAAATCCAAGAAAACCTGAAAGTTAACACCTTTGGTCTTTCAGCAGTGGATTCTGTTTTTTCTTTCCTTTGTGACAAAATGGATCACCTCTCTTAAATTATGAAACTTGTTGAATTTTTTTTTTTTTTTTTTTGCTATTAATGTCATCTGTAAAACAGGATTGGTTAAAAATGTTCACATGTTTTGACTTTGTATTGAGTTAACTGTTGAGCAAAATTTTTGGTTCCTAATCCACACAATATTACGTAAGTGACGTCACATATCGCACAAATGTGGCAAAGAAAGAAACGAATCACATGTGTCAATAAATGTATATGTGTCACACTCTTGGGTTTCAGTTAATTTCCTGTTTTATTTTATGAGTCTTGGTATGTTTACACTGTTGTCATTTTTATTTCCTCTTTGTCTTCCCTTATTAGTGTTACTCTATTGAGTCAGTCTTATTATTTAACCATCAGATAATTACTCACTTTGAGTTTGTATATGCTCCATATTTGGATTGGTGTCTGACTCTCCATGCTTGAGTTGTGCCTGTCTATTGTATTAAACATTTAGATGTTTGGACTTGTGTGCCTATTAGGATTAGGATCAGTGCACTTGGTAATTGACTGGGTTTAATTTAGTGGCCTGGAAAACAGGCCCCAGAGATCTGGTCATTTTAAAGACCGGAGTAATCTGTGAGAGCTATTTAAATAGATGTAAACTTTTTACACAGGTTTTTACCTTTAGTGTTTCACAGAGGGTTAAAAAGATAATGTCCATAATTTATCATTTTTGAAGAGATATTTAATTTAGCAAGAACAAAGCAAAAGCTGAATCAAATAATCATAGAATCAAATCACTTGCACTATACAGAAATCCAATCTACTCTGAGCTAATGCTGGTTTCTAATACTGATGTTGGGGTGAAGGAGAGAGAGGAGGGTGGGCACGCCCTGGCCACTGGGGCATTAGTTCTGTGTTATACAATCCAACAGGAAAGCAGCCAAACCATTGGACATTGGTCAAGTTAACATTCCTGAATACATACACACAGAGAACCTCTGAGCCCCAAGGTCAGCATTAGCACTAACATGCCACTTTAAAGAGAATCTCAGTGAGAGGTCAGATATTGAGACTCCTATTATAGATTCTTCTTATTCATCATTATGATTAAGACTTATACCTGGTTATATTCTTAATTGCAATTAGACATTAACTTTTAGCAAAATCACTTAACGATAACTCTATTATAGTACTCTGCATTCAATCATAAAAAGGCTGGATGCTGAAACCTTTTACTTCCCTTTTGGATGACTCACAGGACCTCAACCTCTGCCACTCCATGTCCAAAAACTGCCAGGTACTGTTTTATGGAGCAAAAAATTAAGAGTGAAGATTTTATGAATAATACCAACAATTACAAAAGCAGACCTTTAGTAATAAGTAATCTTTTATTCATAATGCACAGTAATATAAAAATAAGACCCTACTGAAAAATGACGGGCACAGATGAAGCAGTACAAAATACAATCAACCAACCTAAAGTAATGAATAAAACACATTTCAAACAACACCTGCTCGACAGTTAGAGACCAAACAATTTCTTTCCTTGGCAGAAAGTTAAGTTAGCTATTCAGCTTTAGTTTTCAATAAAGTTAGCAACTGAAGCAGTCCCTTTGAAATGTCTACATAAGATGCAGAGTCTACTTGTACTTGTGCATAGACTTGGCTTTAACAGTTTCTAAAACATTTAGTTTTTCAACAGCATCTTCTGTGCTTTGTACTACACAACATTCAAAGTTGATAAAGGAGTTTTCAGAATGATTTTCATTTGTTTTAAATGGCTACAAGATATTCTAGTGTTATAGTAAGAGAATGTACAAGTGCACTGAAATGTTTCGGCCGAACCCCCCCCCCAAAAAAAAACAGATTTCCAAACAAACTTGGTATTTTATTTTTTATCACTTGAGTCCTCACAGTGTACAGAGTAATGCCTTTCTTTCATTGCAATTTTTGCCAAGGTAGAAATGTCTGTTTCCATGTTTGGATAGTTGTCATTGTCCAGCTCTGCTAATTTTGCAGGTAGCACTAGATGCTTGCAAAGAACTCCACTTATGAACAGTTGCAGTAGGACTCAACAGGGCTAACACACATACTGTTAGAATGTGCATTTTTTGGGTCAGAAGGATCGTGGCCATAATGCTTATCATATGACATGCTGCACAATGACTGTGTGGTCTTTCCAAAGTTTAATTATTTTAAATAAAACACAGGCCTTAAAGCCCACTGCTCTGTAGCTCTGATGCGGTTAAATTGTAATAGCCTCTTTTCTTGTCTTCACCTGACCCCACATTGAAACATTTATAATGGAGGGTTAATGATTGAGTCCTCCTGCCGTTTTGACACATGAACATGACACAGAATGTATCTCTTCTTTTCCAGTTCCCTATTTGTCATCATTCATGGCAGTTCTTCTAATGATATTGTCCATTTCTGGTGGAAAAATAAAAGAAGTTTAATTAGTAGCTATTAATTAATTCACATGAACTTGTTTTGGTCTTTTCCCCCAATTCAAATATTAAATTTGAAGAAACTCGGGCCAAAAGAAATGCCTAAACTTTCATATGGTGCCACTGGGCTATACTTTATATATGGCCCAGGGCAAATTTAGCTTTTAATTCATTCTATCGATATATAAAAAATGTTTTTCAAAATGACTGAAATACTCCCATACCAGATAAATTGCAGATGAATAAACACACTTCAAAAAAGTACAGAATGCCATTTTAAGAACATTTATTGTGCAAAACTTAAAAAAAATAAAAAATTACATTTCAAGACTTTTCTGTCATGGTCCTGGGTCAAGCGACCCAGTATTTGAGTTTCATGTATCTTTTGTATCCATTTGCACCTAGCTTAGTTCACCTAGTTAATTTCTAGATTGCAGTTTAGTTTTGTTCCTTAGTTGTTCATGTCATCTCCCCCTGTACTAAGTCTCCCTGGTTCATGTGTCATGTCTGCGTGATTATATTTAGTTCTTGTTATGTCTAATCTCCTTGTTTTCCGTTTTACTTTGAAAGTCTGTATTCATTGTCAGCGTATTCAGTTTCACTTCTCCTGTCCTGTCGTTAGGTTCATGTGTGTCAGCTGTGCTCCCATGTGTGGCCACTTCCCCTGATCATCCCTCATGTGTATTTAGTCTCTGTGTTTCATGTAGTCTGTGTTCCCACCCTCCATGTTGTCACAGCCAGTCTTAGTAGTCATAGTTATGGTTTCCTGTGTCTTCATAGTTTTTCCTAGTTTTACTTTCCCAGTTTAGTCATAGTTTAGTTTGTCACTGCGTTTCTGCCTTGTCTGCACTCCTTGTCACCAGCCACAATAAAGGCTCGCTTTCAGTTAAGTTTACTCTAGTCTACTCTCGTGTGTTCGCACCTGGGTCCACCACACACACCACAAACAATGTAACACAAAATTCTTAAATAACAAATACAAATGAAGATAAATGCACAAACAGTTCTGAATAAAATGCAAGTAAAATATCAGTAAAACACAAAATTCTAAATGGTTTAAAATAAAGTTCAAATAAATAAACATTACAATTCTCCCTGCTGTCCTGATTACTTATTTATATTGCACAAAAATAAAGCTGCACATATTTGAATTAAACCCTTCAAGTTTAACAGGTTCCTTTCTGTTAAATATAGCACAACAAATTTCAAACTTGCAATATGTAGTGCAAATACAAACACAACATCAGTGTTTATGGTCCTTGCGTGCAGTGATTAAACTTTCTTGCACATCAGAGGTTGTGACTGAATATCTGCTGTTGCTTTTGTCAAGATGAACTCTCTTCAGTCATCAGCTATATACGATGATCTGAACCTCGGGTCGACAAAGGAGGCCATATCCAGGAGGTCATCAGCTGCAGAGTCTGTGTACTTCTCATTTAAATACTTGAGGATGGCTCTCTTCATGTCCTTCGTCAGGTCTGTGTCTTCATCAGCTAGAGGAAGAACTGCATTATTTAAAAGGTGGTGCAAAGGGTTGACATACGACACATTCACATACTCATCTCCCGACAGAGCATCTGTGAACTCCATCAGGGGGAGAAGTGTCTTGTTCACAGATTCCAACACATCAATGTCCTGCCAAGTTGGTACCAGGTGCCTGGTTTTTCTGTCTGCTTTCAGGACCTGAAAGTAGAGGGGGCTTATGTGCGTGCGAAGCCTCGAGAAATGAACCTTTTCATGAAGCAACTACAGGGTGGGCCATTTATATGGATACACCGTAATAAAATGGGAATGGTTGGTGATCCGCTCCTCACGTGTTAACCTCTTCGACATGTCAATGGCTGTGAATAAAGAGAAACTTGTAACTCATGAAAGAATAAAGTTACGTTGAAACCAAGCACACCATTGTTTTTCTTGTGACATTACCAATAACTTTGTGTCACATGGCCCTCTTCCTATTGAAAAAAACAAAAGTTGTATCCAAGATGGCCGACTTCTAAATGGCCACCATGGTCACCACCCATCTTGAGGAGTTTGCCCCCTCACATATACTAATGTGCCACAAACAGAACTTTAATATCACCAACCAGTCCCATTTTATTAGGGTGTATCCATATAAATGGCCCACCCTGTATATATCGCTACCACATGCTTCAAATTATACCGCGATATAGATTTTAGGCCATATAAAATAGAATAGAATAGCCTTTATTGTCATTGTAGAGAGTACAACGAAGTTGGAGTGCCACTCCCTTGGTGCAAGTTTCAATAATAAATATAAATGTAAAATATAAAAAGTACAAAAAAACAATCGTAAGTACTCAAACAATAGTATGTACAATATATACAGGATAGCAGCATAATATAATGACAGTGACGGTATGGAATAGGTTCAATTGTTTTGTGCTTATTTACTACGGTGATAGCTCTGGGAAAGAAGCTATCCCTGAATCGCCACGATCTAATATGAACTGTATATTCCTAACCCCTGTATTTATTTTAATGCCTTGTGGCAGCTTTTGAACATCAGTGGCATCTATTAATGTCAAATCTATCCATAAATAAACTGCATTTACATTTAACCAACATTTCTGTTTAACACTTTATTCCCCATTTAACACTTTAAATCAGGGTCCTCGAGAGCTACCGTCCTGCAGCTTTTAGATGCATCCTTGTTCCCACACACCTGAATCAAATGAATGGCTTGTTATCAGGCCTTTGCCAAACATGATGGCATGCTGAAGAGATCAAACCATTTGATTCAGCTGTGTTGGAGTAGGGATGCATCTAAAAGCTGCAGGACGGTAGCTCTCGAGGACCTGGATTGGGCACCCCTGCTTTAAATAATAATAATAAAGTAAAAAATAGTAATAATAGTATTTGTTTTGTTAAAAATGGTTGTGAAAGTACAAAGCCATAAACCAGTTTAGTGGCATTTTAAAAGGTTAAAGTCCAGGTTGGCTTTATTTTCAACTACAAAGTGGTTTAGATTGTCCTTCTGAGCCAATATGTTAAATTCCACAGTTGATTCATCAGAAACATTTTTGGTGGTCTGTGTTAAATATCAACACTGCCACATGCTTTATCTGGTCATTGTGCCTTTTAGAAACTGAAGATATTGAAAGGTAGCTTTTAACAAGTTTTACTTTTTGTTTATTGGGACTTTGTCTTTCTTGGAGTATATTAATATTTGATTCATTTTGTTTTAGTTTATTCTGGCCTCCTCTTTACAACTTTGTATGTTTTTGTAAAATTGCTGTCTCCATGTTTAGGATTATAATCCACTGTCTCTTGTGCCTTGCTGTTGTTCGTGCTTTCTTTGTCATAATTAGTTTCAGCTGTGACTTGTTACCTTATGTTTCCACTCTCCCTGATTATCTCCTGCATGTATTTAAAGCCTCCATTTGTAAAGCTTCTTTGTCTTGTCACACTGTGTAAACTGTCTGGTCGTATTGCTTTAGTTTATATCAGTTTAATGGCTAAGATTCTGTTCTTCCTTGTCCCCTGCTAAATTTATGCTTTTTGCCTCTTTTTGGCCTCTCTGCATCCTTGCATTCCGGTCCCAACTACACTTCACATCTTATGATACATAAAGGAGACTGTGTGCATATGTGGCAAATAAGCATGTAACTTAATTCAGACAGAGCATACAAAGAACAAATTGCAAAATAAAAAAGGTTGGCGTAAATCATGAAATGTAGCTGAAACAAAAGAACTTCAATAAAACTCAAACAACTAGTGATGCGCGAATCATGAACGACTCATGAATCATGATTTACAAGCCCAACTGACTCACTGACTCATCCCTGTTGCTGTTAGCAGCAATATATCTAGCTTATAATTAAAATTGTGGAGAAAAACAAAACATCCAGTATCTTAACAAAAAAGACTTTCAGCTCTGAACTGGAAGAAAAAACCCTGAGTAGAAGCTCACATCAAGACAATAGCTCCTCGGTTCACAGTAACATCGCTCTGCTAACATGCTAACAGCACATTTGAGCTACTCACCCCCCCTCCCTTCCTGTGCTGAATCATAGAGCGAACGAATCACTCACTCACCCCCTCCCTCCTGGCTCACAGCTCAGTGGACATTTAGATGCGAAAATATATATTTGACACATTTAAGGAAAATATTAATAAAATAAACAATAAATGTTAAGCAATTTTGATAGGAAACTGCTTAATTAGGGCCCGAGCACTGACAGTGCGAAGGCCCTATTGTATCTGCTCCGTTAATTATTATTAATCAGGCAAAACAAGGGCCTTTTTGGGGGCCTAAACATGCTCAAAAACTCGTGAAATTTTGCACACATGCCAGGTCTGGTGAAACATTTTGTATTTTCATGGTTTTACATATGAGCATGTGAAACTGGCTCTGTATCACCACCTATGCCTTGTTAAAAGCAGCCCTATGAACACATATTTTGAGCTACATGTATAAAATCTGGCACACATGTGTATCATGGCAAGATGAACAAAAAAGTCAGTGAGCCCATTGATGCAAACCCAACAGGAAGTCCATAATTTAGTAGTGAAGGTGACATTTTGGCTCTAATTTTGCCATTTCCATGCCACGAACTATTTCGAACTCCTCCTTGGGATTTGGTCGTATAAGCTTCAGCTTTGGTCAGTGTCAACTACACACCTGGGCCATGTTAAATTGCAGAGCTTTTGAGTTTTCGCAATACAGTGAGGCCGTGGGGCCACCGCCATCAATTTTCCTATGACATATAAATGTTCGACTGGATGGTGGCCTGGGAAAATTAAACCGGCAAACTGTGTTTTTTTTTTTTTTTTTTTTTTTTTTTTTTTTTTGCAAGTTTTCGAATGCCGCTTTTAATGCTGTTGTACAAATGAGACAATGTCCAATAAAGTTTCATCTTGTGAAGGCACTTGTGCAGCTGTACTTTTTCCATTTGTCACCATTAAATATAAATGTCCAATCCACAAGCATTTGCTGCAGCCTGAAATTGTGTCAGTAGTAGAATGTCCAACATACTTTATCTTTGACTTTAAAACATACTCTGATATTGAAGCATAATCTTTTCCCACAAACTTCATGTACTTTTCACCATTATTCTCTATATACACTTTACAACAGCAAGCCTTATCTTCCCATGACTTTTCTGAGAACCATTGATTATTTGAGATAAAGCCCTCAAGAAACTTTCCATCCTCTACAACCTTATCTGTTTTACAAACAACACCTAATGAACGTTTTTATCCATCCATCCATCCATTCGCTTCCGCTTATCCTTTTCAGGGTCGCGGGGGGCGCTGGAGCCTATCCCAGCTGTCATAGGGCGAAAGCCGGGGTACACCCTGGACAGGTCGCCAGTCTGTCGCAGGGCCAACACACAGGGACAAACAACCATTCACACTCACATTCACACCTAGTGGCAATTTGGATTATCCAATTAACCTATCCCCACAAGCTGCATGTCTTTGGACGGTGGGAGGAAGCCGGAGTACCCGGAGAGAACCCACGCAAACACGGGGAGAACATGCAAACTCCACACAGAAAGACCCCGGCCTGATGGTGGAATTGAACTCAGGACCTTCTTGCTGTGCGGCAACAGTGCTAACCACCGTGCCACCGTGCTTTTATCCTGCTTCTCAAATTCAACATTAAATTTCCAGTATAAAGTATGTGCAACTCCATTGGAAAGAGGACTAAAGCTAATCTTTCCCTGACCTTCATCATTCAAAACCTTAAGATCAGCATCTGTATCTAGTACTACTGCATTTGCACAAAATGTGTGATCCTGTGTTTTCTCAAAAGTACTTTTATCCTTACTCTAAGACCTAGTGCTGTATCCTCCGATAACAGATGGACTGGTTTTGCAGTAGCCATAACAGGTCTGCAGTTCAGGCTTATAAACACAAACCACCGTGTCATAATGATTCCCATGACGATTTTCTAAATATATTCCCTTTACTGACAAAAGCTTGCCATTACAGCTGTATTTTAGCCAACGGTCATCATAAAATATAAATACATCAACTCCTAAGCAGTTTGCAGTTGCTTGGATTTCAACTTCTGTAGCCCAGCTGTTAACATTTCTCATTTTAGATTTTTGAATGTAGTTTGCAACTGATGAATACTCTGTTCTTAAAATATTTCTATATATTGCAGCATTCCTCTCCAACTCTTTCACAATGGCAAATCTTATCTTGCGATGGTGCTTTTGTGTGCCAGTCACAACCTGAGAAATAGCTCTGAAGAAACAGTTCCCATCTGCCACTATGCTTTCATTTTTGCATGGAACACCTAACAAACCAACACATGTAGATGCTGTTACACTAATTTTTTCAAACTCCACATTAAACTGTGTGCACAAAGCCTGACAAACCAACTCACAAATGGGACTAAACACCAGCTTGTTGTTTGTCACTTCACTAAGAAATTCAACATCTGAATCAACCTGAGACACATCATACTGTTAACTTTTTTTGCTTCACTGTGACCCACTGAAATCTTGCGCTTTCTTGTTGCATCATTACACAATAAACCTAAATCATACTCAGAACTAGTCATGGTCTTACCAGAAGCTTTGCAACTCTCTGCCTCTATTAAAGACTCCACAATGCTAACACCACTGATATCTGGTTCATCTTGGGTTGAATCAAAACTTGATTCAGGTGTAAAGGTTTTGCTAGTTTCTTCACAACTGTCTTTGGGTCTGGCACTTTCTGACGCCACAAGGTACCTAACACAAACACCAGCTACTTCAAAAGACTTTTGCTTCTGACTCAGGCCAGTTGCCAGCCGGCAGATGTGTCCGAACACATCTTCAAGAGACCTGAAGCACAAAACAACACTTCTTCCCTGCTCACTCACCAAACCCACAGCACTGTGTGCATGAGAATCAACTACTGCATATTGTCCATTCTCAGAAATGACTGCACATGTATCATACATGGCACAAATCTTTTGCAGTCCACTCTGCAGGGTAGTGTAGACACCATTCTCAATGAGTTCCCCATCAAGCACATCAACAATCTCCATACTGAAACTCAAAGTTTTGCCCATCAATACAATAACTTTTAGGCAAATCGGGGACACACAACACACTGGATGAAGTGCTTATCATGTTGCAGTCTCTCAAATTGGTGTACAAAAGGTCACCTAAAACTACAACTCTGTCAAGATGTTTTGTCTCCCATGAAAGGACGCTATCAACTTTGTTTTGCCAGGCTAACCAGACTTATAGCCATACACTGAACTCCTCCATATTTAAATTGATCATCAGCCTGGGGAAATGATCCGCTCACACTCTTTATAATGCAACTTCTATCCTCTGCTCCAACTCCTGTGACAGCATTAACAGTTTCAAGGTTGACAGAAGTGTTATCAAGTTTAGCTGTAATATTCGTATCAACATGCCTGTCCACAAATACTGCACTACTCTCCACGTCAACATCAGCTTGACCTGCCTGCACAGAAATGCTGCTAACAGCATACCATTGTGCATCTAAAGACTTCTGTAGATTTCTGATGTAAAGCATCAGGTCGTCAAGGCATGTGTTTAAAAACAGCCACAGCTGTGCCAATCACGTGTGCCACAATCAACAAAATAATTCATGTGATTAATGATGACACTAACTGCAGTGTGAAGATCCAACAGACACATGCCATCCCTCAACAGATGTTCCTGCTTTCCATACAACACAGCCTCCCCTTCCGACAGCCCAAAATCTGTGTAAACTGGCAGGCCAATATCGACTTTCCATTTTTGACCAAACACAGTGTGCTCTCCTATCAGCCTGTAAACCCTATGCTTGCTGCCACTGTCCTGTCTTGCCATAGCTATATACCTAACTAACTGGCACCCCTCTACACATATATCATCAACATCCTTAACATCACGTGCAAATATAATAGAAGCTTGCAATGCATCCAGCTCCTGGGCAGTGTTATTCAGCACTTCTATTTTGACATCCAGCTGTTCTTTTAAAACAGAAACCTTTCTTTCAGCTGCACGCCTGAGCCGCACCTGCCGAACCAAGAGGTCCATTGCCTTTGCATGAACTTGAAGGCACCTTGTATACAGATCATCTCTGCTCACCCCTGGGTCCAATCAGGCAAACTGAAATGTAGCTTGCCATCACCAGTGTGTGAATGTGTGTGTGAATGGGTGGATGACTGGATATGTAAAGCGCTTTGGGGTCCTTAGGGACTAGTAAAGCGCTATATAAATACAGGCCATTTTACCATTTACAAAATATTTTGGATTATAGCAAAGAAAACAGTTATTCGCTTCAATTGATGCTGCCGCTATAATTTAATGTTTATAGTGCCAGATCACAACAACAGCTGCATAAAAATCTACAGCTTAACAGTGATTGCAAGCAAGCAAGCAAGCGAAACCCTAAACACAGCATCCTGCCCAGCTCTGTAACAGGTAATGTAGCGTAAAAACACATTTTTCTACACTATAAACAAAATTTAAGAAATATTTGTTAATTACAGTTGATAGTTGAAATTCTTGACATAATGCTTCAACTTCGGGATCATTAATCCCAGCAAACTTTGTTGGGGAAGCATATGCCATTCTTGTCATGGCTGGGGCGGCAGTCGTGTGGAGCTGAGGAAGAAGGATCCAAAAGCAGACAGTGGCGGAGGTGCAAGTGGGTTTTATTTACAGTGCACAATAACCAAGGTGTGGGCAGAACTGAACATAAACCTAAACTGGAAAAGCTAATACAAAAGGAGGACATGGAGCAGAGAGATGCAGAGAAACACGGAATAACATTAAATACACGGCAGATACACAGAGAAACACAGACGACACGACGAGAAGCACAGGCAGACACAAATACAAACACCAGGTAATCAGGAAATGGCACACAGGAGGGGACACAGCTGGAACTAATGGGCATAGCGAGACACAGACCTACAAAGTAAAACAGGAAACACACAGACTGCTTTACAACACAAAAGTCGGGGACCTGTACAGAGCACAGAGGGAGACACAGGTAGGGAAAATAAACACGACAACCAAATCCCAAGAACTAATACAAAATCAGAATAAACTAGAAAATAATAATCATGAACTCAAAGCGCTGGGTCACCGACCCAGGACCATGACAATTCTCTATTTATGATAAAGTATGAGGTTAATTAGTTACATTTTACACAACATTCAAACAATATGCAAACATGAGAGCTTCAAAGAGACTTTACTTACACACAAACATGTAGTTAGTTCACAATAGTGATCAGTAATGCGATTACATTCATTCAAAAAAGACAAAACGTATATATAAATGGTAAATGGCTTTACTAGTCCCTAAGGACCCCAAAGCACTTTACACATCCAGAATGAATGTGTAAATGAGTCAATGTATGACATTAAGATAATGCTCGCCAACTCTTATGTCTGCTGCTCCAATTTGCTTAAAGAAAAGGATTGTTGGTATTAGGGTTAGGGGGTTAGGTATTAGGGAATTGTGGCTTAGTTGGCTTTTTTTAAGCTTAGGTGCACGGTCCTAGCGGCCGACTGGACCCTTACTCTCCATTCAATGTCCCAGTGTGGTTTATGTTCCTCCTTTGTTTGCCTCCTGCGTCCTACTGTGTCAGCCTTAGCTATCTTAATATGTATACAATATAAGGGGAATACAGCGCTTTTAGTCCCCATTTTCTGTGAATGCAACCAATAGGGGAAAAAAAATCTACAATGCTTAATATATAAGCACAAAACATAAAAGAATTAAAATGGACTTATCTCCAACAGGTGAGCCGATCCTCCCTCACCTCCATGAGGGGAATCTCACCCTCACAGAATTCAGGTTTTTATGACATTTTTTGTTTTATTTGTGTGTTAGTAAATATCAGAGTCCATGCAGCTGTTAGTAACCACAGCACTCACACTATATTAGTTTTAGTTGAACTCTTTATTCACACCTCAATGTTAGTACTTTCCTCAGTGAGGGAAGATCAGCCCAACCGTCAGTGTCAAAATTTAGCCTCCAATGCTGGCTACATTTATTCTATAAAAAACATAAAAACCAATAAAATTGGATAAAATTATTAATAAATAATAAAAACAGAACTATATCATCCCTCTTTACACCGAATTGCATAAAAGACTTAAAACATATTTCCCCATAAAAGAATCACTCCTCCAATGTCTGCCAGGCCGTCCTGTGTAGATCTAAAAGACCCGCTCTGATGAAGCTGTCAATCTGGATGCTATATTCATTAACGGACGATTTTCGGTTAGATTTATTCGTCCTGATTTATTCCACATCTAGATTTGACAGGGCCGTCTCTTTCTCCTGACTCTCCTGTTCCAGCTGCATCTCCAGACTGGACACTTTGCCTGAAAGTTCTTGCAGATTCGTCCTGAATGGTCCTAAAGGCCAACTAGCCGAATTACATCCCTTTAGTCAATCTAGCCCTCTCCTCAATGTGGCAGCATCCTCCTTTAATAATACAACCACACGTTTCCATGACAGCAATGTTAGTTTCAACTATGCTGCCTCAATTAAGGTATCACTTTATTAATCTATTAGAATAAAGGGGATCTGTGTGGTACCATGGGATATTACTCATATTTGGACATTTCTCATCATCTCCCCTATAGTTTGTTTAGACTGTGATTTACCTTGATTGTGTCATATATCTTCCCGTGTGGTGGAGGCGTCTATGTTTAACCAGGCCAGATACAAAAACAAGGGGAAAAAAGTTAAAAGACCAATAAAATCTTTCATAAATAATACATCCAATAAAACCTCATCTTAGCTATCTTCCTAAAAAAATGTGTGCTACACCTAATCCCTCCCTCACTATCCTTCCCTCCTTCCTCCCCAACCCATAAAAAGATACCTGAACATACTCATACTCTGTGTTACATGTTAAGTGCCTATCTTAGCTTTCAAAAATGGAATGTCCATCAACCTCTCCCCCCTGCCCCACCTTGCTTGTCCCCTCAGACCAGCTCTTACGACCCTCTTCCAACCCCCATCCATCTGGATTTCAAAAGGAGTCTTACCGGAGAGCTCACCTGCCTTTCCACGTGTAGCCTGAGTCCACTGGATCACACCGAAGCAGTCTTCTGGTATGCGTGATAACCAGTAACAGCTTGGGCGGTTCACCATAATGCATTTCATCTTCGCCTGCCGCTCCGTGGTTCCTGTACAGTGTGCTGTACCTTTTTGGGGTTCTTTTAACCGTGTCCTTTCCCCCATAATATTACTCCTTTATATAGTCTATTTTGTTGGAGTTCATTTAGGATGGCTGCAGTCTTATGTAGTTCCCACAGGAAGATATAGGCTTAAAAACACACTTGAGCTCCCCTCTTAAAATCCAGAAGGGGGTTAAAAGAAATCTTACTTTCCTGGTTTAGGGCTCAATAACTAATTTTCCTTTTCCCCAGAAGATAATTCTTGAAGCAGAAGGGCTATGTTAACTTACTCCCACTTAGTTAAAAAAGTAAAATATGAATTGGGAGGGCTAGTTTTGCTTATTCCTGCTTAGTTTAAATAAAAAGGTTTAAAACCAAAAAGTGGGAGACTTAAATTACCCACTGCCTTGTTCAATCATTCAATTTAAGCCCACATTGGGAGAACCAATTGTGTTTTACTCCCAGTAAAAAAGTGAGGCTAAAAAAAACTGTTTTTACTCCAAATTACCTTGTTCTGGGGGAGTTACAACCCTGGTTCACGCTGGTCTGAGGGGCATCCCTAACGTTTCGCGACTGCTGTCGCTTCTTCAGAGGGTTAGGAGAAGATAAGATGAGGACTCGATTGCCGACCTTTGCTGGGTCTTTGTGGATTTTAGGTAATAAATAAAAGAGCCTTCCCCTTGGCTCAGCGGAGCCCAGTAAATAGGTTTTTTGTTTGAAATTAATGAATTTTTTCAGGTGTAGATTATTAACAATTTTCTCCACAATAGGTAATGTATCCAAATAGATGGGTTTCTTTAATTTAGAATAATAGGTTTTATCATGTAATTGTCTGTAGCCCTCTTGTAGGTATTGATCCCTGTCCAAGATTACTACAGCGCTGCCTTTATCTGCTGGTTTTAAGATTATTGATTTATTTTCTTTTAGTTCTTTTAGAGCTTTGAGCTCCTCCTCCGTTAAATTTGGTTTAACGTGGCTGATGTGGAAATGGTTATTAAAATATTCATAGTCAGCTTTCATTAAAGTGGACACTTCCTGTGGAAGCTGACCTAATGGAGGAGACCACTCAGATTTAGGAGTGAAAGGCTGGGGTTCTGCATCAGACTTCTCCCCATAATGGACAGCCAATTTGATTCTCCTGTGATATTGTTGAATATCATGCTTACATTGTAATTTAACATTTTTGTCATAACCTATTGCAGGAATGAAATTAAGACCCCTATTCAGGAGGTTCCGCTGGGCAGTGGAAGGCTTAAAATGCTTAGACAAGTTAATAACACCAGAACTTACCCCCTCCCTTTTATCAGTTGGGCTCAAGGGGACTCCACAAAAGCATTCCAGTGCTCCAACATATGCAAGGCCGTTACGTCAGTCCAGTGGATGTTGTCCCTTCCTGTCTCAAAACTGTCAGCAGGAAGAGCCGGTATGTGGTTCACCAGACCTGTAATGAAAGTGTTTAAGTGTAGGAGTGTGTCCTGCTCACTCTGGGGCAGAGCTGAAGAGTAGTTCACCACTGGAACGTAGATGTCAGCTTCAGGAAATTCATTCTGGGCCGTCAGTAGTGCCTTTTTCAGTTCTGCGATTGGTGTGTTCTTGTCCCTCTGTGATCTGTTATTTAGGCCAAAAGATAAAACTATTGTTTCCACTTCTACGCTGGAAGTGGCTTTTTCCAGCAGGGCCTGTGCATGGCACCACTTTGCACCGGGGAAGCTGTCAATTTGCACGTTCTCCGCTGAAAAAGATGGGAGCGTGCTTACATTTGAGTCACCGATGATGAGTGCTGATTTCCTGATGTGGAGGCTCCAATCCTGCAGCTTCCTCTGCGTGTTTGGGTGTCTCGTGGGGAGGACGGGTTGTTCAGCAGGTGAAGCAGGTGCAAGGGGAGGAGACTGGGAGGATTCCTCCATTCTCCTCGTCTGGAGGCGGGTCTGCACGCAGGATTTCAGTCTGTCCTGTGTGGTGCGTGGCAGGCCGAGATGTGCGGATGTGGACGGTCCAGGCGCTGTTTCAGTGTCTTTTATGGGTCTCGTGGGGATGGTGTCGTCCCCCTGAGTGAGGTCCATTACCTCGATCATCATGTCATCTTCCGGTTGCGGGGACTGAGTGGGCGGGGGTGGCTCCTCCTCAGCAGAGGTCGTGCGAAGCGCGGCGAATACCCTCTCCACTCTCCGGTCTTTTGGTGACATTGGTGTGGGTTCAGGAGGATCTTCATGGGGGGTGGGGGTGATGGGTTTTGGATCGTCGTCCTCCTCACCGTCGCGCTCTATGAAAGGTGACCAGTCACCGCTGATGGTGTCAGTCATGGTGGTCGCCGTCGCCGTGGTGACAGGGCGCGCTGTAGGTGGAGCATGCACCTGTGCGGTCACCGTTATGGTTCGGCCGGCTCTGGGCTGTGGCGTGGCAGGCTGTGGAGTTGGAGCTGGCTGCAACACTTCTGTCAGAGGTTCGGTCGAGTCGAGTGTTATGAGGTCATCTCTCACCTCTGGTTGTCGTGTCGGCTCGCTGGTCACGCGGCTCTGTTCTCTCGATTCGGTGTCCGCTCTCAGGTCTGCCAGTCTGGCTATGATGGCTGCCTGGGTCTGGTCCAGTGACTCCGGTCGGAGACGGCGGCCCAGGTTGCGCTTGGCCCAAGATGACGCCACCTCAAAGGGTCCTTCCCAGTCCTGTTTAGGAAACTCAAAGAGGCGTTTTAGCTCCACCTCCATAGCCATAGAATAATGATCGCGGAGAATTAAGACTGCTGTGTATGCCCAATTCTTCGCATTACCCTCGATTCGAGTCTGTGTTTGTTCGCTCGGTGCAGCTGGCTTAATGACAGTCATTAAATTCTGTACAATTTTGTTCAGGGAGGGCGGATATTTGTCCCTTGAAACGTTTTTAAGGTGATGAACAGATTTGATGAGTCTGTGAATAATCCGCACTTTAGTTGAAAAGTCTGCGTCATCAGATGGCACGGCGTGTCTGGGAGGTTCAGGTCGTGGAAATCTGGCATGTGTCACATACCGTCTGTCCCGTGCTTGTCCTCGGTCAGCCAGGCGCCTCTGCTCGTGTTGATCCCCGTAACGGGCAGCATAGCGGGTCGCAGTTGGTCGCTCTCTGCTCCGGCGCTGCCGCCATGTGTGGGGGATTTCTCTCTCCTCTCTCCGGTGGTGCCATCCACTCACCACTGAAGCGTAGGTCCGGCGCTCAGTGTGGGATGGGTAGCTACGATCCCGGACTCGCTCCTGTTCAAAACGGTGCCCTTGTTCCGGCCGATCACGGTAGCGGGCTGCATAGCGGACTGGAGCTGGCTGTTCTGCCCTCCGGTGTTGACGCCATGCCGGGTGAGCGTTGTGGGGAATTTCCCTCTCCTCACGGCGGTCACGTCCCCTCACCACCGATGCGTAGGTACGGCGCTCTGCGCGGGACGGGTAGCTGGTCCGTCGAGGAGATCTCCGGTCATCTCTGAAGTAACGGCCGCCTCTCCGGCCTCTGCGATGGCGAACGACGGTCCAGTCGTCTTCTGGATAAAACGTGGGCATTTTTGCAGGCACACTTGTGGTCTCAGCTTAGACAAACGGTCGCTGGGGACCGTACTAGCAGTGTAATAATTGCTGTGTGTCCCAAACAAATAATAGTCCTCACGTTTGTTCAGAAAACGAAAAAAGCTTTATTTTCGCTTAATGCAAAAAATAAAAGCAAACAAATTTACAAAATTTACAAGGAAATAAGCCAAAGTCGCGACGTTTCGGTTAATATTAACCTTCTTCAGGCTGGCTTACTTGAAGAATGAAAACAGTATCATAAAACATTGGTTACAATGCAAGTCGCCGGTGTGTGCACTGCGCAAGTCCAAATTCAAACATTGCGGGTCTCAACAACCAATGAGAGGAGCTCCTGCTCCGTGAGTCAGAGGCCCCCCTCGAAAGATTCAAACTGATTGGTTGTTAGCCCGTTTGCTGCGTTCAGGAACATTTTGAATCACAGTAATTTGTAAACAGAAATATATACAGTTTTCAAACAATGTTGCTCTCCATATGAGAGTTAAGGGAACATGGTCACAAACAAAACAGTGTTGATAAAATATGCAGTCAGAAAATATATACACACCGGACGACAGTAACTTGTGAATAGAAATATACAGTATTTACAAAAAGTCTCTCTCCATATGAGAGTCAAAAGGAAATCATCACAATCAGAATTACGTTGATGATATGTACAGCAATTGAGTATACACATATATATACAGTGTTTCAGTGTAAGGGCAGAGGGTCCCAGGAGTGGGTTGACAAGGGGCACAGGCCGGTTAGGAGAAGATAAGATGAGGACTCGATTGCCGAAGGCAATCGAGTCTCAATGCACAGGCCTTCCCTGCTCCCGGCTCAAGGAACCATGCCCCAAACTTAGTGCCCTGAAAAAGGGATTATGTTAATATCCTGGACATGAGGTTTACAATTCCAACATAGGGTTAAAAGTGGTTGGGGTTAGGATTTGGGCTTAGGGTTGGGCTCCAAGGATAAGATTAGAATCAGCACAGGGTTAGAATTGGTTAGGGTCAGAATAAAACTCATGGTTAGGATGTCACAGCAAATATATACAGACAGGTGGAGTGTTGGTGACAATGATAATAATAATGAACATGGCAAACACAGGAAAAACAGAACAGTAATAATAAACAAGTATATACATTATGTGGACTTTATGTCCTTTAAAAACTTTTTTCATTTAACCCCTTAGGGTGTACAGTGTCCAGTTTTGCAATCCAGAGTCTTTCAGCCTTCCTCCTCTGCTGAGTAGTCCATCTGGGATTTGCCTGTGTTACTGTTGCTCTGACAGATTCCCAGCCATGTGCCAGGAAGTGTTTCACCAGTTGTGTGTGTGTGTTCTTCTTCCTTAACACATTGTACCTATGCTGGGTGAATCTTGTCAGAATTGTGTTGCTTGTTTCACCCACATACTGAATCCCACATTTGCTGCAAGTGATCATATATACACAGTTCTTGGAGCGTGGAGTCCCATTAGCTTGTGAGCAGAATACATTCCCATTAGAAAAACTACGCAACCATTTCTGGTGCTTAAAAAATTGCCCCTGGTCTCTGAGTTTGGGCTCAGAGAGAGGTGAGATTTTTGCCTTAATGAGGAAATCCCTTAAGTTTTTATTCCTCCTAAAGGCAGCTATTACCTTGTGATCCCCCAGCAATTGGGTTTTCTGGACAAGATCCTGAAAATTGTTTCTAATCACTCTGATTAGTTTGCACGTTGATGGGGCATAGGTCAAAACAACAGGCAGGACAGGTGTCAAATCAATGGGTTTTGTCTGCAGGAATGAATTGAAGCATTTCCTGAGGAAAGAGCGACAATACCCCCTACTGGTGAGAGCTGAGAATAAAATTTTGGTCGCTGCTCTGAAGTCAGTATGTTGTGTGCAAATTCTGTGAAATCTCAACAGTTGTGACTTTATTAAACCAGCAAAGGTGTGTTTTGGGTGGAAACTTGTTTTGAATAAAAGGGCATGTGTGTCTGTGGGCTTGAAGAATACTTTAATATCCAATTTGTGTGTCTGTGGAAAATTTGGGCCTTTGAAAGTGGTTGTATCCAAGAAATCAATTGTGGTTTTATTAATTGTAGATTTTAATTTGATCGAATCATTATGGCCATTCAGAGTGCTTAGAAAGGTTTCAAAATCTTGTTCAGAGTGTGGCCATATGCCCCAGATGTCGTCAAGAAACCGGTAATAGTACAGTGGTTTCTTGACACATTTTGCCAGGGCTGCAGTTTCCCATTCTGCCATGAAAATGTTGGCATATGCCGGCGCGAATTTTTTGCCCATGGCCGTACCTTTAATTTGCAAGAAGAAGTCCCCATTGAATTCAAAATCATTTCTCGTTAAGTTGATTTCTAATAATTGTAATAATTCTTTATCAGGTCTTTTTTTGTCTGGGTATTTTTGGAAAATATTCCTGATGGAGTTTATTCCCTCCTTAATGTCAATATTTGTGTATAGGCTTTCAATGTCAATTGAAAAGAGAAATGATTCAGTGGGGACTTCTGTCTGCTTAACCTTTTCCACAAAGTCATACGTATCCTTAATGTAACTGTCATGCCTTATGGATAAGGGATTAAGGAAGAAGTCCAGATATTCCGCAGTGTGGTAAGTTTCACTACCACAATCAGACACAATGGGACGCCCAGGAGGCACCTGAAATGGTACAGACCACTTTGCTGGGTCTTTGTGGATTTTAGGTGGGTGAGATGACGATGACGATTGAGGCCCTGCAACAGCAGGAGCCAGCGGGCGCCTTGAGCAGTGACTCACTGGACCGCGCTGATCCCTACTATTTTAATATTAAAAGCAATTTTCACCTGAGCGAGGAAGATAATGAGAGCAATGACTCTGTGGAAGAATTTAAAACCGTGGGGTCAAAAAAGCAAACTGAGGATCGCAGCAGACGCGAGCCCACAGGGGTGAGAGTCGATTGGGGCGAGGGCTGAGACGAAGAGCGTGGAGAGGGTGTGGCATACGCCAACTTACCATCGGGCGCGGGTTAGTCGTAAACTGCAGGATTGGAGAATTAAGGTTAATAAACCTATAGTTTTCTTGGGAGATTCTAATCTAAGTAGGATACCCCCCTTCAATAACGATCAGATTCAAGTGGAGAGCTATCCGGGTGCGAATTTCTATCATTTCTTCAACTTGTTGGAGACAGCACTGGTATGTGACAATACGGGACTGGTGGTGCTATCTATAGGCCTAAATAATAAGGATCAGGACCCTCAAAAGACTTCGATCAAGCAATTGCGTAGGGTGGTGAATGGTGCGAAAATCGCGTTTCCGAATGCGGATATTTTTGTAGCTCACGTCCATTTCTCCAAGTCATTGTCCAAAACTCAGCAGTATAATCTCACCATGATTAATAATTTCATTAGCACGCATTACAATTATTTGCCATGTATATCACAGCAACATTTTCACACTACAGCAGATGGTATTCACTGGACGAAGGAGACTGCTGGAAAAATCTTTGGGAGCTGGTGCGAAAGCCTGCGACTTAGTGAGGGTATTGTGGCCAAATTCAGTCAATTCAAACAGAAGGAACAGGTGAAGAGTCGCGGCAGAGAGCTGAAAGGAACGGACTTCAGCGTGAACGACCAGTTCCCCAAAGAGATCCTGGAACGACGCAAGGTCCTGTTCCCAGTTCGACGTAGCTTTATCCAGAAAGGCTCCCGTGCTGTCATCGCCGTGGACCGGCTCTACGTGGACGGACAGCTCTACCGCGACCCCGGCACCACACCGTGGTTATACTGACTGCACTCCAGATAAGAACCCGCTACACTCTTTTCTTATTCATTCACACTTTCTCCTTTAAAATGTGTTTAACCTAGTAATATCAGTAGGATGTCATAGCAGATATAACACCGTCACCCTCCGTCATTGCTTTAATTGGAATGTTTCCGTTTCGTTTCCTTTTTTTTGTTGTCGCTCACAGTTCATGTGGTTTCTTTCTTTCTCTTGTCTTTCACTGCTGTGATCACCTACTTCCCCACTCACCTACAAACAACACCCTCTATTTCTCCATATTTTCACACCACGATCACGCAAACACATCAGCTCAACGGCAGCACATTCACAACAGCCTCACAGCACGCACAGACTTGCAGGACACATAAGCAAGCCACGCTTGTTCATATTAGTGAATATTCACACACATAGTCAGACTTATGGAGTCTCTCACCACACTTCTTTTTCTCTTTCTATTTACAAACAAGGGATGTTTCCATATTCTCTCCACCTGTCTAAACAAAACACCCAGCGTACATCATTAGACATACACGCACAATTAAGGGCATGCTGAGGTTTGTCACATGGAATGTAAATGGAGCTGGCACCAGAGGAAAGAGGTTAAAAATATTTAACCAGCTTAAAAAACTACAGGCAGATGTTGTTTTATTACAAGAAACTCACAGACCTGTCACAGGTTTAAACGAACTTAAAACACCTGAGTTTCCTAACATGTTTGCAGCCTGTTATAATTCTAGACAACGGGGAGTAGCAATTTTAATACATAAAAATGTTAATTTTACAGTACTCGATACAGTTATAGATCCAGAGGGTAGATTTCTAATTATTAAACTATCAATATTGAACAAAAAACTATGTATTGTAAGTATATATGGTCCAAATGTTGATGAACCCTCATTCTTCCACGGATTTTTTAGTGCACTCTCTGAACACCTTGATTGCGCACTCATTCTTGGCGGTGACCTCAACCTTGGACTAAATGAAGAAATGGATAGGCTCAACACAACAGGAACTCAGCGTAATTGGCAGTCCACAAATATAATCAAACAGTATATGAACGACTTTGGTCTTTGCGATGCATGGCGCTCTCTTCACCCCACCAGTAAGGAATATACTTTTTTCTCGCATGTTCATCACTCTTACTCTCGTCTGGATTATTTTTTGGTCAGCAGCTCACTGCTGTGTGACATTTCAGACACTGAGATTCATCCTATAGCTGTCAGCGATCATGCTCCTGTATCTTTAACACTAATGCACAAGAATAATACTACGCCAAGTAAAAACTGGAGATTTAATATATCACTACTTAAAGATGAAGACTTTATTAAATACTTTAAAAAGGAATGGACTTCATATTTAGACTTTAATGACACTCCCGGAATATCTGCTTCTGTTCTATGGGAAGCAGGGAAAGCTGTGATGAGAGGTAAAATAATTTCTTTCTCATCACACAAAAAGAAAGAAGAAAACAAAAATATTCAGGAATTAGAAAAAAACATCAAATCACTAGAAGAAGCCTACGCGTCCCACCAAGATCAGGAAACATTGAACAAAATATGCAAAACAAAACTAGAATTAAATGAAACTATTAATAAAAAAACACAATTCCTTATACAAAGACTTCGCTTGCAGAATTTTGAACACAGTAACAAATCAGGTCGATTTCTAGCTAACCAGCTAAAAATAAATAAAGAAAAAACAACTATATGTGCTGCTAAAGATTTATCGGGGAACACAATATATGATCCTGGAAGAATAAACAACATTTTTAGGGATTTCTATGAAACTTTATACTCACCACAAATAAACCCATCTAAAAATGAAATTGATCTGTTTCTTGACAACGTAACTCTTCCAAAATTACTAGACAGTCAAGCAATGGAACTGGATTCGCCACTGACGCCAAGTGAACTCCAGGAAGCCCTGATAAGTATGCCCAATAATAAGGCTCCAGGTCCAGACGGCTTCCCTGCAGAATTCTACAAAGAATTCTGGACAATTTTGGCACCAGTATTCCACGGCATGTTGCAGGAAATCGAGGAAAAGGGCAGACTACCACCAAATATGAATTCTGCCAACATTAGTCTCCTGCTAAAACCAGGCAAAGACCCTTTATTTCCCTCAAGCTATCGTCCAATTTCTCTTTTAAATGTAGACCTTAAAATAATCTGCAAAGCTCTCTCAAAGAGATTAGAGAAAATGACCCCCCTCTTAATTCATCCTGACCAAACTGGTTTCATAAAAGGTCGGCACTCCTCAACAAACACTCGTAGATTACTTAATTTAATAGACTACTCATACGATAAAAACATCGAAGCCATAATATTATCTCTAGATGCAGAAAAAGCATTTGACAGAGTTAATTGGAAATTTTTATTCGCAACTTTACACAAATTTGGTTTTGGAAACTCTTTCATAAACTGGATAAGAATATTATACAATTCCCCAACGGCTCGTATCAGAACAAATGACCAGACATCCTCCAGCTTCTGTCTCCTGAGGGGCACCAGACAGGGATGCCCACTCTCCCCCTCACTTTTTGCAATTTTTATCGAACCTCTAGCAGCAGCATTTAGACAGGCTACAACAATTAAGGGCATAAAATGTAAGAACATAGAACATAAAATCAGTCTCTATGCGGATGATGTGTTGCTTTTCTGTAAAACACACAAACCAACCTCTCTGAGGTAATTACTTTAATAAACTGGTTTTCAAGAGTTTCAGATTATTCAATTAACTGGCCAAAATCTACAGTTCTCCCCATTAACTGCTCCTTCCATAATTCTTCCTCTGCCCCACTGCAATCCGGAAATATTAAATATTTAGGTATTAATGTCTCTCCTAAGCTTTCAGACTTAACTAAACTAAACCACATCCCACTTCTAAAGAAAGTAGAAGGCGATCTGACTAGATGGAAATCTTTACCCATATCACTCATGGGAAGGGTCGCCACTATAAAAATGATGATCTTGCCAAAAATAAATTACTTATTTTTGATGATCCCTAACAAACCATCACAAGATTGGTTCAGATCTCTGGATTCATATATTTCCAAATTCCTTTGGAAAGATAAACCCCCGCGTATTAGCTTAAAAACGCTACAAAGAACCAAGGATAGAGGAGGATTAGATCTGCCTAATTTTCACCAATACTTCTTAGCCAACAGGCTTCAGTTCATCTCAGAATGGTTAAAACATACCTTCTTAGTTGAGCCCTGGCTAGATGTTGAACAGGCACTATGCAAGGATCTAGAGATTTCAGACCTACCATTTATTAGCTCAAACATCAAAAGACATGAATGCTTTAAAAGTATCAACATCAGCTTTTCTCTAACAGCATGGTGGGAGTTTCTAAAAATAACGGAGTCTTCATTAATCCCATGCAAACGTACACCTATCTGGAATAACCCTGACATATTACAAAACAATAATATGATTAATTTCCCAGAATGGAGTTGTAAAGGAATTAAATACTTAGAACATATATTAGAGGGAACAGAATTTATTCCATTTGACAGACTAGTTGAACAATATGGGATCAACAAGACAAGGTTTTTAGAATATCAACAAATTAAATCCATAGTAAAAAAGAAATTTAACCTCAGTTAAGTTGAATTACAAACACCACTAAGTGCGGCACATTTTCTTACTCTTAAATCCCCCAAATTATTATCTAAAATATACAGAACACTTTCTAAATTAGATGAATCAATATCCCTTCCTACTGCAAAGTGGGAAGCAGATTTATCAGTCAACCTAGACCAAAACTTCTGGTCTCAGATTTGCTTAAAAACTTTTAAATTAATTAAAAATCCCAGTCTGCAATTAATACAATACAAAATACTTCATAGAGTGCACTATACAGGTCATCGGATGTTCAAGATGGGCTTTACATCTTCCAACAACTGCTCACACTGTCAAGGCAATACACCAGACAATTACATCCACGCTCTTTGGTTCTGTCCACCAGTGCAAAAGTTTTGGCGCGAGATATGTGAAGACTTATCAAAGTGTCTGAAATGTAACATTCCAACCTCCCCCTTAGTGTGTTTGTTGGGCAGCTTAGATAATATCACTTCAGAAAAGAATATCGCCCATATGGTTTTCACTGCCCTATGCATAGCCAAGAAAACAGTCCTCATGAACTGGAAAAATAAAAATAATCTTAATTCTAACCAATATAGAAATTATCTATTAGATTACATTAGTCTTGACACAGCCTCTGCCACCACATTAGATCAATTGCTCTGGGCCCCTTTTATCAGCTCCATCACCTAGTGGGGGTGGGGGGTCATAGTTTGGTCCCGCCTTCACTGTTGTGATTGGTGAGGGGGTAGGGACAGGCTTAGGGCGTCGGGGGGTTCCCCGGAGGCATCTTCCTTGGGGGGCTCAACCCGGGGTAGCGGTCACGTCCGGTTGAGGGCTCTGTTGGCTCTCAGGTGACTGTTTCCTCGCGGCTGCGTGCAGCGGGGCTAGGGGAGGGTCTGTGCTGACGGACGTGGGTTACTGACCTGGCAACCTGGCTGCCCCTGGGTGGGTCCGGGATGGGCGTGAGGTTCTGGGGGCGCTCCGTCTCTGGGCTGGGGCCCGGGCCGGGCCTCGGGGGCTTGGGTCCTGGTTGGTGTGTTGCCGGGGTTGTGGGCGGGTGGGTGCATGGGGGCCCGGCCCTGGAGCAGGGTGCCGCCGGTGCGTCGAGCCGCCTGGGGGGCTCTTCGACTGGTGGGGGGGATGGTCACATCTTGCAGGAGCTTTCTTCTCTTCAGGAACTCTCTGCAGGAGGGGGAGATACAGGAGAGGTGGAGGAAGATCTCAGCCTGGGCGTTTACCGTCTTATGTAGTCTGGAAGATGTGTGGTTGGTGGGGTGGGTGCAGTTTTCTCTGTGGTGGGGTTGGGTGGACTGTCCAGGGCTCTGTGGAGCCGGGGGGCGCTACTGCACTGGACCCCGGTCTGATGGGCCTGGGCCCCCCTTCCCTGGCGGGTCGCGGAGGGTGGGAGTGCCTACTGGGGTCAGCGGGGGAGCTGGCCCCAGGGAGGGGTTACCTGCCCCTCCCTTCCTTCCCTCCCCATCTCCAGCTGCCTCCCTCTTCCCGCTCCTCCACAACCACCCACACATGCAGGGCCTTGGAGTGGGGGTATGTCACCAGGGTGTCACCAGGGTTCTGGCTGCCTCTGCCTCAATTTTATCCCACAACTTAGACATTCACATTATTCACACTCTCATTACACATACATATAGGATCTTGGGGGTGGGCACAATCACGGAGTCCAAATCACCATCAGGGTGTATACCTCACCCCTGACGTCGTTGCCCACCTCTCAATTTTAAATACACTTAGTCATTGAGGGTTAGCAGGAGGGACCATGTGCTTACCTGCTGCTCCTTGGCAGGTAGCTCCATGCCCTCCTGGGTTTTAATTGCACCTTAGAACACATATGCATCAACACTACAATGAGCGGGTGGAGGGAGGTTTGGAGTCTTCCCCCACCCCCATTCTCTGCGGCCTGCTGGAGCGGGAGGGCTAGTAGGAGGAGTTGGCCGTCCGACTGCGGTCTGGGGTGTGGGGCCTCCCTGCTGCTGCGGAGTCGGGGCGGTCTGCCTCTCCCCACCGCAGGGAAAAGGGTAACACCACCTGGGTCTGGGTGCAATTCCCCCCTCCAGGGGCAAGGGTACCTAGACCCGGTTTGTAGAGTACGCTTGGGGAGTGTGATTGTGTGTACAGCGTCTCTTTATGTCTGTCTCCACGTTGGTTGAGTGTGGAGTGAGTGCATATGAGAGCATGAGGGTGGGAATGGATGTTTGTGTCTGTGTGTGCCCGTATGTCTGTGTCTATATGTCAGGTTGGGTATCAGACGCCACCTCTCTGGGGACATCTCAGGCCCTCCAAGGTTTGGAGGCCTATCTCCACCTACCACCACTTCCCCTGCCGGTGGCGGACTCCCTCAGGTGTCGGTGTGTTGGTGGTTCTTTGTGTCTGGGGGTGGGCGTCCGGGCACACACCGGCTCACTCCTTGGCGGCCGCTTGTCGGGGCCTGGGGCCTGGGGCTCGCTCGGGCCCCTTTGGAGGTGGGGTGCCCCCGGCCTCTCGGCCTAGGGCTCGGTCACTCAGGCGCAGCTGGGGGCCGGCGGAGCTCACGGGCGCGTCACTGCAACTCCCCCTGACTTCTGCTCCGCGGCTGCTGGGCGAGCCCTCATCTGGGACTCTCCTCAGCTCTTACTGGGACAGTGGCGCGGCTGCCCCTCTGTTGGTCTTCCATGGTCTCTTGTGTTCTGGGGGCCTCTGGATGTCTGGAGTTTTGATCTCCTCCATACCCGCTTCACACCCTGGAGGACGGGGCTGTGGCCCCCCCACACTCCCTAGCAGATCATTACATGGAGAAACCTTTGGAATGCAAGCATGCTGATCCACACAGGTATGCACACATGGGTATTCACAGACGCGGACTAAAGCTTTCTTGGCTGCTGCCTCAAAGCACACTGTGCGCTGTCTATCTTGCGTGCTGCACAATATCGTTTATTATTTAGTAAATATTGATATCTATGACTAGCTAGTTTATTGTGATGGTGCTTTGTTTTCTCTATTATTATGTTGCTCTTTGTTGTTTGCTGTCTCCTCTGTTTGTTTTTTTTGTTTGTTTGTTTTTTTCTCCATACAGGTGACCCAGGAGTTCTTTTTTTTTTTTTTTCTCTCTCTTCTCCCCCCTTCTCACCGTCTCTTCTCCCCTTTGGTTTTCTTTCTTTCTCTCCCCCTCTCTCTCTCATTCATTCCCCCTGTCCTATTTATTAAAAATAAAAATAAAAAATAACGATCAGATTCAAGTGGAGAGCTATCCGGGTGCGAATTTCTATCATTTCTTCAACTTGTTGGAGACAGCACTGGTATGTGACAATACGGGACTGGTGGTGCTATCTATAGGCCTAAATAATAAGGATCAGGACCCTCAAAAGACTTCGATCAAGCAATTGCGTAGGGTGGTGAATGGTGCGAAAATCGCGTTTCCGAATGCGGATATTTTTGTAGCTCACGTCCATTTCTCCAAGTCATTGTCCAAAACTCAGCAGTATAATCTCACCATGATTAATAATTTCATTAGCACGCATTACAATTATTTGCCATGTATATCACAGCAACATTTTCACACTACAGCAGATGGTATTCACTGGACGAAGGAGACTGCTGGAAAAATCTTTGGGAGCTGGTGCGAAAGCCTGCGACTTAGTGAGGGTTTAGAGGGATGATAGAACCGCGAGTGGAGCAGCGGATTGAGGAGATGAATCCTGTTCCTCTGCTAGATTTAAGTTGGTCCTCTTCCTCCAACGTGTTAAACCTTTCCAGGCTTTTTGTTCCATCGTCAGCACAACTAAGTCTATTAGAGAAGGGCCTTACTTTCAGCCCAAAGCCGCGTAGTTTCTCCCGAGAGCTACTCCGTCGTGATTTGCATTATTATCATAGACGATTAAAGTTGAGGGACTACTTTGATAATGATGATTTTTGTAGAGAGCCCTTTATTCAGCCATCCGTTTGGGAGCCGGAGTGGGGAACCTTGAGTGAATCGCTCAGAGATCTAATAAAGAGGGATATCCGGTTATTTCATTCATTTCGGCCGCAGGTGGGTGGGGAGGGCGGTCTCTCGAGGGAGGAACGGCAGGCTCTGAGGGAACTGAAGGAGAATGAAAACATTGTGATAAAACCGGCGGATAAAGGGTCCAAAATAGTCATCATGGATAAACAACAGTTTAGATTGGAGGCCCAAAGACAGCTGGGCAATACAAAGTATTATAAATGTATTTCACATTCGATCCAATCTGAAGTGCAGCGGAGTATCAGGAAGATCATTTATTCATTGTACTATAATAAACATATTTCCGCTAAGCAACGTGACTATTTCTTGGGCCCGGATGATCCTCGCCTGCGTTTGTTTTACCTCTTGCCTAAAATCCATAAGAGCCCCGATACTTGGACTGTCAAATTTGAAATTCCACCCGGGAGGCCGATTGTCTCGGACTGTAGTAGCGCCACATATAATGTTTCGCAATATATTGATTCGTTTCTCGGGCCGTTATCTAATAGGCACCCGAGCTATCTCAAGGATACATATCATTTTTTAAATATCATTCGCTCTATGTCAGTGCCCATCAATGCATTTTTATTCACAATAGATATTGATAGTTTGTATACGAACATCAATACTGAAATGGGTCTGAGGGCAGTCAGCAATATCTTCCGCCGTTATCCGGATGCTGCGCGTCTGGACGTGGAGATTCTGAAGCTGCTAGAAATCTGCCTGGTTAATAATGACTTTCAATTTGAAAATAAAGTCTATTTACAGATGGAGGGCACGGCGATGGGCCAAAGATATGCTCCTTCATACGCGAACATTTATATGAGCGAATGGGAGAGAGAGGCGCTGGCCAAGTGCCCTTTACAGCCAGTATTTTATTTACGTTTCTTGGATGATATTGTGGGCGCGTGGGCACACGGGGAGGACACCTTCCATCAGTTTGTACATATATTAAATACTCACCACCCATCAATAAAGTTGAAGTATGAGTATAGCCATATTGAGATTAATTTCTTAGATACTACGGTTTTTTTTTTTTGAGGAGGGGGAGGAGGAGAAGAGGCTGCACACGAGAGTATACTTTAAGCCCACCGATACGCATGCGTTCATACAAATCCAGTTACCATCCACCTCACACGTTCCGAGGGATTGTAAAATCACAGATATTAAGGTTTCACAGGATATGCAGTAAAAGGGAGGACTTCAATAATGCAACGCGCATATTGTTTAAAAGTTTGAGAAGGAGGGGCTATTCACGTTCCTTTTTGAGGAGAGTATACAGAGATACACTCTCGAACCTCTGCACTCCGAGCGCCCGTGAGGAGGATGATAAGGGCACTCCTCTCGATCCAAATGCCATCGGGGATGAAGTTGAAAGGGATAGTCTTTTACCTTTTGTTAGTACGTTCCATGAGAGTTACAAACCTTTTCTTGCCGGTGTCCAACAGAACCTTGGTGACATGAAAACTCGGGGTCGTGTATTTGAGGTACGTTTGATTAAGGCCTTTAGGAAAAATCCTAGTTTGGGTGACCTTTTGGTTAGGGCCAAACTGGGGGGGAGGGAAAGAGAACCACCTGATGCACTCAAGCGCTTTTGGACATATAGCCACATGATTAACAATCCGCATAGTGGGGCCTCTTGGGCGGTCTCTGGAAGATTTTCCTTGGAGGTAAAAAATGTGGTTTATGCAATACAGTGTAGGTGTTGTGGGATAATGTATGTGGGGGAAACTGGGGCCTGCCTGAGAGGGCGCTTACAGCAACACCTGTATGCCGTTCGGGCAGGTGAGCCGTGTTCCACAGTGGCCATCCACTTCAGGGAACACACAGAGGAGGCCCTGAGCATCATGGGCCTGCAGGCTAATCCGGGTTGGTCGGTCGGTCAGCGGAGGAGGATGGAGAAGATCTGGATAGACAGACTGAAAACTTATATGCCAACGGGTCTGAATGTGCCTGCCTGAGAAACGTTTGTGGGAAATACGTTTCTCTGGTTCTTTATTTGTATATATTTGTTATGGGTTTGGATCTTAATAATCTTGTATTCCTATGATGTTGTTAATATGAAGTATATATAATATGGTCTAAAATAATCCGTGGAGACTTCAATGTCTGAGGGAGGGAGGGCAGAAAGATCTGGATTTCCTGTTGTAATTTTCAGGAGCCAAGCCCGGATACCTCATCGTATTCTCCGACTGTTATATGAGGCTAAATTGAATAAAACCTTAGAATATACTTATAGAGGTAAGGTTTTAGAGGTATAGTGTGAAATAAAGAAAGTTTCAACCAAGAAAATGGTCTGGAAATCTGTTGTTTGCTGTTAAAGCATAGAAATGTATATGTGGAGGAACAGATCATAATTGTGTTACAGGGCAAATTGTCACAAAAAAAAAAAAAAAAAATCCAAGACTAAAAAGTCAAGATTAAAGTGGTATATGTACTCCTGATAGCCATGAGTCCCCGTAACAGAATTGCATGATAACTGGTTTGAACAGAGAGTGAAACACTAACAGTGTGATGGTTTATTGTAAATACTAATTGCATGGGTTACATATTATTGTTTGATATGAATAAGAAAACCAAAATGATAAAGTTCTTTTCTCTTGGAGCCTGAATCCCCTCCAGAGAGTTATGGGAGATTTGTGGCTATGGGTCTTTTACTATCAAAAAAGGTGACATTGCAGAGGGTGTCAACTATACCTTTTTATGGATTGTGGGGAATAAAGACATTGGGGGAAGGACTAATAATTAACAACACATGAAAGGATGTACAGAAGAAGCCCAAGAAGAGGAGGAGGATGCCGTGGAGAAGGAGAAGAGCCGAAACAGGATGATTCAGCCGATACCTAGGACCATGCAATAAAGTTTAAGACAAAATATCTAAGCCATAGTCTCTAAATACCCAACCTGAAGAGAACATCACTCAACAGGATTTAACCAATCACTGCCACTGTAAGGAAGGGAGTGTAAAACTAAAGAGGAGGGGTCAGGAGGGGGAAAGGTTAGGGGTTCTACTTTTCTACAACACTGGTTGTTTGTTGTTGGTTTTAAACAAAATAACCAATAATTATTACAAAAATTAAGCAGCATTACTCAATTACTTCCTATTATATAAAAATTAAGCCAATATCTGGAGGAGCTCTATTTACATGAATTTCCCGTGATATATGCCATTTGTCATGTCAAATTTACAATACGGTACACCAAAGTGCTTCACAACAAGGTTCAAACATAACAGACATAACAGCATAACAGAGTACAAACTAACAAAATAGAAATGATAATTAAACAAACAATACAGATAAAATGAGAAATAAATTATGTCAGCATAATTTAAAAAAACACAATCAATGACTATTTGTAAATATAAGGTGGCCATATTTATACATTGGTACATCAATAGAAGATAAATAACATGGGAATAAAATAAAGGGAATGAACAACAACTCACTGAAAATGCTTAGTCAAACAGTTAAGTTTTTAACCCTGATTTAAATGAATGGATGGAATAAAAGACGCAAATAGCAGAAGGAAGATTGTTCCAGAGTCTCGGGCATGCCAGGGCAAAAGCATGGTTACCTCTTTGCTTTAGCTGAGATCTAGGCTGCACTAAAAGTCATTGTCCTGATGGTCTTACGGCTCTCCTAAGGTTACATGCCGCAGTACTGTTTATGATTTTAAAGGTAAGCAACAGAATTTTAAACTCAATGCTCATATTAACTTATATTTGATATGAAGCCAATGCAGGTCAGGAAGGACCAGGGTAATAGAGGCAAACCTTCCAATTCCTGGGAAAAAACGTGCTGCAGCATTCTGCAAAAGCTCCAATCTATAAAGAAGGGTGGAGTGGAGACCAAAGTAAAGGGAATTATAATAGTCTAATCAAGAGGTCACAAAAGCATGAATAACTTTCTTAAGGTCCTCGTGTGGTATGCAGTACTTGGCCTTGGGGATTTGATGCATTTAGTAGAAACTACATTTAACTACAGAGGATACTTGTTTGTCAAACAAAGAAGCTGTCAAAATGGACAGCAAAGTTGTTTTCATGTTTTAATTAAAAAACAGTCTGGAAACACAACATAGAGTAGTCAAGACCTTTGTCCCCCTTTACTAGTTAAAAGCTTTAATCAGCAGGGTACTAATTTCCACATCTGTAGTCCACATCTTGACCTTCTCAATAGACACAGTTTTATCTATCATCTCAGTTTGAACATCTCCCTCGCCTTACACCTTACTCTTTTCAACAGTGTCACCTAAAGCTTACCTTGCTTTTGAGCAAGGAAAAGCTCACAAACACTGAAAATGAAGTAGTGTACAGCTTTCAAGTGTAATTTATACATTTTAATATTAATGTCTTTAAAACTATCAGTGACATTGAATGCAGTTATTAATTATTATCAAAACATCAAATTGTTCATAAAACACAAGTTCGATTGTTTTTATTTTAAAGCCAAAATGATACCAGTTACATAACTAGTGTTTTATAAATCTTGATTCATAAACATCTATGTTAGAAACGCATTTCTTATTCACAATACTTGTTATTATTATACATTTCATGTGAAAAAGTTTCATCCTCCTCTTAGTCTTCCTACATCTCTTTTTGAGAATTTAAACTAATGACACATATACCATAAGGATGAATAAACAGTCAACGAAAACCAAAATTTAAAACAAGAACATTTATTATAAAATATTCACACATCTGTCACAACTCTTCCCCTGTCTGAGTGGTGGCCTGAGTCACATCTGAACAAAACAAAGAAAAACAATATTTTTCACATTTGTTATGTATAGAGCAATCAAAAAATTGCATGGATAAAAATGATATTTGCATACATCTAAACCTTATTAAAAAAAACAAATAAACAAATGGAGACAACAACACATGATAATAATCATAGGTTCACACTTTTCTCCAAATGGTTCATCACAAACTCTTCCAAATAAACACTTTGTGTTTGTTTGCATGTAGCCAGAATTTCCATAGTATCTTAAAATGGGACACTGAACTGAACCTTCACTGTTTATTGATATATGCCATTTGTCATGTCAAATTTAATTTTAATGGAAACACAGTGAACAGTACTCAACACTTTCTTTCTCCCTTTAGTAGATAGACCTTTATTCAGCAGGGGACTACTTTCCATAACTGTTGTCCACACCCTTGGCTTTCTCAAAAGACAAAGTTTTATCTTTTGTCTCAGTCTCACCTTAGACCCTATTCTTTCAACAGTGTCAACTCAAGGTCCCCCCCCCCCCGCCTCCCCTAACGATCCTCACACATGAAAACAAAAGACATCAGTTGAATGTCTCCGCCAAAGTTCCTTCAGAAGTGCATATTAGCGAATGGTGCAAAATTTGGCAGTACATTTTACTGTGTGGCCTCTGTGTTTATCTGCCAGTTTATCAGGCTAAATCTGCTGAACTAAAATCCAGCAATGACAGGCTGTGGGAGACACAAAAACAAAAACAAAAAATGGACACAAACACATGCACACACACAAAAACAGTCCTCTACCAAATAATTCTTGTGTGACCTTTCTGTAATGTCTTGTGAGGTTCTATAAAAGAATGAACAAGGTTAGATCAATTTCGTAGCAACAGCTTGTGTTATTAAGCATCTGCATTTATTTAAATGGTAAATGGCCTGTATTTATATAGCGCTTTACTAGTCCCTAAGGACTTCAAAGTTCTCACTGATGGAAGGAGGTTTTGGCTCAAAATCTCACGATACATGGCCCCATTCATTCTGTCCTTAACACGGATCAGTCGTCCTGTCCCCTTGGCAGAAAAACAGCCCCATAGCATGATGTTTCCACCCCCATGCTTCACAGTAGGTATGGTGTTCTTGGGATGCAACTCAGTATTCTTCTTCCTCCAAACACGACGAGTTGAGTTTATACCAAAAAGTTCTACTTTGGTTTCATCTGACCACATGACATTCTCCCAATCCTCTGCTGTATCATCCATGTGCTCTCTGGCAAACTTCAGACAGGCCTGGACATGCACTGGCTTCAGCAGCGGAACACGTCTGGCACTGCGGGATTTGATTCCCTGCCGTTGTAGTGTGTTACTGATGGTGACCTTTGTTACTTTGGTCCCAGCTCTCTGCAGGTCATTCACCAGGTCCCCCCGTGTGGTTCTGGGATCTTTGCTCACCGTTCTCATGATCATTTTGACCCCACGGGATGAGATCTTGCGTGGAGCCCCAGATCGAGGGAGATTATCAGTGGTCTTGTATGTCTTCCATTTTCTGATGATTGCTCCCACAGTTGATTTTTTCACACCAAGCTGCTTGCCTATTGTAGATTCAGTCTTCCCAGTCTGGTGCAGGTCTACAATACTTTTCCTGGTGTCCTTCGAAAGCTCTTTGGTCTTGGCCATGGCGGAGTTTGGAGTCTGACTGTTTGAGGCTGTGGACAGGTGTCTTTTATACAGATGATGAGTTCAAACAGGTGCCATTCATACAGGTAACGAGTGGGGGACAGAAAAGCTTCTTACAGAAGACGTTACAGGTCTGTGAGAGCCAGAGATTTTCCTTGTTTGAGGTGACCAAATACTTATTTTCCACCCTAATTTACGAATAAATTCTTTACAAATCCTACACTGTTAAAAAAATCCGTAAATTTAGGGGTCCCTTTACCGTGGATTTGCTACGGATTCGCTCCGTTTTGCGAAATACGGAAAGTTTGCTGTTGCGCAAGGCAGAATTTTCTCCCCCAGCCAGAATATTCCGACGCCATTACTTTCAGTGCGGTCAGTGCCTACCTAAATTTCTGCAAGTCACAAGGAAAGTTGGAAACAGGTTGGTTGTGTGGAATGAGAATGAGAATGGAGTGCCACCTTGTTCCCCCTCGTACATTAAATTGGTCTCGATAGGCAGTTGGTAGTGGTATGTATGTGAGTGGACGTTTGCTGCTAGCTGCGTTAGCATTAGCCAGCCGCCTGCGCTTCGTAAGTACGTCAAAAACCATTTTTTCCCTCCCTCTTACATGAAATTTGGTCTCGATAGTCAGTTGGTAGCCATGTGTTTTTCATGGTAACATTTGAATGTGTGGGTTTTGCGTTATTTTGAAGCGTGGTTTGCCCAACTAAAGTTAACGTTAGCCCATAAGTTGGATGCGCGCGCGCGCGTGTGTGTGTGTGTGTGTGTGTGTGTGTGTGTGTGTGTGTGTGTGTGTGTAAATTAGCCACATGTGTGTATTGTTATAGCTCGCTGTGTTACGTTAGCATGCAACTGAACATGGTAATAATTAAAAGGGGTGATAGTTAAGTAGAATCAGATTTCATTGCAGAAAACATTGCAGCCCAAAGAGAGTGGCCCATGCAGCCCAACGCAGATTACTTATTTGAAGGTACCTGAAAAGTGAATGTGCTTCACTGTGCTGATATAAATTTATTGTTTTCATATTGATTCTGTTCTGATTCTGGCTATCCTTCAATTGGCAAATTCAATCTCTTAAAAATGTTGACTTGTAACATTTGTGGCTTTAACGCTCGGTCTTCGACTGATTACTTGAAACACTGCCGAACACACAGAAATAATAATAATGTATCTTTTTTATGTGGCCATAGGGATTGCAGAAGGAAGTTTAACACATACAGTAGCCTTGCTGTGCATATGTCACGAGCTCATGTAGACAGAAGGAGCACACAAACATGGAACCGTGATGTGTCTGTACAGTTAAGGTGCTTGTTTAATTTTTGCAGCAGTGAATATGATGATCTTAAAACTTTAAAGTGTCATTTGAGTGGTCACATAGATGAGGGTTTGACTGTAACATGTCCCTTTGATGGATGTTCTAAGACATTCAATTTAAAGTCATCCTTTTTAACGCATATTTCCAGATACCATAAAGGGTGGGATGTTACCAAGATAGCCCCAGTTCATATATGTGAACTAACAGAACGGTCTTTCCAAGGTGAAGGATCAAATGTAGAACCTGAAGAACCTGAAAGTTTTAACACTGATGCAGAACAAAGTGATAATTTCTGCAGTGATCAAGTGAAAGACAACTTCACAGAAAGTCTTGCTCAGTTTTACTTGGGATTACAGGCAAAATATTTGGTTCCAGACTCCACAATAACAGAAATAGCAAATGAAATGAGAACTATAAGTGATATTCAACAGGAATATACTGTGGATGCACTAGCCTGTGAACTGGGGCAGTATGGTGCTCCAAAGGAGACTGTAACATCTCTTGGGAATAGTATATACGAGCAGAGCCCTATGCACAAGGCATTACATGAAAAGGGTCATTTAACTACGCAACACAAGAGGCTGAAATATTACAAGTCACACTATGACTATGTTGAACCTGTTGAAGTCTTTCTTGGACGCAATCGCAGTGGCCAGAAGAGGCACTATCATTACATCCCAATACTGGAAACCCTCAAAGTAATTCTGAAACAGCAAGGTTTAGATCAGCACAGTCCTAGTTCAAATTCTGAAGATGATGTACTGTGTGATGTCACTGATGGGTGGGCCATCAAATCCAATGCCATGTTTTCCTCAGACCCAGACAGTTTAAAGGTAATGCTCTTTCAGGATGCTTTTGAGGTGGCTAATCCACTCGGATCTGCCAAGATAAAGCATAAAGTATTGGCTGTCTACTTCACACTTGGAAATTTTCATCCACACCAACGATCAACTGTTGATCAGATACAGTTGGCATTACTCTGTGTAGAGAAAGATTGCAAATACTTTGGAATGGATAAGATTTTCAATAAGCTAGTGTCAGACTTGTGTGAGCTGGAGGAAAGGGGCATATCTTTCAATGGAAAAATATATAAAGGCACTGTTGTGTGCATAATGGGCGGTTTCTGGAAAGTAACGATGAAGTACACACTCATCACGGTGTTAAATGTGACAGTGTTTTCAACAAACTGTCCAACTTTCATGTGTGTCAGCCAGGCTTACCAGCTTGTTTAGCTCATGATCTGTTTGAGGGGGTAGTAGATTATGATTTGGCATTGTTTTTGCAGTTCTTAATCAGAACACAAAAGTGGTTCAGTTATGAGGTTCTTAATGAAAGAATCAAATCATTTCCTGGTGAAAGCATCAACAAGCTAAACACTATTCCCACTACAGGAGCCAGGCTTGGAGGACATGCAGCCCAAAACAGGTGGCTTTTGAAATTCTTGCCTGTTTTGGTGCATGACACAATTGAAGATGCTGATAATGAAGTATGGGGACTTGTACTACTTCTGAGGGAGCTTGTTGAATTTGTCTGTGCACCTCGGCTCTCAGAGTTGCAGATTGCTTTCATGAAGGGACTGATTGAACTGTATGTGGAATTGAGGCAAGAGCTGTTTCCAAGAGTTCAACTTAGACCAAAACACCACTATCTGCTTCACTATGCACACTTGACTTTACAATTTGGCCCACTCATATATACTTGGACAATGCGCTTTGAATCAAAACATTCTTATTTTAAAAGGTGCATTAGGGCAAGTAAGAACTTCATAAATGTAACCAAGTCTCTGGCTGAACGGCACCAGTTGCTTCAGGCTTATCAGTCTTGTGGTACCTTGTTTCGTTCCCAGGTTCATGTCTCAGACTCAACACGGTTCTACCCAGAGCTCTATGACCAGAACATAAAGACAGTGGTTGGAGAATTTGATTTGAACTCAAGTAACTCAGTTGTCACAGAGAGTGTGCAGGTTAAAGGCACTACATATGCAAATGGAATGCTGGTCTTACTGAGCTACGCAAAAGGACTACTGCAGTTAGGACAAATAGCAAGCATTTTTGTAAAAAATGAAACTACTGTCCTACTTTTGCTTCGAGGGAAAACTGCCAGCTGGATACCTGAGCTTGGACTCTATGAACTTGATGAAAATGCTTCTGACCTGTTCAGTTGCCATGATTTGAACAAACTTGATGATTATCATCCACTTTATTCTTACCAGAGAGGTACTCGGTGGCTCATTCCTCTTAAACACACACCAACATGGAACTTGTGAAAAACTATATCAAGAAAGCAATGCCATCGCTCAGTAGCGATCAGATGGATACACTCATGGCTAAACTGGAGGAATTAGGAGTTCTCTCTGTAGATGACCTGAGCCTTGTGGACCTGGAGGACATTAAAGACACTCTGCCATTCATTCAGTGCAAAAGATTCGTCAGAGCTGTCAAAGCATTGGAAGCAGGTGAGTTTTTGCCCCTCTGTTTTAATGCAAGTTTTCTGAAACTACAAAGGTTTATTCCAAAAATGCAAAAAAAAAGTTGCCATCAGCTGTACATGGCAATAATTACTCTATAATTGGTTTTCATAATTAGGTCCATTTGTATTCCTGGTTGACCCAAACTGGACATTGAGGACCAATGTA